>NC_138789.1:9010795-9633295 GCF_965178545.1 Coloeus monedula
CACCTTCTTCACTCCCCCTTTTGCTGGTAATAATTAAATTAAACCAGTAGATATTTTCTGATAGGATACTTTTGTTAGACTAACAAATTCTTGGCTGCTCTCCGGCAGTCTGCTCTCCTTTTGTCCCATGACAAATTTTATTGCACTTCACTTGCATAAAAACAGGAAGGGAATTGTGCTGTTTATATGATTAAGTATTTAGCAGCCATGTTTGTGTGAACATTAAGAAAACCACATAGCAGCTAACTAGAGACAAGCAAATTCTAGGATAGCTTTTGCTGTTCGATTCTCTTTGTAGACTATTTTTAAATCCACAGTGTACTTATGTAAAGGAAAAAAAGAACCTAAAATTCTTCGTTTTTCACATATTTCTGGTTTAAAATAAATAAATAAATAAATATTCCATTGGGAAAAAAAAAGTACTATTCCTGTGTAGAAGTAGCATTTTGATGAAAGTAGCTCAGTCTAGGCATAATTTAAATCAGGAAAGGACATATACAAAGATTTTACACAACCCTAGCAGATAAATACTTTATACATTTCTTAAATTAATTCCATATGCTCCTTTAAATATGTGCAATTGTTATTAATATACTTCTTCAGTGCTTTATGCAAAGTGCTTAATTCTCTTCACAGTTAATTAAGCCATTTCCTGTTCAAATTGCTGTAATCATTGTAACAGACAGTGGTTTTAAAGATCACATATCACATCTTTTACTCTTAAAAACGTCCTATTTCAAATTTTGAAAAACAGAATGTAGACCTTTCCAACAATACATATCAAGATAATTTTATTTCCTCACTCTCTTCTCTCCAGCACTGATCCATGTCACGCCTCAGCAGTGCATGTTTAGATGAGTTTCTATGTGCAAACCACAGAAGGGTTACCTGGGTTCTCTGGGAAGCCAAATGGTGCAGGTAAAAGGGAGTACAAGCAGCTCTCTGCTCCTTGTGTGGTTTTAAGACGGCTTTTTTTCACCTGTAACCCAACCATAAACTAGTACAGACAGAAACTGCAATCTCTGCTTCTCTTTATAACCACTGAGAAAAAGTTTTGCTGAGATGCCCAAGTTAATCCTCCAAATCCTCCAAATACTGTGGTACATGGGTTTGAAATTCAATACAGGTTTCAAAAAAGAGGGGTTCGGCAGTTATTGGTTCATCTCACTGACTCCAGGGCCATCGCTGGGAGGTCCTACAGAGCCAGCAGGAGGTGGGGCCAGGACTTTGCACATCCTGCTCTTCCCAAGGGACTGGTGAGTCTGCGCTGAGCCAGAAGGGCTGCAGAACATAGCAGTGCCCTGACCGCGCCGCTCTCCAGGAGACGCTGCCTTTAGTTTAGGTGGGTGCATCTCCTCCTCTTCCCTCGCTCCCCAGCTCATTTATGGACATTTAGTCAATATGCCTAAAGCTGGCTTAACTAAACCAAGACCAAGTAGTCAGGATGCTGTGATGTGTTTGTCAATCGGCAATTTGAGATTAAATCAGCTTTATCCAGTACTTTCTGCCAGCCTACTGTTTGCACCTTCAAACACACCTGACATTTCCTCAAAAGATTACTTGTAAATTTGCCATTTGTGGGAGCACCTTGAACGGCCTGACTTTAAAACTCATTACTTCAAGAAGATGGGAAAATATCAAACCATTGCTACTGATGCCATGAAAATTTTTGCTTCGCTCCCGAAATCACCAAGAAGAGAGACTGATACAAATCAGAAAGATGCAGTTTGAACTGTTTTTTACATGTTTGCTGTTTGCCCAACTGGTAACCATGGTTCAAAGTTCACCCCATGATTTGCATAAGACTGTGATCTAAAATGTGTCCGAAGTTCTTATGTGGACCAAAGTGGGAGAATTAAGATTTAGATGAAATTTGGAAGTGAACTCAAATTCTACATGAAGTAGCTTCTAAAAATAACACCTTAAAATTTGATCATATTTTTGATACCCTCACCTCATGGTTACCAAACTGGGCCTGGGTAAAAGAAACATTTATAATAGCTGTAACTGTAGTTGTTACCTGTGTAATAACCTGTGGAGCAGCTGGTTGTGTAAACCGGTTCTGCGGGTAATGTAGAGACTAGACAAAGTAGAGTTTTGTTAGCCTCTAAAAAGGGAGAAATGATGCCATGAAAATTTTTGCCTTTTCTTTTATACTCCTGTTATACCTTTTTACAACTTCTGTATTCTTAGTGCTTTTGCCTACATTCTTGGACTTGTTTGTTCAGCTAAGAGACTAAACATTTCAGAAGCTTCGTAGCTAGGGATCAGTGTGCCCCAGACCCCAAGGTCCTCTCCAGAACACATTCTGTAAACTAAGATAGAACCATCCAGGGGAAGGTTCCTTGGGGAGAGGGGCTCATTCAAGCCTCTCATTGAAGAATCTTTGATAGGTATGCTAATTAGTAGAACCTATAATATATACCAGATCTTTTGAGAGTGTGCATTAGGGTGTGCATTTTGGTACATTCGACCTAGACGTAGTGCACCTAAAGATCCTTAAAATAAATACTAAGGTAAAATCCCTTTTTCCCCTTCTAACCGTGTTTGACTCTTGATTTTAAGACCAAGAAAAGCCATCACTACAATGTGAGGAGTTGGTTTTTATTTTTAAATCCTTCCAAAATCTGTGATGAGATAGGATAGAATTAGAATGCAGTGAGATAGATTTTCACTCATAAGCTGTCAAATCTGTCTTATTTTAATAAATAAGGAAAAGATAACATAAACAGGAATGTAAAGAAACAGTACCATATGAATTTTCCTTTTTTTCTAATTCCTTTCCTGTTTTTCTCTACTCCTTTTCAGTCGTCTTCTTCCTTTTTATTATTTTAATAAGGCCTAATTATGGGGGGGTTTTAGCACATATGAAGCAATTTTAAAATCTGAATGTAGTTAAATGCGTGTGCATCTGAATAATCAGTGTATCCCAAGGCAACCTAATAGACACTGCATTTTGCTACACAGTTGGCTTTAGAAAAATAATTTTCATAATTATAATTGTTTTGGTTTAATGGTATGGGTAATTATTGTGGGTAAGCATTTATTTCTAAAGTATTTTTCTTTTTTCTGTGAAAAATTATAATAGAAAAGGAGTATTGTATTTTGAGAGCTTCTTGGCATTTTAAAAAGTCATAAGCAAGATAAACTGTAATTATTTTTGAAGACATAGGTACCATTTGCTTTTTAGCAGCATGAATTTTCTACTAATCTTGTAATAATTCAATCAAAGTTGAAACAATAAATCTTCTAGCTGCCTCTTAGAAAAGTCTTCTTAGAAGTTTCTGTTCTTTCCACAGTGGCACCAGGATTTCACCTAATGGAATTGTGCTGTCAAAACAAACAGAAGTCAAAGACTTTGACAAAATATTTTTAGTTTAATCAAGAAAACTTAGAATATTGAATGCATTTAGAACTTCGAAAATTACCCTCTGCTCTTTTATTTTCATGTGCCAAAGTTCTTATATTTCAAATAACAGTAAAGCAATTAATGGGTACAGAAATGCCTCTTGACTTCTGATGTCGTACTGCCCATGCTCTTTTCTACATTACTTTGTTTTTTGGATCCTGGATGTTTAATAATGTATGATGCCAAAATATACAGTTTCTAAAGAGCCAAAAAAGTAAGATGGAAGATTGCTAGAGCTAAGCTATTACTTGCTGTGTTCTTAATGTTTTATAGGTGTGTGATAGATGTGAGCTGCATCAAACCACTGACGAGTTTATCACAGAATACCCTTATGCCCTTTTCCTCTCAACCTACAGCAGCCAGACATTCCCTGAAGATACTGTGGCCCTTGGAGCGCTCTCACTGGAGCAGATTTGTTTGAACTTGAGGACGAGGGAAGGACCTTAATCCCCAACCCACTTCTGCTACTGAAGAGGCAAGAAAAGAAGTTGAGTTGAGCCCAGCAAAAATGGGGAAAATGTACGGTTTTATATTTTCATCTCTGTTTCTCACTACCCAAATATAGCAATACATTTAAATTCATCTTGGCCAGGTTTTTCTGTCCTAGATGGTACCCAGTAAGTGATCTTCCTGTCCTTTATCTTGACCCATGCACTCTTTCATCCTATTTTCTCCCCTTGTCCTCCTGAGGAGAGGGAAAGTGGGGTGAGCATGTGGGGTGAATGTTTGGATGCTGGCCAAGGGTTATCCACCACACATTTATATTCAGATTATACAATATCTATTTTATCCAGATTAATATAGTTGAGCATAAATTACTTACTTTGCATTTCTGTTGCCTATTCTAAAATTATTAAATCCAGTCTCATTTTACAGGCTTCATTGCTACAAGCAACAGAGTATTTTTACCTTATCAAACAGAAGAGTGAAGGTCCTGCTGCATTTTCCTTTGTGTTAATACATAATTCCTCTGGAAAAGACTTAGAACAGAAATTCAAGGACCTGTGAGCTTGTCCTCAGATTCTCCATGGGAACAGAGGGTAGGATTCCTGATCATTTCAGTCCTTCTTAATCTGTCATTTCTTTGTGGAGCAGCAAGAAACTACTAAAGAATCCATCAAAAAATACCATGGTTGTATGACGGGGATGAACCTGCACTTTCAAAGATGATAAGTATTTAATTTTGCTGTTTGACTGGGAGCTACACACATTGCATCTGTTACGTAGTGTTTTGGCACGAAAAAGTCTGATTTACTGTACTTCTGCAGCTCCCTTTCAAATACATGTAGAGAACCCTTCAGAGACCAGAAAAGCACTTTAACACATCTAACTTGCACTTCCCTCCAGGAATTTACTGGTTCATGGTGTGAGGGATACATGTGATTATCTCCTTCTCCCTGCAAACTGTGGAGCATCTCCAAGACTTAGGTAAATTTCTGTATTGTTTCATTGAAGGAAGCCAGAATTTGAAACTGGCTATTATGGGAATCCCAAAGAACTACCCAAAGTTACAGTATTTGCAGAGTTCCAGTGCAAATACTTTACATGTCCTTGCAGTCTGGGAGGATGGGATCCGTCAACTGAAGCCATTTAAAATGTATGGATCTAGATTAAGCCAGTTGTTTCAAGCATTCTTTGCAGAGTTTGTTGCTGGCAGGGGGCAGTTGATCTCAAAGTCTATCTGCATTAATGTTTTATAGAGCCTAGACAATCATTTTCAGCCATGTATCAAATTTTTGATTTATCATGATAGCCTCCAACACTGTGAATCCATAATCAATCATAATATTTCATTAACTTTGGATGATTCAGTTATGTGATAACTTTTTGTAAAGCCTACAGGAAGTTAAGCTGTCTTTATATTTGACATATATTTCAATATTTAAATATAGATTTGAATAATTTCTGTTTTATCTGATGAAATTATTACATTTAATAGTGTATTTATTTAGTGTCATTTATTTCTTACTATTTTTATCATACTGTATTTCTCTTAGGAAGAAAAGCCTGAAAACTAAATAATGAAATTTTAGGGTTTTTTTTCTTTTGGTCTTTGATGAACATTTTTTTCAATTCATTCTAAAATCAAATAATAAGATATTTTTAACAATAACAAAATGAAAGGAATCCTGAAGGACCAGAATCCTGAAGGTGGTTTTTACATTGCTGTGTCACAGAGGAAAACAATGACAAATTAGCTGCTCTTCTGACAAAATATCTGTGCTTTTTGTGCATCCTTTCAGGGCTGCCAACATGAGCTACTGTAGTGGATTCTTCTGTCCTATGCAATGCACCAAGAGAAATCTTTTCCTGGTTTTTGCCATCTTTTTTACAGCAATATATTTGATTTCCTATTCTTATAATTCTGCTCGCCTTGCTAAAAGTGATGATCGTCACATGGAAAGTGAAACGAGTTTACTTAAAAAAGTGTTTCCAAATTTCAAACAAATCTCAGGGAAAGAAAACGGAGAACTACCACCGGAAAATGAGAAATCTGAGAACAAAAACACATCCACTTCGACACAGTCATTTACGTTCATTATTAATGAAGAAGAGAAGTGCAAAGATAAAGCACCTTTCTTGGTATTGCTGATATCAACAACTGCAGCTGAACTTCAGCACAGAAACGCCATCCGAAAGACCTGGGGGAATGAAACTGCGGTTCCAGGCGTTGACATTGTTCGGCTGTTCCTGCTTGGCATCACGACCCAGGATGCAAATGAGGATTTACTGCTGAGAGAAAGCGAGCAATATCGTGATATTATCCAGCAGGACTTCCTGGACACCTACAACAACTTAACTCTTAAAACTCTGATGGGCATGAGGTGGGTGGCCTCTTACTGCAGTGGCACGAGGTTTGCTATGAAGACAGACAGTGACGTTTTTGTCAATACAGTGCACCTGATTGAGAAGCTCCTCAGGCCTCTCCCACCTTCCACACAGAACTATTTCACAGGCTGTTTAATGTCAGGGCACAGGCCTATTCGGAATAAAGCCAGTAAATGGTACATTTCAGAAGAAGAATTCCCAGGTAACAGATACCACCCTTTTTGTTCAGGAACTGGCTACGTCTTTTCTGGAGACCTGGCTGCAAAAATTGTCAACGCTTCTTTAACAGTTAAATTCATACATTTGGAAGATGTTTATGTAGGGTTTTGTCTTAATGCAAAGGGAGTAAAAATAGTACCTCCACCTCATTCATTGTTTAACATACACAAGGTCCCATTTTCACCTTGTGTGTACAACAAAATAATTACATCTCATCACATTTCGCCACATGAGCACATAATCTACTGGGAAACATTGCAAGAAAAGCAAAACACGTGTTAGAAAAGAAAGCTCCATCCTGGAGCATCCTAGGAGCTTTCTTTGACAATGGACAAAGCTGCAGATGTTTTCTTAGTAAGAACAGAACATCTGTGTAGTGATCACTTTCAAGGTCCAGGGACATCCTGAATCAGGTGCCTAGGTTTTGTATTAGGTTGAATTCAAAGGATTTTTCCTTCATAAAGAAGCCTTTCTCTGTTGAGTAAATACTGCTTGGTACATTATTTAGTTTTGGATGAAGGATCAATTAATTTTTATACTGTTTTAAAATACAGCAAGAGGCCATATCGACCCTACTGAACAAAAAGCAAAGAAGATGCAATGAAATTTATTTTTTCATCTTGTATAGCTGACACATTTACCTTACATTACAAACTAATAAGTTAGTGTGCTAATTTTATACTGCTCAGATGTAATTTGCCTATGCACCACTGTCAGAGACTGAAAATAGTTCATGCCTCAAACATTGATATGAAGTTTTGCTCATTATAAAGAAGCTAAAACCGCAGAAGCTTCCCTGAAGAGTGGGACTTTGAACCGAAAGTCGAACTGTTGATTAGATAAAGGGAAATTCATTGTTCAGTCATCTCAGGCTGAGGGAAAGGTATGCATCCACAAAGGGCCGAAGCCACGAGCTGCAACTATCCCCAGCTGAGTTTGGGGTGTGGGGAGAGCAGAGCTCACAGAAGCCAGGTTTACACAGACTCTGCCCAGCCGAGGGGGGAGGACGAGGTTTTGGGTGCATGGTGCAACCTCTGGTGAGAGGCAATGAACACCCATTCTCCGTTACACAAACCGGCCCAGCTGTGGAACCCCCAACCCCACAGGGCACACCCACAGGACTTCCACGTGAGAGGCTTGGCCCCACAGGGCTGCACGTGATGCAATAGACCAGAGTCTGCTGTGAGAGATTGACCCCCACCCCAGGGGGGCGTGGCTGGACATACCACCCAGCCTGAGCATGTACACTCATCAGACTCTGTGCCTTCTGGAGGGACCTTCACCACCAAGAGACCAGCTGGAGAGGATCAACGAACATCGCTGGGATCCACAGAATGGTGATATTTTCCTTATTCTGTCCCGTCACTCTTTCTGTCCCTCCCACCTATTTTCTACTTCCTTCCTTCCTTCTTTCCTTCCTTCCTTCCCTTCCTCCCTTCTTTCTCTTTCTTTCTTTCTCTTTCTCTTTCTCTTTTTCTTTCTTTTCTTTCTTTTTCTTTCTTTCTCTCTTTCTCTCTTTTCTTTCTTTCTCTTTCTTTCTGTCTTTTCTGTCTTTTCTTTCTGTCTTTCTTTCTCTCTCTCTCATATTTACCATCAAATAAAACCCTTACTATTGTCACTGGCATATGGTCTCATTTGCACCCTAATTAGGGCAGAGGCATTTCTAAGAACCTTAAAACTGGAACTTAACAACCATTAAATGTACTCATGTGGCATTCCACTGTGACTGAAGAAGAAAGCAGACATGATATCCTGTGCTGGATTACTTGACAGTAGCCATGACATCTTGTATAGCTGACATCTTTGCCTTACTTGAAACTATGTAGTGAGCTGAACTCCGAAGTCCATTCCCTTTCCCTGGGTGGGGAACACCATGTCATGATTGTGCAATAACAACCCATGAAGGTGAGCATGAAACCCATGAAAGTCAAACCCAATCCTCATGCATTCTCCTATTACCAGAATGGCAGTAAAGTTCTCCAGGTTATTCAGTAATTACTCCAGGTTATTCAGTAATTACTGAAGATGGGGACCCAGCAGAAAAGCACCTGGGGGTGCTGGCTTTTATCAGGGGTAGTGTGGCAGCAGAACCGGGGTAGGGACTGTTCCTCTGTACCCAGCACCAGTGAGGCCTTACCTCAAATCCTGTGTCCAGTTCTGAGCCCCCCAGTCCATGGGAGACTTTGAGATGCTGCAGTGAGTCCAGAGAAGGACCACTGAGCTGGTGAAGGACCTGGAGCACAAGTCTGATGAGGAGCCTGGAGAACAGGAGGCTCAGGGGAGACCGTATCATTCTCTACAATTCCCTGAAAGGCGGTTGGTTTCCTCTCCCAGGCAACAAGTGGCAGGATGAGAGGAAATGGCCTCAAGATGCACCAGGGGAGGTTCAGGTCAGCCATCAGGAAGAATTTCTTCATGGAAGGAGCTGTCAAGCATTTAAACAGGCTGTCCAGGGAAGTGGTGGAGTCACCATTGTTGGAGGTGTCCAAGAAACAACTGGACGTGGCACTCAGTGGTGTGGTTTAGTTGGGACAGAGGTGCTTGGTGAAAGGTTGGACTAAATGATCTTGGAGGCATTTTCCAACCCTAATGATTCCATGATTGTATAAGATAAGGTAGTAGAGGCTTCACCATAGCCTGAAGCTGAGTGCACAAGCAGTACAACTGAAAGGCTATAAAGATACAAATTCCCTGCTTTTATTTGGAGTCTGTGGAGTCTGCCACACCACTGTACAGTTATGAAAGCAGTGAGAGTTTGTAACTCCTAGCAGGAATAAATACCAAAGCTAAAACTATTAAAAGCCGTAGAATTGCCAGCAAAATGAACCAGTTCATCAGCCAGCCCATACTGGTGAAAGGATAAAAGAAATAGGAAATGATCTAGAGATGTTTTCCTATGGTCAGTAGTTGGTAATGTGGATGGTAGTGATTGGTCAAATCACTAGTGTGGTACCTGTGTGCTTTAAAGGTGTCAGAGCCCTGTGCAGAACCCATTCGGGTACCCCAACTTGTCTGAGATACCTCAGGCACATGAAGTAGTATTTACTCTTTCATCTCCATTCTTTGCCTCCCAGTCTCTCTCCTGGTCGGCATGGGCCAGTTGCAAATTGTAACAGTTTAAAGTCTAGATTTTGCAGAACATTTAGTTCACAGAAATGTCAAATGCTTGTTTTTAACTTCGTGAAGTAGAAATATTTGCCTTTTTAAGCCTCTCAGGAGTTTATGTTTGTGTTGAATTACCATTACTGACATGCTTGCATTGGCAGTGGAGGCAATAATTAAGTATATAACAACATTATCATTAATATTTTCAATTAACTTCAGAAGATGAAAAGAAGCAAAGTCTGGGTCATCTCTCATAACTTAATATGAATTAGTAACTCTTTTCCTGTATCCTTGTAGTGCATATTCTGTACTAAGCACAAGGAACAGTAGCTGAACATTTGAAGTGCTGTTCTTTAGACATTTATTCATTGTACATCTGTTTCAAGGAGGGTAGGGTTGCTTCTAATAGAATATCAAGAATATGTAACCATATTTAATGCATATTGCTTTGTTTTATAAATTCTACATTTATAGCACTGCCTTGAAAAAGTATTTTTATAACCTTGATGTACCTGCGTAGAACTGCTTGTAATTGATTCATTTCCAGATTTTAGTGACTTGTTTCCATTGGATATCAAGTGGAATTCAATGCTGCAAAATCTCATATGTTCCAAAATTACAGAGTGGTTGCTGTCAGCCCTCTAGAAGCTACAGAATCGTGTGTTACTTCTGGTGCATTTGATGTCATTTCAATTCTCTTCCACTGCTGAAGTCTAAAATTTATTTGTTCTTTAGCTTATTTTTTGGTGCATTGGTAAATAAAGATGTTTAATACTCAGTAATATGTATTTGTATACTTGGAAGTTATTAAAGTGTAGTTGTAGGACAAAGTTGTTTGTGAGCAGAAAAAATATCGATGCTGGGAAGTAACTGCTCTTTTAATTTCTGAGACTAAATACCACAACTTCACTAATTCATTCCACTGCAGGTTTTAAAAACTCAAAAACTTTGTTTTTTCCTTTGTATGTGAATTCACGTGTCTTGTGGAATTGGAGTGACACAGTTAAGGAAACACACTGCATGCCATTGAAAGAGTTCTTGTGACTTTTTTATTGCAGACTAGGTAACACATTTTCATAGATAGGCCTGGCTTTGCTGGACATTCCCTTGAGAATTAAGCAATTATTATCAGCTAGCACTTCCCTCTCCGGGTCTGTGACTCTGGGTACCAAACTGGTTGGACGGGCTAAGGCAGTGTTGGGGAAGATGGGCATCTTTGCATTGTTGATAGAAGTGAGCCAGAAGGAGAAATAGATACAGCTAAGCACAGATAGAAATAATCTTTTTTTCACAGCTCCACATTTCTCTCTCTACTGAGTGAACTGTTGCCAGCTCAAACTCCTCTGTTCAACAGTCATTTGACCCTGCTTGTTCTAGAACTTCATCATCCCTTCTCCAGCACTGAGCCTTGAGATTCCTGTTCCTCAGTCTGGTCTCCAGTCCACTTAGGCTTGTATTACATTTCTGATAATGACGATGAGAAAAAAGTGTGTGAATATAAGATTGCCTGTAGGATGAGCATTAAAGAATCACATCCATGGCCACTGAGAGACTGTGCATATTGTCTCATTCAGGGTTAATGTAGTGGTGCTTACGGTGGTCTTGAAAAACTGAAACCCCACTAGAATGCAGTCTGTCTGTGAAGATATTCCAGAGGAAGCAAACCTGTTCTGCTTTCAACATGAAAGACAGTATTATTCTGAATAGGTGAACTTTGTGGTATATTATTCATGGGTTATTAGAACTTCTGCTTCATCAGAAGCTGTCAGTTTTTATGACCTTGCTTGTCTTCCAGCAGACTTTGAAGAGCACTAAGTGTTTTGTTCACAAAGATTGCCTTGCATTCATTTTAGAGACTCCAAGTGTCTCCAGCTGTCTTTGTGTTTGCTTTAGCAAATCTTCTGGGGCTAATGAGCAATTAGAAATTCATTAAGCCTGGAGAAATACCAGGTCACGTTAGATGCCACTATTCCAGTCTAGCTGAGCAGCAATTCTGC
Source organism: Coloeus monedula (assembly GCF_965178545.1). NCBI lineage: Eukaryota > Metazoa > Chordata > Aves > Passeriformes > Corvidae > Coloeus > Coloeus monedula. The sequence continues at coordinate 9,022,355 of NC_138789.1, forward strand.
TGAGTTAAGTGGGGAAATGGACACACCTGACTGCGTGTTTCTGCTGCTTTATGGGCTGTTAAATATGAGGACTCAAGCCCTTGCTATGGATCCTTCTGGCAGAGAGTCCTTAAATCAGTGGTGTGTACTATACACACACTCATACACACAGGTAATTCCTGTGAACCTTGACTCCCACTAAAAGCAGAGTATCCAGCTTGCCTGCTGAAGGATAGCCATGGTTCTGGAATCCTCTCTCCTACTGCATTAGAAAAGCCTTCAGTATGAATAAACAGATCATCCTAATATTTTGGAATGAACATTTTTAAGAAGCTTGTATTTTTTAAAAAAATATTCAACTGGAATAGAGTCTTCTCCCTGAAGGTATTAAAAATAGAAAAGTTATTCACACTGCACATGCAAACTCTTTTGGGTAACTTCTATGACAGGTCTTGGACAAGATCCTGTACCATATACTGCTTCTTGAAAAAATGAAGACTTCAGTCTGTGCAGCTGCTTCAATTGTTTCCTTGTTTCCCACAGTGCCCATTTGAAATACTTTACCTGTGAATAATCTGATGAATGCCTAGTGTGTGGAAAAGCACTGAACAATAATGGACTCTAAGCAGAAACACTGAATTGTTAAACCTTGGAATCATTAAGAGGAATCATTAAGAAGTAAGAGCAGATTTGCTGCCATTCCTGATACGAACAGTGATTTCAATATCTTTACAATGCTGATAAACATGCACACATTCAGGAGCTGCTCACTGGGCAACTTGGTTGTGGTTTTGATTTCAGAAACAGAATGTACTTCTAGCAATTAAAAGAGGATATAAACAGTTTTGACTGATTTTTTTTTTTTTTTGTACAAGTAGTCCTGCTTGTACAGGGGAGTTCAGAGAATAATCAATTTTTCCATATTAGGCTACCTGCCAAATTTCTTGTACCAGTTCTTTGTGGATAATTATAACAGTAGGGGGTTTAAAACCTTAAGTATGTTCTTCCCCCTTTGTGATAGTGATCTTGGAAGATCATGGACAGACATGGTTAATTCTCTAGAGAGCTCGACCATTTGTGGTTGCTTCCTACACAAGCAGATGCTTTCTTGTGTAGCTCCTGCCAAAGTAGTTTTTAGTTCCATAATGCTTTTACACACTATATGGAATTACATTCATTTTGTGGAATGGGTTATAAATTACTTTAATTTTCAATGAGATACATAATTTCATGTGAAAATGTATCACTTTTGAGTAATCTGGATGACTGGGCATGAAATGCTTTGGACAACTGCAGTTCTGGTATATTCATGAAAATGTTGAGGGCTTGTTGTAGGAATCATTCCCTGGAGGGATGCTCCAACTTTTGGGTTTATAGTCTAATCAGGCTTCTATAGAAAAACTCACCAAGGTTCAAAGGGCTGTGTTTCACCTGAGCTACCACTGTATGCAGCTTCACACAGGAACTTCCCAGTTTTCTGCCAGTGCGGGGGGGCTGCCTGTGTGAGATGAGAGGGGCTTTCCTGCAGCTGAGCTCCTCTTCCATTGATGGGTCTCAATCTCAACCTCTGCGGTGTGACCAGGTTGTGTCATTCAACCTGATCTGTGTAAACCCAAGGAACAAAAACTCAGGTCCTGGAGGCTACAATGGGACTGAAACTAATCTGTACTAATACAAATGTACAACAGGCTGAGATTGAAAATTATTTCAAAGACTGAGTTTTTGACACGCAAAGCCTTGTTGGCAGCTTTAGGTATTAACATATTTGCTACTACAAATTAGGCATTGTCTCTCTATGGGCATCAGATAACCTGATGTAGGTCAGAAGCTCAGTCACTGACATGCTGCCAGCTGCATAAATACGCTTAGGAGCATCTAAGCAAAACATGGTGGAATCTGACATTTGTTCATATGGGTTAAATAGCAACAGGTGTCATCATTCTGTTAGGCTGACAAAGTTCAACTACCATACTGAACAGGCCACAAGCCTGAAAATCCCTGAACTCTGAGTTTCTAGGCACCACATTTCTGCATTTGGTCACTTACCCACTGTCATTTTGTTTCCAAAATCTGATAAAATGTACCACTCAGTTTGCAAAATGGTTAGTGGAAACAACGTGTATAAAATTGTCTCTGAATTGTGTGGTGAGTTACATATCAAAGTTGTGTCTCCTCCCTGGTGTCCTGTCCCACTGTATTGCAGAAGCTGTCCTTTCGGCTGGGTGCAGCATTTGGAACGTAAGTCAGTGGATCGGGTCGGATCAAGTATCTACAAAAAGAAATCACAGCTGTTACTAAAACAAGGTGGTGCAAGCCAGGGTAAGTGCATAGAGCTGTAATGTTGAAGAGATCTGGGGAAGACTTAGAGACTTACTTTGAAGGTGCTTAGTTTCATTCCTGTGGTAGCATTGGTTAGATTTTTTTCAATTTAAAATACAGAGTAATAGGAAGATGATAGGTTTAGAACATTACAAATATAGGTATTATATATTTGTATGTATATTTTAAATATGGACATAAATAGTATAATTAGATGTCTCTTTAAATAGAAGTCTCCATATTAAATTTTTTTGCATGTCTTGTGACTTTGTTTTTTTTATCTGTGTGCTTTAACTTACACTATATCATTCAGTTCTAATCTTGTGTCTGGAGAAGGGTTGATCAGGATGTAAGAAAGGGTGTTCTGATGATCATTCATTTCATCTAGAGAACAAGGAAAAACAAAGTACCAAATAAATTACATTTAAAAATGAATTGTGAAAGGCATTATTTCTGACAAATCAATTTGATGAAAGTTCACAGAGCTGTAAAAAAGTGTCTGGTGCCAGAGTGATTTCAAGTAAGTTTACCAATCTGTTTCCAACTGTACTTGAATTGAAACTACCTGATATTATTATCTTTTGAGTTATCAGCTCTGAAACATCCTGTTTTCTAATGTTTTAAAAATCTTCTGGTTTTTTTCAGTCATAGTAATTTGAATGTAACCCAGTTTCAGGCTGATTTACCAATCTGTCCTGCAGCTTAGTAATTTTGTGGTTTGTCTAAAAATGACACTCCTGTGCTTGGCTGGCATCAAGTTGAAATGATGACCAAGGTTAAATGCAGGTGTATGGCATTCTCATCCATCTCCAGATTTGGTCAACACAAACCTTTTTTTCCCTTTTTCTATTTATCTAGGAAGCACTTTCCTTTTATCACCTGTGCCAAGGGCTTGAAATGTGGAGGCTGTATAAATGGAAATTGGTATGTCTTTCTTGCATTTTTAACTGTTCTCCTAATAATGTGTTGGGATGAAGGCTGATAATTTTTTTTCAGGGTTTAAACTACACTTTCGTAGCTGCCATTGCAGTATCTTTGTGTCATTTTCTCTTGGCATACTCCTTGGGCTGCTGCAGTGAGACTGGTTTTAATCTGATCAGACTGAAGAGGAGAGGCAAAAGGAGAGGCAGTGCTTCTGTGTTACATCCTCTTTAGCTTTTTAGGAAAATGTATAACTCAGAATCAGATAAATGTAATCAGGTAAAGCATTTAACTATCAAGATTTTGCTGCTCTATAGATGGTATCTAATAGTCCTAAATTTGAGTAATGAAATGAATATTTACTATTGCCTTTTAACTAGGATTTGAAAAGAAAAGCAGGAATGAAATAGTTTTGTTGTTACTAGTATAAACACGAATTAAATTTACAAAACAGTTTTGTGTTTGATTAGATGTTATTGTGGCCTGTGAAACCCCTGGAAAATATTTAGCCTTGAATCATTCTGTAGAGAGTTGTATAGAAACATCAAAGACAGAAGGCACAGAAATTATCCAGATGGGGTGTGGAATAAAAAGCCTGTATTTACATACCTAGAAATTCCTGGTGTTTCTGGGAACTTAGAACCCACAGTCCTGGGGTTTCCACCCAACATGCTACAGAACCAAGGCCAGAGAAAGGCAACCCAGCTAGCTGTGGTGCATGTGTTCAAAAGTGTTAAAGAGCTCTTGTCCATAGCTTAAACAACCCCAAAACAATCCTACAAACTAAAAAGCAACCCAACATCAGCCTTGCTGGAGAATGATTTGATGGATAAAAATGGTGTCTAAAGTCCTAGTGAAACATGCTTTCTAAAAATGACTTTAATGTGACAATTTGGAATTATTTTTGAAAACTGTGGGGAAAAGACAATATCCTTCACGTATAAACTCCCTGCCTTGACATATGAGTGAACTTCACAACAGCCCTGTCTTCATCTTTATTTCAAGAGGTTTGTGGAAATATGGTGCAGCTTTTCAGTGACTGGGCAATGCTTATATATTCAGCATACACATATCATCTGCTAAATATAAATGTGACTGACATGCTGCCTTCTGTACCTTCCATCTCAGCATAGGAATGGATGATAATAGAATGCATTAAAAATACTCCAAGTTGCTCTTGGTAAATGAAAAAAAACAAACAATCCAGTCCTAAACCAACAAAACAAAAACCATTATCATAAACTTAATATTTTGTTTATGGCTCCATCATGTCTTACAAATAAGTTCATCTTGCACAATGCTAAAGTTGCTATTGAAGCACTGTAATAGTGGTACCGTATCCTGCTGGAGAAAGGCCCAGGTGCTTCATTCTGTTCTTCACGAGTTCAGCAAGCTCCTGCCTTTCTGACCTCCTGTAGAGGTTCATCCTCTGCTGGTTGATCTTCTCAGCAGTTTTAGCAGAGTGCCTGGGGGCCCTCCTGCTCAGGCGCCGTGCCCACTGCATGCTCTTCCTCCGCAGCAGCGGGTGGTCGGACTGGTCACTGGATGTTGAGTTCCGGTGATTGCCGCGGCAGCTGAACTGGTCTTTGGTGTCTTTGGTGTCCTCCCATTCCTCCACGCTGATGGAGATTTGAGACTTGAAAGGAAAGTGACAAGAGAGATGAAGGGCTTTATTAGATGAAAGCAGATGAAGATGTTCTCTTCTCTTTCCCACAGTGCAGTTGGACATGGGGTTTGGCTGCAGTGGAGCCGAGGGGATTCAGCTCTTTGTACCTAGCAATTGTTCCTGAAGTGGGCACCCTTTACCAGACTTTGACTTTTCATGTTAAAAGCTCATTTACACTATAAATACTTCTGTCAAGTACAAAAGCAGTGAAGTGTTATTTTGTGCCCAACTGCATTGTGATTCTGAGAAGAGCAACTTTAGCCTTCTGATATTGCCCTTCCTGCATCTAGGAATCAGTTCGGAATGACTTCTCCACTTTTTTCTCAGTCTGCATATTTTCAGAAATTCAAGTTGTCTAACTGCTGTTTAGATGTGTGTTGTGAATTCGTTAAGTAATGGTTCAACTTTGGCTGCACTGTTTTCAGTACTCTTAAGGCCACAGGTAGAAACGTGCCTGTTAACTGTGTCTCAGATTCCCAGGCATTCTTGACCTTCCAGCACGTGTGAAATTAGGATGCAGTAACCCTCAGTGTGATTCAGGGCACCTCTTGTGAAAGAGTTAATTGATTCCTACCTTAAAGAATAGTGATGATGTTATTTCACTCATATAGTGACAAAACCCCTCCATAATTAAGAGCCAAAATCTGTCCCTCTGTGGCTGTGTTTTCTTTATGCCACCCAAATATGACCAATAGTTTGTGCACGTACAAGTACTGAAATAACAAAGGTGGATGGGCTACAGGTGCATTTTTAACATACAAAAGTCCTTAGGGAACATAAGAGGAAGCATTTCAAAAGATAGCTTCAAAATCGTTTCAATCTTAGATTTAACGAGCAGTTTTAGCTTTTAGTTTCAAACCCACTTCCTTACAATCCTGAGTTACTCTTGTGCTATTTGAATGTCTTTTATTGATGTTGGAATAGCAAAGTCCTTGCTGGTGTCAGTACATACACATTACCAAGTTACTGGTCACTGATGTCAATGTGGTGAGTGTTTAAAATAAATACTTGAAGTATAGAACAAAGATGATGCAAATGAACAGGCTGAGTTCATGTGAATCCCCTCAAACAGAATATGCTTCTGATCAGCAAATAAAGCAAATTTAACCAAGGAGCTACTGAATGGCCTTTTCCTGCTAAGAAGAAATCTGAAAGCAAGATTCTGTTGACCTCATCAATGCTGAATACAACTTATCTGTAAGAGGCTTACCACAGAATCTGAGGTTTCTGGAGTCCATAAAATAGTATTTGATATGAGTAAACTGGGTACAGTGTGAAAGATACTTATATTTTTCACTTTTGTGCAAACTACCTTTTATCTGTGTAAAAGAATAAAACAACAAACAAATCCAATCAAACAGAAAAACAATCAAACCCCATAATTAAAAAGAACCTTACAGATGTTCACATTGTAGCACTTCAAGTAAAATCACATTTTTAATATTCTAGACTAGGATCTTGCAATAAGCCTTGTGTAAAGATGAGCTAGTTTATTGAGGCTCTTCAGCTTAGTCTGCAATAGAAAAGGGATTTCTTCTTTTTACTTTTTTCTTTTTTTAACTACATGATTTTTTGAAGTTTTGTTACTGACTCCCCTGATGTTAGGGCAGAAGAGAGAACCTGGATCCCTTTGAACAGGAATGCAATTTGATTTTGTTGTTTGTTAGACTGTCATTTTGGGGTTGTGTGCATTTTACAGCAAGGACTAAGGTAGGCAGAATACATTCCATAGGATAAGGTGCTACTTATGGATAGGAAGGAGCTATTTGGTATGAACAAATCTGATGCAAACTGCATGGTCTTGTTTTGCCTTTCTTCCAGCCTGCATTCACAGTTTTCTTTGTTAAGCTCTTGACAAAACAAATAACTGGACCTGCTGTCAGCATTAGTGGAAAGGCAGAGACCAATCCCAATCATCATCACTACAGGAGGGTAAGTCACTTTTTGAGCCAGAGATTAAATGGGAGAGGCCAAGTAAAAGAATAAGATTTTGTTTCTGTGAGTCTGTAAATCCTTAGCTCGAACTTTTGAAACACTGGCATAGGCAAGCTGAAATCATAAAGGAAGGTGATAAAGCTGAATATTTACTTCAGCAACTATGAAGTTTTTATAATGCCTGTTGAGAAAGCTGTGCAGAATGGCCTTTCACTGTATGCAAGAGGAAAAAATTCAACTTTAAAGAGAAAGCAAAAGCAAAGCCCAAACTCTTTTTTAAATGCAGCACAAAAGTGTGTCTGCCAGTGGCAGCTGTTAAACACACAGAAGATCAAAACTCCAGTGCAAAGTACTTTTGTGTGTCCCCTTCTGTTTTAACCAGTCTTGAATTTCATTTAAAAATACTTTTGTAACTATCAGTGCTTTGAGGTTTGATTGTTTTCATTGCATTTCATTTCCTTGTTCCATAGCAGGTAAATCTGGTTCATGAGACACATGACTGATGACACAGTGTCACTTCTGTAGCACACAGTGAAGGAACATTTGTCTTGAAATCCTTGCTTTGTTTGTTTTTTGTTTTTTTCAAAGGCAGGCTCCTGTCTCACGTATCCCACTGTGTGTCCTAAAAGGTGTGGTTGCTCACTTGTGCTGCCAGACATCTGTGACCCACTCAGGCACGATGTTCTAATAGGACATTTCATGCCCTAAAATCTAAACAGTAGGTGGGTAAACACACGGCAGGAATAGGAATGTGGTCACAGACACACCAGTGTACATATTTGAGATGATGAGGATGTCTGTGGTGGTAATACCAAGCATCAATTAACTTTAGATTTTTGCTTCCTTGCCTTGCTGCTCCCTGGGAGCTCTGTGCAAAATGTGAAATAGCTTGAATGTGTGGTTTCATCTGTTCCATTCTGAAGCAGTGCCTTATTTTTACCTGACTGCAAGTTCTGTATTAACTAAACTTTACTGCTCTGCCTACCAAGAACGCTACCTTGCATCCAGGGTTCTAGAAATGCTTTTCTGCTCCAAAAGCTCTCTAAACCATTGCTAAGTACAGCCACATATTCCTTTTATGATAAACTTGGGGATTTTGCTCCACTAGCATTTAAGGTGTTAAAGATTAAGGCTTTCACCAGATGATCTTTTCACTGTAAAGATGATTTGTTATCTTCAGAATTCAACAGGAGAAGGCCCAAAAGGAATCAGAATTCCCGCAGGCTTCTTTGAAAGTCCCAGTCTGTCAGCTTTCAGATTTTTTTAACAAAATGTTTGTGTCCAGAACAGTGCTAAGATCCATTTACTGAAGGATGATGCATTGCATAGTTCCATTATCTGTGAAGATTTTACTCCCACAGTTTCACCTAACGTACAGCTTCTGGCTGGGATTGAGTTACATTTCTTCACAGCAGCTTGCATGGGACTATGTTTTGGATTTGTGATGGAAACAGTGTTGCTAATGGGGATGTTTTCATTACTGCTGAGTGGTGCTTATACAGAGCCAAGGCCTTTTCTGCTTCTCACCCACTCCAGCAGCAAGTGGGCTGGGGAGAGCAGGAGAATTTGGGAGGGGACACAGCCAGGTCACCTGATCCCAACTGATCAAAGTGCTATCCCTCATCCATGGTGATGTGCTCCGCAGGAACAGCTGCAGGAAGGTGAAGGAATGGGAGAACTTATGGCATTTGTCCTGAGGCTGTGCCTGATGGAGCCCTGCTCTCCTGGAGATGGCCAAACACTGCCTGCCCATCAGAAGTGTGAGCAAATTCTTTGCTTTGCTTTCACACACACAGTTTTTGCTTAACCTACTGAACTAACTTTACCTGAACCCACAAGATTTCTCCCTCTCAGCCTCTCAGTTTTCTCCCCATCCCACCTTGAGGGGAATGAGCAAGCCAGCAGCTGTGTGGGGCTTGCTTCAACCAGGACACCCAGAAACAGGCAGACAATAAGCAAATACTTACTTGTGAAGCCATGTCTCGTGACTGACAAAGGAAGGGAAAAAAGAAAACAAAAGACAATTTAAACAGAAGTGAATCTAAAGAAACAAATACGGACCATTAAACAGGAGCCACAGAAAAGCAGCCACATAGGTAATGAAAAAAGATTTCATATCTCTTTCTGATATTTTTTGAATGTAATAGAAATGGTTTGGGTCGTAGATATGAGTCATTGAGAGGCAGGCTAGATCCACTTGTTTAGTTACTGGGTCACTGAAACCTTGCTTATTTTTAAAGAAATTATGAATATCTGTCAGTGAATTGAGGGCTTCTCATTTGCATAATGAAAAAGGGAGTGCCGAAAGATAAATTGTACATATTAAATATTAATATTGGCATATTTTGTCCTCGTGACTCAAGTTACCCATGTCATTACCTGAAACAGCATCCAGGTGGGTATGTGCAGTAAAAAATTTAGTTTCTTATGTCTGTTTAAACTCAAATTGATAATTATATTGAAGGTTCTCTTATAACTCTAAAAACCTTCAAATTTATGGTTGGACGTTCATAGTTCCTGAGTAAAAAGAGTGAATTACTTTTCTCTTATTTCCATTTTAAAGATCTTACCCAATGACATTTTTCTGGCTTAATGTACTGAAAAGCTAAAATGATAACCCATGCTAATATTTCGTTAATGAAATTAGTAAAAAAATTCCTTTAACTTCAAAATAAACACATTGCAGAACAATTGGGGCTTTCAGCCTCTCTGCATTTGTAGGTCTCTATCCATAAAGGCCACAGATGCAGAGACAGATGTTGCGCTCTTTTGTATTCTGGGGAAGAGGTAGGTGAGGGAGATTTCCCTGTCCCTCTCTAGAGGGGAAGGTTGCACAAATTCTCACTCACTAAACAAAAAATTGTACAAGTATTTGTCTGAAAATACCACTGGGGATCTGCATTCAGAGCCTTCAGTTTAAAAAGACCAACAACTGCTTTTTCTTCACTTCATAAATAAGGAGTGCTATTCTTTCACATTTTTCCAGTACCTCACAATTTGAAAATTTAACTAGGAGGTTTCTCCAACCTCCCTTCTTTACTCATCTACCTGATCTAACTCAAATTCTTTGTGAGATTACCTGCAAAAGTTGGTAGGAAGTAATAGCAGAACTCCTATTCTCTTTTTTTGGACTTGAAGTTAAATAGCCAGCCCTGAATGTGAGCATAAAGCATTGCCATGAATTATATCTTATCCTTATTTAATGAATTCTTAAAATCTGCTATGTTCTCTCTTTTGTGGAAAGCTGTGACAGACTTTTTTTTTCATATTAGCAGTGAGGCTGACTACATTCTTCTCCAAGGAATGGTTTTGCTGGATTATGTTAAGGCTGCTATAGTTCAACAGACATTACTGCAGTGATAGAGTCCACTGGCTAAGCTGTAAAAGCCACCTGCAGAGACAGCAGTGATCCACAAAGAGATACTCTCAGTGAACTGGGCGGAATCTTGCATGGCTTTCTGTCACCCTTTTCTAAAAAATTATCTTCTGCTGTTACTTCCTCAAGAGCAAATCTTGGCAGTTAAGCATTATATGCCTTGATTTTTTCTAGTATTTTTCTGCAATATGGAAAATAAAGTATAAATTGCCTATCTTGGAAATTAGTGTAAACTATGTCTGAGTATTTCAGAAGAAAGGAGAGAGCTGTTGCATTTTAAAGCCATGGTTTAATGAGGTGGCAGTAGTAATGGTCACGTAAACAAATGGATAATACATGACAGAAATCAAAACTGCCCAAACGAAAAAAGTATGTTAAATAGTCAGGGAAAAGTATTTTTGCCATTCTTTTTATACAGAGAGATGAGGAAATGTACACATTTCTGTGGCAAACACAGAAATACATATAAAAATATTACTGCTGTTTGGCAGCTAAACTTAGATCCCACAATACTTTGAATAACACTACCTAGAAATGAACAACAAGAGAATGAACTCAAAGGTCACATGAGCAGTGAAACGCCACCTGTTTTGAACCACAGTGCTGGTGTTGTTGACACAAGAGGGCCTGGTTATAAAGTTTGTTACAGAGCAAACAGGTTAGTGAACACAGGTGAGGTCAGAGCAGAGCTCACTCCCAGCCTGTCCTGCCCGTGCCCAGCTGTTTCCCATCCATCCATTCCCTGCAGGTGAGCCCAGGAATCAAAGCCCAGGCGTCCACTGGCTCTGGGCACCCCGGAGCCTGGGGCTCAGCCCGGGTTAGTGTAACTATCCACATGTCAGCAGAGGCCTCTGCACTCTGAGTCAAACCCACAGAAAAGCACAGTGAACTGACCCACCTCAGATGTTGTGAGCTTTTGGGACTCTGTCCTGTAGACTCCAATTGGAATGTCTCCTGTAGAGGAACAAAGCTTCTGATACAGTCTGGCATATGTCCTAATCCACAGATCCTCTTCTGTGATCTTCATCTGAACAGACAAAAATAGGAAGGAGGACTTTTAATTCTTGAGGGCTTATCACTTGTTCACTATGCTACTCATAAAAAAACCCCAAAACTAAACAGTAGCTGGTAATCATCCTATTGTAGTATTGCACCTTTGCTCTACAAAAAATCTGTAACTTCTGTTGAATTTGTCAGACTGTTTCTTTTCTTTTCTCCCTGTTTAGAAGACAGTGTAGTGGAAGCAGTTTAGCATTATGAACTTCTGGTCTTGGTTTAAGATTACTTAAAACTTACAAGGCAGCCTTCACCTTGTGTTTATATTTGACTAAAATATAAATGAATAGACTAAATATTGTCAGCAGTAAGAAACTGGTGTGGACAGACTTCAGTGCATGAGTAATTTGAATTTTGTCCACCAGACTGCAGGCTGAATATGTGGGGACAGGGGACTGGGGAGGAAGTGATACACTAAGCATAAGTGGCATAAAGTCTTAAATGAAGCTCACTTATTTCATTACTAGCTTTATTTCGAGATATATGAGTTCCTTTTTAGAGATTCAATTGTACTTTCAAGTGTTATTACATTCACTGTAATGAAGCTTAATGATTGACCAAGAAATATGCAATTTTTATTGAAACAACTTTCTTAAACCATCGTTGATAACTTCTTGCCATTCTTTATAGATCTTCACAAAGCAACCTGTAAATCACTCAACTTGTATTCATCTGTTTACTACCCAGGGTATGATGGGTGTGGGAGAAAACAGAAAGGCGAGGTTTATTTAATAGAAATGACTTCAGTTGTTTAATTTTTTTATATGTGTATCTATATACACATTTAAATTGTATCAAGGAATATTGACATATATAATAACAAGATGACTTTTTAACGACAGCACCTAGTGATTTCATACATCTGACCTTTACATAAAAACTACTTGTGCACTTTATTGCCCACACGAATGGGGACTGGAGACAGTCCTGGCCAGGCTTCCTGGTTTCTATATATTTAATTTTATATTTATATTAATTAAATATATTTTTATATATTTAATTTTTAAATTGGCTGCTGAACTGCCATTCATAATATTTCATATAAAATGCACTATTCCTGTGTCTTCCTGACTTTCCAATTTTCTGCTTAATAGAACGCATTGTGTTTTCTTGGGGAGATGGTTTTTGCTATGGAACTAAAAATGGGTACGTTTTCTGTTTAATTTCCTCATCTTCTCCCTGATGAAAAAGGAAACAGATGGCCTTTCTTGGACTTTCACAAAAGGAAATGCCATACAAAGAAAGTTAAAGTATTTTGCAGACAGTACAGAATCTTCTCTGGTACTCTGTACTAATTTATTTATTTATTTTTAATAACTTACAGAACAAAGAAACCCAGATCCTGGTGTGGTGTCAAGTCCCAGCAGAAGTCTTGTGATAGAAATCATATAATCTTTCACAAATGACTGCAAGATTTTTTAACAGGAGAGACAGAAAAGAAAGAAAAAAGCTTTAATGAATAGATGAGTAGGCAAACATTAGCACCATGTGAGAATTTCAAAGAAATTGCACATCTGTCTTTACGATCCATCTCTTTAAGTGTCTTAATCACTGTAGAAATACCTATCCCTTTCTTTTTGCTGAATTTACTTACATAAAATAAGGTTTTTTTAATTGGCTCTGCATGTGCATGCAATGTACATACATGATTCAGGATACTAAGGCATAATAAGGCACAATAAAAACAAAGATGAATGTGTCAGTGGAAGCGAGGTGTTAGCCCTACAAGGTGTGAAATTATAATGAACTCTTCTGTGCCAAAGAAACGCTGGCATCTGTTAGATGGGTCTGCAGTCCTCAGTGGGTACCTCTGAGGTGAAACTGCTATTATTTTAATTCACATGAGTAATCTGAAGTGTTTTTAAGGGTTGATATGCCTTGCTCCTCTGCTGACAGAAGTGTATTGCTATTGGTTAAAAGGTAGAAATTAAGTTTAGTTTAGAAGTGCAGACTAAGGCCAGGAACAGACATTAGATCAGCTAAAATCACAAATATTTTTCCTCCTGGGTTGGAATGAGAGGGCCATGTGGGTGCTCTTCCAGCTATGGCTGAGCTGTTCATTGCCAGCTGTACTCAGGTGCAGCAGGGCAGCATTGCAGTCCTTGGAATGCAGCACACATGTAGCTCTGTTGGCTTCATGCCAATGCATGGCTAACAAAGGTTTTCACAAAGAAATACCTCACAGAGGTATTACAGAAATCCTTTATAGTTGTAGAATCTGTATTTGTTCAAACTCAGATGCTAGATGGATTTCATTAGATGCATAGTGCTTCAACTACTTTCATTTCTGAACTGGTAGTCTCCCAGCTGGGGGGGGGGGCTAAACATTAAGGAGCATCTCGAAGAAAATTTGTTTGCAATTTAAAATTATTTGTTATCTCGGCTGCATCATTTCTGCCATGGAATTTTCATTAGATTAACAAGGGTATTCACCAGGATTTGCAAGACCAAGTTTTCATTTTTCAGTCACTGTCCTAAAGATAATTCAAAGGGTTTTTTTTTGACCTATAATGGGAAGCACCAGCTGAACTCTGATGTTCCCCATGTCATTTGCTTTATTTCTTGCAGAAGAAAAAGACAGAAAATAGGACCATGAAAAAGAACAAAGAGTTGCTGTCATAGAATTTCTAACTTGGGATAAGAAAGATAATTCTAGAAAAATGACAGTTCACCTATGAGCAGTAGGAGTTCAAAGGAAGGACAGGTGGAATTTAAGTGAGAATGAGCATGTGAGGCTTTTTGTTCTAAACACTTCCCGGTGAATGGTGTTACTCTGTCAAGTCATAGCATGACTATTCATGTCTAGGAGCAAATATAAAATATTGAAGTTACTTATGTGCTGGCAGGAGCTGTTGATGACTGACAGATCTGATTCTATATATATTAGGGTATTTTTATTTTTTAAATTTTATTGTATGTGATGTCGATATTCTGAGGCATTATTATGAAGATGTTTTATATGCAAATACATTTATTTCTAGAACCTTAAAATATATATGTCCATATACACGACTGGTTTAGATATTAATGACTTCTTGAGAAAACTTTAGCTCCAGGAATTTTTCTGTTTATGTTGGATTTGCCTTCAGGGAATTTATTTGGAAGTAAAATTGTGATGAAAGAACACCTTTCATGCACCAAATTACCAAGTAAATTAATTTCCCCACAAGGATGTTTTCCACCTGAATACAGAAGCATCCACAGGCTCTCCCTAGGTACAGGCAAAGCAGGAGGCTGCTCAGGTGAGTAGATGATGTGGGCCATGGTGGTGTTCTTGCTTATGCTGTGTGCCTTGATCCGTGAAGGGTAGCACTGGGGGCTGCTGCTTGGGCATCCAGGTGTGTCAGAGCGTGCAGAAATGTGGGCACTGCTGAAGAGTGAGCAATACTGGCCAATTTTCCACCCTGAAACTAGCAACTACTGCCTCCATTTGCCCTGACTCTGTATTTTCTGATATTTTTTCTTTAACTCTCTGAGGCTGTGCCTTTCCCTTATTCTCACTGACTGTCATCACTACTTCCTAGATTCTGAGCAACAAGGTTGAATTGCTGCCTTTTCTTCCCCACTGTCTCTTTGTAACCACTGAATGTATTTCCTTGCAAGGGCAGGAATGGCTTACTTTACAATGTAATGATTGGGCCTCTCAAGGTCTAGTCAACACGAGTAAGAAGACAGGACACTTTCAAGTAATTGAGGCCTTTATGAACAAATGTAGGAGACAAATTACACGTTAAAGTAATTCTGTGCCTTTCTGTTTGGAACATGACGCTGTGGCAATGGGCACTTCCTTTTTTATTGCAGAGTACAAGCTTTATTAATCTGTATAATCTGTAATTTATATAGGCCTTATTGAAGCTATTTGACTGTGGAGAGGTACACAAACAATAATATGTAACATCAGATTTTGTGCAATTACAGGGCGATTTTGGGATTGACAACTGAACTAATACCATCACATGGAGCATGCTCCATGATCATTTGCCATTGATTGTTCCCAGTACAGATGCACTTTACTGGATCCTATGTTGGTAAATAGGGTCATCTAGCGATTAAGCACAATAAAATGGGTGGTAATATTGGTGTTAAGTCTGTTCATAGTACCTGATAAAGCAATGTGTCCAACATGCTGATGCTGAAAACTCTGCCAGCAGCAAAGGGCAGTCGAAACATAAATGCCAGGTTAGATCCCTTCTCCCGCTCTTTCTGTTAAGGAATTAAAAAATAGGAAAAACTTTTAATGCTGGTTTTGGATGGATTGTAACAAAAACATGAAATAGATACCTTGAAAGAAATCAAAAGTGTAAAATCCCTTTACTCTCAACGTAGTTTCTTCCTGTAAGTATTTTGTTCTATGTAAAATAAGACACCAATAATAAGAGGTACTAATTTCTCTTTATAACTCATATGTCACTATTGTTTTTTATTGCTTAACATTAATTCAAATCTGCTTAATAACTGAATGATATTAAACAAAAGAAAATGGAGACAGGAAATAGGAGGCTTCCTCCTGAAGGTTAAAAAAGCAGCCTGCCTTTGTGTAGACCACTGCAATACTCCCATCCCATACTGGGCCATCCCAGATAGATTTATGCTCACCTAACATCTGTGTGCTTATCCCTGTGGAAGATACAAAATCACAGGATTGGTTTGATTAAAAGATACAGGAACTTGTACTTATTTCAAAATGATCACTTAGAGCTTTAGAACTTTTATCGTTAGCACCTGCAACATTTACTTGAAAAAAAACCACAGCAAACTAAAGTGTGAACCTTATCCAAAACATTACAAACCCTTTCTTTCAGGAAAGAGGGAGTGGTCACCCAATTTTTTTTCTCACACAAGACAAATGGAGAACATAGATTTTAAGTTTAGAGTGTGGGTGTTTTGTTTTTCCTTTTCTCTGTTGTATAAAGGCCACTGCTCTCTCCTGTGTCAGGGCTGAGTTTACTGTCAGATTTATTTATTTTTAAAATGAGAAAAGTTGCAGCTGCAACAGCAGATGGTCATCAGATTTGTGTATCTGTCTTCTGCAGCCCATTAGGTTGAAAAGCCAATTTTGCAAGAGTGCTTCACTGCTACCTCAAGGCAACTTGCCTGACATTCTCAGTCTTTCTGAAAATGAGGTGCTTAATGCAGAAATAACAAGCAACTCTATGTTTGACTGCTCTAGGTAATTTTTACTGGAGTTTTTAATTGCCTTTCATTTTGCATGAGGGAGTTCTGAAACATCAAAGGAACTACAGCACCACCTGTGAAGTTCTCCCTGTAAATGTTAAGACGAAGTGACTGGGAAATATCAACAGCAGGCAACTGCAACAGCAGTGAAGAAAATGGTCTTTCTTTAAGATAATTTATCTACCTCTGTTTCAGCAGAGCATAGTTTGGATAGGAAGTTCATTAAATGTTCAGCTTCCAACCTATCTTGACAACTTTTGCACAATAAATTAATAAAGATAGCCAAGAAGCTAAAATATTTTTAAGTATTTCCAGAACATTTGCTTGAAAAATTAAGAAGGCGATGAAAAGCAAGAAAGAACTGAGATAAAAAACCCTGGTTTCACTGCCTAAAGGCCACCCAAATATTTACATCTTGTGGTCAATATGTACATGTGATATTCAACTGAGTAAAAGATTTACTTCTCATCCTTATCCTGTCTCATCCACACAGGCTGAATTTTTGCAGCATTCAATTCCTCTGTAAGAAACTGGACTGGGAAGGTAAGTTTCTATAAAGAGGCTCTTTTCCATTAAGTATATATTGGAATTAGCTAGGTGAATATTATACAGTAAATAGGGAACTCTCTGAAATCCCCAAAATCTAGGAAATTTACGGTACAGCTAGGAAATGGAAATTATATATTAAACCTATGATAATGCTAATGATTTTGGCATTAATTCAAATGCACCAAGATATGTAAGATATCTGAGGTGCACAGATTGGGAGGCTACATGAGAAAACCCAGCAATCATACTGATTGATAGATCGATAGGGGAGAAAGACAAGACTGTAGTGGAGGATTTCTGCCCTTGAAGACTGTCACAGTGATATTATTTGTCTCTCACAAACTCAGAAAATGGCCTGAAAGATCATGAAGGTAATACTAATACTGTAAGATTTGGGGAGTGCAGAGGTGGGTAGGTCAGATCACCAGTGAAGATCTGTGAGAAAGAGGATTGGCCTTGAGTTCATAGAGTTAAAATGATGCACAATATTACTTCCTGTGCTCCACCTGTTTAAGTAACAGTATTTTGAACAAGCAAATTAAATTTTATCTCCATACAGCCAAACAGTTTCACAGTTTGAAAATGCCAAATATGCACCTTAATGTATAGAATATCGAACTTTTATCTAACATTTAAGCTGTCCTTATCATCACTCTGACAGAGAATAATTGCTGTTCTCAAATCATCACAGTAATGCCAATATTTCTCCCAGATACACAGAAGTGTGTACAGAAGACATCATTATAGTGATGATATATTAAAGTGAAGTGGAATTAAAAACAACATTATAATAAAATTTGTATGTTTTAAGCATTTAGTCAGTTAAAAGATGTTCCACATTAATTGCCTGTGTCAGCCTCTTGGACAATTACATTAGCTCTAAATATTCAATTATCCAAAAATATTTAATTTTCCTTGAGCAAATTCCACCAGAGAGTTGCTTGATTAATATTATATTGTAAAGTGATGAAATCAAATCAAACTTTATTCTTAAATGAGGGTAGAATTTTGAAAAAAACATTTTATTTTACAGTAGCTCTACAACCATAAATCATTTCACTGTTTCCATTTCACTATTTCCAGTTCAAGTTTTCACTTGTTTTGAAATCATTGCTACAAAATCAGAAAAATTAATAAAATTGTAACATTTAAGTTGGGGGTGAGGGGAGGCAATTTTCCTTACCTTTTCCAATTTGGATAGAGCAAGAGAATAGCAGTCTTTGGCTCTGAACTGCATGAATCTCATGTTGGCTGGGTGAGTTAGTTCTGTGATAATGCTTAGGCTGGAGAACAACCTGCATTTTAAAAGAATGTAATGGTTACACTTCTAATTATAACAGCTCACAAATGTAAGGCTCTACATAAAGCTACAGCTTGTGCTTGTGTCCATGTTTTTAATGAAGTCCCTGAAACCTGTGGTGGGTCTGGGCCCAGTGAAATGCTGCTCCAACAGCAGAGGAAACTACAACACATTCCCTGTAGAATTCACAAAGAAGCACACACTGAGCTCACAAAATACTTAAATGCTAGGAAGAAACCACTTAATTTCGTTATCAGAGGTTTTATTCAATGATTGCTACAATATCACAAATCTGTAGGAAACAACAAAAAATGCAAAAGTATAAAGCTTGCACTTAGTACCTGGTCACATGTAAACTACTACTGATTTATGCACCCTTTCCAGTTGATTTTTCTTTCTTGAGGTCTGTTTGTATGCTGTGACTACAGTCTGAGCAATATAGATGAAAAGTGACACTTGTGGGAGTTGCTGAGAAAATGTATGTTTATGTATACTTATGTTCTCACTTTGAAATATTTACATATACAAAATATTTATAACTTAACACCAATTCAGGCTTCCAGTAACAAAAAGCAGTGAAGAAAGCTCAGCTGTGAACTGGCTGAATTACACAGATTTTCAAGCAGCAGACTAAAGAGCCCCTCCTCAGCACTCAGGGCTCCAAGAAACAGAAAGAAAATCATAGTTTATGCTATTTAAATACTAAAGAAGTTGGAATAGGACTCATATTATTATTATTTGAGTATTTCATCTACAGATTCATGTCAGAAAATGAGATGTACATTTGTAGCCTCTTCTGGTGATCCTGAGGGTACTTATCTATACTTGGCAATAGACAATTGTAGTACTATTTACATCATTGATGTGGCTTCTGTCTCAGTTTTCATGGAAGCAGGGTTTAGTAAGTTAGTGTCAAATGGAATTCAGTGCACCTTTTTGCAAGTCTTGTCCTTTTCCCTCACTTTTGCAGGGAGAAACATCACTGAAATGGCAATTCAAGCAGAGCCTAAATGTGAGGAAATGTATATCCAGACTGTCTACCCCAATATGTGTTAATCCCATATTATATTTGAAAACTAACACTACAGAATTCAGAATTAGGAAATCAAAAGCTTATCTCATGATTAAATACACACAACTACAGGAAAAAATGCAGGCTGCTATGTTTCTCCTAAAGATGGTTTAGTTTATTACTGAGATATGAAAACTGATTTATATTAGGAAATCAGTTTCAAAACTGGTATTGGTAAAATATTTTACTTACGAGTGCCTTTTAGCTGAACTAGGGGAAATTACCCTCCAGGTAGTCAGGGACAGATTGCTTCTTGCCCTGGGTGTAAGGCACACTGCCTGCCAACTTTCAGCACTGGAGCAGGCTCCTTCTGGGCAAAGATCCCTCTCCTCTACCCCACTCTAGTGAGACAGGACTGGATGGGGCAGAGAAAGCCCCACTAGCCTGATGGAAGACATGGCTTGCTGTTGAACTGGTTATTTGGAAATCAGACAAGCAATGCAATGCCATCATAGCACCTCGTTTGGTTTATCTCTAAATTGGTGCTGACAGCTAGATGCCAGCCAAAATACAGGCCTGTTAGGTGTACTGCTGGCAATAGGCTTCCTGCAGGATTTGAAGCACAGCCTTTAAGAGGTAAGCTAATAAAACTTTATAGTAGTACAGCCCTACTGCCTGAGGAAACCCGCTGCTTTTCTGAGGTGGACTGGTTGCACATAGGTAAAACCTTATAAAATGAAGGCCTTGTTGCCTTTGTAAAATCATGGCTCAGGCCTGTTACTTCGGCTAAGTAGAAAAGAACCATGGGGAAGAGACACAGTTGAATTAGGGGTAGAAAAAGATTCTGTTGAGCATCGCATGTCCACATCGTGGTGCGTGGGGGTTGGCCGGATGACGCTTGTTGCGCTTTAAAGCTCTGTAAACCAATAACCGGCCAACTGCTTCAAAAGGCCGCATTCTCGCAGGAAAGGTCTCTCCTTTGCACCTGCCTGCGGACCCCGCATTGCTCCTTATCGCAGCACTGGACTCACACCTGTCTACAGGGACTCAGTGGTTGGCTGCCCCTTTCATTTTAGAAAGTGAAAAGCATCTTAAGGCATAGTCCAAGACTATTAATTTCTCCTTTTCTTTTTAAGCTGCTTGTTCTTTCTTAGTCAGTGTGCCCATTCGAGTCACACTTCTGTACTCCTAACTATGTTAGACAAGCTAGTGCTGTGTCACAGTTTTAATTGGGATGGCACAGCTTCTAGCCCTAAAGGTGCTGATAACCCTGTCCTTATAAACAATGAATCTGGCTTCCAGGGTGGGGAGCACGCTCTCCTGGCAAAGCAGGATTGCTAATTTATGTATATTGGGAATAATTTCAGAACAGGTGTATGAGAACTGCCAGCCTAGGCCAAACAGTAGTGCAGCACTCTCACATGGCTTTTTCAAGCCTGAGTAACTCACATCAGGGATGTTTAGATCAGCCTGTATCCTCCGGAAGGATTTCACCTGGTGCGACTAAAGTGGAGTCTTCTTCAATGACATGATATCGTCGAGAACAGCATGTATTAAATCCAGTGGTTTAAAATCGCTCTTTAACACTACGGTTTGTGTTAAATGCTGTTGCTCTCTACCATGTTCAGTCTTTTCTTCATTAGTTTCTGACATTAGTAGCTATTAATAACTGATGAAAAAGCCTTCAATATATTTTTAGAGGTCATTTACAAAACTGTTTACCTTGGTGCAATGAGTGTAGTTTATTCTGTAGAACAGGTAAATGCCACTACCTTATGCCTCTTCCCAAAGCTTACTTAATTCTACCACTTTTATATACTATAAAAAATGCAGTGACATTTTTGTACGTTCTAGGGAAAAAACCAAATTTATGCAATGCATTATTTGTGAACGTCTATAAACTTTTATGAAGAAGTATTGTTAAGTCTTAAACCAAGATATTTATTTTAATTAACTTTGATTGTAAATACGCAGTGTTAATACTGAACCAGACACAGAGTTTGTATGTGAGTTAAAGCTGCCATCTAGTTGCAAACATCGTGCAAGACAACTGAAGGAGTGTACAGAACATCTAATTGGATACCTCAGGTATGTAGTTTCCTATTAGGATCTTTTACAAAGTAGAGCACAACTATGGGAAAAAACAATTGGAACGTTGCAAGTTTTATTTTTGATAGAACTCCTTTTTCCATTTGGGGTTAAAATGCATTTCTGAAAAATTGATGTATGTAAAAAACCTCAGTAAGATGCCTTAGCGCTGTATGGTTAGGAGTGGATCTGAGTGATGCACAGATAGAGTTCAGTTATAGGTTCAACCCAAATTTCCTAAGTGTGAGTACAAAACACACCTGTGCACGTATCGGGTACCAATTCAGAAACTGACTGTTAGAAAAAGACAGAAATAAAGTTTCTTGTGCATTGTAGATTTTGATTCTTTGAGCACATGCAGAAATGCAAACAGCATTTAACTGCATTCTCACAGATCTGTGTTTACAAAAAAGCTCCATTTAAATACTTGTATTTTAATGAGCGCAGTTTTCTAAACCACTGAAGGATTCAAAGGACTTTTACTATGCACCTCTCTCCGGTCTTTTGTGGAAGGCTTGACACAGAGGACAAGTAATTGCAATAGAAGCAGTGTTGAATGATACTCAGTTTTCTTCCAGGTCTTACTAGAATGAACACCAGGAAGTGCTAGGCTTAAGCCCCAAATCAGGGATCCAATCTGTAGCTGACTCTGTAGTGTGTTTTGTTTTATGTGAGATTTTTGGGGGGTTTTTACTAAGCAAATGTTTTTCTCTGCTCAAAGTGACACATTTTTTCATACTTACTGAACGAAGATATTTAACACAAAGGCTTTAATGAGGAGAGCTCTCAGAAGGAATAGCAAATCTCAGTGTTCTGCTTTTCAACACAGCCTCCTCAGCCTCTTTACTAGACTGATCATTTTATACTCTCATGATTCTTACCACGTTCCTGTCATTTGTAATGTTGCATATATATAAAACCCTAACTTTTGTGCAAAACTAAATATTCAAGGTGTGAACACTTGCTACTAAGTTCATAGTGATGCACTGCTTTCAGCATTACAAGGATCTGCTTTGCATATGGGCTTTAGCATTATTGTGAATTTTCTTTTCTCAACTACCTTTCATCCTAAGTCTTCAAGAGTAACTTTATTTTCCTTCCTGTAAACATGACAGCTACCTTTTAGAATGATCATCTGGTTTTGGGATGCAAAGCATTTCATCTGAGCTTTCAGGAGAATACCTCAGGATTCTACGTGAATTACTAAGCAGGGTGGGAAAATGTTTGCCTATGTAAGACACAAATTCATGCAAGGGAAAACTTAAGTAGAATAAAAAAAGAATAATTTCTTGGCACAAAAGGTATCAAGTATTTCAGAATTAATGAGGATGTGTAGATAGACTGCAAAAATGCCTTACCTGAAGAGGGTTTGCACATTCACAATGGTCTTGGCATCTGCCATGTAGTCTTCCTCAGCACTCATGGTGCTTTCTTTGTCCACCACCACCATATTAGCTGCAAAGGTGACCCCACACCTTAATAAGTCATCTAGGCTTTTGTGAAGAGAAAGAGGGAGAAAGAAACAAGCAACTTAAATATGGAACACTTGAAAGATTAGCCATGGCTGGCATCTGCAGATCAGCTACATATCGTAACTTCTAATACAATCAAGGATAACATCTCAATTAATTGGTAGAATAGAATACAGAATCTATTTCAGTAGGTTGTTACAGTCCCTCTCTTTTCGTTAATGATAAATCTATATAATTTTTTTTTAAATAAGCCTTTAGCAGTTACTTGGGAAGACTTTGGCCTTATCCACTGCAACAAATTGCTCCATTGCAGTTACTTCTGACAATAGAAAAACCCAAACAAATGCTCTGAGTTGCTCTTTCCTACAGTTTTATTTTGGCTTCAAAATGTTAATAAATGAGTTGGAGTGTTCTCAGGATGCTTTTGGGAGCAGCTGCAGAGCAGCAGAACTTTGTGCACAGCTGGACACTGTTTGTGTGAAGCCCAACCACAGAAAACACTCACAGACAGCTGAGTTACAGTTCTCATCATGCCTTGCACCTTTGTCTCCAAAATGAAGCATGTTTCATCTGTTTTAACAACAGCATATTCCACAGACCCCAAGCACTTTCTGACAAACATGGTGGGTTTTTTTAATAACTTATTTTGGAAGAATATATATCATAATTTTTGAACCAGTGCAATATCACTGATGGTTGTCTACAGCAAAAGAAAAACTGATTTTATATGATCTATGCCAACAACTGTAGTGTACAAGTAGAAGTCCAAACTTTTTTCTGAGTAATTTGTATGTCTGCTTTTTCAGACTTTCAGTTGATCCCTGAAAATAGCTGCCTATTCTGAAATACCCAGATTTTTTGCATTTCAGAATTTCATAAGCTCAACAGCTATTCTTATTTTAGCAGTTACCTTTGGCTGGCTTGTGGAGAATTTGAAAAATGCTAATGTGGAAGTATTATAATTCTAGTTCTCATGTACCTGTAGCTAAAGGTTTCTCAAGATTGACTAGATTTCTGCACAACTGTGAAATCTCTTCAGTTACAGATCTCAAATCTGTACAGGTACCTACTACTTGACATATTTTGATGAAGTCCCTCTCTGCTCTGAGTTTTGGTAAAGCTGCTCTTCTGTGACCCATCTACTTCTAACAAAAAGAGAATGGTAAATGAGAATCATTGCTTTGGTGGTTTTCTATCTAAGATGATGACATTGCTGGTGACCAAATGATAAATATTTCAGATACTTGCAGGTAGTAGGTGATACTTTAGGAACGTGGTTTATACCCCTTTAATGAGAAAAGGAAATGTGCATGTTTTACAATGTATTTCTTATCTATAGCTGATCAGATCTATTAGTTGTATGTGATTTAAAAACATGTTGAGGAAAACACGGGGAATATGTATGAACTATATTTTTTAAAGTATCTAATTAATGAAAATAGATGTCAAAAAAACCCTCTACAAACTATGGTTGCTTATTGCACCGTGAATTAAAGTGATTTTAGTGTCAGAAAAGATGCAGAAGTTCATGCTGGTATGACTGAACTTTTGAATTCTGAACAATGACTTATTCCAAAGACTACATGCTTCATTTTTTTTAATGCACTCAATTCTAAAAGAACAACAAAACACCATTAGGGAGGGATTTGGCAATTTCCATTTTGAAATAAACTCAGTAAATTTAAACAAAGTTTGATTTTCCACATTAATAAAATAGGTTAAGATCTCAGTTATCAATTACTTTGAATACTTTGAGTATTCCTTCTTAAGTATACATTTAATTGTTCTGCCACTATGAGTTCTTTTTATAACTATTATGGACTTAAGAGTTAAGAAAGTAGTAGATGTCAATAACCTGCAACCCTTTCTTGCTTAAGAAGAAAAAATGTAAAGTGAAAAACGTTTCTGTAGACCCTTTGTAAACCTCACAAGGACCATGGTAAATCTGTAACTGTATCACTATTATAAGCAGGAATTAAGTTTTTTGATTTCTACAGGGGGGATTAATATTATGGAGTTGTAGCCCCAATTCAGTATTCACTATGTAGTGAAGCAAATGGTTTTCTTTACATTTACACTCTACACAGAGGAGTTTACTAAAATACTCCTGAGTCCATGCTCTTCTCTTGTTTCTGCCTGATTTTTACATGAAATTTCTGTTGCTAAACCTGTATCCATAAACATATATTAGCAGAGGTGAAGACAGAAATGTAGGAGTAAGTGATAATTTAAGTAGTGGAAGATGAAGACTGTTGGACACATTCAAGACTGTTTGCATTCTGTAGCTATCTTTACAAAACCTGAGTCAATGACTTCCAACAAGTTATAACTCAGTACAGACTGACATTAGAATCAGAGCTATAATCTGTTCATCTCTTGAAACATATGAACTCACCTAAATAACAGTTAATCTTATGTTTTTGAAGATATTAACTTGTGCTCCCTGTCACGCTTTTCACTAATGAGATCCTTTATAAATGAGAAATTTGAAATCCCAAATTACAGCACACAGACACAGACTATGCATGCAAAAAGCTCATCTCCAGCTACAACACGCACACTAAAACATGCAGTGACAATACACACAACAAACCACTGAGACTACAAAGTTAAGTTTTCTAACAGTTATTTCACCTACTTGTCGATAGAGCCCACCATGTAGTAAACCATTGGAAACCAACAGATTGCATCCAGAAAATGCATATCTGGCCTGAGCAGCAGACGGAATTACAAAATGAAACACAGTATCACAACAGCAGCATCTCTTCTAAAATATTTAAATCAACTGGTACTTTGGGGTTTTCTTAAAAAAATAACTTTTTTAAACTTTGGCATTGCAATATCAGTTTAAGCAGGGGATAGGTTTTCAGAAAGCTGTGAATCAACAGTTTGCTGTGATCATAAAGAATGATCAGAATTAACATGCTTATATTAATAAATGCACCTCTAAAATCAGAAATGTTATGGCACAGGACAATTCCAAATATCAGAATGAATGAGTGATGTCAAGGACACACTACCAAGTTATACTCCAGTGTATGCCTTAGGAGGACTTAAAATAAGCATCAAGAATTCTTAATTGAAATGTGGAAATCGAATCATCACTTGCGTTTTGTGACACATACTGCTTTTCAAGCCTACTCCCTTTCAGAGGAGTCACTGCAAACGCTGCATAGAGGGAGACAACACTAAGGGTGTTGGTTTAATTAGCAAGCAGAGCTTTTACTTCACATTAATCAATCAAAAGTGGGTTTAGCCATGAAGTGTCACAACAGCATTGAAAGGTGTGAAGTAGGGCACTGTGCTGACAAAAAAAGCTGGCGCTAGAGGGCCCCATGTGCCCACGGCTTTGCTCTCGCACTGCCAGTGGAAGCGATTCAGCCTCATTTAGGCTTCTCAATTTGTGTAGTTCACTCTATACCATGGTACCTACATAAAAACCTTCTGTTGTGCAAGCACAGGTGACTAAGGAGCTGCCTGAGGCAAAGTGGGACACTTCACAGCAGGCCTTTGTAGAAAAAAAATCACTTAAACTGGAACAGATCTACGTAAAAGGAAGTGTCAGCCCTGGAATCGCAACCTACAAGACATTTTTGCTTTCTTAGCTTGTTCTACTTTTCTGTGTACAGTTAACCTCTGTTTCTGTCTTCAAACTGTGATTTTAAGTAGCTGAGCTGTACCAAAGTTTTGCAAGAAAAAAAAAACCTAGTTCATGATCAGATTATAAATGAACCACTATTGACAGGGACAAATTTGACTGAAATTTTAAAAGGAAGAAATGGAAAAATCCCAGCAATCAGCAGACAGATATAAAAGTAACAACAATACTGCAGGTTTTAATTTTCACCCATGGCTTTAAATAATTTTAGAAAAAGTGTGTCTGTGGGTGTCCTCTTGGTTTAAAGAACTGTTTATCTTTGAGTGTAGAGTTATTAAAAATATCCCTAACTGGTCCAGGCCAGTAAGTGCATTGTGTTAAGTAGGTTAGTGCTGTCACATAGCTGTGAAACTGTTACACAGCTTGCTTTTTACAGTGTTTATTAAGTTACTTAATTTTAGCAGTAGCATTCACAATTTTGGGGGTAATTTTAAGAAAAACTTAGCTGAAACATTGGCATGAAGAATAAGGACATTTAAGTTTACTACAGCCATTTACAGTCAGTAAAAGGTCAATTTTGTATAAGACAGTGACCATAGGGTATGATTTTTGTCACTAACTTTTCTCAAAGGTAAGTGTGCCATAATGTTTTTGATTTTCAGCTGGCCATGTGAAAAGTGGTCATCTATTGAATTAATGGTAAAATGAGTTTAAAACTTAGCAGAGGGGGTAACAAAAGTCTCCTTACGGATTATCGAGCAGTAATACAATGGGGTTTAGTTCTTTCTTTGGTCGGTAATAAGCTCTGAGTGGGACAATAAAGTTATATAAGCCATTTCCAGCAGTTTCTGCTGCAACTATAATCAATTTATTTTTGAATCCATAGGCTTTGGCATCTTCATAGTAGTTATGCTGGCATCCCTAAAATCAAAGTAAGAAACAAGTTCAGTGCATGTGAATATTGTATCAGATGACTGACTACAGACGTGGTTAGACATAAACACTTGGTGAGGAAAAGGAGGAAAAAATATAATATTATAGCAAATGCTGCACAGACTTCATCTCTAAGGAGAAATCAGAATTTAGCTCTACTCAAATGCAACAGACAAATGAGAATGCAGGGTTATCCAGTAACAGAAACTCCCTTTACCTTATCTAGTCTTAGACAACAGAAGGGGACTTTTTCATGCAGAAGATGACAAAAGGTGGGAGAACTTCCAATATAAGGAGAGTAAGGAGGATAGCCTTTGGCATACCTAAAATAGAAAAAAAACCATTTTTCAGTACAGCACATTACCAAAACACAGGTGACTACACAAGTATTTTATGGGATGTTTATACATATATCCAGGTTTTAGAGTCAAGTACACAAAATGAACTATGTTTCATAGAGGTCAAACAAATGTCTTTTGCAGCCAATTCAATAGAACTTAGTGAAAGCTGCCATGCTTTTGAGGACTGAAGGAATTTTGCATGGGTTTTTGAAAATAGTCTGTTGTATCATAGTGTGCTGTCATAGTGTTTTGAACTGGAAACTTTTAAGTTAAAAAAGGAAGGAAAGAAAATAGAAATAATTGTACTTCTGCTCTTCCTTCTCCGATTTTTTTTCAAATACTTACCAAGAATGAGTGAAGTCATTACCTTTTTGCTTTAATAACATACTTTCAAAATGGCTGAAATTAATTCTAAATGGCAAATCCTCTACCCAATGAGATAAAATTTCTAATTGACCTTAGTTTTTTTTTTTTTTTACAAGAGGCCTTTTAAATCCTGGTGTTTCAGTCTGCACATTTAAGATGACTTATCCTATTAATTTTTTCTCTGGAGTTTGACAGTCTTCCCTGGGGTGTCTCATGCTTGTCACTGGTGGAGATGGGAAACTCTGCTGGTTTAATTGTGTGTTTCAGTTTTAACACCCCTGTCAGCAATCCCAATAAACATAATTGCTCATCTGCACAGCAGGATTGAATCTTCTGGGTTTATCTGAATAATGCATCATTACTTTCAGTAACACACTAACAAGCATTTTGAATTAGATGTGATCATTTTGTCCCATACTGCTTTTTTGTCATTTCTGCATTTTGAAATCACACATCCAGCCCCAGCACTCAAAAAAGCCTGTTGGATATCTGATTATCACTGCAGTCTCCTGACAGGTGTACTTATCTGTTTACAACTTTGTTGAGTGCTGACTTAGTAATTACAGAAAGTAAAAAAAAGGCATAAAATAGGCTATGAATGGATTGCAATACATCACTACAGCTTTTTTAACTGCAAGAAGAAAATTTCTGGCAAATGGAAGAGTTAATCTGTCATAGGCTTATAAGCATTCTGCTAGCATTTCCTAGAAGGGAATAATTCTGTAACTGTGCTTCATGGGACTTGCTTCCTACAAGTCCTCAGACTGATCTGCATGTCAAAAAAGATTATTGATGCTTTTTATATAGTATTAACGTTCCACATTATTTTACATGTACTATACGTACTCTAAGCCTGCAGAGACTTCGTCATCCGATGGAGTGGTTTCATCCTCTGACTGGTCACTGAGCAGGTCACACGTGTGAAGGGAGGAGGAGTCTGCAACCTCCAGCACTGGGGCTATGCTGGGCCTCCTGCCCTCCTTGCCCCCCTCGGCAGGAAGGGCCAGGGTGGCCCCGCTGGGCCCGCGGCACCCGGTGTCCTGTAAATCGATGGCCACGGTCCCTAAGGGTAAGGGAAAACATTTCCTCAGTGTGCTGCTTAGAACATTCTAATGAGATTCCTGTAATTAGTGGGGATTCCCTGACTGCATGGCAAAGGACTGACAGCAACACTATGCTAATTGCGTTTATTTCGTTAAAATAAAACAAATATTTCAACTGTACTCGAGGAAAGGAGCACTTTTCCTGACAATTAGTCTATGTCTTCTTGTTAACTACCTCTTTAAAATCATACCTTATATAATGAGTCCATATTTATATGCATCAACAACCTGCAGATTTTACTAAATGGTGTTTTTTAAATTAAAGAAGCTCAAGAAAACTTCTTACAAACAATCAGGTATGAATGCCAAAGACGTACTCGTGATCTACCCAGTTGTTTTGCTTTGCAAACACTTCACTTTACTTTTTTATACCAGTCTTTAGTAGTTTAATTCCACATTGTCAAGTAAAAGAAAAAGAGATCCCAATTCCATTTGTTTGGGTTTTTTGTTGTTGGTTTGTCTGTGTTTTTTTTTTTTTAATATCAAGGAAAATGTTAAAAGTTTTTATAATAATTCTTTCTATACATGATTATAGTTTCTTAAAATTTTAGGAAGTTGCTTTAAAATGTACTACTCATTAGATAGGAATATGTTGTGATGTAATTTTTTATTCTTTTTTTACTTACCCATGCTGGCAATTATACTGTGTACTGGTAACCTAGAAGCTCCATGATAAGATAATTTTGATTCATGATTTTGTCTATGCTTTTCTTGCTTCTTAAAAGCAGAATTCTCTTCTTTGGTGATATTTATATAAAAGCATATATCTGTAGAACTCATGATATATCGAGGACCTGGATTCAGCAAAATGTTTTTGTTATCTTCCTTTCTAACACCAATCAGACAGACTCCAAACCTTAATTAGAAAAGGAAAGGCATGGTTCACTTTGCACAGTCCTGCAAACACCAGAATTTCCATTGTCAAAACTGAACCTCAGGTGTATTTTTATTCTTTGCACATTATGAACATTTGCAGCTTTCTGGATGACAAAGATGTTTGAAAAATGTTTTCTGCTAAATAGGCCAAGTCAAATCAAGCAGTTTTTCTGAGCTCATGAATTCCTAGGCAATTGAGTGGTTTTTGTAATGCCCATAATATTCTCCTAATGTTGTTCTAGTTGATTTTTTCTGTCAGATGAATAGTCCTTTTTGGGAAAATATTGGTAGAAAAATGGATACATGATATGAAAAATTATTAATCATGTTAAATTGTTCCATTATTTATAAGTAATGGAAACCATTTTCATAATTCATTTTTTAAATTTCACAATTCACTCTTAGAAATGTATTTGATTAGTGATAGAAAATAAGGAATTACAGCAAAAAAACCTCTTTCTCTCCTTGATTAAATATGAGAATAAACCCAGCATTTAGGGTTTGAGAAATGCTTATTTTATCAAATATATACAAACACACATGATTTGTGTTTAATTTGTATGTTCATCTCACAGAGCAGCACTGGATACGTGATGCCTCATCTGCACTTTAAAGCAGGTATGTTATCATCTAACAGAAAGAAGAGTTTGATGTTTGAACAATCAGCAGAATGTGCTATGTGCCACTTTTAAATCGTACATTTTCCATAAAATTAACATGCCACAAAGGAAGCCAGATTTCCAGCTGAGTCTTAAATAAATAAAAACCTCCCACCCTCCCACCCATTCTTTTCTAGATTATTTTGGACTTGGGAAAGGATTGGTATTCTAGGAAAACCCCTCTAAGGTGCCTTTTTTTTTCTTGTTGTCCAGCTCATCATTTATATCCTTTACATCCTATTCTCTTAGACTGAGGTGGGCTGTACAGAACAAACATAAGCTTTTACCTGACCAGCTCTGACTCAGAGAAACCTCTGTATTAGAGGTCAGATATTTAAATGCAGAAACAGAGTAGCGTGTACTACTGTGCCTTTAGTGCAAAGCTACGTTGCAGGCAAAACAAGTAATTATTTCTTTGAACTTTTAATGGTTGATAAGAAAATAAACATACTTTTTATGTGCATGGAAAGAAGCATATGTGAAGCTCTTCCCTTCATACTCAGCAAAAAAAGTACTTTCTTCCAGGTTAATGTGATACACTTCGTTACCAGAGCATCTGCCATACATTTTCTGCCATTGTTCTGGTGATTGCTGACTCTCCCTGAAACATAAAGAGAATAATTTAACACTTAATGTAAAACTCTTATTAATCAGAATGGTATTTCTTGTCAATAGAAACTACAAATGTCTATTGAAAATGTCCTATGGGCTTATCCGAAAGAAATATTTGAGGTTAAATCTTGGTAATATTGTAAGTACAGAGATTATTTTAATGTATTAAAGAGCATTTTCTGCTAAGTAATAGACTTATAAGAGTATGTGCTTTAGTATCAGGAGAGAGATGGGTCAATTAGTTTAAATTCACACCATAATAAGTAGATCCATGGCAATTTGAGGATGACAGGTAAAACCAGCAGCATGCTCTTTCTATTCATAGACAGTTTCTTCACATGCTTAGTGGCAGACTCTGGTTCCTGCCTGAATATCATTAATGACAACTTATGTAGGAAAGAATCATTTGTCTTTGGTCATTTTATCTGTAGGAGAGATTTTTCTGCATTTGCTTATCAGTGATCTTTACCCTCTGGGTATTTTTGGTTCCTGTGTCTTGCAGACTATTCACAAGTACATAGCTCCTTTTCTCTAGTGCAAGAAAATAAATGACAAAGCAGATTATCCTTTACTCTGTGCAGCTGCTGCCCTTAATGCAAACAGTTTAGTGGAAATGTTCCAAACCTCAGCAACCCCAAAACTTGTAGCCCTGGAGCTCCTGAGAACTTCTTTATTAAGTTTCATGTGGAAAGAAGGTTCTGCCTGCATGAGTTTTCACTGGAGATAACTGATGTATATGCACACATATGTGCAGATAGGTCACAAAACTGACAAGTGTTTTCTGTGTTTTGCCACTTGAGTGAAGATCTCAAGATATTGGGACATGCTCCTTTATGCTCATTTATACATTTTCAATATCTTAACACAATTTCTATTTTTCTTCAATTTACCATGTTTCTCCACCCTCCTCAGGAAAACATTTTCATTCAAGACAGAAATAAGTAAACCCTTTTTGTTGCACCAGTGCAACCAGTGTACTAGGTATAGAACAATGTAATTTCAGAACATTTTTCCCCCAAAATAAAATGGTCACCTGTTTAGTGTCTGCTTGGTTCCAGTGAGTTGTCTGAAAGCTTCCCATGGGGCTGTACTGTAAAGATCACATTAACTTCAAGTCAGAAAGGTTATTTTCTTCCAATATTTTGTATTGTCAAACAAACCCTAATAGAGTTGTATTACTATTTTAGATAATCAGATAACAGTTAAACATAAATATTAAGATTAATAATTAAGATCAATAATGAGATTATAAGTAAGATTTGGGATAGAATTTTGATGTCTTACACACCAAAGTTTTGAATTCCATGAACAGCTGAGAAGACAACAGGATTATTTACACCTCCTTAACAGGTATTTAAAACTTGAGTCCCACATAAGGTTTAAAGCAGATGTTAATAGCAAACACAATAATGAAAGGATAATTAAACAGGAACTAATGAAAAGGAAAGCAGTTCATTAGTAACATGGGAAATCTATTGAACAAATTATTTACATTCTTTTCATAATTTTCTATATTGTATAGATCTAATTTAGTATTTCTTTGGTTTATAAATACAGGTATAGTTAAAATTTTTATTTGTAGTTTAAATAATCTGCTTTCACTTCATCTTTTTACTTAGCCAAACTCAACTGCTCATATGACTTCATCTTTCATACGTATAAATGAAGGTAATTTAATCTATTTTGACAATTAGTAGTTAATTTACCTCTTGTTCAACAACAAAAAAAATCTAGAAAAGCCAAAAAAACCCCTCTGAAATACAAATTAGTCAAATCCAAAGCAGTTTTATGTCTGCAGTACAAGGACAAATGCCCTTATTTTGGAGTCTGTCTGAGAATAAATGCTCTGAAGAGTGCTGACTACAGTAGATAAATAATAACTAGACATTTTCAATTTTTCAGTCTTTCTGTATAAATACAGGAGAGTATTCTTACAGAAACATACATTGTACATTCTTACAGAAACACATGTTACTTAATCCTTCTGGACTCAAAGTAATGCTACAACTATTTGTGCAAAAACTTGGGGTTTTTTGCTCCTAGTATCCAATGACCAGAGTAGAAAACAGTTACTTTTATTATCCTGGTTACATCTATTAATTCTGCTTACAAAAGAAATCTTAAGCACTTTGAATTCTGTGACAGGTACTTTGCATCATAGTTGGGAATTTGTAAATGATCAATATGACTGTATTAAAAAATGAAATGCTGAAGTTCCTAAGTACAGCAGAAAACATTTCCCTTTTGTGTGTTTGCTTTTGTGCTGATGCAAAATTCTCTAGCAGCTGCTAGGAACACTGCTCTTCTTTTATGTGCATGTAACATGAAATAACTGGGAAAGGTTCTGTATTCTATGTATGTCACAGAATGAAAGGTAGGCAGGTAAAAAATGTATTTCACCATGGTGCTCAGCAGGTATCAAAACAATGTTTTGTTGCCTTCTTATTAGGATATTCTAGTGCAGACAATGCCGTTAAAATCTTGACATTTGCTGTTCTTAGTAGTAAAAGTTCTAGGAAGAATTTCTGTTTTCCCCATTCTGGGCAAAGGGGAATACTAGAAATGTCATACAGAAGGTTACTAACACTGCTTATAAATAAATATATATGTACTGGGTTCATGGTTACTTGAAAAAAAAAATCAGTGTTTTTACAAGACTTGTGTAGTGCATATGCAGCTATTCCATTTCTACAGATGGATTTTGGGATTTATTCCTTTATGCATCTGTGTGCCCACAACATTTTAATCAAGAATACCTTATTAATCTAAGAATACAGCATAACAGAGATACACCAGATGTGGTAAAATTATTTTAGTGAATTCAGAGTTCTACTGTTCTGCAGAGGCACCATAATTCTGCACCCCTTCCAGCCATGCAGTCATGTTAAAAATCGTGTCTGTTTGTTTGCCTCTAAATGTGCAGGCACAGAAGAGCAAATACTGTATGTTATCAAAAAAAACATTTTTTGAGTTCATTGAAACAGATCTTCAAATTAACATATTAAATTAGGTATTTTTAGGACTTGTTAGTGCTCTTAAGTAGAACTTTGTGATAGATCTACAATTCCATGTACTTTCATATTGTGGAAGTGGCACAACAGCATGCAACTTTAAATACTGGGGGGAAGGGGTGTTCCCTTCAAAATTATACTGCTTTGAGTAAGGGATTTTGATGCTTTTATTGTGCATCAAAGTTGAATTTTCTTTTTTAAAACTGTAGTTGTGTGGGAATTCAGGGTAAGCTGCTTTCCAAAGAATATCAGCTATGACTTTTCCAAGTTGTTTTGGGGCTTTTTATGGAAGTATATACTTACTGTCCCCTAGATGTATGAACCAGCAGAGTGATTAATGTAGAAGTAGCTGGGCATATACAGTTTAGAGCTAGCATAGCATATTTGAATTCCTCTTCACACACAACGTGATCTGCAGGGAAAGAAAGGATATAAATTGTTTTACAAAAATACTTTCAACTGAACAGAATTACCACTTCCTTGTCTAGGGAAACGGTGAAGATGCATCAATCAAAATTTGGTCCAAGATCTTAATCTTGTGCTTGAACCTTGGAAATCAGCTGCATATGATTTTCCCTATTTATGCTGTCTAAAATGGATGGCTACTGTTCTAAATCCAGATCACAGATAAATGGTCTCCAGTGCTTGCTGATGGCATGAAAAGGAAATAGAAATTATTCTTTAATGTGATTCACATATACCTGTGACAGTATTGAAATGGCTATAAAAAGGGACAAGCACAAAACTTGTAACTTCTTGTCAGTGTAGAAACATAAAGTCAGATAGGTTTTGTAAAATCATGAAGGCATTTAATACTAAGTCAGTTTTTTCCCCTCTGAATTTAGTATTTGGTTCTTTCAATGGGAGCAGAATTTGCTTCTGATCAGAAAGAATATTACAAGTAGTACAGCTGCTGATCAAAACACAGGCCACATGAAAATTGCTGAGTAAAGGTAGGCAAATAACCTCCCCACCCAGATCTGACCTGTGTACATCTGCTTCTGGTTTCACCAGTGTCACTGAAATCCTTAAAACCACCCTGCCTCTCTAAGTGGCTTTCCTGACAGAATTTATAGTATAGCTATAAGCATGACATTTACTGAAAATAAAAGTGAAGGCATATTTTGTATGCCTTCTCTGTTCCATTTATTTTGAAATATCTAGAAGCTTTTCAGCAACAGAATCATTTACTACTGAATGGAGAAATTAATTCTCCCATTTTCTGAAGATCAGGGCCTATTTAAATGTCATAGGGAAGGGATGAATTTAGTTATATAAAGACACTGTCAAATATAGAACAAAATTAGATTTCTCCTCCTGTAAATATATTTCAGCTATAGCAATTAAATATTTCCTGCAGAAAATATTTCAGATAGAAATATGTTCTTTTAGATGACCATATGCCATTAATAAACCTACTTGAATTTCAAACCAGAGATTTTGAGAGGGTAAGGCATAGACTACTGCCTGAATGGAATATCTGCAGTCCATTACCATTAGTCAGATGGCAAAGATTTATGAAAGTGAATACCAACTTCCTGACACTGAAAGAGAATTCTCCCTATTTTTTAATTTGTATAGGATTTTGCCAAATAACCTCCCCCTTTTTTTTTTTTTTTTTTTTTGTTTGGAATGTTGTCACATTTTAGTGAAACATTTTAAAAATACGAGAAAAAAATACACAGGGTAATGGGGGCAATGGCTTCATCATCTGTTATTTCAGAATTTGTACTTGAACCCAGTTGTACATGCTGACCTAAATAAATAGAAATGGAAGTTAATCAATCATGGATGGCACAATGCAGATGAAAACTGAAATTTAAATCCTCCAGATGCACTCTACTCTCTGACATATATGGGGAACTTTTTTGGCAGATGCTTATATAAAATATTATGTTACCAAAGAATATAGCACACAGCAAACAGAGATTGCTGTCCTACATCAGCCTCTTAATTGTGTCTCTGTTGCCAAGTGTTTTACATCAGGAGCCTTGGAGCTGGACTTGCAGGACTACTTCTGCACCTGTTGGAGACTTTGGTCTTCTGCAGTTAAGTTCTTATATTAGACACAGAGCAGATCAAAAATGCCTTGCTCATTTTTCCAGTTATTTGACAGTTTATAGCTTTCCTATAACAGTACTGTGTTTTCTCTCTATGCTCAGGGCTTGTGTTGTGGAGGATTACACAGAACTTTTTCTGCTGCTTCCTTTCTGAAGTGAGCAGGGAGGAAGCTGGATGACAGCTCTCCCACTCCTCAGGTCTGAGACATCAGTCATGTCCCCTGACAGCAGGTACCAGAATCAGCAAATTACTCATTCAGTGTGACAGCAAAGCAGCCCAGGAAACTGCAGTTTATCTTGAAGTGAATATTAAATATGTCAAATCAGCTTCCCAGAAAAAGAAGTATTTTGATTGAGTTTATACTAAAGAAATATTACATTTAGAATTTCCCTAAGTTGCTGTTTCTGTTGAAAATATATTTTGACAGAGGTTTTGTTGCTAAGTCTGTCTCGAATGGCTGTAGTAATGCAGTGGGGTGAGTTATGGTTTCTGTAATGCTACTGACGATAAAACAGACTCAAAATACTGATTTATGCCTGCAGCAGCAGCCATGTGGTAAGAATGACCTAGACCAGGCACAGTTATTCTGAGAAACCTTACTTTTGTCAATTTGATAAGTTAACATGACCACTACCAGATCAGATAGAGAAAAATGCCCATCTGTTACTTCTAGACTATTTTTAGCTGTAATTGGACAAATTAATCATCAGCTGCATTCAATATCCATTTTGGTGAATCTGGACTATATTTCTTTGAAATAAACTACAGAAGGGTTGATGTCAGACATCAACAATCTGTGCTAATTCATGGGCACATTTTGAATAAATAGAGAACGTCAAAATGTATTCCCATTTCCTGGAATTGTGATCATGTATATTTTCCAAATATCCAAAGTAAAGGTGAGATATATATCTATATCTATATCTGCATCTACATACACATAAAAGTTATAAAAGTTTTAAGTTCAGCTCAGAAAATATTGAATTTAGTAGTCTCTGAATTGCATAAATATATTGCTCTGCTGTGGACAATCTTCACTTTATTTCCCATTTGTGCTGAAATGAAAGGCCAGGAGCTTGCATCAAGGGTACATGGCCTTTTGTAGCCTTGTGTGTATGAAGGAAAAGTGGGAAGATTAAGAATGTAACTGCCAGTATTATTGAAAGAAAAACTGGCCATGTCAAGTCATTTTTATATTGGAAATTAGTAGGGAGAAATCAAAGCATTTCAGCTTAAGAGATAAGGCAGTTGCCCATCTGATAACTGTCATGTAAAGAATGGCTGTGTATTAAAAGTATTCACAACTTAAACTTGCAAAGGGCTTTGCTGGCACAAACATGCCATTGTAGCAATGTAAGTAGGTTCATATTTTAAACAAAGTAGTTAAAAATCCACTATAAAAAATAACAGAAGGTGCAGGATGCAAGGATGTGTGTCTGGCATCAGGTGGAATCCAGACACCTGACTTTCTGACAGGTCATATGAGCCTGGCCAACATGCCTCCATTCTCTTGCTTTGAGAACAAAAATAACTTCTCATTCTCTCATTAAAGAGCAGAAGGATGTCTAAGTCTTGTTTACTGGATAGGAATACATTATAACAATTACTTTTCCTATCTACTGTTTCTGCCTGAGGCAGAAAACCTCCAGGATGCGGAAAACTGCCAGGCAGAAAACCAGGCTTGTCTGTCCTATAGGAAAATGCAGTCAGTGTCTGAATTTCAGGACTGCCTCGTGCAATCTAGGAGGACTGGTCAACCTACTATAAGCCGCTGAAAAACTGGGCTTCCAGTGCTTTATACATTTTCAATGTAGTTAAAAGTTAAACTTTAGTTAGGAGGACTACTTGGTTGTATTTCTTCTAAATTCAAAAACTTTATTTTTGACAGCTGTAGTCTCTAAACCTGTGTTTAAAAAAAAAAAAAAATCCTATTACTAAGTATTTCAGGTTCATAAAAATGCACAATATTTTTTTTGGGAAACCTCCAGAAGAAAGGAGTCATTTTTTTCAAGGAATATCAGATTGAAAAGAAGCTTTTGCATTAAGGCAGTAATAAAGCCTTGAATCATAATAGGAAAAGCACTTAGAAAAATGTTCCGGATGGTTGTGACAAATTTTACTCGTAAACACTCTGGATAGGTCTGTAGTCTGCAGCCCCCCCCCCGGGTACATGTTTCAGAATGATGAAGTGTTGGATGACATAAATACCAAAGGGAAGTCCTCTTAGGAAAATGTATGCCAAAAAATATTGTTCCCATGGCTCCATCAGTGCCTAACCGTTTGCAGGAGGTAACATTCACTGGTGATGCTGAAGTTCAACTGAAAGAAATATTACCAAAAGAGGTCTTCTGGGGCTTTTGGTTGTTGGTTTTTTGGGTTTTTTTGAAAATGTGGTCCAAATTCTCCAACACTTAGAAGAGACATGAAAAATTGCCTCTGTTTTACAAGCACAGTTATATATAAGCTCCTACAGAGACAAGCCATTAGGAATAATGAAACTCTCTTAAAAGCACAATTCCGAACAACAAATTAACAGTTTTTGATAAAGAAAAGTGGCCATGGCTAGGGAGCAGGGATTATGTTTGTGCTGGGTGGATTCAAGGGGGAAATGAAAAAGCACCATCATTCTCATCACAGCATGAGCCTTATTCCCTGCTGTGCCATCTCATAGTTTGAGACTACAGTTTTATAACTTCAGAACTGCTATTGATGGGTTTTTTTCTTCTTTCTAACCCAGTGGTAAATTCAGTACCTTTAAAAATTACAGCTTTAACTGTTGCTCTGGAGCCGTTCTGCACTGGAATTTGCTTTTTCATCACATTCTGGGATGATGGAGGAGACTAATATTTTTCCATAGAGTTGTTTTTATTTTTGCATGAATCAGCAATCTTTTCTTCCTTGGAATATCATTCAAGAAAATTGAATTTTCAAAACTGCAGCTGAAAAGGAAAGCTTCTCTTCTACTTCAGAGATATTTGTCCAAAAGTATTTGTGTGTTTTTGCACATAAGCATATGTATATCTATGTACTTACATATGTGACTGTTTGGATATAGACAGAAAGAAAGAGAAATATATAATGCAGAGAAATAGTTTGTCAAATAAAAGATGGTAATCTCTTATAGGAATGGATCTTTTTCAGTTTTCTTAACATCATTTTGCATTTTATGCCATGGTTTCTAAGGCACGCATTTTACTGGATATAGAATTAAATTATATGTCTCTTTCCAAAATATTTGCAAGTAATTAAAAGAATGTTTTCCATACCACTTGGAAAAGCCAGTCCAATCAGAAGATTTTTCCTTCAATTGTTTGTTGGATTAAATCTGAACAGATCTTCTCATACACCCCTTAGTAACTATGTTTTAGTAGACAGAAATGGCTTACAGACATGGGTACAGTAAACTGGAGACCTGCCTGGATCTGTAATTCAGGAGTAGTTATACATCAAATAATTCTACTCTCTATATTATATAGCATAAGACTATTAATTCTTAGAAGTGCTTGCAAGTCTTTGCCACTGCTAGGATGTGTATTATTTTACAAAACTGCACTCTTCATCAGTTTCTAAGTAGTAAATATGCCCAGGGCTTCTCACTTTGCTTGTGTGTTCATGAAACAAGCTGTCAAACACTAACTTCAAATGACTGCAATCTTCCACTCACCTGCAAACTTGATGTGGAATTTATTCTCAGGCTTCAGTATCTGAACATACAAGGGACAATTTGGAGCAAAGTCTTTAACTGCCCATGCTCTTAAAATGGTTTGGTGATCCTAGAAGAAAGCGTATGAGGTGGTGACAATGAAATACAAATAACCATGTCAGATTAGAAAAAGAATCTATTATCAGACTGGCTTCATTGAAGAAAACTCATTTTAAGACCACATAGCACCAGCTGGTGTGGATGTTTATGTGCAGGTTATGTAATTACTATTACATATTAATTTCTAGAAATCTTCCACTAATAAGGTATTTTGACCCTCTGCTATCTTTCTGCAAGTGCTAATGATTGTGTCATTTGGAAAGGGGTAGCATTTGGATGTGAAATAATTGTGTGAAAACTTAAGATGGCAGTGATTAGTCATGTCTAATTAATCAAGAATGATGTAGCATAGACATCCTTCCAAAGAGACTCATAATTAAAATAGCATTAAATGATGACATCAAGAACTGAGAGTTTTAAATTGTGGATAATTCTAAAAATATCAGTTTAATTAAAAGCAGATCTGAACTTTTGTGGAACTAAAACATTTGCACAACTGATGTCAGGATTTAGCCAACTACTGACCAAGGAGTCCAAGAGATTTTTCAGGCTGTTAGTTTTTGTTCTTGCTACCACGTGGCAAGAATGAGTTACCTGCAGGATGAACACTGCTATCCATAAAAGTCATCTATGTGATAATGCATTCATACTTTGAATTTTGTGAAGTAAAACTAATTCCAATGTGTCATCCACCAGTTTTTATTTATTTCAAAACCAAAAAGAAATATTTCAGATTTGTATCTAGGAAGCCATGCCTGGATTGAAATGCCTTGCTAGTCATTAAATTGGTGGTATTTAAAGGTAAAATATAAAGAATGATTCATTATGTTTGCAGCATCAGCAGTAAGAGAAGGTTTCAGACTCATGAACACAAGGGAAAATCTCTGCCTGGAACAGAGCGTAATTGACATTTTCAAACCATAATATTTTATTATCAATTGAGATGTTAGCAAGTACTTTTTTCTAATAGAAAAACTAGAATGGAGTCATAAGAGGATGGCAAAATACATTATTTCACTTTTATCTTATTATCAGTTTTATAGATGTAGGATTGCTGTGCCCAGTCAGGAGATTTAAGAGCTTGGGTATAACCTGCTGTAGGTTTTCCTTAGATGCAGCCACTTTTTCTTTAC
Source organism: Coloeus monedula (assembly GCF_965178545.1). NCBI lineage: Eukaryota > Metazoa > Chordata > Aves > Passeriformes > Corvidae > Coloeus > Coloeus monedula. The sequence continues at coordinate 9,063,659 of NC_138789.1, forward strand.
TTTTCTATAACATATGGCAATCTACCCTCCTCAGGATTTTGTGTGCTGTTGAGTTTTTTGCTGTTTTGTCTTAAGGTAATGACATGCCAACACAGCTTAGAAGCAGCAAATGACTGGGTAAGGTGCTAGATGGCAGTCACACAAATATGTTACATGCCTAGAAATATAGTTATCTCTATGTTAGATATTTTCTTGCATTTTTTTAATTATTATTTTGTCTAAAAAGCCTGGTTTTATCAGAATGTGCAATAATTGTAAAATATAAGAAGGAAGATTTCATTGTAAAATTATTCAAATTACACTATCTTGTTAAAAACTCGAGCAAATCTAGACCCACAGAAGTGAGAGTTGTAAAACTAAAAGTGTGAACCTCAACTTGAAATATTTCTTAATATTATTGTATAGAAAAGGGAAAGACTTTGAAATTAAAATCTCTTGATGGTTATTTGGCAAATGAACAGTTTTAACACTGCAAATGCCTTGCTTTCCATTTTCTAGCTCTTCTTTGAACAAGCAGTCCACAAATATGTAATATATGTATATAAAATGGGTACTTAAATGCCCTAAATAACTTCATAAGATCAACTCAGTGGGTATGTACTGTGAATCTAATAACCTTGTATTATTGTTTCTTTTTTCTCTTTCCACTTGGTATATCCACATGTTTGGGTACAAAAGCTGGTTTTTTGGGTTCCCAAGTTTTTTGCTTAGTTATTCTCCCAAATTCCACTCTGAAGAAGCACTTCAGGGGAGAGAAAGAAAAACACAGGTAGCACCTTAAGTGATTTCTTAGATTCAGTCTCTTCATAGAGTATTGTGGCTCTCTGGTTTAAAAATGTTGCAATTTCTATGCTATATTTTAGTGACTTTAAAAAATGTTCACCTTTCTCCCAATATGTGGTATAGATGTACACACAACAAACAGAAGTAACTGAAACAAAATTATGCTTCTGTTCCCGTTATTAAATAGATGTTTCTTTGGAAGGTGAGTGAAAAAATATATTCTCTTCTGCGTGTGATCTGCACAGATCTTCACAATGAACTGCAGTCACTGATCAAAAAATTACCACGGATACAAATGGTGATTAATATAGAGGTGGTATTTAAATTCATGTATGAAAAGCTGGAAGTTTTAAAGTGGGTGTATTTAAATCATCAGGACTCAAGGAAATGCATTTAATATGTATTTTTAAATAGTTCTGTTAATTGAATTTTTTTCTTGCCACACACAACTTGATAAATCAGTTATATCCTGCTGTGTTTACATCCGTATTGTGATGCCATTCAGGCAGTGTAATTTAGATTACCAGTACAGCAGAGTCACACAATTTGATTAATGAAAGGGGAAAAAAAAAAGGTGCAAGCTTGAATTGGACCATCTCTGAAATTTCAGAAAGCCTCAGAACAAAGCTGTCAGCAACAGCAGAAGTGTTGTCACTAGAAATTATTAACTAACAAAATAGCAAGCAATGAACAGCCAGGGTTATCCATGGCAAATGAGTAAATCCTCTGCTTGAGGATTGTAGCTGGGGGGATAAAAACCCTCATGGACTTCAAAAAATCACTTGAGTAACAACAGCTGTTCTGGTCAGGAATCTCCTCCTTTTATTTTGACAGCTGTCACATGTAGGAGAGGATCCAAGGCGCTTTTAGCAGTTTGTCAGCTTCTCAACAACAGCAGGGTGCAAAATCAGTTGTACTTATAAAGATTGATAATGGGATGACAGCTGCACTTCCTTCAGCCCAGTGACAAACCAGCCTTGAGTACTAACATGAGGCTGGAGCAGTGTAGGAAATTCAGTACATTTCATTTCACAGCTCTAGGGGGCAGTAAGACAAAATTTAATTTTTAAAAATTTTAAGATTTTCTACTTGCAGAATAACTAGCTGCATTCCCTGTGATGAGGTAATCTGATAGCAAAAAAGAAAACGAGGCAGAGAGGTGACACCTTGTTTAAAAGCTTCAGATCACACTGCCCCTGAGAGTATGATTGTGTCCCGGGGGAACGTACCAGGAGCGTGTCTCTGGTAGGATGTGCCTGTTCGTGTGCTCCAGGTGCAAAGAGAAATGAGATTTGATCAAAGTCCGTAGTGGCAGCTGAAATGTGCCAGGTACCATTTTGGTGTTTCCTGAGGGCAGAAAGGAGAGAGCCACAGCTGGCCATGGCTCCAGAGCCAAACCTGCACAGTGCTGGCCACAATGGATGAAAGCTCTGGGAACTCCACGCAGAGCCCACTGCCTGCCCTACAGCACAGTCCAGCAGAGCTGAAAATTGTCTTTTCTTTGCATAAATTCTGAAGCAGTTATGAGCAGAGATGAACAGCTGACTGGTGGTGTTGCTGTCCTTAATGCTGCATAAATCTTCCCAGTGCAGTGTACATCACACACTGATTTTATGGGATTTCTCATTTGTAACCGCTGTGCAACTCTCAAGTACATGATGTGAAATGAGATGTTGTAGCTGAGTTATTCTGAATTCATGGCTGATTTAGATAAGACACTTGGGCTATTTTGGTATTTTTCAGTTTCCTAGAAGTTACAGGTATTTTTCCAGGTACTTGCAAGAACTCCTGCTTGTTCTTACCTTTAAATACCCTGGACCCTCTGTGACTTCCAAGCAGTAGGTCTGCCTTGCTTGACTACTCTGGGATTACTTGCTGCCAGTTCAGTGGCTTTCACTACTGTATTTTCAGGAGTCTATTGCTGATGAATCAAATTCAAAGTCCTTACCTCAGTAAGTTTCAATGTTAGTAGGAGCATAGATTTATTTCTCAGGGAGCTCAGTGACTTTCTGCAAGGGATGGGTCCAGAACAGGATCTTTAGCTAAGATCTTTTAACTAAGTTTTGATGGCAGATGAAGTAATAAGTGATAGAATATTAAGTGATGCTACATATATAATACAAAGCTCTCATTTCCCATTTTTCACTAAATCTGTTTTCAACATTTAGAAAAATAATTGCTATTTCTTATAATGTAACGCCAAAACAGTATTTTTAGTTGAGATTGCTTAAAACATAATCACTGAATTAAAAACATTGGTTCAATCTTGTTAGGCAATTTGTAAGCATCTTCAGGGATATTCAGACTTATACTGATCCCCCTTTGGAGTTCAAGATTGAACTGAATGAGGCAAGACTGCAATAATTTAGTGTAGTGCTCATGGTGAAAAATTTTAAGTTATGTTCATAAATCCATCATCAGTGGACTTTTTTCCTGGATATTTGTGATCAGTAGATAATTTCATTAGCTGGAAGAGTTCTAGTTCATATGGTTTTATTCTTCTATCACAGATGCACAGCACAGAGGTTTGTATTAGCAGTGTTCCTTTGTGGACAGGAACTTACCTGACTGCAAATAACTACCAACATGGGCAAAGAATCTTGCCATTTTTCAATTTTAAAATTGGCCAATATGAAAAATGATCAAATGGTCTCACATATATTGCGTACTTGTATTAGTCACAAATTTATTTAAAAAGCTGAATTCAGGCTTTGCTTCATTAGTTCTGAATATACCAGTCAGTTGATACCTGTCTCTTTTCTGATTTAATAAATACAACTGATTGAACTGGATATCTACAGCAGACACTGATATTAGTTCAGGTACTTTGAATATTGAGAGTACCATTCTTGGAAGTGATTAATGACCATTATCAATGTATCTATAAGGTACTATGAGAGTGCTTTTGTACTATTCTGCCCTTGTTGCATAAAAAAGAACTGAGAGGGAATAAGGACAGTAAAACCTGCACATCCTCTCACATCTCCCTCCCCAACTTACAGCTGCTGTCCTGTCCACCTCACAGCGGCTGCTCAGGATGAAACAGGCTTCAGCATCATCCATCCTGCAAAAGAGGAGACAAACCTGTCACAGCCCAACCAGGGACTCACTGGACTCGGGTTTCACAGTCAGAGTCTTGCACAGAGAAACAGAACACAGACAAAGTTCAGTCTCTCTGTTCTCATTTCTTACCCTGGTGCCAGTAAAAGCTGTGCCAAAGTAGTAAAAGCAGAATGGCCTCAAACTTAATTTGCAAAGTATTTATCTGCCACGAGTATAGAAGGTGAATAAATAACACCAGTCTGCCTGGTGTGTAAGAGTGCAATAGACACAAGTTATTACCAGTAGAATGAACAAGAGGGGGCAAATAATAGACTTGTCTTGCCTAGTGAGAGCAGAAAGTTGGGTGGATGTGCAAGAATAATGTGTTTGGGATAAATAACAGACATCTCTGTGTATATAAGCATTAAATGAACTATTTCTAGTTCATGGTGTCTTTGATCAGGAAGAAATCACGGGAGTTCTATGAGTAATTTCAGCTAAGCATGGGAGCAGTATTGGGAAGACTGGGTCTTTACCAAAGTTGTAGGAAGGAAAATTCAGTTCCATTAGATGAGATTTTTTTTGCAAAATTGGCTATTTACCACTGATGCAGTCAGCCAACTTTTGGTATTCCTTTACTTTTTGGTGTGACCTTTATCATGTTACTTTGACATTGGGTTCACATATAATATATGGATAAATTTTGATGAGACCTTCTTGATTGTTTTGTTGTCATTGGTAACCATTACTTTATTTATTAGAAGAATTTTACCATGTGCTTTCTTATCTCCTCAGTACATTATGTTCTCATTAAAAAGAAATACACCAAACATCTTGGGTACTAGGTTATATTTCATATCAAATGTTCTATTAAATTCCCACTACACTTCTTCCCTCAGGAGAGGTTGAAAATTATTCTGTGACAGGTACATTCAATTACACGTTCTGCAGGAAAAAGCACAGTTCCACAGCTGACTACCTCCAGGTTATTATAAGTGAAATTCAAGATTATATTTAGGGAACAGCCTAATTTTAATTCTTGTAATGTGTAGAACAAATGTCAGCTAAATCCACATATGAATTCCTTCTTGAAATCAGCATGGAAAAAAAAAAAAAGGATCTCTCCAAAAGAAAATTTCTAATCCTGAAAAAAGCTTTCTCATCTTGTCAACTTTTAAACAGCTATAGAAGTATTTGTTTTTTGGCAGTGGCAGAAGTCTGAGAAGATAACACTGTTCATGAAGCTTCACAGATGAGATTCTTGGAAATAACTCCCCTCAGGTAAAGAATGACACAAAGTCAGACTGGTATTGGCTTAATTTTAGTTATCTACAAAACAGAGCAATGCAGATGAGTTAAATCACATCTTTGCTAAGAATCACCTTTCCCTCTCCTTGGAGAGTTTAAAGAGATGATCCTTCTACATGAATTCCACTGTGAATTCCTTCACAGCTCAACTGATTGAGCACTGGGGGGAGGTGTGTGTGAGGAACTGTGCTTGACTGATGTGTTTTGATAAATGTCACTCACTATTAAGTGGCAGAGAGCATCTCTTAGAAGTGGTGGAAGTTTGTGGTAAGAGGAGGGCCCTGGAGAGTTCATGTATGTACAGCAGAATAGTTGCTTAATGTTACCAGGCTGAAATTAAGAAAACGAAACTGTACAGTTGGGTTCAAAATTTCAGATATTAAGAAAAATTATATCAAAGAGCTTTGCTTTGCCTTCTAAATACTCATGGCTTTCCTTCTAGCACAGCTTTTGTTGCTTGTTAAACTTATTTATCAAACAGTATGAGTGAAAAAAAAAAGGTAAAAAAGAATGGTCAATATTTGCCTACTTAGCTCTCAACAGGTCTTGATCTTTTAGGGCTGAGCCTTGCAGGTAGATAACTCTTTGGGACCACATTGGGATTTGTAACACCCTTCGGACCTGAGCATCCATCTCCGTAGGACACAAAATAACCACATAGTAGTCCTGTTAAAATAGAAAAAAAAAATAGGGGAAATAGTCATGGGTTTTGTTACATTACTATTTATTGTTGCTGGAGAAAGAGCCAACAGTGATTTGGGATGTCAAAAATGTCTCTGATAAAATGCTGACAGACAGAGTTTATTTCCTCAAAATTTTTTCCTTTGGATTAATGGGCCAATCCAAACTGCTTCCTGTGCTACAGACAGACCTTGTTAAGAAAAGTAAGGATGTTTCAAAGGTTACATAAGTGCACGAATGAAAAGGAGGGATAAATGGAACATGAGAGGAGAGACTGAGAGCTTAGGACAGGCTGGTCACAGAAATCTTCCCTAGGACACAGAGGGTTTTGCAGAAAGCAAAATGGCATTGGATGCAATGCACCATCTGTATCCTTCAGCTTCCCAGTGCACAGAATCATTATGGTTGGAGAAGATCTCCAGGATCATTGAGTCCAGCTCACTTTCAGCTCTGAAGGGAATGTATATAAGCCCTTTTGAGTTACCTGTGTAGTACCAGGACTTTTCTTCTTTGTCTCCAGTGTATCACAGAGCCTGACTCATTCTTCAGCTTAGTTAACTAAATGTTGTGTTTCAATTTGTGTTTGTATCTATAAAGAACTGGATTTCTTCGTGCAATTGCTTGTGCCTCTTACTAGCTAATTGTTTTGGGTAATATTTTGGATTTGGGATTTGGCAAATTGGTGCTCAGCCATTTGAGAATTGTATCTGTGTGATTTTTGCAGTAGTTAATGAAGCATGGTACCACAGGTAACTTAGTAAAAGATATAGAGAAGATTTAGTAAAAGAGAGAGTCTGTAGCAAAGGCAATGATAATAAATCCAAACTGGTATCTCATGGAAATAAGCTCCTAGATGTTCCAAATAAGCCATATGACAAGTTTGCATTAGCTAGGGAATGTGTGTACACTAACAAAATCTGTGTATTTTGTCAAGGTCTTTGTCCTTTACAGTACCTATATTTATTTCTTCATTTCCACCATTCCAAGAGGATCTAATCTTTGCAGTCCTGTGCAATGTGCTCTAGGATGACCCTGCCTGAGCAGAGAGGTTGGACCAGATGACCCTCGGTGGTCCCTTCCAACCTCTAACCATGCTGTGATTCCTAACACAGGTAAAAAGCAAAGCAAAAGGTGAAAACCAAAGGATGCTTTGACTTGTGAGGATTTTTGGATCCAGTCCCAAAACAATGGGGAAAAATAATTTGAGTAGCTTTCATTTATTTTCTATTTTAGGGTAGAATCTAAGGAATTTGCATGGAAATACGTGTTTCTAGAAAGACTGGCATAATTCAACAAGACAGCAATTCTACCTCTTTAGTCTATTCACCTCAACATAAAATGTCTCCAGACTGTATCTTGGCTTCTTATGGCAGGTATAGATTCCCAATTCACCAGTCTATTCCCAAAATCAGTTTTACAAATTAAAGACCATTTCAGAAACCTTTCTTAAAAAAAGCAAACAAAGAGTGTTTTGAGCTTCTTTTCTTTCAGAATTTTTTTTTTTCACTCTCAGTACCTGCAGTCTGGGGTGGGCATAGAACTCATTTAAGAAATCCATGAGTAAGTCAATCTTCAGAGAGCTCACACACAGCACAACATGTTTTTCTGTCTGAGCTCTGTATCGACTGTAGTTTCCTCCGGACTTTTGCCTCTCCATCCATAAATATGCCAGCTGTTCAAACTGCAAGAGATGCCAGTTGTCAGTGAAACAGAGACAAGCAGGTGAGCACTACAACTCCGTAATGACTTGGCAGTGTTGCATCGTTCATCTCACACCTCTATGAAAAGCTGCTCTTAGCCCACAATATCTTTTTCTTTGTAAAATGTTCTCTAATAAAGTGATCACAAACAACAGTGCCAGAATCTAACACACACAAACAGCAGTGAAAACTCATTAAAATACCATGAGAATACATTAAATCATAGGAGTTTAGAAAAGAATGAAGGCTGGTGCCTTATTCCTTTAAGTATTTTATGCCTCTGAGCTCTCTTTTTCTAGTATCATGTGGCATAATTGCTTCCCTCATGTGAAAGGTTAAATTTTCACACATGTACTGTGAATATACTTGGAGAGAGGCACCATTTTTCTTAGTTTGGGCAGTAACTCTTCCCAGAGATTTTATAATGTTCTGAAGGTGACCTGTAAACTCTCTTATCTGTCTTGTAATTTTAGACACAACTTAAATACACAGCAGCTGTTAATACAGCAAGTTTGTCAGCTGAACAATAAATGCAGGTTAGCAGTAAACATTACAACTCTGAATCCTCCAGACCAAAGAGAATACTGTAATAAACTGTAATAAAACATACAAATACCAGTTCAAAGCTTCTTGTAAGCAACACATGCTTAATACTTAGCTCACTTTAACTGTATGGCTGTGTGACAGCTGCTTTTTCTCATCCACATTGCACTGATGGAGAGGCTGGATTGTGAATAATAACTGATTTCATATCACAGCAGGGCAAAAGCTCGGGAGACAATGCCTCCCACTCTACTGTGTCTGTGGAAAGCTATATGAAGCCCCATTATCAGTAAAAAAGGTATAAAATAAAGTAGCTAATAATAGGTAAATTTATGTGAAATGCCAGTAGATTCTAGGTTATTTACTGCTTATGTGGAGCTCTTGGGCTGAAGTATGTATCAGAACTACCTTAAGAATGAAATTTCTATGTCCTAGGAAATTCCAAATTTCTTAAACAGAGCCCATTTTAGTTTTCAGTAGAATATATATTTTACTAATCTTTCACTGAGTGAGAATATAATTGTGTAGGTGCATATGTCTGAGAATACATACATTAAATATTTAATTAGAGTGTTCAAATAACATCAAGAAAATTAATGCTGAAAGCTTGAGCTTCCAACCTCCCAGGGTTTGTGTGTTGTCTGCCCACACCGAGCTTTCTGAGCTTTAGTTCACTGCCAAAGCAGCAGAGTCTGGAAACCATGGCTGTGTGAGAAACTTTGGAGCTTCATGGTCTAGCAGGTCTACTGTAGGCTTTGATAAAAACGCAGAGTGTCTCCCCACATCCTCTTTTTCTGGCACAAGGGCTGGGTGATCACCAAGTGTGGAACAGTGAACATCTTGGTAGGGTTTCCCATGTAACCTCAGGGTTTCTGTCATCCAGCCTCACCTAATGAGCTGGAAAATGCTTGGTATGAATTTAATAAAGCTGACTGACTCCTTGAAATACTTGGATTTTCATAAATTGCTCTTTCCCTGTTGAAACTGTTAGAAGTCCTAAACTTAGGCAGGCATGAAAAATTCCTAACTGTGCTGCTGGCTCTGTGTGAGTGTGTTCCATACACAGCTGTGAACCCAATTTGCTTGAGTTGCAGATTTAATGAGATTTTTTTCAAGTTAGCACTGAGCTGTAAGAGTAAGAGAGGAAGTAGAGAGAACCAAGATTAGAAACAGGGAGAGCCTGCAGAGGAAAAGCTGTACTCATAAAGAAAGTGCTGGCTACTGTTGTGGGGTTTTTTTGTAATTGCTCCATTAATAACAAACCCATATCTCAGGATAAAGGAAGGCCTCTGTGGTACATGACTGGAGCAGAAAACTTTCATCAGCACTTGAAAACTGTTATCAATGGTCTGTTTTTTCATATAAATCTAGAGTATAGAAGAACATACAGGGAAAAGAAAAAAAACCACAATAGGAGAGATAGATGTCTCTTTTTTCTGACATTTTCTGTGCAATAATAATAGCAACAATAAATTATTTCAGTTATTATTCCTTTGTTTCAAAAACAATTCTAAAGAGAAAAAAAATCCACATTTACCTGTATGGGCAACACCACAAGAGCAACACAGATCATAATGACAACAAGCAGCTTTGAAGGCCATATCTTGGGTGTAACATCCCCAAAGCCCACAGTGGAAAATGTCACTATGCAGAAATAAAGGGAGTCAAAGAGAGTCAACCTGTTTCCTGCTCGTTCCAGATGCTGAATTCCACAAATACTACGTAAAAAAGAATGAATAAAGACATGAAAAATAAAAACTGTTCAAGCTTGATGATTATATGTGCAGAGAACTATTTTCAGAATTCATAAATTGCTTAGCAAAGACTTTTTTTTAAAGAAAAGTAAAAATTAGTATCAAACCAGAAGTGCTATATTGTTACAATTTTCAAATGTCATTTGTAATAAAAGAAACACATTTTTGATTATTCTAATATGATAGGCACAACTGTTGCTAGGCTTTACTTAGTGGCTGTTGTGAAGGAGAGGTGGTATATAGAACATCATGAATTGATGCAATTCCTTTCTAAACCAGAACAAAACAGATGGTATAGAGCTGCCACCATTCAACATTTTTTATAGATATGTTTCAACTTTTTCAGGGAGGGTTTGCTGCCATGGCCAAGAAAACTGCGCATACTGCTTTCTTTAAATCTGTCTCTCTTTATGTTGGTCTCTGTCCCTTTCTGTGCCAAAAGTTACTGATGTGAACCAGTTATGAGAGCGCATGTTGCATATTAGAAGGTTTCTGTTGGTACAAATGGGTACTAACTGTCTGGAATAAACTGAATGTGAGAACTGCAGGCTACTGAATTATCAGAGGAAAAAGCGTCTAGGGTCAGTCAGCCTGCAGGTAGGAAGTGGAAGGTGGCAATTGATAAGAAGATTCTGCTCACTAAAAGTACAGAGTAGAAGTAGGGGGCTTGGCTGGGACTGTAATAGCTGAGCAAGTGGAGTTCACCCCTTCCAGTCACACATTCCTGTGCACAAGTAAATGGCAGCCCAAGTTATCTGGTAATTATTTCTCTCGGAATCAGCACGATGCGCTTTTGGTTTTGAGAAGCAGTAGCAGAATCTCTCCACAGGTCATCCTCCTATAGCATACATTGCATATTTCAAAAATACTTCACTTTGTAAATATATACCACAGCAAAGAGCTTCCCAAGCTTAAAATATGATCTTCTCTGATACAGTGGAATTACTTAGATCAGTTCAGGCTTTTAAATTGTATTCACCTATATTAAAAAACCCCAATGTGCAAACCACCCTGAATAGCGCTTTTTCCCCTTGGAGCTAGCAGGATGATTTCTCCTCAGAGAATTAGTAAATAATTAATAAATCATATCATATTCCTCAGTAATTATTCTAGAACATACTAAATATTATATCTTCATATATGGTATCCAGATGGTCAGAGTCCCTCATTAATATCTGCCATGGGAAGATCTTGGCATCACCAGGGAGACCCTGTGTTTATAACAGTGTTAGCAGTTGTTCTTCTGTTCTCTGTTCTGTTCTCCAAATATAATTTAGCTGTGGGCAGTGGCATTTCCAGAACATATGGATCAAATTCCCAGTTTCCTTTTCACAGTTCTAGCATTTGTAGTTTTCACACATCTCAAAATGTTCTAAAAAGGGTGGGGTTTTTTCCCTGTTGTTTGCCTAAGTTTCATGCTTCAGTCAGAAGTGATATTTATATTCCTATCCAGTTCGTCCCACATTTTTCACTGGAGTTGTAATCTGGATCTTCCATTATTTCACTATGTTCACAGTTTTTCTGTTGTTTTTTTTTTTTCTTTTTACTAAAAGGATAATTATATTTTTGTCCCTGAAAATACCAACAGAAGGACTGTAAGGAATTATGCTAATGAAGCTTTCTTTTGGTCTCAGACAAGGAAGTTTCTCAGCTAAAGGCTTTTCTAGTTTTAATATGAAATAATGAACTATATTGTAAAGGCATTGAAGCATGGAAAAAGAAGCTATTTTAATATCAATATTCACGTAACTTATGTGTAGTTTTAAAAGCAGAATGGAGATGGATTTTTAATTCTTTATTTTTATTATTCCTGATCACCTGTGTGCATTTTCTTCTCTCTAGCTGCCTTTTATAGATATAGCCCAGAAACACATAACCTTGACTTCAGGAATTAAGCTCCTAAGGGCCAGGAAAGCAACAATTACACTGAGCTAGTGATATGGCTCCTCTAGAACAGGACTGTTACACCACTGCACTCAGCAGATTAAATATCTGCAGATGAGGTTTTATTGAACCATAATGCATGAGCCTGTCATTGGTAGAAATGTATTTTTTCTGGTGCTCATGACTCTGAAATTGCTTGGTGTTTGTAAATGCAAAAGGCTCAGTTTTACTCCTTCTATCTGACAGAATGTATTAAAATATAAAAATTTGGTACCCTCAGGCTGGTTTTTTTCCAATTTTCAAGGAATTTGAATTGTTTCATTATTTTTTGCTCTTTTTGTAAAACTTTAACATTTTTTAATAGCTTGGTGATAGGAAAACTCAGGTCTTGAATAATAATAATAATAATAATAATAATAGGAATAATAATAATAGTTGTTGTTGTTATTATTAATTCCATAGCCAACCCACCGAAATATACTTTAGCTGAATTGAAATAAAGTAAATATACCATGGACCTTTTCAGCCTTTTCTAAGTGAACAGTAAAATTCCCATTGAATTTAGTGAGGCTCAAGATTTCATTTTATCAGCTCTACCCCCTTATAGTCCTATCTATTCCTCTTCCTTGAAGCCATCAAAATAATGTGCCTGATCCAAAATTGGATTTGAGATGTTTCTCACTGAACTTAGTGGGCATGAGCCAGAGCTTCCCACATTTAGTCAACAGTATTAAAGTCAATAAGAAAAGGGAGCTGCTTCTTTGCTGAGGAAGAAATTCAGCTCTTCTAACAACTTGTTGATCAAATTAATTTCTTTCCTCGAAATTATTTGCACCTCATTTGCAGTCCTACCAAACTGTACTTGAAGCCCTCACCCTGCATACAAGGGAATGATAAATCCCAAATCAGGTTACCGAGTCTGAGTGTTTTGGTGCTCTGCTGTTTGTCTTTACTGGAGCCAGAGAGCACCAAACTGCAGAAAACCCTGACTTTCAAAGAGACAGCTTTATGGGAGTCTGATTAACAAATGAAATATTACCTCTGTGACTACTCCTCCACGAATATTACACCTCCAGCTCACCAACAATGCCTTTAGAGAAATGTTACTCAGCATTGATAGCATGTTCCCATCTGTCTGGGAATTACTGATTACACTGCAGAGAGATTGCAGTGGAACATCAGTGGATGTCCTAGAAGCCAAGTCCACATGGATGAGTTATTCTATTCCCCACAACTCATTGACATCTTTTAATACATCCCAATCAGATGTATCAGATCTTTTTTTCTTAAATGAAGTGTTAATCGTTACTTTTAGCACAAATTCTGCATGTAAAAATACACATGTTCTTGTCTGCTTTCTTATGTTTCCTGACATAATGAAATGTGCAGTAATTTGGGCTTCCTATTTTGTCTGATATTTTTGGTGATATTTTTATCCCCTTGTTCTTGTTTGCTTCCTCTTCCTCTTTCATACCCTGAAGATAAGTAATTTATTTAGTCAAACTTGGACAAACAAAATGATTTCAAGCAGGAAAGGAATGTACAGTAAAGGCTATGCTCACACCTACTTCTTTTTGTGGAGAAAATAAACCACTGTAATAATCAGTACACAGAGAGTCCCTAGTTAAACATAAGGCCAATTCAGCACCTTCTATGCCAATTTTAGGATTCCTGTGAATTCAGGAAGGCTGTCTTTTCATAGTGGATCTAAGGGAGACACTTACAACAAAAATAAATTGCCTCAATGCAGAGGAGATTCAGTATTTCTAAAAAACACCACAGAAATCCAAACTAAGTGTCTGCTGAAGCAAAAGTAGTATCAGAAAATTACAAACTTCCAGAGGACAGAAATATGATTCCAAACACTCTGTTACCACTGCACTTGAAAAACAAAATGTAAAGACATGTAATCTCTGAAGATTGGTAATGTTTAGTTTGGTTATTATTTGAACTTTTGAGAGTTCAGTCTCTGTTTTACTGGAAGCTTTCTTTCTAGTTCCAGGAATCTTTGTTTGCTTGAGTATCTTATGTGCCAAAACTAACTCCTGTTTGTAAATAAGCTGTCTCTACATGCACTACAGAAATAAATACTGCAGAGTAAAATAATCCCTGAGGCTGTCAGATTTTAATCATGCTGCAGAAGCATGTCACAGAAATGGATGGAACAAGAACCATTTGGATAGTATTTTGCAAATATTTTACATTAACTATCCTTATTTATAACCAATTGTTTAGAGTCCTCTTGATATCAGTTTATATTTTCATTTGTCAGCATTGACAGATTAATCTGATTTCTGCATTTTCATTTCTAGAGAAAATTATTGTTTACACATACAACCTCTTGAGGTCTAAAATAATGCACCAGAAGGCTGAGCCAAAAGCCAGAGCTGCCTCTGTGTGCTGAGGATTAGGCAGCAACTACCAGCACTGTTTTCTCTGGACTTGTAACTTGGAGCTCCACCTTGTGTAATTACCATGTTTAAAGCAGCTGGCCGCAGGGACTAGCTGATGAGTGTGTTGAAATCAACATGGATTAATTTATCAGATTCAGTGTGATTCTGTGGCAAAGGCTCAGTGCTTCTGTACTACAGAAGTTACACCTCCACAAGCTCACAAGTGTAGCAATTCTACTTAATCAAGTGCCCCCAGCAGTTTCTCATACTCAAAGCTCTTTACAATTTCCTCTTATCCTACCAAAGAACGGTGATGCTAGAACAAATTAGAAATTAAATTCTCATTATTTTATTGTCCTATACTGTCAATTGCTGTTCATGTTATTTTAAACATTTTCTGAGGCTACTATCACAGATTTTTTCTTTTTTCTTTATGAGAAGAATTGGAATGAACTATCAGTCAACAAAATTGTTGATAGACCAGCAACTGTAGCAAATATTCATGGGTGAAGTACAAATACAGTGAAATACTAAAGAAAAGGACCATGTTGACTTTCCAGGAAATGCAGACAAGCATTTGAGACATATTTTACCACTACAGCAACTGTAACTGCTTAAGGAAACTTCCCCAATCTCTACACCAAAATAAAATGAAGTTATAGAAAAGTTCATTCTTCAGTCTCACTCTGGGAGATGTAACATCTCATAAAATTCTGATAAATTTATAGAGGCTTTGCTTTAAACTGGCAAAAGGTGCTCAGTTCTTGCCAAAGATATTCATATTAAGCTGGTGCCAGTCTTAAGTCCTTGAAATGAAAGTGGTGCTGAGACTAATGCTGTATCTGGAGAATGCCCTGCTTTGCACAAAGGAAAACAGTTTTTCGTACTCAAAATTGTCTCTGTGGGGTGTTCAGTCTTCTCTAGAGCATTGTGCAGAGCCAGATGCAGTTTTGTCCTATATTTTAAAATTAGACATTATCGGAAAAACAATTCTCAGTGTGGAGAATTAGTATTCATACACACATTAAACAGGCAATTTTCACTTCACAAACTCTGGGTTGAATACTAATATAACTGGAGTGACATTAAAGTAGGATTTTTTTTCATTCCCTGTATCAGACTCATAAGGAAATATTGTCTGCTGACTTCTGAATGACAATACATGCAGAATGTGAAGGTGCTGCTGATCACCCTACCTGTGACCTAAAAACCTGATGCTTTCTGACAGAAATCCTGACTCTTGTGTAAATAATGAAGAGGCAAACAAAAAGAACAAGGGATGAGCAGAAACTGCAGCAAATAAAAGAGTGAAGCAACAATCACAAAATGCTCTGACCAATAATAAAATGTCAATCCCATCCAAAACCCTTGAAGATGATGGTTTAACTTGAAAAAAACCAAATGCTTCAATTTTTTCCAAGTCCTGTGCCTTTTCTCAGGTCTTTTCTAAAAGCAGTGTGGTTTTTTCTAATTTATTTTCTAAAAGCAATTTTCCATAAACAGTATTAAAATAGAAAAAAAACCCAAACAAGTAGATGTATCATTTTCATAAAGTTAAAATGACAGAATCTGGTACAATATATCATATAAAATATATCAAATTTAGGCATTACAATGAGAAGATGCTATTTTCACCTTTCATTCCACATAAAAGGCTTTAAAGCTGAAGGGATAGCTGAATTCCAGGACATAGAAATTACGAATTGTATACAAGACAATGAAAAAAATGAGCAAGTACTGCTGACTGGAAAGATGAAGGTTGTTATGCTGCCTTTAAAGTAAATCAGTAGAGAAATACACTTGCTGTTCTTAGTTGGCAACAACTGATCTAACAAATGCAGTAGATCAGCTGCAAGGTATTCACTGACTGGACAAAATAGATACTGCTGGACATTGTGGCTTCTTAATATTAAAGGACAAAAGTTGTAACATTCTCTGACATTTTTGCAACTCTAATGCCACTTCATCACGCAGTTCAAAGTTCAACATAAATCCAGATAAATCTGTTTTTCCAGATAGGTTCTTTTCAGAGACCAGCATTCATTTTCATACAACACTGTCCCTTGTTTTTTTCAGAATCACAATAGGGAAGGGAAAGACTTGGATTAATCCAACAGGCTTTGAATCAACCTTCTCAGTTATGTGTGACTTTGAACACAAGTCAAGGTAAGGGTTATGAATTTACTTTCACTACACAACAGTGCCACCATGTCAGAAATTAATTCAGACTTTCTCTTCGGATGGAAAGGTCACTTTTGTTTGTTTTCCAGTTTTATCTTTATCCCAAATAATGGTGTTTGATGATATGTTTATTACTTACCCCTGGTGTCTTTTATAAGCGTTTTCCTTCCCCAAAGATCAGAACATTATATGCAGCTAATGGTTGCAAAAGCTCAACTTATAAAAATAAACTCTTCCCCTAGGAACTCATGTGATTTCCAGAAACTGCAGAACATTTTGTTAAGCAGAATAGGGTATTATGAAATGATCAAGTGTATATAAATATTTTTTGAATCTGAGTGAGAACCTTTCTGCTCCTGCTGCTGCCTTTAGTGGAATAAGCAGTGGAGCTGCAATTAAAGAGCTCTGGTCATTGAGACTGCACAAGCAGGGTCCCACTGTGGGCAGCCTTCAGCTCTGTTTCCACAGACAGGTCTGTCCACACTTCAGCCTCTAAGCCCAAAGGACCCTCCTGTATTTGTGTGTGCTTTCAGTCTGCCCCAGAGCTTCGATGGTAAACAAAGTCAATTTTGGCAGCCCAGCTTCAGTGTGTCAACACTGTGGCACCCAAGTGCCTGCTGGAGCCTGAGGTTCTGGATTGCTCTCACAAGGAGTCAGTAACTACTCATGAAACAGAATCATGCAGTCAGAACTTAACCACCAGATACTCCTCACCTGCAGAGTGCTACAGAATTAGGTGATATTCTCTACCTATCCTTCCTCGGGAAGAATAATTAAGTAATCTATTTATAATATTCAAAAATTATATGTGTTGTGCAGGAAAATTCAAATGCAAACCTCTAATTTAATACACCCGATATGTTATGCTTTAGAACATCATGTTTAATGTTTCTTGCAATAGTTTTGAAACACTCTCAGGGTGTAACAGTTGTTATGCAAACCACCCACACGCCCTCAATCAAATTGAACTAACAATCGAAAGATTCATTATCTGAATATTTGTTAAATGTGCATAAGAAAAAGCTAACCCAGCAGAATATTCTATTAGCTACTGACAGAAACCTTTTGTTAATTTTCAACCTAACTCAAGTTCATGGCATATTTTAATGACAAATGGATTTAATTTTATTTTTAAGTCAAAAATTCTCTCCTTATCAGATTTTGCGTTTTCATTTGATTTTTAAGGATATTCATGGATCTTCC
Organism: Coloeus monedula; assembly: GCF_965178545.1. Taxonomy (NCBI): domain Eukaryota; kingdom Metazoa; phylum Chordata; class Aves; order Passeriformes; family Corvidae; genus Coloeus; species Coloeus monedula. The sequence goes on from NC_138789.1 coordinate 9,081,131, forward strand.
TTAAACTTACATCCATTTTTACATTTCCTTGACAGCCTCTCATCTGTCTGCACTTTGAGTGCAACTTCTTTTTGCTGCTCTCATTGCTGCTATCGAAACAACTGCTTCAAGACAAGCTGAGTTACCTTACTCATCAGCTGTAACATTTTATGGTTGCTAACACCATGAACAAAAAAGAATTTCTTAGAAATTAACAGGTAAGTAATATTCAGGAAGAATGGACTTTCTTGCACTGCTTATCCTGCTGTGAAACTCAAACCAGTAACAAATACAGGCTGGAGTGGTCTAAAACCTGCAAGTGACTCAAATCAAATGCCACTTGTCTTATCCCCTTTAACTGCAGCTATGAGGGGTGCAGCCCTTTGGACAGCTCACGTGATATTTTCCTTTCCAGCTTAAATTTCCATAGACTTTGGGTAATGGGAAGCTTTCTACCATCCTTCCTTCTGAAAAATGTAAATATAGAAAGAGTGTTTAAGGCAAAAGGCTGTAGTCAGATCACTTGAGGACAGCGGTGTACGTTTCTTGCATTTCAAGCTGCCCTGTGAAACCACTGACTCCTCAATGGTCTTTGTTCTCATGATGAGCATTTCCCTTCAATATTTTGGCTGTTATGTGCACAAATTTGGCATCATTTAGGCTTCTTTCATATGCATAGGTGTTTTACGTGTTGGTACCTCTGTCAGTGAGGTCACCTGTACAGGAAAGAACAAAGGCCACCAGTTACTGTCAGAGCTGTAACCTCCCTGTCAACATTAGAAATAGAAAATGTGGCCAATAATTACACAGAGAGCTCTGCAGCTTGCCAGCAGGCTTTGCTGGATCTGGGCAACAAAACTAAACCCTCTGCATGTGTGTTTAGTTTGTCCTTCATGTAGCTGCTATATTCCACGACAGTCTTAAGGCAAATAAAGTTCAAACAGGCAGTGAGCTAAATGGAAGCATTTGCTGTGCTGCTGCTTTACAAGGGGAGTGTCCACACAGCTGCTTCAATGGGTTCTGTATGGGCAGACCCAAGAAAATTGCACTGATACATCCAGTCTCTATTTAGAATACTCTCTGTAGATTCATGCTGAGAAGAAAGTTCACTGCAGAGTGCAAGATACAAAGGGGTGTATGGAAACTGCAATGTGACTTAAAATAAAGCCTGGGTTTTTAAAATACTCCTATGGTATGCTTTGGCTCCTTTATTTCCTAACAATTTGTTATAAAAAAACCAAGAGCACACATGAAAATGTGTGCCACATAAATAAATTTTCCTTGTTTGTGTTCCTACTGGAAAGGTGTTTTTACTTCAGTCGCCTCCTTGTTGACCTCCCGTCTTAGCTGGAGACAACCTTTTGGACAGTGACCAAGGAAACAACTGGCCTGTGAAAAAGATATAATTAAGCATCAGACTTAATGCTTAGGTTTGCTGAAACACCAGAAAGGGGGGAAGTGTTAAATAGAGGTTGTCTAATGGGGTGAAAATTACAGGAGGTAATCTGTGAGGAGATAAAAACAATATATTCCATCATCCATTATAGGGTAGACTCCTTTATGGTTTGAGTTCCTGCTTGGAAACCCAGCAATTCTTTTAGCTAAGAGCCGGAGGGCTTGGATACCTTGAACTGTCTGTGTATTGGCTGGTTTGATCAGCAAGCTCTGGGATTTCATCAGCATCATTCTCCTCCTCCTCCTCACTACTGTAAACACTGGTTTCCATTGAAATTGGGTGTTTTCAATGAAACGTTTTAGTTGAGTGAAAAATCCTGAACTTTATAATACTTAAAGGGTTTCCAAAAGTCACAGGAATTGTCTTTGGGACACCTGTTTTGACAATGTGCTTGCTTGAAGAGAAACTTTCAAGTCTAATAATTTCTTTGGCTGGAATTCAAATGGATCTATGCATATTACTCCTTCTAAAAATCATTGAAATCCAAAACCTCACAGAACTCTTGAAATGTGAGGTTTGACTGTTTAACAAACACAAGCATGTTTATGAAAAAAAATAGTGTACATGATTAATACTCATCATCTAAAGTGAGAGCACAGGTGGCATCATAATGACCAAAAAACAGGAGACACGTGAGTGAAAAGGGGAACTTCCTCAAGCAGCCAGGACAATAATATGGGATTAATGATCACAACACCAAAGAGATGAAGGCAAGGAGGAAGAAGGACCACTGTGAGTACCAGGACTGACAGCATATTCTATAGTCTCTGCTGTGTTTTGTCTGGCATGTTTTCCCCTTGGTTGCTTAGCCCGTGGAGAATATTCAGTAAGATTTTATTCTTACTACACACTCACTACAACTCTTAAAATTAGACTTTCACTCTGAATATTCAAGAGGAAGCATTTCATATTTGCCTTAAAGTTGGCTGAATATTTTGTGCATTTTTTTTTCTTTTATACTTTTAGAATATTAGCGAAGTGAACAAAAGGAGATCAAGTGAAGGAGTACAGTTAAAAGATAACCCACAATCATTCTTTTTGCCACAGGGAAAGTTAAACCAGAAGTAAATTTCTTTACTGAGAGGGTGTTTAGGCACTGCAACAGGCTCCCCTAGGAAGTGGTCCTGGCACCAAGCCTGTCAGAGTTCAAGAACCATCTGGACAAAGCTTTTAGTCATATGATTTAGTTTTAGGTAATCCTGTGAGGAGCAGGGAGTTGGACTTGATGATGGGTTCCTTCCAACTTGAAATATTCAGTGATTTATCCAATTTTAGTAAATGCAAGTACATGCCCATATGTAGCTGTGCCCTCTCATCAGTAACTTTATTTTTAACTTCTTTGCATAAGATATTTGCATTTACTTGTTTTTCTCTGCTCATCTCTAATATGTAAAGAAATCTGCAAAATATAGGACTGTATTTAAACCAAAAAGCAGATTAGGTGCTCATTCTCAGCAGTTGACTAAGGCTTGTCATCTATGAAAGCCAATGGTAATAATAACCTAAAATACGAAAAAACAGTAACGGCAATGGAATGCCACGAAGAGTTTTGTTCTGAACAATGCATGCAATTACGGGAGACCATAATGTACTGCGCACCTTTAAACGTCGTCGGCTCCTGTATGATCTCCCAGTCCTTCAGCATCAGTGAACACACTGCTTTGCTCTGCACTGTGATTACATATGGTGTTCTGTGCCCAAAGCAACTGACAACTGCATTTCATGCCTGTTGTTACATGTTCAGTCTACAAAGTCAACCCATGGTTTGTTCTTCAGTATTTACTAATGAACACTGATCATTTTTTCTTCCGATGGCTGTGACTCAGGCACTTCTGCTCTAATATACAGTAATATATGGCAGAAATGCACAACTCCCAAAAATATGTTTGTGCAAAGAATGGGAGCATATATTCAGCTTTAAGCATATATTTGAGTTCCTTTCTAAGTATACAGTTAGCTATTTTATTGAGAGACAACAGAACTCAACTAATTTCCTACTTACAACTTTTTTTAGAAGGTTTTAATTGCCAGTGGAAGTACAGAACTCACTAGAGTGCTGTTTATCTGGATTGTACCCTAAAGAGTCTTTATTTACAAATCTCAAATGTGTATTTATCACCCAAGTGTGACACTCTATAGCTGACTGTGCCTCTACTCTTCCCTTCTTTGAATAATATCTGTCTAAACATTATGGTAATTTCTAGTGGAATACCAAGTATACAGAATAGATTTTCTTTTAAAATGCATTTTAGATGTGATTTTTTTCTTTTAAAAACCATTTTAAGTGCATTAAAATCCTTCTTTTTAGATGCTCTCATACCACAACCTGATCTGTGCCAAAGCTTCTGAGATGTCCTTTCAACATTCCATAAAGTTACGCCTAATAGAGACACAGAGTGAGTGAATAGCTCCTGGAGGCTTGTGCCATGTTCTGTTTGTATGGCCAAAGTTATATCAAACACCTTTTGTAACTCTTTGCTTTCTGATTTGAGAAATACGAACTTTGCTAAACTCCACACCCTTAAAATGTAGCTGGAATGTGAAACAGACAACAAAAGTGAACGAAGCATTGAAGAGTTATGCTGATCACAAATCAGCATTATGAGTTACTGCTCACTGGAGAACCAGAATAAATGATGGCATCTAACAGTTAAATGTGTTAGCATAAACCACCGCAAACACCAGATCTTTGTAAAGTAAAATAAAGGGTTTGTCAGCCTAATAAATCAGTCAATGAAAGATATATTTATTTTTTTAAGTCTGCATGCTAATGACAATTTCATTTTTGAGCCAGGAATTGTGAGTGATGATGGTTTGATGCCAGCGACTGAATGGTGAAGCAACATTCTCAACATAGTTACTCACCGTTGTTACACTTGGCATTCTATTTGCTATGTCTAAAATGACAGGATATTTTCAAAGACAGCATGTGAGTATCAGGTTTTTCTTTTTACTGCAAAGACAAAATGAAGCTTGTGAAATGTAATGCCTTCCTGTAAGGAAAGAGATGGAAGACAGGGGGTTCTGACACTTACTTTATATATCAAATTGCCCCTTTAAGGGGAACTTTACATGCTGTTATTTAAGTCTTCCCAAAACCAAAGCAAGACCTAAAATTTATTTTGCCAATATGATCGTATCATATTTCACATCCTGCAGACTCTGGTTACACTCCAGATCAACTTTCATTCCAGCATTTAATTTTACTGCAGTTATTCTTGTCACCCATGTTCTGAAGGTAACAAACAACTTTTGCATATATAACATTTACATTTTCACACAAGGCATCTACTTACAAGCCTATGTGTTTATAAACCAATGGAAAGCTTCCTAGAAAACCTACATTCTAATAATCTGCATTCCTGTAGAGTTCACCTCCCTGACTCCCTATGGCAAATCCTTTGACCACATTTTTCCTGTGAACCTTTTTCAAGTGTTGATAATTTTGAAGACATGCACATCTCAAATGCATATTGCACATACTGAAATACGGTAATTGTTTGAGGCTTTTTATGGAATATGGCATTCGATTTTTTTTTGATATTCCTTATTTATCCTTGCTTTTTGGACAATCACTTCTAGATTTTCTCCAAACCCCATTTTATGACAAAGAAAGCACATTGCTAATTTAATGTTTTGTTTTTACTGAGACATTACATATTCCTCACAGTCACTCTATTTTGTGCTGTGTTCCTGCAAAGGAACAAGGACAGGAATGCATTTAGACCTTCAAGGAATTTTATGTGTCACTTTACATGTGTTGGCAAGCCATAATTAGTTAATACTAGCAATAAGCTTGATTTTATTATCTCTCACAAAATTCAAAATACAATTGCTGAAGAAAGGATACCATGGAGATGCAGTCCTAGAATTGTATTTCTAACAGTCCAAATGTTATATGACTCAAATTCATTTGCTTTTTTTCCTCCATTTGTAATGGTAATTGGCCTCTGCTGCCAGAACAAGCTCTGCTTGTCATGGTATCTGGTAATATTATTACTGTATTGCAAGATGTCATGATAATAAAAGCTGAAATTCTCCCAATGGCATATTCAGAGTGCATAATGTTTTCCAAAATATTGTGCCTCACCAATATTCTCAATACATCTTTTATGAAAAGTTGTCAAGATTATTGATGTAAATATTAGCAGCACTTGGTATTTGAGAGAAAGCTTTACACTCCATGGAAGTTATTGGGGAAAATATTGGGAAAGAACCTGAGTGACATTTTACCTCCTTTTTGGGCAGGAGTTTGGTTTTGAATATATGATTTGCGCTCTCCTTAAATACGTATATTCTCATTACTGAAGTTTCAGTACCTTCACCTGGCATTAAAAAATTATTAGAAGAGAAAGATAAAAATGCTTCAGAGGATATGGGCTGGAACTTTATGGGAAGCAATTACTTCAATGTCTCCCACCAAGAGATGAGGCCTTGGAAGACCAGCTGAAAATTCTTCCTAGTGTCAATTTAAAATATTGATTTATAGAATACACTACTGGACTGTGAAATTGCAATTACATTAATTGTCAAAGGATGGTTTGCCTGACCTATAACGTAGAGGTACACACCTTATTGGACTGAAATATTGAAATATTGTGAAATAAAAGAACATAAATCTCTCAATCATACTATTTACTTGCTTAATTTAATATTTCTATATATATTCCAAATAGGAGAATTTGCTTATAAATAACGTTGTTGGCACTCCATTTTTGAGAGGCTTTGTAAAGGCAGCTTTCTGAGCTATCATTCAGTCTAATCATTTTTTATTTTTAAGCAAACAAGATGGCTACAAATGAACATTCTAAGAAGATAATTTAGATTGAACCTTCTAACCTTTATGACTTTTTTCCACAGACCACAGTAAATAGACTATTCAAATTGTTATTTATTTCACTGGTGTCTGTGTCTAGTTTTAAATATTCCATTACATCAGTGGCACAGAGAATTCCCTGCATGAGCCATGGGAAAGATGCTGACCTAATTATTCTAGAAATAACTATGTAGAAACATCTAAAAAGATTAACAAAGGAAATATTATGTCACTACCAAATTAATAACTAAAATAGCATGAAAATCACTGTATAATTATCTAGGTTTCCATAGAAACTGTCTTTGATGGGTAGCCAAAAAGACTTCTGATTGAGCTTCAATACTTCTGCTCTCCCTATAATACACATGATTTCTGATCTGCCTTTCACAAACAACTAACCGGCACACATCCTTATCTTACAGTCTTTAAGCAACACTCTTCAACAGCACTAATCACCCATATGCTATTTCAGATCTGAACTCTCGAACTTAAATATGCAAAAATATTTTTAAAGTGTATTATTACAAATACCAAGCTATCAACAAAGAAAGAAAATTGTATATGGTAATATTTCTGTGCTGTCACAATACAATAGTTGCATAAAAATATGAAAAGGCATTAATCAAAGAAACAATTGTGGGTTTTATTACATTTTTTAAATGGTAATTTTCACTACACTTGCTTGCCTTTTGAAAAGCCTTGGCCATTTAATCATAAGCATGTAAGCAAATGTATCCCAGTGCTAGCAAAGGTGAAAGAAGTGTGGCTATCCCATAAATTTGTATTCCAAAAGAAACGCTAAGAGTTTTATCTGAATTTGTTTTATTTAAATAATCTAGATTAGCAACTATTTGTGGCAACACTGTTTTCACACGCTACTTAAACAGCAGATTGCAGCAAAGCCACCTTAGAAATTTCTGTGCCTAAAAAAGATAAACTCTGTATTCAATATGTTTCTCCTACCAAAGCTCACGAGAATGTTGGCCTTGTGTTCATGCACATGCTTTTTCCCAGAAGGCAGTATTTCACATAAACTCTAATTTAATTTATAGATTATTTGCTCACAAATAACAGGTGGATATTTTAGGAAATGTTTTGCTGTTGACCTCCCAGGAGCTGCACAGCCTATTCATTGTCCCATCGCTTAAGGAAGTGTTTAAGGCAGTGTCTGAACTTGACCTCAATTTTCATTGTACACAGAAAAACCACCCATCCACACTGCCCTGGTGCCAGCAACTGAGGAGCAGGACAAGGGGAGGGTGGGAGTTGGTACAATGGATATGGAAGGTACTGCATGTGCTACTGGCCTACTTCTAGATCTACTTGCTGGTATTTGGAGAGCACTGCACAGGAATACTTCAAAACACAAAACAGAGTTCCTGTGTTTGAAACAAGTGGGCTCCTGACAGATCTGCTTTGTTTCAGAGAAAGAAAAGTACCACTGCTATTACTTCAGTGCTTTGTGGGATTCTTGTAATAGCTGAATAATTTATTTTGTATTATTTCCAGTTACTTAGAACTTTCAATTAATGTTGTATAATATTCTGGGATTTAAATTCTGCAACTCTTGTTTACTCTGTTAGCTCCTGAAACTTCATATGCTCTACCACTTTAGAATCATTAGATTCTGAAAGACAGAAGCACAGTCTTGTGCTGTCCTGGAATGCAGAAAACCTCTCTAAATCCAACTGAGACTGGTCCTGAACACTGAGACTGCTGTACAACAAAACATAACATCACAGAAAGAATTGCAGAGCCAAAAATCCACATTTTATTTTACATTGCATAATCCACCAACACTTGTCATCCTACTTAAGGCTAGGCATCTTCTTTCTTGGATAACTGCCATTGTAGGCTCCTGTCAAAATCAACACAGAAAGGTAGAGAAGTCGAGACCTCCATGTGGTGATTTAGTTCCCTTCAGATGCTCTTCTTAGGTGTTTGTATCTACTTATTGATAATAAAGGGAACTGAAGCACTGAGATGCCTTTTTCTCCCTAAAATTTTCTGCGATTAATCCTTTCTTGGTTGGGTGGGTTTTTTTCTTTGACATATTCTTCTAAATCATAAGGTCTTGGTTTTTCTTGTTTGGACTAGATCATTGTCTGGATTTGTCTTCATCTTTTCAAGCAATTTACTCCTACTGCTTCCTCTGGATGAGGACTGTGAGTGGGTAATTGCCATTGAGGCTACAGTACTGGCATTCTGTGAGTATTCTGTAAGTTACTGTGTGGAAACGTCCTTATTTTCTGATGCTGAAAGCACTGAAGTGTAAAAAAATATAAAGGTTGACCTCAGTGAGCTTTCCATGAAAGCATAAGCAAAGTTTGGGCAGGTTTGAGTATGAAAAAAATAACCGTCCATCTCAAACAATTTGTAGCCACCTCCTTCACAAGCTAATCACTCTACACTGGTGATACATGACTAACACTGCTTTAAAATTCAAAGTAAGTTTTAATAGATGATTCACTGTGTCACAGAAAGATGCCTGGAATACTCATTAACTGTTATTTGTCTTCTTGTACAGTTTACAGAAATAATTAGTATTCCATTTGACAAACAAGTACAAACATCCATTAGCTTAATGACACAATTATTATGACTAGGTCTGTAACTCTCACTAGAACTCTCTCAGTGGTAACTGCTGAACAGTCTGTCATATTGGAGCACACATGTTTTAATAGATGTAAAATTGCTCTGGTTACAAGGCCACTGAGATGTTTAAAGAAAGAAAAATCATTGGACAACCTAATCTGTCTTTGAAGTCAGAAAAAAAGAGAAAAAAAAATCCTTGTATGTAATCTATAAACTACAGTGGAATTGGTCTTACAGATTTATGGACCTGCAAATGAGTTCCACCCCCAGATCCATAAACAATTATCACCAAATATCAAAGAGTGTAGTAGAGCATAAATTTTGTTGTGATTACTGTTTGTTCTGTAATAACATTGAAAATTGTCAACAGTATATAAAAACACAAAAGGCACCTTTTTCTACTATATTCTGAGTGCAAAGGACAGCCTGCATAGTGGTATCTAAAAACTGAGATTGGCCAATCAGTTGTAACCTTAGATAATTAATTTTATTAAATTTCATTGGAAAGCTCCCACCTGAGTTATAAGGCATAAGCTGGACTGTGCCTATCTGTGTAACCACCACTTATAAGAGTCTGATGTGGAGATGTATGTGATGGTTTTAAGGATGATGCACAAGGTGAAATTTAATTCATTTTCTATGGGTTTCTTGCTAATTATGGTAAAGTTATTTTGAAAATACATATTATATGCAGGCAGGAACAAAGTCAATGAGGAATCTTTCTGGGCTTCATACCATCTTGGACTTTTTATAAAATCATGTCATTCCCATAAAAAGCTCCACTCCATCTCTGTCTATGTGTCCGACAAAAAAGGGTGGCTTTGAACAGAACACCCTGTCCTTTAAAGCAATATTGGCTTCACAAGTGCTGATGTTGCTCTTGCAGCAGATGGCACAAGCCTGGCAACCAGGAGCTGAGGGGGCTGTGGGGTTTCAATTTAATCCACGCAGTGCCTGAGTGTCAGCAGGGAGGCTCGATGAGGGCAGGTATCATTGGTGCCAAAAGCACACCATGAGCATGACCCCCCACCCTCTAAGGGGAAAGTGCTCTGCAACTGAAGGCACTCTACTCAAACTACTAATCCAGCCTTAGTAATTTTGCTTTACTGAAGCCACGGTACTACATGGACCAGGGTAGTATTTCTAAATGGAACCAAAACGTGCTCATGAAAACAGATTGTTGATGGTTGAAAAGTTTTGTGTGTCGTGCTCCATTAAGGTATGGGTAAATCAAGTGCTGGCTCCCAAATGTGTTTGGGGTAACAGACCTGGGTACTGCTTGCCTTTGCAGAAAACATGAAAGATCAGTCTGGTGAAATACATCCTTAAGTGGACAGATTCCAGCAATGGACTTTGGTCCTCTGCAGCAGGAAGAAACTCATATAAGCTCTAAATGATGTCTCTTAAAATTGAACGCTCTCTCAAATTCACCATAGATATAACATAAACAAAGACACTAAGTTAATTGATTTGGACTGTTCAAAGAGATTTTTTGGGGATATTATAAATACATAATCAGTAGTATAAAGAAAGAATGTGTAAAAATACCATTATGTGTGTTCACACAAACAAGAGCAACAATTGCTTGAACACAGTCTCAGAGAAGCTGCAGATGTCTGAACTACTGTTCTCAGTCATTCCAAAAGGGCTTCATTTCCTTAGTCACTGCAGTTCTGGGTGTCTTCATCTTACTTAGCTTATTTTCAAGTCTAGCAGGGTCAGTCCTAGGTCGGTAAATAATGAACTATAATGAAGTAGTACCTGCAGCTGTTGAGCCCAGACATAATTACAGGTGAGCTCGCCACTTCCTGCATGTTTTACTGTCAGTTATCACAATGCCTGGTGGTGAGCATGATACATAATCTGTGCAGCATTTCAGTAAAATATTGAAATAGGTAAGTAAAAACAAATGAAGGAATATTTACTCAAAAGCACCTTGTATTGTAAAAACTAAAAAGCAAAATTAAAAATGTCCAAGTCCTTATTATTAATACAAAATTACATAATGTTCAATAAGAGATATCACAAGATAAATATCACAAAAATTCATAACTGTCTAGAACAGGCAGCATTTGTCATTATGCAGGTGTGTGGCCCTAAGACAAAGGGTAAAACTGGACCCTTTATTTAGCCACTGGCTAGAACAAACTCCTCTTCTAAAAAGCCATGTGCTGTGTTACACTTATTACCAGAAGGGTTAGGCAGCACACAACAGTGACCATCAGAAATGCAAGCTAGAAAATAAAGTAAGAGAAAATCTAATCACTGTCTCCAAAATGACACACCAAACTTTATCAATGTGCTGACCTAAAGGCATCTTGTCTGGCAAAACAAATACAGGTGATTTAGCCTGTCCACATAGAATCATCTTCTCTCTTTACTGCCCTCTTGTACACCAGCTTGTATCATATTGTATACGATCCTGTATTCCCCCTGAGTATGATTCTCAATTCTCAGGCACTACTGATGGGAGAATTCTGTGTGTTAAGTCAGCTACAGAGCTCCTGTATAGCCAGACTGATCATGTATTCTCCTTTATCTGCCTCCAGCCCTGGCTAACACTATATCCCTCTGGCACAATATAAACATGTGGCAATCAAATGGTGTTTCCTGTGGATGTAAATTTAAGTTTTTCAGGTCTTGAAGCAAAACATTCTTCTGAGTAACACATTTTGGTTGTTTGAACCTACCATGCAGTACTGCCAGTACTCCAGATTAATAAATTCTACACTGTCTGTAATCAGGATTATTAACAGCTATCCCCTGTAATCCTTAGGGGGAACCTGACTTGGTCAAAGACTTAAGGCTGAGGTATTGCACATTCTTCTCTGACCCAGCAGTCAGAGAGAGGTGACCTTGGTGTGGGTTAATATACTTCTGTTGCTATTCTTCACATCTGAGTGATTTCTCTGCTGAGATTGCACTCTTGGTGCATATATAAATTTTCCACTACTTTATCCCATGTTTTTGCATCATCTGTATTTCCTTCCTTAGAGTGAGGAGGATTTCCTTTCCCATGCATGCACATTCTGTTCCCAAACCCAGTGCATCCAGACAGTACAGGTGCTAGTTAACACTCTCACTGAAGTGTTTTACCCTTCTTATTTCAGTGCATGGTTTTTACCAGGCCTGTTTTATCACCACGTAGGAGAGAAAGAAAAGTCAGTATATATAATAAAAACAGAGGGGATTTGGCCACTTACCAAGTGAAGATGAGACATAATAACGTAGATATTAAAATGAGGACTTGGTTAAACATTGCAGACTGTGTGCGTTGGATGGCTCGGTGAAGATCGTTCTGTATTAATGGAAAATAGGTGTTATTTGGGGGTTTGAACCAATGAGCCAGGATCTGATTCTCTAGAGGAATTATACAGTGCCCGGATAGAAATGCAGTCACTCAAATGCACTTAAGAGTTTGCTGATAATATAGAAGGGTGCAGAAGAGCCAGCTGCGATTCTGTGATTATTTAAGTAGTTCTTTGTTCATCCCAGCACAATTCTGATCCTATTGCAAGCTGCCTTGAGGTCTGCTCATGTCTAGCTTACAAATTACAGGCTGCAAGGCCCAATTAAGGCCTAACAGTTGAGTTCCCTGCAATTGTGTATGAATGGCAGAGTAGCACAAGAACCATCCACTGCCATTTCCTTTATTGGCACAGTAACAATTTCTACTAATTGAGATTTCATGTCTTACTTTTTTCTAATTTTGATACAGAAAGCAGTTTAGTAATGCTTGACCATTTGTATAATCTAAATACAGATCTGGTTCGCTTCCTATTAGGGTTGGACTGTACTGCCAAAATCCCACTAAAGACAATACACTAAAAAAATACAACTCTGGAATATTTATTTCCCTTGCATACTTACAATCATATTTTCTAAAGCATGCTTTGCCAGCCAGCAATTTAAAAATACAGGAATAAACAGGTTTCTTAGGACTGGCCAGAAAATCTGAAAGAAAAATTAACAAATTCATTAGAAGCTTTTCTGATGAGGACTAGAGCTTTTCTATTCAAGCAGCAATAAAACACTTGGGAAAAATACTTACTATTAATGTGTTTCTAGTGTGAGATTTGGCTTTAAATAACATTTTTGTCTTCCTTTGTGATTAACCACATGCAAGATAATTAGATAAAATAGGAACACAGTCAGTTTTCACTGCAGACATGAGTGATTCTTACATTTTAATAACCAGCTGGTTTATTTTCTTGATTGTGCTGTAGTTGGAGGGTTTTGGTTTTGTTTGTGCCCATGGAAGAGGAAGTAGAAAGTTATCTATATTACTTTACTCCAGTAGCAAACTATCTTCTTGTGGTTGACAAATTTGTGTTTCCATAGGCACGAACTCATCATCCATACAAGAATAAAATTTACTTTAAAAAAATAAAAGTATTTGTGCAGCTATAAAAGTGCGATGTGCAAATGTATTAATTCAAATATGTTTACCGTGATGATGAAAGGGACAGCATTAATTATTTCCAGGAGAAAGGGTATTCTCAGAATTTGTTCCCAGATATTTCCCTTCAAAGAAAAGGAAAAAAACCCCACAATGTCACAGCTGGCTTACAAATAGTTCGGATGAGAAATACACGTAATATCCCAAGGGAACATGGGGAGTCTCTCCCATACCTGAAATTCAGGAAGATCATTCATCTCAGATTTAAACACATATGACAAATGTGAATATAGAACATAGATCACTCTGGATCCTTTTTCCTACAGTTTATCATAATTTTACTTCCCAAGTAAAAGATATATACTTTTAAATAAAGTATATATAAAAAGATATATACTTTAAAAGATAAAAGTATATATATAAAGATATATACTTTTAAATTTCCTTCCTTCCATCCTTTGCATTTATCTTTGATCTTTACTTTGCATTTTTTCTTTCCCAGCTATTTTGGAGAGGGAAGTAAGGAAGACATCGAGTGTTTCATATTTGAATTAGGACTACAATATCAAGTTCTCTCTTTCTGCCCCCAGCACTTCAGAACACTTCAGGGCTTTTTGGAACTTGATCTTGCTTACATGAAATGAGAGGTCTTCCCACATGTTTCAATGAAGTGGTATTGATCTTTTAATTTGCTTACTGCTAGCTACAGGATGGGGATAATTCTACTTTTTTCCAAATCTGTGCAGTGGCTGTGAATGATTAAAAGTTGAGATGAAAATCCATATTTTAAAGAGGGAAGGTAGTTGAACTTCAGTGACTTACAGCTTTACTAATGCCATGTGTCAGGACTCCATCATAGGTAATACAATAACATTGTGGCACATATCATGGCAGTACTACAAGAGTTTGCAGTAGAGCATTATATTTTCAGTTGCAATGACATATTCATCTTCTCTTTAAGAATAACCACCTGACAGAGCCACTGGAAATTAAATACTAACTCCATAGCACATAAAATTCTTTCTCCATTTTTAACTCTTCACATCTGGAAGCCACTATACCTAAGGGGCAGGGATTATTGTCTTCCACGTAACTGCAATTGGTGGGAGTCAGACGTACATGTGAGATTATGAGGCTGTAAACTGAAGGGGTCTTGTATGAAGAATAAAATCAAAAATCTGATTTTTCAAACTGAACCATTTTGTGATTTCATTTTTAATGTTAGGAGTTTTCTCCTCTGCATTATAGAGAAGAAATGTCACATAATTTACTTGTGCAGGCAAAATGCCTGTATGGATGGGCTCCAGGTAATTAGGGATGTGTGCAGCTGTAGGATTCTGGCTTCCAAATGGAAATGCATCATGAGTTCTGCAAAACTGCCTTTTGCAGTGAGAATGGATGGTGCTGCTCAAAGCAGTGAGAGTGCCTGTGCACCAGGGATATGCAGGATTGCCAGATGTCTGGGACAAGTTTTGACAACAGAGATTTCTGACGTAGACATCTTTCAGAATTCTGGCCAAGGACAAACCCTCATGTAATACTTTAGGCTGTGAGAATGCAGACTGTAAACCTTTCATGCCTGGATCCAAGTAATCAGCATCACAACACAGTGCTACATCCTTTGCATTCCCCTTTATTTAAAAGCTATAAGAAATGAAAATTCCCTGTATCATAGCATCATGATATGCTACTATGCCCTCACTATTCGGCATGTTGAATCATTTCTCATATGTCATCAAGCAGGTATCAGAAAGGTCAATCTCTTGGAGTATTCTCTCAAATGACTGCTTTATTCATTTTACAGGTTATTTGTGAAATCCTAGTAATGTGCACTCCAATGCAAACACAATCATCTTTTTCTTGTTTTCTTCCTCACTAATTTTCTTGTTTGTAAAAATTAGTTACCTAAATTGTGAATGTTTTGAAAATGTTTCTGTAAAGTAAGTAATCTATCAGATTTACAGGAACCAAGGCATAGTTGGTCACCTTGGGTGTGCAGAAAAGCCTTACAGTGGGTGAAATAACACCATTCTTAGCTTTGAGAGACTGGTGTAAAACTAGGAAAACAGGACCAGAGGGAAGGAGGTGTTTGCACCAAGTGGATTCCCAAACCACATTTCAGTACTCTTGTTGTTCCTTAGATTAGCCCTTCAGTTCTTTCCCTTATGGGGAATGGAATCACAATATTATTTCAACTTCTGTGGCAGGTGCATGCAGCAAATCAGGGTAGTGGAGCTTTCCATCCATCACACAGTAATGAAAAACTTCTCATGGAAGCTGATATGCCAAGAATTCCTCTTTTGTACCCACTGAAATTGATGCAAATCACAAGCAGAATGGATGAGGATCAAATGCTGCCCAATAAACTCAGGAACAGTACAAACTGTGATTGCTCTTTACTGTTTTGCCACCAGGATATAAATTTTGGACTATTTCTGCCTATAACTGATTTTCACTTGTAGCCCCCAGCCCTTAAATAATATATGCTCCAAGGATTAAGAAGAATAATTTTTAGACAGCAGACAACTGCAAGCCTCTTAACATTATTGGGCACTAAGAAAAACATTTATGCCCTAATCAGTTGATAAGCACACTGAAATAAAAGTCTCTAAATTCAGTGGTGGCTCTGATAGATACTGAATGTCAGCAATACAAAATATAATACAAAAAAAAAGATTATCCCCCCAAGATATTTTCGGCTTTAGAAAGCAAATTTTTTCGTATTTTCCTTGATAAATGATTTTAAATGATTTTAGTATTCTTCTCCTCAAGATACTAAAAATGCAGAGATAGAGCAGAACAAAATGTAATGAAGAAAAATGAATAATTATATTAGAAAAATGTAACTTTTAAAAGAGAATGGAAATACAAAAATACATTGTATTCACATCAAATGATTTCAAGACATTTTGAAAAGATATTCCAATAGCATCACACAGATGGATAACCCAAGTATGTACATATCCTTTTTTTTTTTTTTAAGTACTGTCTTGGCCTAGTTTTTTGGTGCACAGTTTTAGAGGGCTAAAACTTGAATTATATGTATTGAGTAGCTACAGCTTTGACATCTATGACAATTGTGTCCAATACATTATGGACAGACAGATAAAACTGTGCACCTGAAAAATCAGTATCAAAAAATCAAGGTCACTTTTAAGAATGTATTTTCAAATTACAGTGTGCCAGTACACAATGGAAAATAATGTGCATTTAATTGCTGACTTCCACTCTTTAGATATTGAGAGTTTGCTCATAAATTTGGGAAATAGGGCTGCCTGGGTGACAATATGCCATCCTCTAAAAGTGTGTTTTTCTCAACTCCCTGGTCGCACACCAGTGTGGGCACAGACACATAAACTTTCTATTGAAACATTTAACTCTGTTATTTTTTGTAATGAATTCTGCCTAAAGTAATAAAGAGTACTTACCTTGTAGCTTAGATAACTTAGCAACAGCGTTTCAAAGAGACTTATTACAGCCACAGACACCTTAAGTGAAGGGAAAAAATGGGTGTATTAATACTAGCTTCTAGAGAATAGATAGTAACATTATAATGAAAATAAATGATTATATAAAACAGCTTTTCCGTGAATCCTCTGAAACCCTCTCAGCTAAGAGAATTTTGCTTGAAGCTTAGATATTGTTATTTTTCTGAGTTTCATTTATTCCTAAACAGCACCAAAATCTTTTCACATGACAGGGAGAGAGAAGGAAGCTGTAAATAAGGAAAGCCAGTCTGCTCTTTACTTTCTTGTGAAGATGTTATGAATATGCAGAAAAGCAAACATTTTTCTTACTGTGTATAATTCAGAAAGTTGAAAGCAGCAAAATAATATAAAGATGAATAATTTTAAGATTTAAATGCAGCTGAGCTCAATTTCCCAGCCTTAAATAGACTAAATGTAGTTAGTTATGTACTAAATACTTTAAAAATATTTTAACAGTCAGATATCAAAACAGTAAAACAAAATACTTAAATCATTATAGACATTAAGTAACTATAAAACTTACTTAAGTCCTTTGCATAGAAAATATTTGTATTTTAATGTTGTATTGTGGGAATATTCCATCAAGATGGATTCTATCAAGCTGGAGCCTGAAGTCAAGCCTCAGGATTTCTAATTTTAAGTCAATGCTCCTCCCTACTACTGAAAATTCCAAAGAGTGCACAATATAGAATTTAAAAAAATGCTATGAATTGGGAAATAATTAAAATATGCAAAATTATTAAAATAGGCAATCAAAATATATCCATTTCTCCTAGTAATTACTACTGACTTAGATAAACTCAGGCTTTATTTTCATATAAATTCCTACCTTATCAAATAAATGTATTAGAAAAGGGCTGTATCCATAAGCAAATAAATATCTCAGTATTTTTAACTTAAATTTAATAATCTGACTGCTAAGTCAAAAATTATTCAAACTGTGCATATTCTAAATGTATTTTCATCAAGGGTTTCTTCCCTTGGAAAATTGTGTATTACACAGAGGTACAAATATTGTATTGGCATGGCACCAATCATGGTGAGAGAATATAGCAGTATAACTATTCTGGAAGCTTCAATAGAGAGTTTTTTCTTAGTAAAAAACCACATTTCACAGAGAGAATCAGTTCAGATCAGCTGATCTTTATTCTTTTGCTGTACTTGGTGTTCAATGAGATTTCCTTGCTGCTATCAACATTTCCAAGTATCCTTTAACACGGCTACAATTCTGTAAATCGATATAATCTGCAGTTGATATATGGCAGTAATTGGTCATTTACATATTACCTGTAATCCCCATAAAGGTAAGCTTCGATTCACCCAAATAATGGGAGACCTGTTCATTATAGTAAGAAAACAAATATGAAATTAATGATAATCTGGTGTTTCAGACAAAAAAAAAGTTGTACATGTGAATGGAAATTAGAGCAGCCTTACTGAAAAAGAAAACTCTCAGTAATAAAAACTTTAAATCAGTAGTTATCTACTGAATATTGACATGTCTTGTATTTCTAATCCAGAGCAAATCATTAGGTTCCTGTGGGAAACTGACAATCCTTTTTTGTGAACATTTTGCTATCTGTGTAAGGATATAAATGGGATCCAAATCTTAGGGGCTGTCATATCTTAGAAAAATCCTATCAGTGCTAATAGGCACTTGATACAGCACCACTGGAATGGGACACTCTCAATGGCACAATAATTTCCTCTTAATCATTTAGTGCTACTCAGAATTGGTTTTTTAAATTAAGGGCATCCTTTTTCATTTCTGCAAGGTGTCAGCATTGATGGAACCCAGATCTCACACCAGCATTCAGTCCAGCAGTTCACTTTGCAATAAAGAGAAACAATTAAAATATTAAATGCAGTTTGAACATTCAGAAATGTAAGTAATGGCTAAAGATTTATGGAAACATCCCTACTGTATGTCAAAATGCCACTATTCCAGATGGAAATGGCTTTGTCTTCCTGTGTTTCTCCCCTTCCCACCATTCTGTGGACTTTTTGTTTGCTGTTTTAAATTAGGAACTCACCAGTCAATTGTTCCAGGTGTGTAGTTTTGATTGGAACAACTCCGGCTTAATTCCTTACTGATAGTTGCCAATACCATCCATGCAAAGTCCATTTCCATTAGCAAATGTATATGGGAACACAGTCATAAAAACACATGGGAGGAAAGGGATATTAATTACATCATTAAGTGGTCTATGAAATGCATGCAATAGTTTGAAACCCAAGGCAACCAATACAGACGTTTTTAAAAGTGAAGCAGCTTTTAGAAAGTACTGCTGTACGTGTTCCATATCCGTAGATAAGGGACTATGAAGCATTCCAGGTTACATTTTTTAAAGATTTCTTTTCGAATTTAAAAACAAGACAACTGAAATGATACTTTGTAAAGCTGGACTAAGTACACAATATATACTGAAGATCAAGAGATCCTAGAAATCCTATCCCATGGATAGGCTGTGATAGAAAGACCACGCTCTCAATAGGAAAGACTGCACCAAACTACACTTGATAACCTCTTTGGAGGATGTGAGGAGGGCTGGAGATTTATGCAGCAGTATTTCAAGTACAAAATTGTGATACCTAAGTAAAAATATTGGCTATTATGCATGGGATGTTATCTTGCTTTTAATTGCTGGCACAAATCTTCCTTTCAAATGGTCATGTAAGGATGTGGGAATATGTAATCTGTAAATGATGAAAAATATCCTTGCTCATCCTTGGCAAGCAAGGTCAGCAGAAAATAAAGGGATCTGCAGCCCACAGATTGGCAACAACTGTATTTTTACCAACTGTGAGTGGGACAGTGCTAAACTGTACCCATTAATAAAGATGCTTTATGTCTTAAGCTCTTTCCTGTACACCCGTTGTGCCTGAATGAAAGACACCAACTTGTGCAGGCATTCCTGAAAAACAGGAAATGAATCTGATGACAAGAATTCCTCCCAGATTTGTCACTTTAAAACCAACGAGGTGAAAACATTTTCTGTGGCCGTGCTTTCAGCATGCTGAGTAGTTTCTTTCATGGGGCTGTGACACAGTACCTAGAAATTATTTTTTCTTTCATATTACCACATCCTTAAGAATGCATTCCAGCAGGAGTTTTGGTATCCAGCCCTCAGGATCTCCATGGCATTAATGGGGTGCCGGTTGTTTGTCTGGCACAGCTTCTAAGACTGGGCCCTTAGTGAGCAGGCAGAAGGACTTACCTGACTCTTCTCAGGCAGACAAATGTTATTCAGAGACAGAACACACCAACTACTCTCTCAGATGTACCACAACACCATGTAAGGGAATAATATATATAGAAAATATAAATACACTGTCTGGTGAATTGTGATACACTTGGATTGAAGGGCGTGTCAGGAAAGGTGTGAGGCATATGAACATGCATCTTTGCATATAAATACAAAAGTATATTTGGCACAAGGTCTGATATTTTAACCTGTCCTGCACATCCAGACATAACCATGCAGTATAATACACTCATTTGGGCTCAACAGAGATGTCATAACAAAAGAACTGCAGCATGCCACAAACCATGGTTAGATGGAAAATGGTAAGTCTCTGAGTTGCTAAAATGCCTAAATTTCTAAGGATGGATTTTCTCTTCTCCACAACTTTTTATGAAAACTTCACTGGTTGTTTCTTCTTATTAAAGAGACATTCTAAGGTATATGTGGAGTCGAAAGTAGTTTTTTACTGATCTTGTTTTTCAGAAAAATTTTTTCACAGCCCTTTTTCAGATCTTACAATTTCTCACAATAAATTTTATCACAGCCCTTTTTCAGATCTTACAAGTTCTCACGATAAATTTTGACCAAAAGAAATCTCAAATGCATCTTCTGTACTTCCTATTCACATATCCTTCTCTCATTCACTGCTCAATAAAGCAAATATTCTTTACCTTTCTTTGCTTTGGATTTCATTCTTGTAAAGCAGAGTATTTCTCCTGTGCACTAGCTTTTTTTGGTATTACCCTTATTATATTTAACTGATATTCAAATATTAAAATTAGAAATCCAACTCTGTCCCTTGCCTAACATTGTGTGAAAACTGCTGGGTTTATCATCTCAAGCTTAGCGTTTTCTTATGTGCTTTGTTTTTTTCAGCATTTAAGGACAAAAGAATCAAATCCAGTGAAAGGAAGTAAGTTAGTAAAATGTGATGCTTATTAGCATTAAAAACCAAGGAGATTCAATATATCCAGGACACAAATACAACAGGCTTACATAAATGATAATTTCTTCTACATTTGGTGATTAATTGTAGAACACATTAAAAAGTAAGTCACATAGAATACCATACTGACAGTTCTTGGTGTGCAAAATCATGCATTATATCCACAAATCATTTTGAGTATAGAATGTACTTTCGGTCTCACTCTTCTGAAATGTTTAGAGAAAGCAGAAGGCTAGAAAATGATCATCAATATCATCTGCATGAAAGCTCAGTTTCATGTATTTATCTGTCCATTTCTGGGATCTGGAGTTTTAAGTAAAGTTATTTAAGCAAAATCCTAAAAAATTGTTCCATAAACTGGGAATCAGACATTTGCAACTTTACATAGAAATGTTATGTAATAATAAATCTAAGTTTGCACAATTACATCTGATGCACAGTCTCTAAGGAAAGAGCCAGGATTATTTTAGTAACAAAGGGAAAAAATAATATTGTTATTTTAGTTCTTATTTCCATTCACAATGTAAGACCAGCTTTATAATTCTTTCAAAATATCTGTGAGACATAAAAACAAATCCTTGTTGAAAGAATGCCAAACAGGTATTCATTAATTTATTTCTTGCAATTTATATAATGCTTTGAGAGCAGAAATGAGAAAAAAACCCCAAACATTACCATCCAAGTCCTTGTGTAGGGTCATCCAGGAGCACACGAACTATGTATAGGAAACAGCTTAGTAGCTTGAGAGAGAAATTGAATAATCGTATTCTCAGACCTAGTTTAAAAAGAAAAGAAAATATTGAAATAAGTTCAGGGGTTTTAGTTTCACCCACCTTTAAGTCCTGTAGTAAAAAACTATGCAATGCTTTTTAAGATACAAGATACAGCAACATCAAGAAGACATACTTTCAACCATAGGTGGGCATATGCACCGGCCAGTACTTAAATATTAATATCTAAAAAAGTCTTCATGCAGTAGCTTCACATACAGAATATATTAACTCTATCCCAACTTATAAAATATTAAACTGGAGTTATTTAATGTTGAAGTCGAATAACTATGCATTCAAGAATCACGACATCTAAAAGTCATGCTGAATGCACAACTGAACTGAATCAACAACATGTTCTACAGACCATGGGAAAATTGAAACGTTTTAGCTGAATGGATATACCAGAAGTAGTATCACAAAATATTACACTATTTCCCACAAACATAGGTTTAATGCACAAAGGCATTAAAGGATTCCTTCAAAGGGATCCACATGGACACTTACTTCTATCACATGGGCAATTTATTTCATTGCCAACTGGAGCCATTAGCTACTACAGTGGAACTTCAATATGTGATTTTGCAGTCATTAGAGGATTAAGGTTTAAATTCTCAGTACTGCTATAAGATTCAGCAGACTTTTTTGCTAGTGTGGATATTTGCATCTGACTCTTAGATGTAAGCTTTCATTTACTAATTAAGTTAAAACTGTTAGTTGACTAATGTTCAGTGACTGGAGGTCACTTTAGCATTAATTATTTTTAGTCTTGCAAACTGAGAGTCCAGTTCTGCATGGCTGAGCCCTTCTGTCCAAAGTAGAATATTCTGACTGAGTCTTACCCAGATGTGAGTTCCCTTGCCCCAGTCACAGCAAGGACATTGTGGTTTATTGTCATGTTGCAAATACTTCAGCAGGTCTGCTGAACTCAATGTAATTATTTCTATCTTTTAAGAACTACAGCTTCATAATGCATACCCAAAGCTGTGTGCATACATTCCCTTCTAAGGAGAGAATCATACTCATCTTATGGTAATATTACTTTTTTTTTAACTTTACTCAGTCCAAAGTTCAAAACAGCACCTTACAGGTAAACTGATAAATAAGTTTTTATATCTACTACTTCCTTTCCCATTAAAACTCCACCTAATACAAACAGAAAAATAGAAAATGGATTCTTAAATATTTTACTATGCAATTTCTGAAAGAAATCTTAAGGTGTATTACATAAAACTGCTTATTACTTTGAGTTATATTTCAGTTATCACATAAGAACTGGATGGACTTCTACAGCATCTTATTTCTGTGAACTAAGCGTTAAAATCCTGTGGTCTGGGAGAAGTCCCACAGCTGTTACCGGCAATTGGGTTTGAGAACATTAACCTAGTGATTCCTGCTCCTCTGTCAAGAGTAATTAGCCATAGACTATTTATTCCCCAACATGAGTGAAGTGGGTGAAGCAGTGAATGGATGGAGGCAGGAAGGAAGGCAGGAAGGCAGGAAGGCAGGAAGGCAGGAAGGCAGGAAGGAAGGAAGGAAGGAAGGAAGGAAGGAAGGAAGGAAGAAAGGAAGGGGTGTTATCCTATTATTTGACTTGGTCAGTGCTATGATCCTCATTTGCAGCTTTTTTGAAATGTTGCTGAAGAAAACATGCATTGTTTGTTTGTCCTAACCCTCTTGTTGAAGTCTGTTGGAATATGAATGGTTGCCCTAACAACCAGGCTATTACAACTAGAAAGGCAGATAATGTTTAAAAAAAACCACAACAAACCTAATCCAACAAAAAAAGCCTACCAGTTTTGTGTTGTCTTTCTCAGGCAAGTACAGAAGTCTGTTGTTTTTCTCCTGGTTTTGAGTTCTGTAAATGTTATACTTGGTGTGAAACACTTGTTTTCTGTATTGATAATGGCCTGGTTTCTATCATTCCTTTGAAATGATATGTTGGTTTAAATGCCAAAAGAAAATGGTTCTTTTCTGATTAAAGGCTACATCAATACAGGGGACTGATGCTCCAGCCTGCTGCCCTAAACCCTTAACTCTCAAATCTCAGTGCTGATTGGAACTCAGGCTCTGGGTATCTCCATAGGAATGGCTGTTTCCCTCAGAATGTGAGGCAGGATTTTCAAAGCAGCCATGCTTTCATCTAAGGGTTCCAGTCAGCATCTACAGAGAGCACATTTCATGGCTGGGGTTGTTTATAGAGCAAGGCAAAGGACAGGTTCTGTATCATTGGTGATTGGGATTATTAAAATATAAATACAGAACAACAGGCTTCAAGTCTGTCCTGGGTCACCTCTCCCTGCTCTGTGTGCCTCAGCCATCAGTAACATATGCAGTCACCCTTGCTAAAGTTTGGATAATTAACACAGGCCTAACAAATGCTTTTTTTTTCTCTGGTAGAAAGATTCTGCAGCCCCCTACCTGGGGATTCACCTGTGAGTTGGAAGCAATGCATGCGTTCCACTGTCATGGAGATGCAGGATTTCAAATGTGGGAAGGAGGGGGACAAACACTACAGAAGGCATTTAAATCAGGTTTTCAATTATTATTCTGTTACAAAGCAAGCATTTCATAGTTGTTTGCTTCCTGGCTATTTTTATTCTGTATTTCACATGCTGTCAATAAATCAACATGGTCTGCTTGATTTAATTTCTTTTTCTCCATTCAGAGCCAGATTGCTCAAGTAGCAGGGTCATTTGCACAGAGTGTCTCCATATTTTGAATATGAGTGGTGCCTGAAACTTGTATTCAGCTCCATCACTCATGCACTGTTATGCAGTTACGTATCGTTTAATGGGAATGCAATTTCACTGTGTCTATGGAACAAAGTTGTTACATACTCTTGTCGTATTTAAAAGAAGAATTGATAATATCATTTCAAAATCTTTTTTTTTTGTGAACTAAATATAACTATGTCAAATCTTAACATTTCCTTCTCAGTTGAAAAAAGTATCTGCTATTTTTGCAGGCATTTTTAAGTATAGAGTGATACATTATATTTTACTGCCTCTGACTGGGACTTTCACTTTTATTATAAATCCTTGGTGCTTTCCTCTGAAGTATTTTTGTAGATTAATTGTCAGATTTAGAGAGTTGGTCTAAACAGAGTGACAGATACCAGGTGAGGATTTTAGAATCACCTCCCATTATTCCTTTCTTGTAAGTCACTAATACGTTGTTGGTTTTTAGCAAAATCATTCCAGTGGCAGCTGGCTTTAGGAGCTGGACCAAAATATACTCTTAATAATTCATATCCTAGTGATAGTTATCGTTCATTCCCTCTTCACTGACTTGAAACTTCACTTATTTTTTTCCCTCTGAGACTTATTGTTGGCCGTGATAATGCCGTGTGTGGTCCTGGCAAGTACAAGCAAGTCACACTTGTGTGAATATGTCATTTTCTCTTTCTCTCTTTTATTTTGGGGGGGTGCTGAGTGACACCTTTGTAAGATATTTTTTCCTACATTGTTTGAATTTGATTAGACATTTGCTTGCAGAAGACTGAGTGAAAACTAGATTGACATGAGACAGATGAAGGCTTGTTTCATCAGTTTATCAGTTTAAACAAGGATAATAATTAATAAAACAGTTGATATTTCAAGTTACTGGCCCATATGTGATTTAGATCAGGATAGCATTCTGTAGAAAATTCTTATAAATTCTAGAGCTGACTGCTCTGGTTGGCAAAACCATGTGATATTATCAAAAAACTGTTTGGTGAACAGGCTTGATTTAGTTACGCTTTCCAAAAATTTGCTGGTCCTACTGACAATTATTTTCTCAATGACAGCAAGTCCATCTTTAATATGTGAAGGAAGGTTTTCAGTGCTCTCACTGAACGCTGACTAAAATCTACTGTCTTTGTTTATCAACTGCCTGATACCTCTGGGCAAGAGATTCCTCCAGTTTCAATGCAGGACTGAATGAGTACACCTGACTGAGTGGCAGGCTGTTGTGTCAGCAGCAGCTTTTTGGAGACTTTCTTTTGGAAGATTCTGGTTCTGAGTATTTGGACAAGAACCAAGATCTGCAAAAGCAGAAGGAGTGTTTGAACTTACTAACACTGACTGCTTTGGCTTGGGGATTTTTCGTGTTTAATTCAGTGCTCTGGTGGCTATCCACATCATTCCTATGCTATTTAGGCACCTGAATTAAGATTCCTATGTGTGTCTAGGTAAGTGTAGTAAGTGATGCATTCCCCATGGATGAACCTCCAGGAACTTTGTTAAACCTGATTCTCTACCTAAGAAAACAGCAATTAATTCCAAAGCCCATATTGAAAATGTCACTCATTCACAGCCCGGTGCCTTTTTTTTCTTTTTATTTTCCTTTCAGGGGAATATTTTTCTTGCTTTTCTTCCTTTCTTACTTGCAAAGTAAAAGAAGCTTAGCCAATAAAAACACCAAGTTCTCTGATGTAAAACTAGTATTTATTTGTTTATTACTAGCTCTTACAGATAGAAGATTTTTTGGTATGTTTTATTTTTAAAAGCTTGATCTAGTCTCCCCAGTTTTGTTTGTCTGGATATTTTCAGATCAAAAAACTTCTTTCTTTTCTCTTTTCGGTCTTTTTCCAAACACAAAACCATGAAACAATTTCAACTGTATTACAAAGGATAAAATGTATTCTTTGTAGTCTAAAAGCTTTATGGATAAAGCTATGGTAATTTTAGTTCTTTACATATGCAAGGCAAATAGAGGTAACTTCAGTCCTGCTACACAGAAGAAAATTGAGGTCAGTCACTGCTTTTCTGACCCAGGAACTCCACTGTTCTAACCAAGATTGGATAATATTCCATGTTTCCACCCCCCTGGACCAGCTGCATGGATGTATATAAAAATATTAATGTCTTAGTTCCTCCACCTTATTCCCTTCCATGATGGCCTATGACTTTAGGCACATGTGTCAATGAAGATATATTTAAAGTAGACTGTAGGCTAATGACAAGGACTACATTTCTGAGGTATCACATCCCCAACAGTCTCCTTTCCAATTTTTTTTTTTGAGTGCAGATAAAGTTTGAAGTTTTAGGAATACTTAATAGAGTAGAACACTTCAAAAAATCTGGGAAATTTTGCAGCTTTTTTCCTTTACCATCTTAAGTGTCTTTGCTTTCCTAGTCACAAGGTCATGACTTGTCAATGAGCATTGCTGCCAGGTCCATGCAAATTAGTCAACTTGATCATGACACAGAAAAAAACTCATGATTTTATTTAACAATTGGTGATGGCACTAATTGTTTGATCCTGCACTAAAAGGACATTATTTTCAAGTTTAAATATTTTAACTCAGAAGAAAATTAATAATAACCTCACTGTTGCCTTCAACTGAATTTGATTTTACTTAAAGTATCACAAATATGCTTAACAGAAATTAATACAGCTGCTTACTTGATCTTTGGTTTTTGATGAAGAAGAGCTTTAGTCTCTCTTTAAATGTGTTTTCGTTCATATAGAATTCAACTTGCACCCTGAAATAATAAAAAAGAAAGTATTAGGATTGGCTATGAAAGATAACAAATCAGTATTTCAAAATAATTTGTTTCTCTAATCATCTATTCTTGATAGAAAAATGGAGGGACATACAGTGAGTGTTCAGCCAAAGCTCAGGTTTGAATGACTAAAGCTGAAAGTTAAAAAAAACCCAAACCAAATAAACAAAAAACCCCCACCACCACCAAGCAGAAAACCTTCCGTTTATCCCCCTTACATGCAGAATCATTTGGACATATTTGGACAATCTACACTGCAAAATAAGAAGGAGCTATGCTTTTGGGATTTTCACTGGATGACCATTCTCATATTTGATGTTAGTAGGGAAGATTTCCTTGATGTCCAAGTTAAGCCTTCCATCTCAATTTAACTTTCCTCCTGTAAAAGTGACATTTTAACGATTTTTTTTTTTTTTTATCTTGTTCACACCTCTGTTAAGTGTTTGGGTCTCAGTCCACTTGTTTGCATTCACCTATAACCAAATGCTCATGTACCAAACAAAACCACCCTCTCTGAACCTTGTTTTTGGTCACCGTGAAATACTGAGAGCTGAAAGCAAAACCATGTTGTAATCACACAATATTGTACAGAAAATAACTCTCCTCCTGATTATATTAAAGCAACAGGAGCATCTTACCTCCATTCCCCTCAAATCTGCCTCAGTTTGAGAACTGTTCTATTATTGCCAAAGAATAAAGTAACATTGCACAAGTGAGTTACTTCCCTACATCTCCCTTTCCCTGTATATCATCACGTTTTGCACAGCTGAAAAAAGATGTTCATAAACATGCTTGAATTTTATTTCAGCATTTCTTCTCATAAGTCTTTTCTTTCATCAAACAACTGTACTTCAACTACTTGGTTTTATATGTAGTCATATTTTTCTAGCAGAATCCTGACTTTAGTTTTTCCCTTCTTGCATGTAAAGCTTTTTGCTGAAACAATTTTTTGTACAATATATTGTTATCAGTAGTGTCTCTCAAATAATTGTCTATACCATATATTTCTGTACACTTAGGGAATTGGAGGCTTATTTACTTATGGGCTTAGAATGGGTGGCATCTCAGGTAATGTAACTTTTTCATGCTTGCTTATTACCAGAAATTTAGGCACATCACTTTGTAGGACAGGGTCATAAAAAGAAGGCTCTGTGATTCACTCAGTGAATCAGTTAATTTTAACTAGTCATTGCTTTTGGTGTGTTTTATTGTAGTGTTCCTTGTAGGATGGGTAATTATACTGCTTCCTATTCATAGGAAGCACAAACATAACCTTATTTTTGAGAATCTGTATTTTCCAAGGTACTTACTGTCATTAATGCAGTGACAGTTCTAGTGGGAAACATCTCCCCTGATTTGGCAGCTGCCACATGCTAAGTGTATACACTTAATCTTCAAGGATATATTTCAGGGGGGAAAACAAAGTAGCACAAGCTATTTAAGTAAGGGAAATTATGGTACGAAAATTTCGCTAATCACTTATCACAACAAAGCAACATGTTACCAGTAGGCCATGATTTAATGATAAAGAGGAAAGAGGATGTGGGAGCTAATCCCCCTCCTATCACCAGCATTATGAATTGCTCTGATAGCCTTCCAACAGCTGTCTGCTTGGCTTTTCTTAGAAACCTGTGCTCACAGCAGACTGGGATTCCACAGTGCAGCAGTTTCCATGGCAAAACGGATTACGAATGATGCTAATGCCACTTCTGTGGCTCCTTCTCCTTCCCCTGACTTTTTTAAACTTTAGTAAAAACTGTAGTGGCCTTCTGCATTTGCGGGAAATACATTATCACACATCTGTAATCAATGTACTCTCCTGATACTCTGGCTACAGGAGAATATTTCACTTTGTTTCTTGAAGGTTGCTATTTACTAAGTGAAGTTAAGCATGATTGGCTGAAGGAGCCCCTGGCAACAACAGAAATCTCCAGGTACTGCTCTTTCCCAAGACTGCTTTTCATTTCTAAGGAGAACATGCATTCTACTTGAATGTTTCTTACATCTTTTAATGGTTAATATTTTACCTCAAGTATTTGCTCTTTTCTGTATTATTTCCCACTATGGAGTGTAGCCTAGGAAAGGAGGATTTTGGGAACCTACAAAAAATAAATTCTGATCCTCCATTGAAATATTGAGAAGATTTCGTAGCAGTAGTCACCAAAATCTGTCCAGAAGTCACCATTCTAGTGAAGGGCTTGAACAAATTTTTCTAGACTTAATTAGTACAAGTTATTAAGGATGCTTCAAGTGAGGGAGTGAAATTCCTTGTGACACATTTATATAAAACTTGAGTACTATGTTGCAGGATATTTGGAAATTGATTCCAAGCAAATGTTTTTGACAAAATGGCCCACCATGCAGATCAGGGTGATAGTACATGTACATGCAGAATAGATTTCGGTTTATTCTGTATTTATAGTGAACAATTTGTGCTTCATGTTTATCTTCCTGTAAAAGACAGTCCACACTAACCAGACGGAAGTCAAGCTGAAGGAGTAAAATGATGATGGTTACAGGGACAGAAATGTTTGAACAATTTAAGGATTTTGGTTTTGCAGTCAGTTAATCACTTCAGAATTTTTCTGTGCAAGTAGTTGGCATTGAATATTCCATGAAAAGCTGCTTTTGGAAGTTAAAAGAACAGGTCTTATACTTTACTGACTCTCACTTCAGCTGTGTTGAAAACGCACAAATACCTGATGTCCCTGTGGCAAAAACTACTAGTTGTATGATTGTCCTGAAAACACAGTGTGGTGTTCTTAATTGTTTTAAAATTCATATTGGCAGTGGTCTTCACTAATTTAAACGCAAAGAACAGTGATGTCACTGAAATAATTTCAAGTCTTTCAAATTGTAAGAAGTATCTTGAAGTACCCCAAGTCCAAGTACACACTGCATTCTTATAATTCAGTTAAGATGCAATTTGAGTAGTGCATTTTAATGTAATACAGAGTATAGCAGGAAAATCCTAATTCATGTCAAGGACACTAATGCAGAGCACTGCTGATGGCTGTAAAACACTGGGACCAATCTGTCTGTGCTCTGGCTACCTAACTCATTTTTCCTGCATTTTTCCATTACTATTTACAAAGTCATTCTAAACCCATAGCCACACTTTACGATAGTAACAGTTTTATCTTGCACCCTCAAATCTACAAATTGTCTTGATTTCATATTAAAAAATAGATTTGGCAGGAATAATCACAAATGAAAGTACGAGCTGCATTACTCACTAAATGCATGCCAAGAGCTGTAAATGTTTATGCTTTCTATTTATTGATGTTGGAATCAAGAAAAGGTATTAAGTGTACAAACAGAGCCAATCTGAAGAAAAATACTTACATTTATTTAAATCAATCTTTTTAGAAAGGGACATTGCATATGTTTCCTACAAAGAAAGCCTTGTAATATAGAAAAAATATACGGGATTTTTTACTGGGATTTGCCAATTCAATATGTGTGAAATCCTGTTAGACTTCAGACCTGAAAGCTTATTATGTAGGGTGCTTAAAAATGAAGCACCTGAAGTGCTAAATTGAACTGCTATGATCTGATCTTAATTTACGGCAATAAAAAAGAAAATAGGCATTTTTTTTCTTATAGCTTTTATTAAAAGGACTAGTGTGTTTTAATGATGACTCTCATGGGTAACACTTCTATTTGAAGTTTTGAAAGTTCTGAAAGACTCAAAACTCTAATTTGTTTCAGAAGCACAATAAGCAGACTTACTGAAGGTATTTGCCATGCACTGTGCTAATGAAATCTAACTTTTGCAATATTGTCCTGCACTTTCTTAAAGATGATTCTGACAAGTGCAGAATAATTAAAACTGAGGTATAAGGTCATTCTCCAATGGGGATTTTTATCTGTTTAGTAAGAACAAACCAATAAATATTTTCAAGATCTCTGCATAACTGTAATATTGTCTTGTAGATTCTTCATGATGTCTCACACTGGGAAACAACATGACAGAACACAGGTTCCACAGGTATTTTTACTTAGAAGCTCCCTTTTATATCAGTGAATCTGAGTTAAACTATTTATTGATGTTTTTTCCAGACATACCTATATTCACTTGATTATGTAATTGGATGCTAACATAACTAATAGATTCATAGATTCCATGTGTTATCAGTGACACTGTAAATAATTCTCTGCATTAATGAAGACAGAAATAGCATGAGCTGAGTTAATAACAAGTTATAAAATAAAGGATTAAGCATGCATAAATAACCTTAGAGATTAGAACTGTATCTTGTGCTCAAATTCTCCTTCCCATGTGCTGCTTTGATTGAAACAAAACTAAGACAGCGTCAGAAAACTGGCCAAAACAAATTTTTCAGGTGGCACAAAGTAAAAAATTGTACCTGCAACCGCAAAAAAATATGTTCTGTGTCAAGGCAAAAAAATATACCTTCTATGTCAATGCAAAGTTTCCTTTACTTAACTGTTCAAATGTCAAAATGCTGAAAAATTCAGCCCTTAATTAAAATTATCTTCCTTACAGTTAAAATAGTATGTGTGTCTGTATTTTTATGGATATAAATAATTTTAAAATCTGATTGTAGCCAGCTTCATGTTCCTTTTTGCAATCTGCTGGCCTCAGTTACGTAAAACTGTCTTTGTGAAAGTGATACAGGTCTATGGCAGCAATTTAATATCACAGCAATAGAGAGAGGAAATGACATTACTTTTCAAACATTTCTGTGGAAAATATGTTAATTTTTTCATTCCTTAGAGGGAAAGATTTTTAGGGGAAGACTAATAGCAAGAGATTAACTCAGCAGCAGGTAGTATGCGTGCTTTTCAATCAATCAATAATACTTTTTTTTAAAAATCCCTATTCACAGCCTTGAACACTCAAAAAGGAAATTATCTCATTCCTGCACTCATGAAAATCTGTCAAGAAGTCACCATTCTAGTAATGGTGCAGTAATAAAAAGAATGAATTCGCAATCTGTATTAATAGTCGTTAGAAATTCTCTTTAAGGAGAAAATACTATCATGCTTTACTATGGGAAAAAGAAATCCCTAAGTAGTTTCTCTCACACACTTGACTTTTTACTGCAAATATACTTTTCTGTTGCAAATCTATTACCTAAGTTGAGAAAGTTAATAAAACAAACGTGACTGATGCATTAAGAAATCATGCACTTTGAAGCTAAAGTTTGAAAGAAAACCACTGAAGGAAGATGCTTGATAAATTTAGTAGAACTTTTTTTAAAACATTTTCTTTTTTTATTCCCATACAAGGTGAGGAAATGAATATTTTAAAATGTTTTTATTGCATGTAAAAATAGCTCTTTTTAACTTCTGGGCAAAAATACTTCATATGTAGGATATATACAGAACAGAGCTGCTGCAATGAAAATCCATTATGCAAGGCTTTTTCACTGGGTAAGTCTGGATGTCAAAGAACTCTGAGTAATGGGATATGCTCCATGAGTTTGACTCCAGGCACTGTTCAGTTTTATGGAGTTGTGCCAATTAACGAGACCTGAAGAGCAGGAAGGTTAATTTGTTGCTTTTTTTTTTTTTCCTTTTGATAATAGTGGCAACTACTTGTCAAAAAGAGACTTGAAACAAACTTGTTGAAATCAAGCATTCTGTGATAACTCCTTTCTGTCAGCCTGGGTTTAACTCTATATTAGAGCATTGGGATCAAAATACAAAGTAACCCATTGCAAGCTATTTTTCTGTGCTCTATTCCTCTGTACCACACCTGCTGGACCCTATCACTTGTTGATCATCTAAAACAAAGAGCCTTCTCCTGCAACTCCACCACTCTCCCTGTCCTCTCCGTGATAGGTGAGGCACACCCAGGGTCACAGGCAGTTTGCATGAGCATCTCATACACATTGTACAAATTAATTAGAAATTACTGTTCTTGGAGTGACAACACACCTCAAGTTGTTGATTTAAAATTTAGCAGTATTTTCTACTACAGGAGTTTAATGCTGATCACTGCAAACCTTACATTTGAAGCTATTTGATTTTGCTTACCCAGCTTCTGTATGTTGTAACGTTGCCAATTAATTGTTACTTCATTAAGACTCTTGTTCTCTCAAAAATGCCCCCCTTAGTTATTTCCCCAAGTAGACACACCTGTGTCTACCCTGAAGACAGTCTGCAGGGTCAGGGGTAGTTTTAGGAGCTTGGTAGCCCTATTTGCCCTCTTGCCCCCAATCTCTTTCATTTGTCCTCTGAAACCTTTTCCCTCCTACTTCATCCATGCTCAGTCCACAATTTACTGTCCACAGTCCTCTCATTCCACCTCCTCCTTCTTCCTGTTCTTCCATCCAAATTTTAAGACAATTTCCTGTCCCTTCTTCAACAGTTCCTCTTCTCTAGTTCCTTGCAGATTTCACCCTTTCTTTCTTCCTCCATGGACTACACAGTTTCACTATTTGACTTGAAAACACTGAGGAAATGGCACACTGTTCCCCCTGTGGGGTTTTTTCTTAGCTCTAATTCCCCACACGGACCTTTGCTTTCAACACATCTTTCTTCTTTACACTCTCCCCATCTGGAATTGTAACTCAGACTCTGGACTACTACTCTTAAAGTTATCATTTCATGACTTTGAGAAATCTGTCTTTTGAGATGTTTACCTTTCCTCTCCTCTTGAATTATTTCATTGACTTTCTGTCTACTTCCAGTATTGCACAGTAGGGTAGCCAACAAATATCAAGGCTTTCATAAATAAACTCTGCAGCACTGCCTAAATGCCACATGGCCATCTCAGTGTTGGTGCTATGGCCCTTAAAAGATACTTCTTCCTCAAGCCCAACAGAAACTTAATGGTGACCACTTGTGAAAATATCCACTGTATGTTCAAAATAGGTGGACGGCAGTGATGGAGTTGAGTCACTCCTACCCCAACACTTAACATGTGATGTTATTTCTCTGTAGATTTTATTTTAATAAGTTTTGATTCAGTTTGCTCCCCATTTAACACTTTTCTCTTACAAAGCAAGCAGTAAACACAACGAGGGACATTGTCATGGAGATTATCCAGATAAAGATAGAAACAGGTGTTCAGATAAATAACAGCCTTAAACTGTTCTGGTGGATTTTGTTATGTCTAAAGAATTGCATGAAAAAAAATCTTAGAGACTCATTGCTTACTTTAGATACAGGTCCACATAAAAACAAATGCCTGTGAATGAAATGTGCCATCTTTGCTTCTTTTTTGGTTTGGTTAGTTTGGGGTTTTTTGGTTTAAGTGTAGTGGTCCAGAGCTTAAACCAGCAAAAGACACTGTGTGAACTTAGGTCTCACATTTAGTGACAGAAAGGATAAGCCCATGTCTTGACCTTAAGGAAATGCTGAGCAAACTCTGCTCTTTAGTCCCTTGCAAGTGACTCGAGTCTGATTACCACAGAAATTCAAATCACTATTCACTTAAACTCTGCTTCTCATCTGTAAGACAAATGTCTCTGACTGTTCTGTTACTCCTCTTCTGTAAGTTATCTTTTAGTGCTCATTTTTCAGGATTTAATCTTTTCAAATACAGCAAATAGAACAAAGCTGAGAGCTGTCTGTACATGGTATCCTCACAGATTACATGGCTAATCCCAGTTTTATTTTTACTTTGAAATTAAGAGATTTGGTTTTCTGAAAATGCAACAGAAGGGAGAATTAAAAAAGCAGATGGATAGAAAAATCAAAAAAAGGAACAAAAAACTTTGTGGGTGAATCCCAATCTGTCATTTTTTAAGTATCACATGACCAAGTGTAAAATATAATTTTAAATATGACTCGTTAATATGTTACCTGAAACTAGAACCCTCTTCCTAGTAGATTTTATACCATGCACACTGAGATTAATGGAATATTCTATTCATTTAGAGCTGAGTAAAATAATCAAATAAAAATATTCAAACTATTTTCCTATTGCTTTAAGCATTTAATTAGTATTTTTCTCCCAAAATGAAGGTAATTTTCTGTCTATTTCAACTGTACAATTTTATGTAAAACTGGAAGGTCAATGTGAGATTCAGTAGAGCATACCTAGATATTGACTCTAATACAATTCTACAGCTTTTAATTGTCACCATCTTGTTCTGTTATTACTTCTGTTTGCTGGCTTTTCTTCTTTTGTTCTTTTTTACTGTATAATGGTAGTTATACTTGGCAGTCTTCAATTATAGCCAACAATTTATTCAGTGTTTCCTGAAACAAATGCACAGTATAATTATATCAAGTCAGAAAAACAAATTTCAAAGGTTTTTGGGTTTTGGTTTGGGTTTTTTTCCAAACTCAAACATTGGGATTTAGTAAATTAATCTACATTTTACCAATGACACAGTAAATTATAGGGGAGTATTAGCTGCACCTGCTCAAAAGGAAATGGAACTTTATGAAAAATGGTCTTAAACTACAGCATTCAGTGTGAATTGACATGATCTTGTAGGGAGCCTTACTCACTGATTAACATTTCATAAGGAGAGAAGTTTCAGAAATGCTATGTTCTAAGATAGAAATGCCAACATGTCATGTCAAAAACATGTCCTCTTTTTCCCTCTGAAAATTTTTTTGTTCAATGAGGTAATTATATTTTATATTTCCTTTACTGTTCTTTAAGTAGAATATAGACTCAGTTTTGCAGGAAAATGCATTCATCAACCTAAATATAGTTTTGTTTTCACTTGAATTTTGGTACTATCTGGGGGTTTTGACCCAATTAAAACAGAATGTGCCTTCTGTATTTCCTGTGATGTGATAATAACATGATGCCTCAAAACTTGACTCACACAATTCCCTCACAAACAGTTCACTCTGCTATAGAAAAGCCTTGCAGATAAAATTCTTCTCCCATGAAAGTTTGGTCTACAACTCACCCGTGCCCATTCTGCAAAGGCAATCCAGGTATGAGCTACATTTTCAGAAACCAGTGGACTTACTGCCAAGTCACAGGAAAATAAGCAGTGAAATTCCTGAGAAACAGTAACCTTCAAATATTTAGACTTTACTTAACCTGAATGCAGTTTCAGTTTCCAGTGCTCTCATCTGTAGTCTGTGTGTGCATCTCCACACCTGTGATACACACATCTTTGATTCCCTGATTATTTGACCTCTTGGCTGTCTCCTTCAGCTCAGGAGATGTAAAGGAAGAAAAGTGCTCATTTTCACTCCCTGTTACCACCTTTGCCACTTACTCCTTTCCTCCCATCCCTAATCCTCACAACTTCCTCTTGCCACCCCCCAGCTGTCACCACAGTTTGCTTTGTCACCTCCTCATCCCCTCCGGAGAGGGAAATGATGAGTGTGGAGTAAGTGCCAAAGCTGCTCTCCAGGGCCCTCTGCAGCAGACTCGCTCAGAGCAGCTCATACAGCACAAACAAGGCTGGCTGAGTTTTGTGCTATGTGAAAGGTAAACCCTTGTACATTTCTACGTAGCAATGTAAACATGTTTATTTATATAGGACTGACAAGTTAAGATTATTGTACTTCCACAGAAATTGCCTGAAAACTGTGCTTGACAGGTGCCTTGTAGTGCAACAGAGTGTAAATAAAAGTCTGACAGTCCAAATCACTATTGCCATAGTAATCTACAAAGGCCAAAATGATAGCACTTATTATTTCTACAATTGTGTCTTTAAGAAAACCCCCACAACTAGAAGATAAACAAACAGAAACATAAAAACATGAGAAACAATTGTTACAAAGGAGTCATTGAGAGCAACCACCACAAAAAAGCTTAAGCACAGGTTGGAGGAAGCAGTAGTAAAGCCTCAAGATGGGCCAAATAAAAGCAGCTGCTCGGGATTTCAGTGTCTGTAGTAGCAAGGACACAATGTCATCGGGCTCAGGCTGCTGGAAAAGAAGGGCACAAAATTCCCATTCTCTTGCAGCCCGCAGAGCACCAAAGAGCAGTCCTGAAAGCAGGACAGGGCCAAGCCTTGGGCTTTGGTTTGAGCTCGCTATTAGAGAGCTGCTCTCAGAGTCTGGCAGTGCAGAGGGGTTCAGGACATGAGGTATATCAGTATGATGGATAAACTTGCAGGCAAGGGTATACACAACTTGGAAAATATGTATGTGTGTGTGTTCAGCATGGAGTCTTTTACAAGTGTAGATTTAGGATCTCTGCAGAAGCAGCAAAATCATTAAGGAATAGTCAGCTGCAAGCCTTCACTTAATCATCTGTTTGATATCTACCAGGCTTTCAGGACAGTCATCTTGGCAGTTTTTAGTTTACAGATGCAGTAGCTGTTTGATTTACGTTTGGAAGTAGACAGTTGTTTATTTATGAACACGTAGTTCACTGCTCTC
The DNA here is from genome assembly GCF_965178545.1 of Coloeus monedula. Lineage (NCBI taxonomy): Eukaryota > Metazoa > Chordata > Aves > Passeriformes > Corvidae > Coloeus > Coloeus monedula. The sequence goes on from NC_138789.1 coordinate 9,118,595, forward strand.
AACAATGCAACTGTTTGCCAGCCATCATTAAATCTATCAGTACTGACCAACCAACACTTGATTTGCTTATTACCAGATAAACCACCAGTACAGATTTGTGTACAAACCAGACAGAAACTCAAAATCACCCAAATCAGGTTGTGCTGACTGTTGGCAGACAGCAGTAGACACATTGTCAAGTTAGGATGTTGTTTTATGACCAGTGGAAGAAGCTGCCATCTGTACAAGTGAGGGAGAGTGTCTCTTCTCACACCCTTACAAATGGGTGATTTCTGGATTAGTCTGAGTGGGACTTTGCACTAATTGGAGACTGCTTATATTCTTTCCTTTGGAGATTTTCAGTCAGATCAGTTTGTTGATCAGAATTATCTTCATCGCTGTGATTATTACACCTAATGCAGAGGCACAAGCAGAAGCACTCTGAGACAGAGTGGAAAAGGCAGGCCCTTAGTGCACTTGCAGTGTTTGACTTAGGGCGACTGCAATCTCTTTCTATTGGTATAAAAGACAGCAGGGATTTGCTGCCACAATTTAATGGACCAATTCTTAGATGTCCAAGTAAACATCTATGTCCAAGTAAACAAAATAATGGGAAGAATGGGTGGGTGGGGAGACACCAACCAAAAGCTCTGCTCTACAATTGTTGTGGGCGATGTTCATGGAACTGCATTCGTAACTGTGATCACAGAGGTAGTTTTTGCAGAACATATCATCTTGGTACTTGACCATGCTAATAATCAGGTACACCCGGGTCCTTGGGCTGCCCCTAAAAGTTGGGTACTGGCTTGTAGAGATGAGTTCCTTCTACACTTCGGAGCCAGGAGGACGCCACCGCTACAGTTGGTGTATCCATTTGCGGATAACACAGTGCTACCAAGCTGCTGGAATATGATGCAGGGCACCTTGAACCACCATCCTCCACGTGGCAAGTGCACAAGGGACATCCTCTGGATCTTTAGAAACAGTGTCATTCTTTAGATCACTTGTACACAACTTCCAGCACTGCTAATTCTCTCAAGTACTGGATACCTTCATCTGCATTGGTCCACTTCCCTGGGGATTTCACAAGATCTTCCTTACATGGGTATCTTGCCCTCACACTTGAGAGAAGCCGTTTCCAAAGGCTGCAAATTGCTCCTTCAAAAGCCCTTTTCACAAACACAAGTTACACCTGTCTAAGATGCTACAGGTGTTTCTCTGCAACCTTTCCTTAATAAATAAATAATGTTAACTAATAAATAAAATGTTAACTAATACCAAAGTTCCAGAGCACATTTTAGCACTTCAGAACACAGCATCAGAACCACTTGGGTACTACTGGGAAAATGCTGATGATTTGTTTCAATAATAACTATATTGATGGCAAGAACATAATTGAGATAAAATGGAAATGTGTGGAAATGAGATGTGTTGATGGAGGGAAATGTTCAAAAAGGGACTATACCAGAATGAGGCTATATTAAAATAAGCAACAGTGTGTTACTTGCTCTGCTCTTACATTATTTTCTCTTATCACTTACCACTGTCTGCTAAATAAATGACCAAACAGACCAGTTCAATCTGCCAAGTAACAGACTAAGTCTGCCTTCGTGCAGACACTCTTCAATTTTAAAAGAAACCTAATTGAGCAAAAACAAATCTGGCTGGCCAAAAAAAAAAAAAAAAGTATATATTGTAAGTGCTTTCACCCTTTTAACAATGGCAGTTAGAAAACTCGGAATGTTAAATTTCAGCTGTATAAATTTACACCATCTACTGAAACAGCATTATACACTGCTAGCTTACTAAAATAAAGCATTCTATAATCCCCTATTTCAAATTGTAGTGTTTATAAAATCAAAATTGATCCTTTTACAAGCATAGTCAGAAGTGCAAGTCAGATGTACAAGTAAGAAGATGCACAAACACAGTATTCCCAAAAGGAGGCCTTCACAGGTTATATTTTTGTGCTAAACTGATTCTGGGGAAGTTGCAGTTACCGGGAGTCAATAGCTAAATCCCCTGTCCCACCCTGCTGCACAAACATGTATCTACACATGAAGGCTATCAAGCCACTGTTCTGTCGAGAGGAAGGCTGTGTTCCATTTATTGCTGTAATCTTGGCCATTTTTCCTACATTCATTCTTCCATTTTCATGTTTGCTGTCTTCAAACGTCTTTTAAAAATCAAAACCCTCTAACAGTGTCTCTCGAGTATCATGTATCTTCCAAGATTAAGGGTAGTTCAGCACCCTGAATTTTTCATTGTTCCATTCATATTTGATCTATGCATCCTGGTCCTGTGCCTCATCTACTTGCTGCACACTGCTTGACTTCTGCCCCACTCTTTTTGAGAGGGGAATCCTATGCTGCTCTGTTTCTCTACAGTGACTAGGCTCCAATGCCAGACACTGAGTTGACATATTTTTTAACCACACAATTACAGATAAGAGTAAAGTTAAAAATAGCAGGTAAATAAAACACAGCAAAAGCCGAACTGAAATAGTCTCATAATGTGTATCAAGAATGACAAAAATACTAGTACTAGTTAGCGTGTCAACAAGACATGAAAAAAGAGTAAATGCCACCCATGCCAAGATCTACAAGTTGGATTTAGCCTGGGAACAAACTAAGAATGAAGCAAATGACAGATATAAATAGACTATGAGCTGTAGCACTCTGCTCCATTATGAGATAATTGGAAGAGATAGATAAGGGGGAAGTCTAAAGTGAACATCATGTACTAAAATTTTTATAAGGCATTTCAAAAGGTTCTCTGGAGATTGATACTGAAGGTAAAAAATCACATGCTCATACAAAGGAAAAGAAGTGAACAATCCAAAAAAGTAAAATAAACATGTTATGATATAATATAAAGTGAGGGCCTATCCTCAGAGAACACTTTTTTTAAAGAAAGGACAGTAAAAATACTGTAGAAACTGTAGAAACATGCCATTTTTTCACATTTTTAATATAATAAATCAGCTTAAAAGTCAGAGGAAAAGAACCTACTGAATAAGAAGGTAACAACTTGAATAAAAATATAGTACAAAACCCTTTTTCATAGAGGAATGTACAGATAGAACAGATAGACTTCTAATAAAATAAAACAGCTAACTTATTGACACAGCAGAGCCAGTTGCACCTATAAAGCAGAAATAGACTAAGCAAGGTAAAATCAATCTTTATTTCCCTTGAAACCAGACACTAAGAACACTAAATCAACAGCATTCAATAAATATTTTTCAAATTATATACATCTACTTAGTTGTACACAAAGGAATTATAAATCCATATACTTTATTCTCTTTCTATGTTGTGGATATATTAATTGCTTAGGTAAAAATGTGTTCATCAATATTTATTAACCAGACTCTGACCTCTGTACATCTGGTCATAGAGAAGCTAAAAAGAAGACCCATATACATTTCTCCATAAGTAGACATATATACTGCTCCATTAAATGAGATTTTTGCTGTTTGTCTCACCACAGGCTAAGAATTCATGTCTCATAAAGCAGGAGCAAAGTTAAGAACTTTGATTTGTGCTCACTTTTCAATCTTCATCCCTTTGTTACAAGGAAAGTAGTCTACTTCAGTAACTTTTCAAGCTCAGGTTTCCTGGTACTCTACTGCATTCACCCTTTCCTAGGATTTTATCTTGTAATGCAAATGGAGGGTATATATTTTTAACAAGGAAAGGGAAAAGAAGTATGAACAATTTCCAGGATTGTGCAACTTGGAAAATCAAAGAGTTCCAAGGCCTTTAACTATTTTTTCCCCCTTTCTAATAGCTCTAAGTGCATCTTCCCCTCCCGGTACCTCTGTGACTGAACAAAGGGTCTGAAATTTCATTGTTACAATTGGACATCTGAGAAATTACCTGAAAGGCAATGCAAAACTTAAACCTTGTAGTTTACCAACTTCATTGGAAGACCAGGAGGACAATGGTATTGTTGCTTTCTACCTTTTATACATCTGATCCACTCATATTATCATAGGTACTAAGAGAAAACGTGCACTTCTCTTGCATGTCTTTGATTCAAATTCCTGCTGTAGCCTGGGCTTCTCGCATTGTCTGTGGTCACTTGCTTATTTCAGCACTCTATTCTTCAACTCTAAAAGGTTTCCACAAAAACTACAAATAGATAAAAGTTATAAAATCATGCTTTCATAAACACTAAAATGTGAATGAAACAGTCTCAGTTAAAATGACGGGAGTGTAAAATGCCTTGTCTTCAAAATGCTCCAGATTCTTAGCACTAATGAAGCCATGTAATAATGGTTGACTTGGGGGAATTTGATGAGAAAGCTGTAGCCCATTCAGTCTAGACTCAGAGATTAAATAAATTAGTCTACCTGCAGTTTTGGAGGTTTTTTTCACATAATTTTTTTTTTTTTTTCAATTCTGCACAGTTGAAAAGGAAATCAGTATAATTTGTCAATAGAATAATTTTGTTCCAGTTGACTGTATTGAACTATTTCTCCTCTGGAAATGGAAAGGTATATCTCAGATATATTCAAATATACTGTAAAATAGCATTCCCACTGTATCTATGGGGTCTGTTTATGCCAGTATTTCAGCATTTATCCAGCAATCCCACTTACACTGCCATATAATGCATGAGATGATCGAATACAGACGGGAAATTTTCTATATTATGCCTTTAAAAATCACCAAATTTTCAATGAAGCTACTGAATTAACTTTAAACACATATGACTACAGGTTTTTTTTTATTCTGAAGATCAACTTGGCATGTAATTTGATTTTTTATGCTTATCTTTGTAACATCTTATCAAAATCTCAGCCAGACTTCAGAGTAAGATTTAGATCTTCTGTCTGTGGTTAGAGAGCTATGTAGTAATTTATGAGACTTCCTTGTAAGGTTAATGAGAGCAAAACTTCCTCTTGGCTACCTAAATGCCACCTACTTTAATGCTAGCTGATGATAAATTGCATTTTAAAGTAAAGCTTTACACACAAAAAAATATTGTTTTGTTTAATTATTTGGCACTGTAAACTTCAGCCTGGGGTACTTTCCAAATTAAATTAAATTAAATTAAAAGAAATATTGGATATGCTTTGGTTCTTAATATAATTAGTTTCGCAGACTCCTGATCCTCCAAATTAGCCAGTTTACATTCTCTTGAAATAATAGCTGAAATGGGCCCTGGTGCTAAGATTTACAAGAAAACCAAGTGCTACAATATGCAGTTATCATTTTTGCATCTGCTTGTTGTATAGCAGCGTATTTGTAAAGAAGCTGTATTTACAGAAGCACCCAAAGCATCTCCATCCTTAAAATATTGAATAACAACAAATTACCATATTCTTTTCAATATTTTGACTGATACACGTCTTATCTGTGAACCTCTCAATCTCCTAGAATATTTTTAGATTGTCAAACACTGGCGGCTAAGCTGTCACCTGAAATCTCTATTTAGGAACTGACAGTATGCACTGCCATTTAAAATATATAAAATAAGAGGGGTACACTGACAGAATGCCCCATGAACCTCAATACAATGTAGCACAGAATGGGACCCAATAATTACTAGTTATACATACATCCCAACTCTGTAGGGGCTGAAAATGTAATCATGCATTTATCATGACTCATTTACCAAACTGAGACTTGAGTAATAAACTATTATTTCACATTTGATAGTGAAAAATCAGCATATGAACTTACAGGACTTCTGTTTCTATTGTGTTTCTATTTTACCTATTATGCCTATATTTATTCTAGTGATAAGGGCAATTGGAGCTAGCTTTGAGCTTTCCATATACTGGAAAATCTCTGCAGTTACATCTCGTGCCTTAATAACTTACACTGGATCAAGGTGCAATAAATAAAGTCGCTCAGAAGCCATGATACTGTATTGCCTGGTACTTCAATGGAAAAAAACCTCTTCTACTAAAACTGAGATCCATAAATATTCCTGTTGAAATGAGCAGGACTCCTCAGAAGGTGGTGTTCAATACGAAAAAATGAAAGTCTCTCTGCAAATTACTTAAAAGGAAGTTTATATGTGTCCCAATCCTCCATAGCTGTCAGGACACTTTCTGGCTAACTTTCTTCATGTAGATTTAGTGGGTTTACAGTATTTAAATGGCACCTAGGGAATACGTGTCTGGCCAAAACAATAATGTACACTAGTGATGGAGAATTTGTACAAATGCACTTTAGGTGGCATGGCAATCTCACAGATGCAACACCGGTGTTTGTCTCCCACAGTATAGTTTCAACTAGGAACCTGTTGAAGTGAACCTGAAGGTGTGATTAGGAGAAGAGGAGAGCATGGCAAATAAGGAACAGAGCTGCTATTTGGGTTTTTTATTTATCTTTAAAAAAAACCACCCAAAACAATACACAATGAAGCTTAATTTTTATAGCTCTTTCTTGATTCTAGTCATAACCAGCAGTATTCCCAAAGGAGAAATATCACTAGTTAGTAATAGCACTCTTACAGGTAATGATATTACATATACTATTTTTAGAGTTTTTAGTTACTAAAAATATTACACCATTATTTTTTGGACTGTATTCCAAAATTATGTACTGACCATTGTCACAAAACACACATGAGTATGGAATAACATTACATCATATCACTTAAACTAAATTTGTGTGTTTATTTCTTCTCCAAGCTACATTTTTCCTTCTAGTAGGAAAGGATTAGGTAGGATGCAAGACTATGACAAAGGCAATACATAAAGTTAGTTTAAAACTTCAGTCTTTTTTTTCTGTACTCTGCTCAATTCCTCACCTGTCCACAGGTTTACTTAGATTAACAATATTTATTACAAGGCAAGAAATTATGGGAACCATGCCTGATCTGGAAGGAAAAAAGTCATAAAAAGTCAAACAAAATTTGCCAGGAACTTCCCACAGATACCTTAACAAGCCTAGAAAGAACTTTTCTGAGATTCCATTTATAGCTGAAGTGTTAAAAAGTGAAAAAGAAAAAAAAAATTATACTGCATATGCTTTTTACACATGCCCAGGAGCAGGGTAACTTTATAAAAAGGAGTGTCTTTTTAAAGTTACATATTGAGACAGTCCACATATGCAATCTGGAAACACTCAGACAACGCCCCAAAATATGCCATTAGAATGCCAACAACTCTGAGAAGTAACACAGGGCTGAATATCAGATTACAGCCATTTTCCTGAAATTATGGGAGCTGTGTATACTTCCAGTCTCCCACAAGCACACATTTACCAGCTACACAAAAGGCAAGGATTTAGCAGATAAATACAAAGAGAAGGAGCATTCAGGCAAAGCCTCAGGAAAAGACATGAAGCAAAAGCCCCATACTTGACAGGAGGTGTCTCTCCTGACGCTTCCCACAGAGGAAAGGTTGTGGAGACTCCATTTCCTCTCCCAAATCAACAGGAGAAGAGTGCTGATGACATTTCCTGCTGATGACTCCTTCCAAAAGAATTGCACCTTGATACATATCTGTCTTCATTCTCTAGTATTTAAAGCTGCTTTGGCTCCAATGTTGACATCCAGATGGAGGATAAAATATGTAGGGTTTCTGAAGTAATACTTGCAGCTTAACATACACATACAGTGCAATATATCTAACAGTGGATTGGAGTTGATTCCTTCCTTTCAAATGCAGCCTCATGCAAAGATATGATTATTGTTTTACACAGAAAAAAATTACTAAATTTTCATATAAATTATAAATGTCTCATTAAGGAGTGGCAATGATTCAAGAAGTCTGAACGCATAATTGAACAAGTGCTTTAAAAGTCATTATTATCTCTAAAATGTCACCTGTCTGATACTGTTCTCTCCACAGCTAACAGGGTACATATAATTACTGACTTCATATAAATCTCAGTCTCCTTACTCAGAGCGAGCTATTACACTTCCTGATTAATCATAAGGCATGGTTTTAATTATCTCTTCATTAGTTTAAGAAAAATTTAAAATATCAAGTTTCACAATATTTTAAAAGTTTAATTCTGTCATCTTTATTCATATTAAATAACACTTAGTACTCTCTGAAGTAAAATGCTGTTCATCAGTTTTATCGCTGGCAGAATAGTTTACGCCCAGTGTTTAATTTTTCAGAATAACGTCAAGCTTTGAAAATGTGCCTTGTGTGTGTTTAGAAAATCATCTAGCAAGTGCCTTCAGAATACTGGCCTGGTCAATGTAAACACTATTTTTTCCCCTTTAAACATAACTTCCAAAATGAATGCAGAAATTTCAGATTTTACCAGTTTTTTTGACAGGTTATTTAAGTTCTCTTTAGTTAACTGTATTGGTGAGGTGGGTCAGGACAGGTGTTGTTCTGTCATCTTGTTTTCAAGTCTTATATAGATCTTAACACTGATCAGATTTAGGTGGAATATATAGATACAATGAGGAGAGGTGTGTGTTCATGGACTGAACTGGCTGTATGGATGCCAGGAGGTCTGAAAGCCAGTTCTCCAATGTCTAAGGTGATACAAGGAAGCACAGCAGTATTCCCAGTATTCCCAGCTCTCTCCATCTGGCCATTTTTGTCACTGTAAAGTGGCTCTGCCATCTTAGAAAGGAAAGGAATTTCTAAATGCTCAGTTCAGCTTAGCCTGAAGTCAAGTAGCAGCAGGTTGCTACACAACCCCACTGCCTTAGAAGACATTCACCTCCTAATCTTGATAATGGTGACCTTCTAACAGCTCACTCTTATCTGAAATTAGGAGCAAAACCTGAGGTCTTCCACAACAGCCTCAGACCAGCCCATGCTATATCCCAGCAGACTGCCTTTTAGAGGCTCCTGAAATTTTCCTCTCTCCTACACAAGGAGAGGTACTTCAGAGGTACTACCTCCATAATCTGAAACATTCCCAGAAGCCAGCCTTGTTCTTCCTACACGAAATGCTCTGCCAACACCACACTGAAATCACAACATTGTGAATCACCAGCTGAGCTGGTCACAAACAGTGACTGCCACAATTAATTGTCTTAAATGGATTCATAATGTTAGCATGAATTTAACTCACTTTGTTGTTATTCTCTGAACTCAAACTGTGGTCTATGAACTGCCAAAAAATAGAAAAAAATGAAGAAAAAACTAATCAAGACTTTTAAATTAATTCAGTGCATTTTGAATGTTGTTTGTATCATTTTAGCTAAATTGTAATTTTCATGCAATCTGCGGTCAGTGCCAGTAAAAAAATAAATGATCATGTGGGTCACAGTTTGAATGCAGTTTGTAAATGAAGTCCTCAGTGTCAATGAGACACATGGTATCTGCCACTGCTCTTGTGAGATTAAGCTCCACTTTTATGATACTTTTAGGTGGGTGAAAAATCTACCTGGATTTTGATAGTCTTTATAAAATCAGGTTGACTAATCAACATCTGCACATTTCAGAGTAGTTTGCTCCACTTTTTGTGTTTGTATTATGTTCTTTGAATTACTACTGAGAGAGCAAAACAGTAATTAAAGACTGGACATTAGCTACAAAAACGGCTTTTCATAAGATATTTGTTGAACTGACTAAATCCCTTTGAACAAAGATCAAATTTTAGATTGCTGTACACAGTGAAAACATAGCTTGCTCACTTCTCAAAAGGGTACATTCAGCTAAATATAGAGTTTAGCCTTTAGTCCTCTGTTAGAGCTGTCTCTGCTCCATGGTGAGAACCACAGGGCAACAGTGATAAGTGACCAGTGCCCTCAAATCCTTTGAGTTTGGTGTGAAGATGAGAAAGTAAATCCCATTCCAGGGTCAGGGAATGTTGTGTATTAACAGGTGTTATTCAGAAGCAACAAACATAACCACAGTTTTCAACTTGCAGTGCAGCTTGTTGGGTTTTTTCCCATTGGCATTTGGGTCAGATTAGGTTTGGTAACCCTGGTTTCGTGTGTACTGCAGTTTTCTTCAGCCACAAGGGCAAGAGAAAACAAAGCGATAAAAGCGTAAAATCTCTAGAACGTTTTTGGTTATTTGGAACAATAAATGAGAGAGGCTGTTTTATAATGTTTACTCCCTATTAAATATTTTAACAATCACTATACTATGAAGGAGCTGTGTACCTTTAAGCTACAAATACAGTAAATGCCATTAACTTTAACATCATAGAAAGCTAAAGGGCAAAACTCTTTTCTTTACAAAACGCCAAAGGGGTTTGACTCAGGCTACAGAACCTAGGAGGGAGGGCCAGACCTAACCCATAGTGAGGCCTGTTGCTCAAACTGCGTCATTGTCCCTGCCAGGCACACGACCCTCGTGCTGGCTGTTGGAGATGCAGTTATTAATAGCTAAACCTGGCAGGAGACTTGTCACACCCAGGCACAGGGGTAGGCAGAGTCTTCTCCTTTTTGCTAACTCAGTAGGTAACTTGCACTGATCTTAACCTAATGCCTTCCTTCCACACCTTCCATAGCTTGGTACTTGGCAAGGCAGGCACAGAGATGACAGACTTGGCAACCTGCTTTCCACCACAAAAGTACAGCACTTCCCAACAGATATCTCCATAAGTGGAGGCAGGATTTGCCCCTTGAGATACTTCTGAGTAAATAATAATATCACTGTTTTTATCCGTGAGAATAAACACTGGGTTTTGTCTCCTAATGACTGTTTCTGTTTTATTGCTACTTCCCACCAGGAAGTTGACTGCTAACATAATTAGCAGATGATTGCACGGGGGAGGCTGAAATCTTTAACAGCTGTTTTAAGGCATTCTGCACCAAATTTTCTATGCTGCAGAACATTTACAGCTCCTGAATGGCATTCTCTCCAATGACACAGATTATGGGACCATGGAGTGGAGGCCTTCAGGAAGGACTTAACTTGTTCGTTTACTTGTAAAAAAAAGTGAAGAATCCACATTTAAAGTGTTTAGTGGATTAGTACAAGCACCTGGGCATACTGTGTCAGAATTCAGGTAAGATAAAGATCACCTTTAATTGCGAAGTCTAGAAACTGAATGTATAGTGCAGAAATGGTTAGCAGATTTATTTTACAACTTTACTCTTTCTATAAAAGAAAGTGCAGACAGTTCTGGTGCTCCAAGTGATCTACTTCTTTGTTACAGGATAAAGGGGAGACAACATGCATCAATATCACCATTTGTTATAGAAGAGTCATTCTGAAAGAAAGGCATAGTGCAGCACAGGGCTTACTATTATAAAATAAATAGTCTTAATCATTGGATGTGATAGAATAGTGTTCATAAAATTAGGAGGGAAAGAACTGCTTTTGCTCCCCATGGAGTATTACAGAGTCTGCCAGATGTAAAGTAGTATGTGTCAAGTTGTAGATGGAAAAATAAGAGCTTTAGCAATAAGTCTATAATTAAGTAATGATTGAAGTACCAAGTACATTTACAAACTGTGCATCATGTTGTCCCAGGGGAGGAAAACTACTTGGTCTGTAAGAGTTTTCAAGATGAGACACTTAAGGGGTTTGTGCAGGTTAAAACTTCTGCTGGGATATGCTACCAAAGTCTTCTTTGGACAGATCAGTCATAACAGCACTGAAATGTTACCTTTTTCTTTCCACCTCCTTCCCCAATTCCACACTGTGTGCTGGTTCAAGTGGAATATAGAAACATAAAAACAACATATTTTGGCCTCTGTCGTTGTTGCAAGAAATATGGTAAAACACAAATTAGAATGAGGATGATGGCACTCCCTTCTACAAAGCAGTACTTCCTCTCCTTTACACACAGGTGTTTTATCTCAAACAGGGACCATCTTAAGATAAATTTAGAATGATGGTGAGTATGGAGATATATAAACAGTTTATTTATCTGGGACTGTACTCCTAAACCTGCCACATGAGTGTAAACTCTTGGTGTGGCAAATGCACCAGTTTTACAAACGTCAATATTTCTCTTCAATCTCTTTTTTTAAGCAGTGAGAAAGGGCTTGGCCTGTACATGAAGCAAGTTTTTTCAGGGTTTAGGGCAACCTAAACTTTCCAACTACTACTATGCAAAGTCTCACTGCAGAAATGGAAACACTTCCTCTTAGAGAATTAGACTGTTAAGATCTTGAGCGATTTCAATCAAAATCAAGCTTTTACAATAGAGTTTAGGCTTCTAAATCTCTTTATGGGTTTTAAAAATGTAGTTACAAGGGCAAATCAAGATAAACTTGACAATATCTGCTCAAGTCCTTTTATTTGTAGCCTCTGTTAAATGAAAGAATTCCTGTAAGTTAACATGTTTTCTAAAATGAGGAGGCCAAATTGACTAAAGTGTTTCTTGAAGGAAAGAGGAGGATTATTTTGAAGAAACTGTAATAGAATTTTCTTTTGAGGAAATTATAATAGAATTTTTATCCAAGTTGAATCTAGACTCAGTTATTTTAAATCACTTGAATCAGAAACATGTGGGCTTTTCATCCACTTTTAGTTTAACAATCTCAGGTGATTTCCAAAAGGAAAGGCAAAGGGAGGGCTTTACTCACTAATTCACACTGTGACAAATGACTGTTAAAGTGCCTTCTGAGATTTACAGTGGGGAGCTGTTCCTTGAAAGTCACCAGTCAACATGACAGCCAGCAGGATGCAATTGTCCAAGTGATGTGTGGAGGTGTTCTGTATTATGTGAATCTCCTTCCCCTCCAGATAGGTGGTAATGTGCATTTATGCAAAAAGCACACCAGAATGGAAGGCTGATTTTAATTTAATCCTATAAGTACTCAGGGTAAGAACAGTTCTTTCACAAAGGTAAAATTTAGCTCTATAGTTTTAAAATTAAAGTATATACTGTATCAAAATGACTCAAATTTTAATCTCAATACAGGAGCAGGATTTTAAATGAATTTCCAGCACCAGTTAATGTTCTTGTTATATATATATATCTCTACAGAATAGAAAAAAATTTACAGAATTGGAAAATGTAAATTTTTGTTCCACAACTGAAAATTGCAAAAATATCTTGCAGCAGCACATAGAAAAGTTATGAAATCTAATGCTTTGAAGGTGGGGGTTGGACTACCCACAAGTTATCTGTTCATATTGTTTCCTTGGACACTCCAACTGCCAAACCACTCCTAGGCACTGCACAGTTCATGACATTTTTGACAGAGCAGGCAGAGGAGAATTTGAACAGTTCATCAGAACAAGCAGTCATGCTTCAATGGTGGGAAACATTCCTGGCTTGCTAGAATTCACTAAAACAAATGCAGGTTTTATATCTTCATAAGCTTCTAAAGAAAGGATTAAATGTCTGGACATAAATGGTTTAAGAAATGTGAGGTAAACTGTGCTCTGCAAGATACTAAAGACCTTAATAAAAAGGCAGTGATATGGACAGAATGCAAATGCTTTTTAATTTTAAACTTAGAACACTTTCTTTACACCTCTAGCATGCTGTGGTTTGGCTGTTTTGAAGCAAGTGGTAACTATTTATGTACACAAAAACCTCTTCATTGTAGCTTTCCCAAACTTACACGGGAACCTAAAATAAACAACCCCTTTTCTCCCCTCCTCTGAAGAAAATTATTTACCAACTTTGAACATATCACCTCTTCACCAGGTAGGGTATTTCCTATTTTCTATTTTTATTTGTGTTGCTCTTCAACACAGCTGGTAAGAATAAAGACCGATGATCAGTAGGATTATGAAACATTTTATTTCATAGTTTACTGTTCCAATCACAATTTAGTGAAACCTGGTTGAATTAACAGGTGAATAACTTGTGCTAATCACTGAGTTCCCCCTTGATTTCTGCTCACTTCTCAGGAGCCAAATGAAAAGGTAAACTGCTTTATGATGGTCAATAAACATCTCAGAATATCCAGCAAATCAAAAAAGTCTGTTTCATTTTCAGAGACTTTCAGTAATGAAATAAAATGTAAGATTTGCAAAGAGATATTAGCCATATTTACAAAACTAGTGAGAAAGTCAATGATCCCATCTTCTCCTTACCCTCAGCCCAGCCCCAGGGATATTTACATGGCCAGAGGAAACCTGATCCACTGCCCTGCTTGCCACAGAATTCACCTGCTTGCCACATAGACACGCTCTAACTGGGCTGATCTTTTACATGCTGCCTTGTAGAAGTGTTTTCCATATAAAATGAGTGTAGTGTAAGCATCAAGCTTCATCTCCACGGCTTTCAAAGGGAACCGGGTCCTTTGAAAATCTAGCTTTTCAAAAACCAAAACTGGTTTTAACATCCTTTTTTTGAAAAAAAACCACTCAGCAAATTCAAGAATGCCAATAAATTATTCAGAGTAGCTTTCTTACTGAACAAAATCATTTGTCAAAGATTCACTATGTTCTTCTGCACACAGCAACTTCTTTTATGAAAAATAATATACAATCCAATTTGGCGGTTTGTGGAAGATGACAGCCCAGAACCCATCTGTTACTGAAGCCAACTGCAAGGCTGGCTATGAATCTAAGCTATGAAAGCAGAATTTCTTGGGGGAGGGGACAGAAATGCAAAAGCAGTAAGGTGGATGTTACTGCATTGAAGAAATGCAGGTAAGGAGCGGATCATGAACTAGATAGCAAAAAAAAAAAGAGAAGCCTGAGTAAAGCTCCACTATAGGAGAAGTCCCCAAGAAAAAAAAGAAAAAAAATATTAGAAATCAGTCTCCAAACAGGTAGAGATCTAAGAACAAAGCTCCTGAATGAGAGTCCTATTACAATCAACTAAGCATTTTAGCACATGTAGCATTTTATAAATTAACAGGAACACTTAAAAGAAAGGGGGGATCAAACACTCATCCTAAAGGAACATAATAATTAAGGTTTCAAATTGAATTATGATTGTGTCAGAAATGTATCTTTCAACAAAAAAAGAAGAGGTCACATAATTTCCATCGTATTTATTATTAAATACTACCACATGACATATAATGGTGAACTGTGCTATTAAAACTGTGATTTGGAGACACAGCATCCTGGGTGGGTTGTGGCAGATGGGAGGAATAATTCCATCTCCTCTCCACTCTAAAGAACCAACAAGCTTCAGAAAACAAGGAGGTGGACCCTATCAGCAAAAAGCCAGCATTTTTCCAGAAAGGGCATAATGGAAGCAGAAAAGAGATCCCCCAAGGATGAACAGACCAGGAAGATCAAAAAGAGAATGGAACTAAGACAAGACACAGAGTTTGGCTGGTAACAGACCTGAAGTTCACACAGAAGATCACACAGATGGAAAACCCTTAGCATACATCACACTGCCAGAGTTGAGAGCAAGTGGAATTAAGAAGTTGCAGTGAACTGGAAACAGGCAGAAAACTTATTTGCAGCATCTCAGCCAAAGGCCAATAACTAAAATGAACTATCTTGACCAAGTGCTATAAGGCTACTTCAACTGTGTTTCAGTATTCAGATACTCCTTTCATAGTTAACATCCACTCAACTGAAGAGGTTACAAACAACACCTCTGGCAATGCCTATATTGCACACTGCTTAGAATGGAATACAAAGGATGTGCTTCAAACCAGCTAAGAACCATTTACATAAGAGTGCAAAGAAAATAAAGCAGACCAAAATAATATATACTTGTGTAATACCAATCATTGCAAACTAATAAGAAGCTGATCTCAGGGTCCCCATAGGTCTGCAGTCTTTCTCATTCAGTATTTCCTGGAAGTATGGCTAATATTCTAAGTATTCCACTTGATGCTATTTCTATGCAGAACATGCATGCTTTTTCTATAATGGATAGCAGCAATATTCCAACAACATAGGAAGGAATGAATATTTCAGTATTACACGTGATAGCCTCCACTTCAGGAAAGTAAGAATCTGGACAGACAAACAAAAGATAATACTCAAGATCTTTATAAGAATGGCTCTTGTTCAGTTACTAGAAAGCTGGTATCCAAAACTACTGCTATGGTAACTTACAGAGTTGGAGGAGAGAATGCTGCTATCACAGCCTCATGTAAAACACAATCTTGCTGGCATTGTGGGGAAACCCCTGCACACCTTCCTGCCACAGCCTCAGCACAGGACAATGCATAAAGATCTAGAAAGCCATTTACATTTTTAAATTTCAGATTGTGCTAGAGTGCTTTCTTGTAATGGTTGTTGGAATATTACTGAAATAATTAAAATTTACTCTTAATTTTCCATCAGTTCTTTGCTGCAGTTTTCAAACGGCAACCATGCACTGGAAGACTTTTATGCTATAGTTCTGCTATCAAAATTGTATTAAGGATTATTTATTTTCATTTTTTTAAGTGCACGTAGACCTGAAATAGACAATAGCTAAAAGGATGCTCTGGGTTGTGCAGTTACACTATTTGCTATTTGAGACCAGATCATGCTTCTTCCGCAGAAGGTAACTTCATAAAGTGCAAGTCAAACAACTGGCATCAAGGAAGTGCTTGACAGAAGTTTAAACTAGAGTTGGAAAAAGTGTTAAGCCCCAGAGTGATCCAAAAAGATATACAAAGAATATTTTTATATTTTAGCCATCAAAACCCCAAATAAACAAATAAAGTTGTTACAATAAAAAAGGTTGTGGAGTTTTTTCCTGTTCCAGTAGGAAATAAGATGCAGGTGAAAGATGCTAAATTTTCTAAAATCTCAATGAATACTGTAATCAGAAGTAATGACTACATTACAATACACTTCTAATTTTTTTAAAGAGTAAAAGCATGCTTTGCTAAATATACTATTTAACTCTCCATTATGTAGCTACAATGCTGTCATTTGCAACCAACAGCATTCATTTTTGGTGACTATATTAAGATATCAATAACCATTTCATACCTCTCTGAATAAAAAACATTTGTTTAACTGCTTCAATGTACAGCATATTCTCCTAAACAAAGGCAATAATTAGTTACATATTTGCATGATCTTGTGATTATCAATCAATAAGAATCCATCATTCTTTAGGAAAGTGCTGAACAATGTAGAACAGCATTAAAATCAAAGCTTCTGACTACCAAGTTAAAGATATACTCTGACAATGCAAATATATTGAATTAAAAGCTATCCAATATATTGCCGAGTTTGCTTTTCTGTCCTTTGACTACAAGAAAGTGTTGGTACAAAGTGGATATGACACATAATTTTGCAAGATGGGATCACGTAATAGTCTATTGAGACACAAGGTTGTATGGTCCAGCAGAGTGGAATGATGCTGGTGCTGTTCATGAACGCTGTTCATTCAACATTTTAAAACTGAATACACATTCCTGGTTTGCTTTTTTCTTTTAATGTAAAGGGCTCTTTGTTTATTATTTTGAAGGACAACATTTGACTTGAAACAAACGCATCTTTTTCTATCGGGTGTACTTAAAGATGCTGATAGATTTGAAAGAATTCATAAAGGAATAAAATAGTGGTAGTTGTGTCCATGACTAGGATCCCAGCATTAAAAGAAACTGCATGTAAAGAAGCCTGGATACAGGACAGCGAGAGCATCCCGCAATTAGCCTTTGGACAAACAGGAAAAGCATGTTTTGTTTGGGACGTTTCCTCGGCGAACGTTGTCATACGGAGACAATCTCTCACCTGTCCTGCTCCTGCGGTGCCGTGGGGCAGGGAAAGGCTCCGCCGTTCGCGGGAGCGCTCCGGAGGCTGCGGGATGCCCCGCGCTCGGCTCAGGGGCACCGGCCCGGCCGGCCCCGGCTACGGGCGGGGCGCGGCACCGCAGCCCTCGGCGGCCGTCGCACCCCGTGCCCGGCAAAGTTTCCCCCGGGGCTGCGCTCCCGCGGGCGGAGGAGCCGTCCCGGAAGGCTGCCCGGCCCCGCGACCCCGCCGCGGACACCGCGCCCCGCGCTCACCTGTCGTCGCTCTGCCAGCCCTGGTCGCCCAGCAGCAAGTCCCGAAAGCGGTACCGCGGCGGCAGCGGCGGCACCTCGCTGTCCAGGTCCACCATCCTGGCAGGAGCGGGAGACAGGGGGCGGGCAGCGAGGGAGGGAGGGAGGGAGGGGAAACCCCGCCGCGCTGCCCGAGGAGCGGCCGGACCCGCCCGGGCGCGTGGCGAGCAGAGCCCGGCGCGGCGGCAGCGGCGCGGGGCGGGCTGGCCCCGCACAAAGGCGCGGCGGGGCTGTCCCCGCGCTCCCCGGCGGCTCGGGAGAGCCTCTCGGCCCCGGGAGCCAAGTCCCGCCCCGGGGGGAGGCAGGTGCCGGCGGGCGGCGGCCTCGGCGGCGGCGCGACCGCCCCCCGCCCACGCCCACCCTCACAGCGAGCGGCGAGCGCGCCGCCGCGGCCGACAACAAAGGGCTGTGCCACGGCCCGGCCGGCGGCACCGCACCGGGCTCGGCAGCCGCCTCGCCCCCGAGCAGCCCCCCGCCTCCTCCTGTCCGCCCGGGGCTGCCTCGGGGGTGCTTTTCCGTAGGCCTCGAAACGTGAGAAATGGGTGTTTTACCATAGGTAGCTTCCACACAGCCCCCTTTAGTGACGGTGGGGTCATCTGAGCGCAGCTGGGGCTGCCACGGCCTCTTCTCCTGCTCCGCGTTAACCAGACACACCTGGTCAGTCCCAGCTCCTCTGCAATGCCCGGTGTGAGAGTGCTAACCATTCGGTCAGTTTCTGCGTTTGCTTAATTGGGAACAGCTTAATTGCTGTTGGACGTAGCAGGTGGTGCAGGCCCTGTAAAGAAAACCACTGAGATGTTGAACTATTCCCATGGTTGAGATTTGTAGGTAACGCCTGAAAGTGTGAGACACTCTAAAAGTATTTTAGTTCCATGCTTGACCGATGAAGCACAAAATACCAATATAGTGATTTGATTGAACACACTGTCACTAAGAGTGAATAATGTTTTTAGATTTGCCCTTAAAGGGTCACTTTAATCTAGACTGTCATACTAATCATCTAATGTTCTACTAAACATTTGTAATAAACAGTTTTAGTAAAAACTGACATTACTGCATTTTCTGCAGCCTGTCCTGATTTGCTTTCCTCAATTAAGTCTTCACCTAAACTCTTCAGTTGTAGCAATCGTTTCCTAGAACAAAATTGTGCATAATCTTAACACTGGTCAACATAACCTCAATACAGGTTTAGATTTTGTTGGATCAGGAGCTAAGTGATGAACAAGAATTTATTTCCTAAATGTGGTTTAAATACCATATATTTAATAAGGGGCTTGCATGGATTCAATGGGTGTATTGAAGAGTAAACCTTGCATTTTCCATTTAGCTGGGTTTCTGTGTGGAAGGTAAGCTAAGTTAAAAGCTGGTGTGGCACATACAGGATCAGCTCAAGTATGCCAGCCTGGAGTGTATCACATGCCCTGCTGAGAATCCAGCTCTGAGCTCCATGCTGTGATGCAAAGAGTTCCTCAGGTAACCAACAGGTAGTTCAATTCAGGACTCAGATTATCTCTGCTGTTGTTACAGTCATTGCATCTTCCCTTGCTTCTTCAGCACAGAGCTCTTAAGCACAGCTTCTGTGGTTGCTGTTTCTTGAGAGAGCTGCAGTGTGGAGTCCCAGGCCCTATAAAACGCTGGGGTCACTGGAGTATGATGCCTACCCTTTTTCACAGCTTGCTGCACTCAGCATTTACAATGTGCTTCTCAGAAAGCCTTGTTAGGTGAAGCAAAACAGATGCGTGTATGTGGCAAGAGTTCAAAGGTAAGTTACTCTTTGCTTTGGCTGATATGGGAAATAAATAAAATAGTGAATTATTCTGCATCCATGTTCTTGCCAGTTTTACCATGCTGTGTCCTGAGGTCAGAGCTCTCTAAAAGTCTAATTAAAAAAAAAAAAAAGTCCAGGATCTTTCTTTAGAATATTTGTTATGTGCTGCCCACTTTTTTTTTTTCTCAGCTGCTCTCCAGTTAAAGGAGCTCTCTCTTGTAAGAAAAGAGTGTTTTCTCTCTCTGCCTGGGTCTTCCATCTTACCAGAACTTGAGGTGGGGTGAAGCCTGTATGTTGTAATGTTGTGTTATAAAAGCAAAGCAGCTAGGCTACATGCAGTCCTTTTCTGCAGTCTATGAATTGTGGACTGGTTGGGAAATTAATGGTGTTTCTACTCTATCTTCTAGCAGCCTCATTAATTTTTCCACCTGAGTTGATTAATTTAACGTGTTTTCATACTTGAGGAGCTAAGTAGCGGGAGAAGCTTTTGCTCTTTTTCTACCATGGAAAAGCACTTCAGACAGGTAATAGCTGACTGGGAAATGAGCAACCTGGTGAGCAGTTGAGCAGAGCTAATAGAAAACAAACTCATTACTGAGACTATAGTCATGCAATTTATACAGATGCTTAATTCTATGCTCCCAAGTAATAGAAACTCTTTGCAATGTAAAATGTGTTTTTACACATACGACAGTATGATGCCTGATCACTGAAAAGCTCTAAGTATATAAAATTGGCA
Organism: Coloeus monedula; assembly: GCF_965178545.1. Taxonomy (NCBI): domain Eukaryota; kingdom Metazoa; phylum Chordata; class Aves; order Passeriformes; family Corvidae; genus Coloeus; species Coloeus monedula. The sequence goes on from NC_138789.1 coordinate 9,138,838, forward strand.
GAAAGGGGGTTTTAGTTAGCAAAATCAAATATTTTGATTAGGAGCTCAAAACACTTGGGAACTTTTGTCTTCAAGTAAAGGAGACACTGAGTCATCTGCTTGGAGACAGGTGCTGGGAATGAACCATTATACTTGGTCACCATGCTCAAGCCAGGTGTTCCTTGTTAGGTGTTTGTGTTACAGAAAAGCTGTGAGCCACGCTCAGGAACAAATGTAGGTTTGTACTTTCAGAATGATTCTGGCCCTGAGAAATGTCAGAAGTATCTGTGACCCTGACCTAGGAACTGAAAATAGATTTTAATCAATCTGGTTTTTGTGTTAGCCAAAGTGGGTAGGTACAGGTAGGTAGCTCTAAGCAGTTGACTTTGAAGTCTGAGAGAGAGAGGGGGTTTAAGAATCACGTAACTGAGTTTGTTGCTAGTGATTGGATTTAAATTCTGGATCATACTGAGGTACAAAAAGAACAACAACAACAAAGTATTTAGTTTTTCTTTTTAGTTTACCATATTTTTGATGGTATGTAGCTAAAACAGATTGAATCAATGGCTTCTGGACTTTTTGAACAATTGCAGGATATATGGAGGTAAACAGAGGTTGTTAATTCTGTTCTTAATTCAATATGTTCTCTCCCTCTATCTAAATCTGATTTATGCAATCTACTGTAATAAAATAAATCAGATCATCAGGTTAATTTTTGAAATTTTGCTCTAAAAGCTTGCAAGGTTCTCTTTATAATTAATCAGTTTAATTATTGACACTCACTGGGACATTCTTTACTGATGGTATTGATACCTAAAATTATTCAGGTAAAACAAAGCTGAACTTTATTGCAGGGAGTTAGAGAAGCATCCTGTCCATGATAAACTGCTCCATTTCAGCCTTTGAATGTGTTGCTGGTCCTCAGCATTGAGATGCTGAAATAGTCCTGCTGGGCACAGTTCTTCCCCCTGTTCCCTCCATTGCTTTTCAAATGTCTATTGTGACTCAGACCCTTGTCATCCCCAGCTGATAAGCTTACCATTCCAACCCTTGTTTTTATTCTCCTAAATAAAGTATGAGATTGGGGGAAGAAAGAGCACAGGTAAATATAAATTTTTTTTTAAAAAGAATGAGGCATTTATGAAGTAAATGCACAGTAAATCCTTTTTAAGGTTCTGTAATATTTGTTACAAGTAGCTTGTATTTATTGTCCTTTCAAGAAAGGTAGTCTGGTATTGTCTGGATGGAGTTCGGGTAACTCAGCAGACATGCACAAAGCACTTACTGTAAGGAGGAGTCTGGGCTGCAGTGAAAAATGGTCACTGGGAATTCCTTCTTTGCAGTTTGTATGTTTATTTTTTGTTTGTCTGTTGGTGTTAGTAAAGGGCTAGGCAGGCTGAAAAAACAAATAAACTCAAGTTCATTTTGAGTTTTTTTCCTCAGGTCTCTCTTTTTTTTTTTTTTTTAATTTTTCTTCCCCATAATTAAGTAGTATCTGGATGTTTATGTTTCTGTTGGGAACTTTGGAACTCTCACAATTCTTCAAGGTGAGCAGTTCTCACTGCAGTATGTCCATGTGGCTTTGGGTTTAAGACCAGAACAGGGAACTAGACTACTGACAGTGCTGGAAGTCCATGAAACAGTTCTGCACCTTTGGCAGCTGAATAGAGTATTTAGGGACTCAGCATTCAGAGTTCAAAAATTATTTGGGGTTTAGATTAGTGAACTGTACTTCAACAGTATTTGATTTACTTTGTCTGCAGTTTCACTTCTGAAATAGTCTGCAAAGGTGGAGTCTTCTGTAGAAAAAAGCATTGTGACTGTATCTGTTGAAATGTACCTAGATGGAAGTCTGAAGAGTCCTTGCTGATAAATACTCCTTTTATCAGAAAACAGAATTTCAGCATTAAGAAAGGGATACGTCTCAGTTAGAAAACAACATTTTTTATTTTTTTAAGAATTGGTTACCATCTTTTTTTTTTTTTTTTCCCTGTGGCTTTCAGACCATCAACTGCAAAAGCAATCTCAAATCCAAAGTACAGGTGCCTTATCAGACTAAAATTAGGTGTGCAAGACTGAGTCTCAGCATCCTGCAAAAGCAATCTCAAATCCAAAGTACAGGTGCCTTATCAGACTAAAATTAGGTGTGCAAGACTGAGTCTCAGCATCCTGCAATCTGAATGGATCTGAGAGGTTAAATCAAATCAGTTGCAAAAACTGGTGAGAGGTGTGTTTGAGGACACTCCGTCTTTACCTACCTTGGTTCAGGACTGTTATTTAGTGATGTGGAGTGTAAGACTAAAGACTACATTAGTGAATGTCTGAATGGATTCAAGCTCATTGTCTGCAATTTTGAACTTTTAAAACAACTGCACACTGGTAATCCTTAGTAATGGATCTTGGCCAGGATGCCAGAGGGGGCATTGAGTTGGAGGAGGGCAAAATGACCGGGAAGTTATATAGCCTTTGGTTTACCTTTACCCAGTGTTTGTGCTTCTTGAGACTGATGGAAATCAAAGGGATGTTGCTGAGCAGTGCAACGTTTGTAGAGCCCCCAGCACTTTGAGATTGTACTTTTAGACCTTATCTCTGCAATACCTTGTTCTTGCACATTTTCTTTGTGTAATCTACAATACAATTTCTTAGGCCCCTTTTGCTTGTCTGTTACTGTTGAGTAAGGGCAGCCTATTTTACCTTCTTCATTTTTGTGACCGTAACACCAAATCTGTTAGTTCAAGGAGGAACTATTTATTTCCATTCAACTCCAACAACTGCACGGACTCTGCCTTATTCTTTTGTGTCATTTCCTATACAGATGATTACTTGTCTTGAATCTTTCCCTAATAGCCTTTGTTCCCACACATTATAATTTGAAAGCATCATCATTTTCTTACTTCTCCCTTGCTGCAAAGGAATTGTCACTGCAATCTCATTCTTCCCTTTCACATCCCTTTCTTAAAAAGGACTTGCTGGAGGGTTAGGGCAACGTGCGCTTCTTGGGTTTGTCCCTTTTTTTCTTTGCTAGTTTAAGTATACTTCCGTTACACCTTACTGGAGTCTTGGCTTTTAGGGAAAAGGCCTGGTTTTGGTTTATTCTCAATCTTACAGTACAGTCTGGGGGTGGGGTCTGAGTGTTACCATAGCATAAAAATGACAATGTAGCCCAGTAAGTTTGTGCAAAAAGAAATGCTTGTGTCACCTCCCTGCTAGGTAGCTGGGTTGTGTGCTGGAGTAGTAACAGGAAGAGTTGATGGTAACTTTAATTGTCCTTTGGGAAAGTGCAGCCATTGGGGACATACTACTGATATGTAATGAAACTTTAAAAAAAAAAATCATAATCATAATTTTTTACAAGCTCTAGACTGCTCTATGCTAGTTTTTTTTCTAAAAGGACTATTTATTTCTAAGCAAGTCTTTTTATTCTCACATACCTTTAAATCTTTATTTATCCTATTTACTTTTTATTGTCTGTTTTGCGTATCTCTTTCTTTTATTGTCTGATATAATTCCAGAGTGCAATGCTGCAATGTTTGGAATCGTTTAAACTTCAGGGGAAAAAATGTTGTTGGAGTCCTCCTATCTTTCCACTTGGTGCCTGTTTGTTTAAATGGCTGTGCAGTAGCAGACTGTTCTGCTGGCGTGAAAGGTTGGATAGTGATTCAGAGACAGTAACAGACTGAAATAGCCCGAAGTGAGAACAGAGTTTTAAGGTCACTGTAAAGCTGCAAAGCTAGGGCAGAAAGCGAAATGAGGGATTTCAAATTTGATAATTCCTCTGAAAGCGTTTAAAAAAAAAAAAAAAAAAAAAAGGGAGGTAGTTTCATGTATCTAATTAAACTGAAATGTTGGTAGGTAGAGGGCGTGTTTTCTGTAGCCTCGTGAGCAGGACCCTTCACTGCAAGCACGATCTTTAGAGAGTTGTTTCAGACACAGGGCATTCGATCTGACCTGATCCTTTTATTCTTCTGTGCTAAGCCAGCACAGCACAGATCCAAAAAGGGACAGCGAACACTTCAGGGCTACCCAGGGTCCTGGTGCACCCGGCCCTCTGGCATCTGTGGTGACCTGGAAAGGAGCTGTGGGAACAAGAGAAGAGCAGCACTGCATCCCGGGAGAGCAGGCTGGTGGGAAATGGTGATAACCTGGGAATTGCCTTCCAGTAAAGCTTCACTTGGCTGTGAGTAGGAGGACTTACTTCATTTAAAAGTAGGGTTACTGACAGCTGCTTTTATATAGGAGGAGAACATCTTTTTTTGCAAAGAACACCTTTTCAAGTAATTTTCACTTCACTTTTGAGTATAGAGCACCAAGGCAGGAGAATAAGGTGGTACTTAAACACAATCAGAAGTGGGTTTATATTACTTTTAGAATTGGACATGATATATCTCCTGTCATTGCTGCAAAATGCTGCCTAAGCACATGCTGTTATCTAATTTACCTTAGAAGAAGCTGAAGGAATATTCCTGAAGAATTTCTAGTACTATGTTTCTGTTTGCAGGGGTGCTCCCTTGACCCATTCTTGGTAAAAGGATCTGAACAGCAACAGCTGATAAGACAGCAGTGCAAGTTCAAGCATCCAAACCTGTCTGAGATTGACTGTGCCACAGCTGGTCCTGTTAAAGGGGATGACAAACCACTCGGGAGTTACCAGGTGAGTTCTGAAATAAGGGAAGGTCCAGTTTGGAAAGAAACATATGGGACAAATGAAATTGTAACAGGAAGGAAAACAGTGGGAATGGAGCAAGGAGTCAAAAACAGATGAGGTAGGTTTGACACCATTTGCTCTATGTTCATCCCCTGGCACCAAAAACTCTGTGTGGACATGCCAGCAGCCTTCATCCAGCTCGGGCAGTGACTGGGCAGGTGCAATAGGCAGGGAATCAATCACAGCTGGGGCTGTGGTGCTTCCTCCGTGCTGTGTGCGTTAGCAGGTTGTGAGGAGCAGCAAAGTACACAGTAAGTGCCCACATCTCCTACAGGGGCATGTGTGAGAGGGAAATTGTGTGTATAACCGTGGGTGGGTGGGTGCACAGCTTTGTGTGCACAATTAGAACTTTGGGGGATTAGTGAAGAAACATTCTTTATTTGTTAGATGTTTATTAGCATTTTGTTTAACAGCGTATTGCCCATACTGAACCTGAAAGTATATGCCACTGATTGCTAATTAATTGTGTTCTAATAATAAATCAATAAACCAGTGTGATTATTATTTGGTTTAAACGAAGTAAACGGAGCAGTTTTTCCATCACGCCCTTAGGTTGTGATTGTAGCTATTACATGATGTGTTAGTGTAATTATGAGTCACAGAAGTTGTGTGCCAGTGTGAGGAGACACAAATGTTCAAGATGCAAAGATAGTTTCACTATTAATACAGTGGGATAGGACATTTTCATGACAATTGTTGGGCAAAGCAGTGGCTGGTGCTAGAATTCTGTGTGCTCTAATGAGGTCATTAAAATCAAGTGTGACAGCAAGCATGCTGTTAGAACATGCTGGAATTACACTGGTCAGAGATGCTATTTCAGCTGTGGCTAATTAAGCTCCCATTACTAGTCATCATTAGTCCCCTATGGAATACATTGACTTCCTCAGGTCTGTTTTCCTAACAAAAAATGGCTTCCTAACACTGTTCTCAAAATGATTCACGTTTGAACCAACACTCTGAACTTTGATGTTAAGCCTCCATGTTGAGTAAGGAACTAATAAAACCCTGAGTGGCTTATTCTGACCTCACACTGACTCTGCTTTGTGGAGGAGTTTTGGACAAGAGAACTTCCAACCTGTCTTTTCGTGTGATCTCATACCTTGACATGCAGTTTTGCTTGTACAGGGAATATGTGGTGATATTTTGGCAGTCTGGCCGTGTCCACAGCAGTATTTTGGGTGCAGTCACACCAGTTCTCAAAGCAGTAGTTCTGTTTCCTTCGACAAAATCCAGCTGTCTTTGGTTGCATAACTATGTAGATGTTTCTGCCTTTCTCATGAGTAGGAGGTAAACTCTAGAGATGAGTTCTTTTCTCCTTGCCTTAGAGGTCCTGAGGCATGATTTGTCTGTATGCTCTGTTTTGTTAGAGGCTGGAGGTGGCTAAACCAAGTGAGACGCAATTAAAAGACATTAGATTTTGAGTTGATAGCCCATGAAAGAGGTGAGGAAGGAAAGAAAGTTTAAGCTCCTGATTCTATTTCCATTTGGCTAGGATAAGTTTAGTCAATGACTTAAGAAGATCACAGGATCCCAGGACTGGAAAGGACCGAGTCTGGTCTCTTGCTTTGTGATTGAAGATGGTTTCTCTGTACAGGCCTGTATTATGCCTATACAAATATTGCTTCAAAGTTTCACCAGCTGAGGTGAGTTTTCTAATTTACACCTTAAATTTATTCATAGACATTTTATATCTACCTAGTTTTGCATACTGATGTTATCTTTTAGCTTGAATAGTTCTAGCAATGCCTGTATTTACGGAGAGCAGTCAGGAAATTTATGGTACCATTTCAATTTCAGTTCTGGTTCAGCTGCACCTGAAAGTATCTTTGACCGTGTTTCAAGCCCATAATTATTTTACAAGTTTAATAACCCCAAAAGCAGTTTGACAAAACCTGAACCAGTTTGAGCTTCATGACATCAGAAGATTTAATACTTAAAACTGGAGAAAATACAACTTTGACAGGTGCATGAAATATCCACTTACTGATAAGGTGTGCAGCAGTAACTGCAAACCAGATGCTGATCGATCATCACAGGGTCATGGAGCAGGGTGAGAGTTCGTTCTCCACGAGTCATTTGTCAAGGGAAAGGAAGAGATATTATGCTCTCTGAAGTCCATTCTGTAGGAAAAACAGCTGAATGCCAGTTTTACTAAGACCATTTCTTACAACTGGTGACAGAAAACACAGCCCAAAGTTTAAAAAGAAATATTCCATCTGCATTTTAAGAAGAGAAAAATTTTCAACTGCTGTTGATTTGAGATCTTTTCTGTAGACACTCATTTTTATCCTATAGCAGTACACTAAGGAGTCTAGTGATTTTTAAGGATATGTTATGTGGGTTTTTGGGAACATTTACAAGATGGATCTGGGTGTGTTCCATGCCAGTCAGACATCACCACTGGAGGGCATCTGGCCTGTAGCTGGTTTACGTCCATCTCCTGGGAGCACTTTGTAGAATTTTGTTTTTTCCCCCTAATTCTCAGTCTCAAATAATTCTCTTCCTATGATCTACATTTCCACTGAAGAGTACTTGTAAAGCCAAGACATTTCATGAAGCTATTAGACTATATGACTGTTGTTTACATGAACCCATGAGAAGTTCCTTTGTTAGGCATATAGTTCTTTTTGCAAAATGCTATTTTTTTCTTTGGAAAGTCTTACAATCCATTCCAACCTTCTCCACCTTATCATTTCTCATGTGATACTGAAGTGCCTCAACATCACCTGGGTTTATTTGATGAGGAATTTGACCAAATACAGTAGTTGGTATCTTCTATAAGAACCAGTGAGTGACCCCTAAGTTAGTCTGTATTTTTGCCTTCTTTTTATTTTGATTGTTTGCAACCTACATCTTGAATTATATGTATAGAGCAGTTCATTTTTACACACACTTACCATTAATTTGTTTTCTAACTAAGCATACAATACACAAGGAATTGCAAAATAATTTAGTTGTACAACTTTTAGATAGCAAAAGACATAACCTTATATGAGCATGGAAGGGCTAAATATGGAAAAAAAAGGGTAATGTCAGAACAAGCAGACCACAGGGAAAGGAATGTGTCGACTTAAATTGCCAGGCATTTGTTTATTCATTTAGCAAGGTTTAGAGAGGGGGTTTAAAAAAAAGAAACACTTGTGTGTTGCAAGAGGTTTAGGGGAAGTGACTGCTGAAATCAGAGTATAAATGTTTTGCAAGGTCAGTCCCTGGACCAGTTAAGTGAAAAAGGAGTGGAAATAACACAAAGTAATAAAAAAAGTAGGCTACATTACTGGATGTGTTTGCTAAATTTTTGAATCTCTAGGATGTTGTTCCTGGGCTATGTAGCTCTGCTCGTGTGTTGGATGCATTGTGCTGCACAAAGGGGTAAGCTTTAACTCCTATCTTAAAATGTATGTGAAGATGGTAACCAAAGCAATTTTTAAAGGCGTTGTAGCTTTTTTTCATAAACTTCTGACAATAATAACTGACATTTCTTCTGGCAGCATTTAGCACCTTTAGTATTTAGTATACTGTCATAGGATTACTTTCACCTATTTTTTGGATAACTACTGCTGTTATTAATCTGTTGCCTAACTTTTTTAATGGTTGGTATCACTATAAACTAGAGTCAGACAACTAATTTTATATTTATTATGCTTGCTAATTATTCTAATATCTAAAACCAGAAAGCAACTGGTAGATTAAAATAGAAATGCACATTTATGGAGTGGTTTTTTTGTCTGGAATAATCTGTGAGATGGTCTGAGAAAGATGAATGATTGCTACATTGACTGAAAAGCTTATATCATATCTATTGACTGACTGGTTTTAGTCTAAGAAATGAGATAAATAGATACAGATATGCTTTTTTCATGTTTGAAGAGGTAGCTCGTATTCTGTGTATCTTTTCAGAAGCCTCTGATGTTTTCTGTTTCTCTGTTCAATGGATTTTTCATGATTTGAGTTTATATTATTTAGTGTATCCTTAGTAATTTAATTTGTTTGCTTTCTGTCTGAGTTTCTTTGCATAGAGTGTTGTGCAGAGGGTGCTGTGTGGTTTTGAGCCCATGTGTCTTTCCTTGGTTTAGGCTGGTTTTAATTTTAGTTGGAAGTTATGAAGACCTTATTAATAAAAACAATCCAATAATGGATTTTTACTTTGAAAAATTGAAAAATCAGGAAATTAAAGGAATGTCCTATCTTAATGAAATATAAATACTGCCTCAAAGCAACTAATAGTCTAATTTGTTTGCAAAGACGTGCAGAGAAGTCCTGGAATTTGAAATGAAAGTTTGCCTGAATTTACACTTTGTTTTCACAATGCTTTCTTTAGGTCAGGGAGATTGGAAAGGAATGTGAATGTAGCAAAATCTGATTTATCCAGGACAACTATTACCATGGGTCATGCAGGGTTCTTATTTATGCTTCATGCTGAAAGTCTGTGTGAGTTTTGCGCAAGGACTGAAAACCACTTGTACCTGGATTTGTAATTATGCTTGTGCTTTGTAGAAGCTGCTACCAGCATTTTGTTGGCAAAAAAGCAGCTTGAGCTATTTCTAACTGAAGTCAAGTCCCATGTAAATACTGAATGAGTAATTCCATCTCTCCTGATCTGTCACTAAAGAATTTGAAGGTATTCATTTAGTGCAGGCTTTCTAATATAGAAATAAAACCCTCCAATGTTGGTGAGTGCATGATAGAATTTACATAGTTTTGAAGTACAACATACCAGCAGATTTCTTTACCTCAAGCCACTAAGAAACTAAAAAACCCCCCCCCAATAATTAGCTGTAGTCAGAAATATGTATAAACATATATATATATATATATATATATACACACACACACTCTGACACTTGATGGCGATGCATAGTTTGACATCAGGGCAGGAATGGGGAAGTGTTGAGGTAAAACCCAGCAAGACCCAGCACATCTTAGTAATGATGAAGAGACTAAGGAGATGATCTTTCCTTTTTGGTTTTTTTTAACGTAAACAAGGAGGAGTTGAGAGGCTGCATTCTGCACAACAGACAATAAAAATGTGATAAAATTCAGAGGGAGGAATAGAGAAGCTTTCCCTGTATTCAATAACCTATTTTTTAAATTATAGATTTCAGTATGCATTCTCAGCTTGCAAACTGAAAGTGCTAATTTAAATAAGGTCTAATTAAAAATATGTGGAGTTAGAAACATTCTCCTTCTCACCATTGAAAAGAATTTTTTGGGTAAACTAACCATTTTTAACTCATTTGAAAGACTAGCTAGAGGATTCCTGTTCATTTTGCTTATTCCTACATTTTGCAGAAAATGTTGTTAGAATTTGAATGTCTTAGTTTTGCTAAAAAAAGTCCCTCCTACATTTTTTTATAGTAGCCTAGTACCCTCTAGTGCACAGAAACAATAATTTTTATTCAGATGTAATCATCCATAGGAGGGAGAATACTTATCAAGGTAATTGGAAAAAACGTGAATATGTGGGCACACTCTCCCTTTAGCACCTCAGTAGTATTGTCAAAGCTTGTCTAATTCTTCTGGTTACTTAAAACAGCCAAACTAAAGTTATTAGACTGCACAATTAACACCATTTTCTTTATATTTTCAAAATGCCATACAGAACACTTAAAATTATACAGGTTTTTTATCGTAAAAAATATTTTTTCCCCGTTTTTTAAACAATTTTATAAAATTATGCCTCTAATTTTGTTGGTACACCCCTGACTGAAATACAAACAGTGAGTTCTCAAGGGTGTGTCTTTGTAAAAGTCAAGTAAAACTCGCTTTCCACACAAAGTGAGAGGATTAAATACACTTTCTTCCGCATCAGCTACTTAATGTGTGGTTGTGGTCTCTGTAGTGCAGTTCAGTGAGCTACAGCTCCACACCCCTCACATGAGGAAAGATCCTAAATATTTTTCCCATAGTCCCATTTCCAGGCAGCACCTGGACAACCCATAGGAAGGTTTCAGTGAGAATCCTACTGTTTTCTCAAACCTGTGGCCTTACAGCTAAACTGGGGAGAGGACATCTGTGCCACGTCTCTGCTGAGTAATGAATCTACTCACCAAGGGATTTCCTTCTCTGGCAGACATTTCTTCTTCCATTTATTTTCTATACAGAGATTTCATTCCTTTTCCAAGGCTTCATTTCTCAGGGCTTGTTTTATTTATTCTTGATGAATGCTCACCTTTCATGTTCAGATGGAAAACAGAGTTCATTGCATTTACTTAACTAGGCTGTTCAGACTCTGTTACTCTGGGTGAAGCTTCAGCTTCCAAAACAAGTACATTTCAGTCACCCAAGCACCGAAAATTGGTCACTGAAATTGGGTCAATTATTTCTTGACACAAAATCATTTAGTCTTTCATTAACAGCTTCCCAACATTTGCTTCTTTCTCCTTTAGTCTGACTTTTCTTGTTCTCAAGCTGTTGAGGGACTTATTAATAGAATGATTTGGGTTCATTTGTTGTAGTTCATATGGACTTGGCTGTACATTTCATGTGCACCAAAGAAGGCCCAGGAAGCAGCTTTTGGGCAAGGACTCTATAATACTGAGCTAATAAGAAATACCAGACACCACCATCCACTCCCCAAACCGAGACAAAATGCTTGGAAGCTAAAGGTCAGACTGAATACCCAGAATTAATTCTATTGTGTAACAAGTAACCTGTAAGTAAGGAACAAGAGGAAATAAGTTTTGGAATATCAGGTGATCTGAGCCTGGAGAGGAAGTTTAGGCAATGCAAAGGTGAGAGAAGGTTTGGCAGAACTTAATCAAATGACAGATGAAATAATGTTAGTAGAGGTAGTGGTGGCTGGAGGAGAAAATAGTTTGAAGGGAAACTACAGAGTGCAGAGAGTTGTTCTCTGTGGCAGTGGAAGGACAGGCCTGGAGCAGCTCCTGCAGATGGAAGGGTAGGAGGTGTCTGCGGCTGGAACCAGGGCACTGATCCCCTCTCAGGCTTTGTAACTAAAATCTGTTTCATGCACCGTTGCTGTCCTGGGTGGTTTCTTGGCACCTGGCTGTTCCTATGTCCTTCTAAATGTCTATTCACATTCCTATAAAACATGGATCCTTGACAGTTTCCTATTTTGTGCTGATTCAGTAGAAAACACACGCTGGTTTGATCACAAATGGCCCCAGGATTTCTCACTACATTTCCTATTGCAAAATTATTTTGGTGTTTGTAGCATGTGCTTCGGTCACCAATGTTTTTATTTAAAATTTTTAGCTTGTGAAGAACCTCCTCCTAGGAGGGTAAAAGAAGTGCCTTCCAGAAGATGGGACAACCCCCCCTATCCACATGGGACTCAAGCATCATACAATTGTCGGCCTGGATATATAAAAGTTGGACGAGTTGCGTTTCAGTGCGTCGATGGAACGTGGAAGCAGCTGCCCCCAGGGACAGAATGCAGAAGTGAGTATTTATGCAAAATATCTGCAGACATTTGATCTGGCAGATCACATTCCTTGCCAATGGTGCCAAAAAATAAATTGTAGCTTTGCATGTAAATTACTTGTTTCTGCACTCTTTAAAATATCACCCTAAAAAGTATGTGTGCATAAGGGAACTTTAAGTTCCTTTTCTCCAGATTAAAGGGTTGATTTTTTTCTTTACAGAAGATCTTAGTCTAGGCCAGCCTTATGAACCCAATTTATGTTATTAAAATCAGTTATTAAGTTCTTAGAAGCTTGCTTTCAAAAATCTTTCAGTCTAAGCAGGATAAAGCACAAACCTAGCTTCTGAATGCAAGTCAAGAGAGAGTTTATTCAACTAGTTCTATGACAGATATAATTTATTGGAAGTGGGAAATTATTTTTCCCTGCCTTTTCTTTCAAGCTGTAATTCACAATTCGGATGAGAGCTGCTATTTATTATGTCTAGCATACTGTGCTAAGAGTTTACAAGTATCTCACACCCTCATACAGAATTCATTAGTGAGGTAATTGAAGTTTGTTATCATTAGTCAGCAGATACTTCTTTTCTGTAATAAATGAGCTTTAAACACAAAGGAGTTTTAGGAACAAGGGATTATTCTTGTGTATCTAACATACAAAATTTTTACTAGTAGAGTATAAATATTTGGTTCGATAATATAAATGTTAAGTTCTGAGTGTCATTCGAACAGAGATGGATACACACCCTGAGTAAGAATTTATAAGTTGCTAATAGCTTTTTTTCATTTTTTACTTACTCTCTGTCTCTGTTTAGATTTCTTTGTGTAACTAGTCAGCGAACATGGACCTGTACAAAATTTGGTATAGTTTGTAGGATGTTTTAGCAAATGCTGCCACCCAGTGAGCAGCTGCTGCCACCGGCAAGGAGCATGTGGAGAGAGAGGAAGGGGTGCTGTGCCACGGGCTGAGGGAACACTGTCCCTTGGCGGGACAGAAGACAGAAGCATTGATAATGAATTCCCATTTTCCCCGCATCCCACTGGAGCGGGTTTAGGGCCTATTCAAACACATCTTGCTTGGTAAAAACAAAGGATGTTGATGCACCCCAAGAATTAAATCGCCTTTCTTGACAGGAGCCAGGAAAGATTTCTGCTGAGGAGAGGTAACAGGCTTCAGCCATGCAGTTTATTTTGCAGTCCACATGATAACATCAGAAGGGGATGAGTGGGAGGGGAGGGTGTGTTCATCTTTGCCACTCTTTTGGGAATGCAAGGCAAAGAGTTAGGGCCAGGCCATAAGGAAAGTTCTGTGGGGAGCTTTGAGCAGCAAGCAGTAAGGACCAAAATATCTCCTGTGGCTTTCACTCAGCACAATCCCCATCAGATTGAGGAAATTCCATTTCTAATCATGGATGGATGTTCTAGTGGAGGCTTTGGACCAGATTATGTCACAAATTGTATGAAAAATGCCATAGATTTGTCATAAGACTGAATATGAGTTCAGCCTTTTTAAAGGAATAAAACTTCCTGATTTGTTTTTTGGTTTTTTTTTTTTTTTTTTTTTTTTTTTGTTATGTTGGTTTTGTCTTGTTTTTTTAAGTAAGCGTACTCCAGTATGTTATCATTGAAATCTTTGAAAACAGTGATAGAAAGGAGAGGTTAATCAAACTTATGCTGAACATATTTGAATTTTTGAAAGGCCCCAAAGACCTGTACTCACTACTAATCACTGGGAAAATGCTGTCTTTCACACTTTCACCTTCCTGTGTATGGTGTAAGTAAGGCCTTTTCCTTTTTTTTTTCCTTTTTTTAACCAGATAAGCCCTGTGGACATCCTGGAGACACTGCGTTTGGTTTCTTTGAACTTACCAGTGGAAGTGAATTTGTGTTTGGTGCCAGAGTTGAGTACAGATGTAATGATGGGTAATACTTGTTTAATTCAATGTATGGGAATTAACATAAGGTGTTAATTAAAGTGTCAGTTACAGATTTGTTCTCGGTAATGCGGCTGTGTGTTACTAATATTTAATGCTTGCTTATGTGTTGTAAAAAATGTTTGAAGGAAGACATTTCTGGCAGACTCACTAACATGTCTTCACTGAGTGCTTGAAAGAAACTCTTTTTCTCTTTCTCCTCTATTCATCTTCTCCAGTGGAAAATGCAGCAAGTCAAATACATGGTATTGTGCCTGTGACTGGATATGTTCCTCTTGAAAAGCAAATCAGCTTTGGTACAGTGGTTTAGCCATGCTTTTGCAGTTGTTATGTTACTGGAATCCAATCTGAGTTCCACAAAGAGAGTTCCAAAATCAATATTCTCCTTAATCCCTTCAGTTCCTCACCGTCATTTCAGAGTAGCTGTCCTTCCTCTTGTTATGTAGCCAAAGCTTGCTGTCTCTGTAATGAAGAACCCTTCTTACTTATTCCTTCCTACTCTCTGATTTTATATTTTCCCTTATGCAATTAGAAGAAATCAAATAGGGAACATGCAGGTTAAAAAACTACTCAGTGTTGTCGCATTTTGGTTATTCTATGCTAGAACACCTGAAGCCTTCTTCCTTTGCTTCAAAAACAGCAGCACTGTTGTTGCTGTCGCATCATGAAACTGTATTTTAGCATTTTTTACTTTTTATTTGGTAAGCTACCAGATGCTCAGCCTGAGAAATTACCGTGAGTGTCAGGCAGATGGATGGAGCAATGACATCCCTCATTGTGAAGGTAAATGGAGTTTGACATTTAATTCTCTATCAAGCTGTCTTTTTATCTGTGTGATACTGTCTAGAATAGTCTGTGATTGCTTTACTAGTATTAATTCACATATGTTTAAATTCAAGTTAAGCAGCAGTGAAGCTCTTACAGTGACTGCTCAGCCATTTTAGTCCAACAAGTTGTTGTTAGAAACCCTTCATAGGTGGAGTACTGTCACTTCCAGACTGGCTTGAAGCTCAGCCTCACCTAAAATCCCTGATAGACTAGCTGCCTGCGAAACATGGTTGCAAATGATATTTGGGATGATGAGTTTCAAACCAGTGTGAAGGCATGTGTGTTTTTAGCTACTTTCCTCCTCCATCCTTGTGAACATCCTAAGCATTAAGATTTTGCTAAGGTCTCCCTATTAGCTTACTGTCTTACAGTCGAAGACATTCCGTAAGCGAGAGCAAGGGGGACGCAGATATTGAGGCTTAATAGACCGGATGGCTCAGATGATGCTTTTAGAAACCTTTCCACCAGTTTCAAACCTGTATGATCATGAAAATAAGGTTCCTGTTCTTCACAGAGATAATTTTTAACTGCTCTATTTTAACATATGTGGGCAGCAGTGACATTTTCTTTAGGTTAAGCATCTGATGTCAGGAAAGGGTCTCTAAGAGCAAATGAAAGTAGACACCTTGTCTAGAGTTTGTTGTCTATGTTTTGATATTTCCTTGGATTTAGATACTCCACATTTGGTTTATTGGATTTTGACTGCCCTCACACTTAGGTATTGAGGTCTGTCTGCACCATATGGAGCAAGGGTTTCCAACAGTTTTTGTCATGTGTCACCAAAATAGTTCAGTTTCAAAATCCTCCTAAGTTATTTCTGTCATGGTTGAGTTTTCACTGAAAGATGATTGCATATGAAAGAAAGTATTTGTATAATGTCCTAAATGTGAGGAACCCAGGAGACAGAATATGAGCCCATAGAAAAGGCAGATGAATTTTAAGATGGCAAATGTCAGAGAGAAAAACAGAAGCCACTTTTGTACCTGATCAATGATATACATGTGAACATTTAGGAATGAGCTTTGATAGTTGTTTCCCCCCTTAATAAGAAATATCTGATGACATAGGTTAATTCTTTTTTTTTTCCTACAGGAACAAAACTGGGAGGTGCAAGAGGTCTAAATTAATGTCTGACTGTGTTTGTTTACTTTCGTAATATAATTGCCCTGATATCCTTAACTAGAATTTTAGTTAATAACTGCCTGTTGTTGTAGGCAGTCTGTAATGCAGCACTTTTCCAGATACCTGTCCATAGCAAACTCAGTTTGGCACAACTCTAAACAGAGTCAACTGATTTTGACAAATTTTAATAGTCTCAGTCAAGGCTCATCCTTAGAATGCAGGATCCTAGGATAATTTCGATTATCATCTAAATAACCTAATTCAGTGAGGTCATCTAATTCAGTGGGTGCTCTGTCTTTAGCCTTCAAGGGCAGAGAAGAGGATGATGAGAGTGGGTCTAAAAGCTTCTTCCTATGTCACTGTCTTTTTGCTTAGGGCTTTGTACTACATTTGCTGCACATGATACCTTAATAGAGTAAGGTATATTTTGTAAATGTGCAAGGAAATTACAATGAGTTTTCTGTATTTTAACTTTTTTGTGTGTCAGTTTATTTCACAGAATAGACCTCAAAATGACGTTTTTTTTCCCTTTCCTTGTTTTGTTTTTCCAGTGATAAAGTGTTTACCTGCACAAGAACCTGAAAATGGAAGGATAATTATGACTGGTGCATTTGAGCTAGGCCAAGAATATTCCTTTGGCCAGGCTGTAAATTTTGAATGTAACGAAAAACACAAGCTTATTGGAGCTAAAGAAATCGTTTGCTCTGCTAATGGAAAATGGAGTAGCGATGTGCCTCGGTGCGAAGGTAAAAAGGACACTATTTACTGTGGGTCATTAAGAATCTTCATTCTCACAGACTCCTAAATATAGGTTACCATATGGGAAGCTACAGAGTTTTCACTTCACATCAGTTAAGCACAGTTTGTCTGTAAACAATCTCCATTGCATATATGAGGAAGTAGGATAAGAAAGAGAAATATAATAATATTGGATACTAATATAATCATAATAGACCATCTGCTTGTTCCACATTTTTACTACAAGCTGTATGTTCTGCCAGGCTGCAGTCAAATTCTTCGATATGTCTGCGTAAGAGTCAACCACTTCAGTGTTGATTTAACCAAAGTAATCAGAAGCAGCTTTGAATCTGTGTGAACCAAGTTTAATAAACAAGTAGGATTTTAACTCTTAGAGTATATAGAATACCAAAAAAAATCACGCTGGATTTTTCTTTCCTGATACTAATATGTTTGGAAAAGTTAGAAGGTACATATTTCGTTTTTACAGAATGACAGAATCAATGAGGTGGTGTGGGACCTCTGAAGGCCCCTCAAAGCAATTAGCTGGGGCAAGTTGCTCTAGAACATGTTCAGTCACCTTTTTAATATCTCCAAGGATGGAGATCCACAGCCTCTCTGGGTAACCCATTGCAATGGTTGAACTCTCTTTAGTAAAAACATTGAAGTGGCATTTTCTGTACTTCAATTCGTGCCCATTGCTTCTCACGCTATGGCTGCTGGCCAGTGAGAAAGGTCTGGTTCCACCATCTTCACTTCTGCCTGCCCCACTGGAGCTAGGAATTGACACATGTAAAGAACCCCGTCCCTCCTCCCCCAAGCCTTCTTTGCTCCAGACTCTCTTAAACCTCTATCTGTACGTTTTTCCAATTCCTTAATTATCCTCCTGTCCCTTACTGGATCTCCAGTATGTCCTTATCTTTCCTCTACTGGGAGTTCAGACCTAGAGAGGGGTAGAGGGGCAGGATCACCTCTTTTGGTCTGCTGGCAACATTTTTCCCAGTGGAGCCCAGGGTATTTTCTTTACTGCAAAGGCCCATTGCTGGCCCCTGTCCAACTTGTCCATCAGGACCACTATTTTTTTTCTACAAAACTGCATTTCAACCAGCCAACCCCGCACTGCCCTGCCTGCAGCTGGTACTGGTGGATGGGGTTATTCCTCCCAGTTTCTGAACAGGGAATGGATGGGATTGGATTGTCAGTGTATGAGAATGAATCATAGGAAGATTATGGTAACAAACACTTACATATTCAGAACATGAAGTTTCTTAGATTATTTCTGTTATTTGATCATGAAGTATGTGTTTAGAAGAGCAGAATACACATCAGGATGGCAAATACATTTATGGTTTGTTTGCAATTTCAATGCTGCATTTTTCTGCTTTGAAACCCCCATTTATTATATTTTGTACAGCATAAAGTGGAATTAAGCATATGTTCTTGTAACATTTGCAGAATATAGTGAATTTCATTAAACAATGACAGTTTCCATGAGCTATACTTCATTCTAAATACAAAATAAATTCAGTAAAAGAATCCAAGAGAACTCTTTGGTATCCTGTTCTGTGACCTAGGAAACAAAACACTGAATATCCTCTGGCTTTATGAATGCTTTTTTAGGAAACTGCAAGATCTTGGTGGTTTTATTTGGTTTGGCAAGGAACTGGGAACACTGATGTTCTTTTATAGATATTAAGCATTCTACTGTCAATTTTTAATTTAATTATTTATTTTAATTTAATTATTTTATTTAAATTTTATTTTTTTAAGATATTTTAATTCTTTTCTCCTTTTGATGCTATGATTTAACTCATAATCTGGCTCTGAGAGTACATTAGTTTTGTTGGAAATTACAAAGAAATTATCTGAAAAATGGAAAATCCTAAATTTCAGCTAGCCTAATGTCTTGATTTGGGATTTCTTCTGCCTTATCTTTTGATTCTGAAATCCATTAAAGTCCAAAGCAAAGCCCTGAAATCTGTCTCATGAACCAATTTGCAATTGAAGCTGTGCTACACTACATTTTCCACCTGGAACCCAGAATCAAATAAGTGCTCAAATAAGTTCCAACAGCTTCCAAATGCAAAAGTTTTCTGTGAATTCAAATTAAAAACAAACAAACAAACAAAAAACCCCTAAATTTTATTATCATAGAAGTTTATTCTTAGTGAATATAAATAAAAATACCTGATTTTTGTCTGTTTCAATTTCAGAAATTATCTGTGATGTGCCAGAAATTCCTCATGGATACGTCCGTTCTCCAAGGAGGAATTACAAGGAAAATGATCTAATGCAGTATTTCTGTGAAGAAGGATACAAATATGGGAACAGAGCAGATGCACTGTGCACTGAATCGGGATGGAGTCCACCTCCCTATTGCATAGGTCAGTCTTGCCTAAAGATGTTTTGCACTTTTTGTTGGGTTTGGAAGTAATTTTAGAGATTAATAAATTCGTTCATAACAAATCCATCCACATCCAGCCAATATCCATGAAGACCGGAAGGATTAAGTGCTGAAGGGACCAAACAACTGGGTAAGAGTTTTCCATGAAGAGCAGTAGGAAAACCAGAATCTTGTGAATGTCTACAAATTAATATATTTACAATTCTAAAGCTCCCTGCAGCTTTTTAACTCTCAGATGCCTTCTGAGCAGTTTATATGAAAAATTCATAATTCCTGAGTCTAGTCTGTTTAACATCAGCCCTCTGGGTCATGGATTTTACTTTATGTATAAATATAGCACTTAAAGGCTATATTTAAATCTCCAGTTCCCACAAACATAAATATGCATTTTATATCACAACTGAAACAGTTTGATGAAATTTGGGGAATTTATCAGTGCCTTGAATTTTCTTCAAGAAATTGCCAAAATCTTGAAACTGGAAAAAAAATGTTGGCAACAGGGCATCATTTAGGATTTTATGCACCACCCACCTTCCTGGGACCTCTTCCAGAAAGACACCTTTTGAAATAAAGACTTATTGTCGGTCCTGGGGCCCACTCAGTTTTTGACCTTTCTGATTCAAGATTAGTAATGATACTAATTAATACACATTGCCTACAGTTTAGCAACATACTGGTTTTGAGGAGTGCCAAACAAAATGTTCTTCTAGACATTGATGTGCTGTGCTCTGGTGCTCGGGGTGTACTCAGATAGTGGTTCTGGATCCTACTGGGCTTATCACAGGACCTAGAGGATTCAGCAGTGCATGCATGAAAACTGATTCACCCACCCTTACTCCACAATAGGACCAACCTTACAGTCATCCCCTCCCAGCCCTCAGTGTGTTGGTGATGTTTTCTGAACTGGAAGAAGATACAAAAAAACTGAAAGACAGGCTCTGGTATATAAATATGTTTGCCTGACTTCTCTGAGCATAAAGATATCTTGAGTTTTTTAGAATAAGATTCTTGACCTTTTTCAGTTGTTGAAATACTTCCAGTGTCAGTGAAGGACACTAATCTTAATGATGCAGCCTTTGAATGATCAGTTCCCAGTTAAGCATAATTATTTTCCATTTAGGACCTCCCAGTGCAACTGCCCTCCTTTAAGACAGTGTGCATAAATGAGCCCAGCATAGCCCAGCTGCAGAATGATCTACTGGAAAAAAGTAGTCAGGTTCAGTTTGATGGCTTCCAGTTCTTTCTCCAACCATTCTCTTTGCAATTAAGTTTTAATCTTCTAATTAACATAACATCAGTAACACCTGTCACTCTTCTCTTACAGAACCATGCATTCCTAAGTGTGAGGAAGAAATGTAACCTTTTCTTTGCTCTAAGAAACATCTTTTAAACAATTTTATGCATTTATGGCCAATATACTGTGAAAACAAGAACTTATGCAATAAATTTAAATATATTATTAACATTTTTTTTTCTGTTTTTTTAATTTAGAAATTGAATGCTCTCGTCCAGTAATTTCCTCTGGGAACTTTATACCTCAAAAAGACAGGTACAAACTACATGATACAATCACAGTAGAGTGTGATGCTGGATATCATTTTAAAGTGATGACTGGCAGAACCATAGCTGAATGCACCAAGAACGGCTGGGTGCCTGATCCAGCTTGTGTCCGTAAGTAGCTCTCATGAATGAAGTTACAATGTAAAATTGTTGGAAGTATCTCTGAGAAAAGAAGTCAAGAGCAAAACTTGAGGAGCATTAGATATGACAGTTGACTGGTTTTTTTTCTTTGTGCTGTAAAGCTTAATTTGATTGTTTAGAAAAATCACCTATAAAAACAATGGTATAATCCAGATTTACACTGTGTTTATTAACACAGGTATTACCTATTATTGTATTTGTAAATCTTTTAAAATGTGCTATAGTCAGCTCACTGTCAGGAAGGTTTGTGCTCCACCCGAGGAATGAGCATCCTAGTCAAGATTAGAGAACATAGGGAGTGTAAAGTAGCCAAACCAAAGGTAATGATTGGACGATATCTTTCCTTGTAGTATCACAGCTCTAGATTTTTTACTTGGCGTTGTAATTTAGCGTTATGGACAGTCAGAGGATTTTATCTATTTTATAACCTGTCAGATAACAAAGCAAGGTATTCTTGATGGTTGATGAGTTCTTTCTTGGGTTAAACTTCCCATAACTGCAATGATAGGTTTGCCGAGTAGGCACAGTACAAAAAAAAATATATAAATTAACAGGTAGTTTCATAATTTAACACTCTTTGATCTTTGGTCCCTGAAAATAAAACTTAGAATATGAGAGAAACCCTGATGAAATCAGTCTTGTAAATGAACCTTTGGATAAGATGATTTGAGCTATTTCTGAAACGTGCTCTTTTAGTATCTGAGTTAATGTTTTCTCTGTATTGGTTGGGTTCTAAAATACTGGTATCCTTCTGAGTCCACTTCACTTATTATTGAATGGTCTGTCGAGTGGGTGATCTTCTCTGCACTGGCATGTAGGCTCTGGGTCAGAGCATTTCAGGAGAAACCTGGGTAAATTTGAATGGAAGCTTCTGAGAATCTCCTTATGTCCTTGACTTGTCCCTGGAAAGGGTCAGTTCTTTTGTGGAACAAAGAGAAGAAAATTAAAATGCTGCCACTTTAAAATAAAAATGAGAAGAGTTAGGAAGAGCTTTTGGTACAGGATCCCGAAAGTTATAAATGGAAGTGGCAGGAGTCATCTCAATGTTTAGAGTGCACAGTTCAGTTTCTATATCTGAGCCAGATGACTGGGCTCCCTTTATGGTCAGAATAGTAAATTTAATCAAGACCTTCTACAGTGTCATCTCTCTGTACAATGAATACTAACCTTTGGTCTCATGAATCACCCTCAGGAGTCTGCTGAGAATGCTGGCTGGATTTCTGTTCGTTGCAATGGAATTGAGGGCAGTAACACAGCTACAGGCCCTAACAAAACCCCAGGAGCAGAGTGTGATTGTTCCCGCCCTCCTTAGGATCTGCCGGGGTGTGCAGTCCTGGTTCTGTCTGTTTTTGAAAACATCCAGATGATGAAGCTGAATCTGAATTAATTGTGTCCTGAGCTTTTTATCATGCATGTGTTGATATTGTTGCTGTTACATTCTATTTCAAGGGAAACCGTGTGACTACCCACTTATAGAAAATGGCGGGTTAAGTCGTTCACATGAGTACGGCAGACACTATTACTTTCCAAAAAGATTTGGACAGTATGTAGATTACTACTGCCTCGATGGCTATTCAACCCCCACTGAAGAATCCTGGGTCCGAATCTACTGTTCTGAAAGGGGCTGGTCTCCTGAGCCAAAATGCCTGAGTAAGTACATTTCCACTGTATGCTCAATTCTGTTATAACTATCCAAGGTCTGTGCAGCAGAACCTGTTCTGATGGAACACAAGACAAAACAGTTTCTGAAAGTCAAACTGCTTTAGCTGACCCCTGGAACTGCACCCAGACTGTCTTCCTATGTGCAGAGCACAAACTGTCAGTTGGGGACACTCTGAAATGAGTCAGGCTGAAATTATGCTTTTGCATTTTGAAGATTGTTTACTCCTGAAAATATTCATTAAAGTAAGAAATATATAGGAAACCTTCCTCTTCTCTGGCTTCTGGGTAACATGCAAGCATATACTTCCATCTGCACACACAGAGTTTCTACTCTATGTAAATATATTCTTCCTTCTGTGGGTTGGGCGCTTTGGCACTTAGTCTTCATCCTCTCTGAGAACCATTGCCTAGTCCCTTTGGAAAACTTTTAGAGCTGAAAAGGTGTCACACTTTTGCAATAAGCTGAAATGGATCATGGTATCAGCAAGAGAATCAGATAGGCTGACTCAGATGTAGAATGAATTAGAAGGCCTCATCTCGCTGCTTTAGATTAATTTTAAGTCTCTCAGACATCTTCAGTCACAGCACAACAGGCAGGGCAAAAAAGTGGATTAGAAAAGGTTGCTCTTTCCTTGTTGCCCTCAGTGGAGTGGTGCTCAGTGCAGGAAATGAATGGAGCCCTGCCTGGAGGAAAGGAGCAGGCACTCAGATAATACAATATAACATTCCTTCAGCCATCTGCCTTATGTCTGGGCTCTTGGGGACAGGAAGCCTTAGAGCCAGCATGCTTAGCTATTGCTGAAATCTCTAGAGCTGGTTTGAGAGGCTGATACACTTCCACAGAGATGATAAAATCTCCAGGAGGCAAATGCCGGAATTCACTCTGGACATACATCAACATTTTAGAGACATACCAGACCAAACTGATGTAAAAAGCTCTGAAGTGAGCCAAGCTTGCTTGTGAACAATAGGTAAGAGATTTTTGGTTACTAGGCCACCTCATATCACTTTATGTAGTGACTTCCACTTCTGTTCCTGTGGTCCATTAATCACGAGGCACCAAAACAAAACATGCTTTCATTCAAATTTGCACATGAGTGTCTTTTTATGATACAAGGCTACAGAAAGGTGCTTGGAGGCCTGTTTGTTAGTAACTGTCTTCCTAAGGATTAATCTCCCTCAGTTCTTGCTGTAGAAATTTCTGTGGTTAAATGTACTTTCCTTCCTTCTTTAGAAAAATGTTCCGTCAGAGGGCTGGAAAATGGTTATTTCCCACGCCGCAACTGGTACGAATTTTACAAGGAAGGTGAAAGTGTCAGTTATGGTTGCCACAATGACTACCAAGCTGAGCATGAAAAAGTCACGTGCACAAGGAATGGCTGGGAACCCGCTCCGAGATGTATCCGTAAAAGTGAGTGTGCTTGTATTTTGGTGAGGTTTCTATCTAAAACTATTTGTTGTAGTGATAATTTCTGAAAATGAAGACTCCTTCACAGAATGATTTAGCAGCAAAGAATTTAACATACTACAGAAGTTCTCTCAGAATATGAGACTGAAACATCCAACCAAGACTTCCATCCATTTAAACAACATGTTAAGAATTAATGTATTAACAATGTATTCAATTGACCATGTATTAAAAAAATTTTCTAAATCCAGCTGCTGCTTCTATTGTTATCCTTCTGCTGTGATTTATATGCATGTAGTTTAGCAGTGCTTTACTTGGAAGAAATGTTGTCTCTTTCAGAAAAATGCCAGACTATCATTTTTGAGAATGGCTTTTGGAACTCAGGCAAGACAACATTCAGTTTGAAAGAGAAGGTCTCATATAGGTGTCATGCTGGCTTTGTGACTCCAGAAGGACAAGATACAGGACACGCACAGTGCCAAGAGAGTGGCTGGACTCCACCTCCAAAGTGCATCAGTGAGTATCTAAAGGTTTCAGAGCTCTCTGTCACTGCCACCAGTGCAGACATGGTGTCCTATGGACTCAGAGGTTTGTCACCTTGATTTGTAGAGGTTTCTTACTGGGCAGAGGGAGACTCAGAGGGCTGATCCTCCACAGATTAACTTTTCTCAGGCTCCAAGAAACAGAGAGAAAACATAAAGGATCTTTTTGGATCTCTTTAGCACTGACTAAATGGTAATCACTGACCTCTTCAGTGGTTCTTACCTGATAAAATGTACATTTGTCCAAATTTACTCCCAATTTATGAAGCAACATCAGTGAACCGAGGCATTCTGCCAAGAACTTTAATTAAATGTGACCAAACTAGAGACAAATAGGATTCATTATTTCAAAATTCCTTCCTCTCTTGAACACAGGTGTAGTACAGTGAGAGTCTTAATCTTCCATTGTTAAATATTGGTCATAATATTGACCAACTTTAGCTGCTACTTTATCTTGTCCTTTTATTTTAGACTGCCTTTACATAGGATTTTGTGGCTTTTTTCTGACCCACTCACAACTGACCATGGGAACAGCAGAACAAACCATTTGCTGTGGCACCAAAATTAAGAATAATGATGATAATGATAATAATATGTAGCAAAAGGAAATAATTTAATCTAAGGAAGAAATATTTATGCTAATTACTTCTAGACACATTTCGGAAGATTAATGCAATAGATAATATGTGAATATGCTGCATATTCTACAATAATATTATGGCAATGCAGAATTATTGATGTTTCCAATATACCTACTGGGATGTTGCTTCCAAAGGGCAGTGTTTCTGGATAACTAAATGCACTAACTTTGTTTTATTCTACAGAATCATGTAAAGCACAAGAGGGCATTTTGATTCATCACACAAATAAAACTGTGTTCATGCCTGAAGATACAATTGAGTATTCATGTTTGGAGGGATATAAAACTACAAATAACATGCCAACTGATACCACAATGTGTGACAAAAATGGAGAATGGAGTCCAGCACCCGAGTGTCGTGGTGAATATTTTTGTGTTTGTTAATCAGTGTGACTCTCTGTATACACTCTGTGAACCTTTTTCCTTTAAGACTTCCTTTGGTTTTGTTCTAACCAGTAGCATTTCATACTTTCTGTAGGTTGTACATTATATGTTAAAATATTTTTTCTGCAGAAATAGAATGTGCACTGCCACCACGGCGCAATAGAGATTTCTCTCCCAAGGAGGATAAATACCGCAGTGGAGCTGTTGTGAAATTTACCTGTGCAAAAAAGTACATCAGGGTGGGACCTGCCTCTACTCAGTGCTACCACTTTGGGTGGTTTCCACCACCACCACTGTGTAAAGGTAATTCTTCTGCAGTAACTCAGACTGAGCTGGTAAATGGCTTGTACAAAATACATTAATCAGGGTATTGACTTTAATGTTTGAAAAATTTTTATTGTTCAAAACTGCGTAAATAATGTGCAGTATGACAATGAGTAATTTTAGTAGTGTCCTCTCTTACTATATCCCAAATGTGCTAAGTTTTGCCATTGCCTGATATTGATACCCATCAGATATTGCACCCTGTGCTCTTTTTTTCTGATCACATGAAATTAAAGGAAAAAAAAAACTGTGTTGGAGATGACACAGAGCTGAGCCCAAACAAAAGAAATACAGTGAAGGATTTTCTTGCGAAATTCTTACATAGTAGGATGAACAAATTCATGCAGAAGAAAAAATATGTACCCCTGTACTTAGCATTCTTTTTCACTTGGGGCACAACTTCCTGGCATGTGAGAAGAGTTTCTTGTGCTGGTGCTGAGCCCCCTCATGAGGTGCATAGGCTTTCACAAAGCTTGGGAGGATGAAGGGACCTCATATTCCTGACCTCCCTTTCTTCCCACTCAGTCAGCTTTCTTGGTGACTTTCACTCTGTCATCCTTCTTTTTGCTCACTCTCTTTTGCATATAAAAGCAAGTCTATTTCATATATTTGGCTCTTTAGCTCACGAACATTTTAGGGTCCCTTAATAGGAGTTCTATTCACTGCATCAAAAGTGAATTCCTTTAATATACTCTGTGTGTGTATATATATATATATATATATATATATATATATCTCAATCACTTGCTAGGTAATTTTTAGGACATAGGTTATTCCTTGCAGAGTTGTCAATTTTCTTTTAAGAATACTGAAATTGCCATTCTTGTAACACTTTTTTTTCTCTTAAAACTGGGTTGGTTTTATCACCCACTTTTCTCAGAGCAGGCATTGACAGTGCATGGAAGTGAGAGACAAGAGTAAGCCAGGGTCACACATATCTGTGTGTGATCTCCAGCCCAGCAAGAATCCAGACACACAAAGTCATAAATCAATGACCTGCTTAACCCATTCCACTGATTTTTCTTCACTTTAAATGATGCATTCAATTTGTTTTATGTTGTACTTAACATATAACTGTGGTGAAAGTACTGAGTTCAGAGCATAGACTTCTCTCTTTATTTCAGTGAATGTCAGAGGCTGTGGACCTCCCCCTGAAATTACCAATGGAAGTATTGTTGGTGGGTCTGTGGAACAGTATCAGCATGGGGACAGAAAGCAATATGAATGTAATGGCGAATTTAAGTTGGTTGGATCAAAGGAAATAGAATGTGTTGATGGACAGTGGTCACCTTCTCCCTCTTGCATTGGTAATCTACACAACTCTTACTTCTGAGAAGTCACTAATTCTCTGCATCATAGATATTTTCAATTAAAGTTACATATTTGCAGATGTAACATTGTGTTCAAAGTAATAAAATAGTAAGATAAAACTGCATGATAAGCCCATTACTTGTGCTGTCACTACCACTGCAACAGTGCCAGCCCAAAGCAGGAACTGCAGTTCTCACAGAGAGGTGACAGCTCTGCAGTACTCTGAGAGCTCACAATGGGTTTCAGTTCTTGTAATAATTCTAACTGAAAGGGCACATTACAATTGTGTAGGTGTATGATCAATTATAATTTTGACTGATCAGAATCAGGGATTCAGGTGACCTGAATTAATTGAAGGTTTCCTTACTCTTTATGGTTTATATACCAACAGTTTGGGAAAGTACTGTCAGCTCAAACTACCTGTGGATCATGCTGGTGTTGGAAAATGAGGGGAAAAGCCAGGAGAACAGTTTACCAAACTGACTAAAAGATATACTTACTCCAGCTGTGTTGAAGTTTAGTTGCTACAATTAGTGGGTGTAGGTTTGGTTCATCAAATGCAAATACAGTTATTTTTACTTGAGTTTTTCAGCTATTGATATGTGATTCCTGTATTATTGTGGAATACTTCTGCTCTTTTCAACAGAAGACAAAATGCCGTGTGAATCACCTTCTTCTATCCCGAATGTTGTTCTACGTCAGGCAGACCAGACCCAGTATTCACACGGGGATGAAGTAACTTGTGGATGCAAACCAGACTCTGACAATACTGAGGAAATGAAAATAAAATGTCTTAATGGAGAATGGAAGCCTTTACCTATTTGTGCTGGTAATCTGTTTCCATAATATTTCAGATGTGAGTGTAACATAGTTGTATACAAAATTTGAAGGACTGCATCCCAGTAGGTAGCCAGACATGCTATAGTCTCATGCATCAAAACTAAGTGATTTTAATTTACTCCTTTTAAATAGAAGCATGTCTTTCATCCTGGAAAGACTCTGCACCTACAGCTTTGTAAAGCGAAGAAAATAGGCACTTACACAGTGGTTAAAATCAAGTATTAAAAGGAATTAAAAGTAATATTAATAGCTACAATATGTTAGGCTTATCCCACACTAACTATTTTTATGCAGATTAGTCCTTCTCAGAGAATGAGTAAGGTTGGAAGGGTCCACAGTGGGTCATCTGATCTACCCTCCCTGCTCAAGAACCCACTCAGTAAAGTTCTTCCTCATATCCACATGGAACTTCTGTACAACTGATGACATCTTCATCAGTACATATTATCAGATCTAAATCTACTTTTCAAGCTCTTTTTATTTTTTTTTCAGATGCATCCCCTCAGTGTGTAATTCCAGAGGACATTGAGCTGGTGCACTCTGGCCAGTATCTCGTGTCAAGAAGGAAAACTGGGTTCCATAAAGTTATACATTATACATGTACATTAACTGATGAAAATATTAAACAGGCAACTTGTGTGTCTGGCAGATGGACTCCAGAGATTGCATGTACAGGTGTGTTTTTACATTTGCACCGTTTCTTTTGCTACAGGCATGATAAATGCTCATTATTAAGGATTCTTAGCATTGCTGTATCACTAGGCTGAAATAGAAATACTTACTTTGATTGTATGCTAAAGGGTAGTTGTGGCTATCATTTGAGCACTAAGTTTAGCACTCTTAACTAGGTTTAGAGATGCACTACTTTAGAAAGGCAGACTTAATGCTCTCTACTCTGACAGTTGGAATGGTTGTCACTGGCACTTCTGATGTGAGAAAAGATGCAACGATAAATTTAAGCTCAGTTCTTCAAAAGGGCTTTGCCCTGACACAAATCAGAGACCACATAGCTCAAGCTCCAGTCAAAGTTCCTTTACTTCCTGTAAACCTTCAAAGTTTTTCTATTCTATTTTTTTCCTCCATTTTTCCAATTGCTTCCTAGTGAAACTATGACACAAAAGCTGAGTTGGCCAGTGCAAAAGCATAGACCTAGACCATGATGCCCATATGTAACACACAGCAGAGGTCAATGTCTTCAGGGCTGCCTTAATGCTTGGCAGAGCAGAATGCTGTCTGTAGAAAGCGTGATTGTAAAACAACCATTGCCTCATTCCCTGCTTTGGTTATACCAGACTTGTGGGAAATGATGCATGGAAGTGGGAGAAGTATGGCAATCACTGTCCCTACCTTAGTTTTCTGGAACAACTAGAAGCAAGAAACCAAGCTCTGGAAGTCTCCTCAGATCTCTGTCCTAGATCTCCCCCATTCTCTCCCTTTTTCTTTCCTTTGGCAGAAAGACCCCTTCGTCCCTGGACTGGAAAAATTTAAGCTTATTTCTTTCTTTTCTTTTAGCTTTCTCATTTAACTCCATCAGCTTAGTCTGAAGAACAAACAAAACGAGAACTCCAGAAGTTGGTTCAGTTTTCCTAAAATAGTTCATTACAGAGAGAGGAACAGGGAAAGCACAAAAGAGTGTGCAGCTGTGTGAAAGGGAAAGGAGGGACTACAAGAAACTCCATCTTAGCTTGGTGTAGATGACTGTGACTGTCTTCTCTATGACTCTAGAAGCATATGAGCACCTGAAGGCAGCTCTGGTCTTTGTGAAGCAGAACAAAATTATCATAGTATTAATGAAAGCTTGAGATAGCTATTGGCATTATCTAGCACG
Source organism: Coloeus monedula (assembly GCF_965178545.1). Lineage (NCBI taxonomy): Eukaryota > Metazoa > Chordata > Aves > Passeriformes > Corvidae > Coloeus > Coloeus monedula. Next base: position 9,168,569 of record NC_138789.1, read on the forward strand.
TGTGTTGTTTTGGCTGCTTGTGTTGTAATCTCTGATGAACTGCTCTTTGTTCTATTGTAACATGAATATGTGTCCTTAGCTGAGGAGAGTGTGTGCCCACCTCCACCTCAGGTGCCTGGTGCTCAGCAGACAACAGCAGGAAGAAACTACAGGAATGGGAGTAAAGCAGCTTTTTCGTGTGTCGATGGTTTCCAGCTCGTTGGTACAAGGGAGATAACCTGTACAGACGGGAAATGGCAATCACCACCTCACTGTGTGGGTCAGTACTGGCGAATTTCTTTCCATCATTTTATTGTAACGTTCATAAGTAACATTCATATGTTACTCATTTGCAGTCATCATGAGCAGGAGACTGCTGTTATTTACCTAAGATTAGCATGAACAGGTAACTGCAGGAAAGCAGTAGAACATAAGTTGCTAAAAAGAGTGCAAACAATTGCAGTCTTTTCATTTACGCAGACTTATCTGAGATGGCCTATACAATTTTCAGGTAATCCCTCAAGAGCTCTGGACTAATTTGTTTGCTTAGTATACTGCATAACAGAGTCTCAGTTTTTACTGGGGGCCTTAAATAGTATCCTGTATTCTGTAAATTATTTATTACTTAGTTACAGTTGCAATATTAATTGTCTTGCATTATTGTTTATCTATGTTGTCTGTGTTTTTTAGAAAGACCATGTTTGCCACCACAAGCTGTAGAATGTGCTGATGCTCCCAGGCTGGAAAATCCAAACTTAAAAATTGAAAGAGAAGGGAAAACATTTTATCTGCCTGGTGCTAGATTTAAGTATATTTCTCGTTCTGGGTACATGTTAGATGGACCAACAGAGATAAATTGTTCTATGGGAAAATGGACTGCAGCTCCTTCATGCTTGGGTAATATCAAAAATTACTTTTTTTGAAGTGCATTTAGAAATGAAATTGAAAGAACTTTAAACTGGAGGTTGATCAGTAAATTTTTCCATTCCATATTTTGCTGTGGAATCTTATTTTCCATCATGGATGTCTTCAGAACAATCCTGATTGGATGCAAGACTGACTTTGTGAATGCAACTTAGTTTTTAAATAATCCTTCATATTCTTGCAGTCTTTGTTCAGTTCATATCTCTGCCAGGTGAGTCCTGGGCATATACTCCTGATCCAAGGATCTCTTTTCTACAGAGTCCACTGGTGACTAAAAGTTGCTATGGTGCCTCAGGGATGGAAATTACTTCAGTGTAGCAAGGGACAAAAGTGTCTAGGAAAACTTTCTGGCATGCTTAGAAACAGAATTGAAATATTTCAATGACTGAAGTCTGTGTATATTTGGGGGCATGGCTTATTTAATTTTCTGCATGCTATCTTTTATACAATTATTAACTAACTTATTATAAAATTATATAATCCACTGTCAGCAGATGACTATGCTGATGTTAGAAATAGCTCTCTAAAGCACCTGTTTGTTGGTAAAAGTACACTTCTTCAATGTGTATCACAGTAGCACAAGCATCAGATTTCTGTTTTCTTTTCAGAAATGCCATGTGGAAGTGTTCCAAAAGTTGCCAATGCTCAGTTTGAAGGCAGAAACAAGAAATTTTATGAGCCTGGTGAAACAATTCGCTACCAGTGTGGTTCAGGGTTCCTGACTGTTGGTTCCCCTGAAATTATCTGCAGAAAAGGAAACTGGACAGCACCACCTTTCTGTGAAGGTACACGTTCTAAGTAATCAATGATTCTTCTTAGTATTTCATGTTGTGAATTAAAATAATTTAAACTCAGACATGCAGGTGAGTCAGGCCAATAGAGCCAACAGGTGACTTGCTTTGAATGGGCTGCTACAACACCTATTTTTCTGGCTTCTGGGAAACAACAAGCAGAGTAGATCAGCAAAGCAATCATCTTCCTGTGGGCTGGTACCTGAATCCTGGCTCTCTGCTGAAATCAAGCAGGCAGACTTTATGGAAGAATGCATACTGGCTGCAAAGGAGGAGATAACTGTAGGGTAATGGATCTTATTTTCACATCACTAAGCATGTCAGTTGCTGACAGGTACCTTCAAATAGTAAATAAATCATGTCACACTGCCAGCCTGGTAGCACACAATGCTGTACAGCACACCTGGCTGATCTCTGTGACTTCTCTTTTTTTAGGCAAGCATAATACTGGGTGCTGAGGCATTGCAGAATAAACCATATATTCTTTTTCTGTCTGTAGAAAATTATGTGCTCAAAGTGCTTTTGCTCACCAGGAGCTCTGGAATGCCGTGTTGTGTGATTCTTGTATCGCTCACTACACAATCCTCTCTTTCCAGATGCCAGCTGTGGAGCCGCGCCTGAAATCCCCAATGCGCACATTGTAGGCGCTCCGAGGCAGAGGTATCTGCCCGAGGCCAGAGTGCACTACCAGTGTGAAAGCAATTTTCAGATGACGGGTGAAAATTATGTTACTTGTTCAAATGGTCAATGGTCACAAGCACCAGTTTGCAGAGGTAGGAGTCTGTGCTTTCCCCTTGCCTGTTAGTGTAGAGGCAGCTGCTTCTCTACCTAAATACTCTAAAGACTTCACCTTTTTGGCTTCTGTTTTCTTTGGCTACCCCAAATTTGAACTTGCTATTGCTTGCTTGCACAGCACTTTAACTTGATGCTTCTAGAAATACTGGGAATATTTCCATCAGCAGTAAAAACATTCCTGAAGAAGTAGGGCCTAAAATGTGCTGCTTTGTCATTCTCCTGTATGCTGTTGGTATTTTCCCCACTCTCCACCACTTCAGTGTTTTTCAGTGCACAGAAATGTAAGGGCTTCTCTCTTTCAAAGCTGAATGGAAGCAGGAGTAGGGCAGAGAAGCAGATTTTCTTCTGCAGTGCTCCACTCTGACCAATGCAGACCCCAGCAGAGACACAGATCTAAACCATGTAAGTTCTGCTAGGGCCATGGAAGTGGAAAGGTCGTTCCTGTCACAAGGAGCTGGGCTCCAGTCCCCTGTCCCAATCTGTGGCTGCAGGGTGAGCACACTGGAGCTGACTGTGCCTACCCAGCCCTGAGCAGCACAGACTGACAAGCTCCTACAGCACTGCCAGCCCTCCAGAGCTCTGCACTTCAGCAGGGAATCAAGTTTGGCTGCTACCTCTGTGGTTTCCAAGAAGGCCAGGACTCCCTGCGGAGAGACAAGGGTGGTGTGGTTCTTGTGCATAAGTACAGAAACACCTGGCTTTGTCTAGAAAGTCCTATTGACCCTGCCACCTCCTGAGAGTTCCAGACAGCTGCTTCCACTGCCACACCTCATTGCTTTCCCCATGGTGAACTCCTGTGACCGAAAATCTGTACAGAAATTGTAACATGGCCAATTCCTTTCACTTATGGTTGTATAAACATCTTAACAACTGCAAAGGTGACTGCAGCGGTGTCTCTTTTCAGATGTGAGATGTGAACCTCCTCCAGAAATTGCTGGTGGTAGAATTGATGGTGTTAAAAAGCCCAGGTATATCCCTGGGGAGAGTGCAAAGTATCAGTGCTGGCAAAATTTTAAGATGACTGGGGCTTCCACTGTAGTGTGCCAGAATGGGACCTGGACAGAGCTGCCAACTTGCAAAGGTAATTTCATTCTCTCTCTCTCTCTCTCTCCATCCAGTCTCCTGTCAGTGACAGCATCAGGAAGCTGCTTCATTGGCATTTAGCATCTCAGTGCCCTCACCGGGCACAGCTGCAATGGATCTGGCACACTCAGGACAAGGCCATTTTCTCAGGTCTCTGTTCCAAGCTGAGTGACCTGGGTGGCTTCACTCAAGAGGGCCAAATGCCACACCTTTTGCAGGACAAGATGAAGTCCTGCAGACAGCTGCAAGTACTTAAACTGTGCTCAAATGGTGTGAGCTGGCAGTTGTGAGCCTGAACATTGGAGAAATGAGAAACTCTTGCTCCTGCCAGCTGTTTGGTTTTCTCTCTGCTTTCCTCTGGTTCTGAGTAGTGCCAACGATAGCGTGGGTGGTATTTCTGACCAGACCTCTTCTGCGGTCAAACTTCCTCTCTGATTGGGAAATTTCTTTCAGGACAACGTGGGAAATGTGGCACACCTCCAACTATTCAAAGTGGAGAGCTTCTTGTCTTCCCCTTGCAAGAATATCAACAAGGTGCTACTCTGGAATACAAATGCCCAGATTTCTATGTCTTGGAAGGATCTGCAACAATCACCTGTCATAATGGGCAGTGGACAAGCCCCCCAGTTTGCCTAGGTAGGTTGAAGCATGTGCTGGGTGGCCAAAGGCTCTGACCACTCCTCTTGTCTTCTTCTCAGACCCTGAGGGCAGCACTGGTGCAACAGCACTTGTGCTGTGGCCACAATGCTGGCAGGGCAGAATGGCAGTGAGTCCTCCTTTTGTCCCAAAGGAGCTTCTTCTTAAAGTCAGCTTGTGTAGTCCCTGCTGCTGCCAACAGGTCCACGGGGAGGGGAGCTGGCTGAACTGGCCTCTGTGAGGGGAACTCCATTACTTGTGTAGAGCTCCTGAGTGCTCCCAAGCTGGGGACACGGCTCCGCCCAGCAGGCTCTGAGCCACGAATATGGCTCTGCATGTGTGGCAATGCTGGGGAAAGCCAGGGGTGCCGCCATGATGAGAAAACAAATTTAGAGAAGTACTGAGCCAGAAGGGAAGGAAGGATCTCAAAAAGTAGATGGGGAAGTTCATTGGTGCCTGGTGTCTTCCCCACCATGCGCTTCATTCTTGCCCTGTCTGACTGTCAGTGTGATAAGGCTTCTCCAGGGCTTTTTTTTTCCATTTAGCTTGGATGCGAATGTCTTTTCTGTTGCAAGTAATAGAGGGTCAGAGCAAATACTTGGAAGCATTTTTTTGATGTGAAGAACTTCTGTAGGCCCTAGGGGCAAAACAGGTACGTGTGGTGTGTCTGTATGAAGTGCTGACACTCTTCTCTTGACTTTTTCAAGTGGCTTGTACAGCATCAGAAGAAGATATGGACATAAACAATATTGAGCTGAAATGGGTTGCAAAAACCAAGCTGTATTCCACATCAGGCGACTATATTGAATTCCGGTGTAAACCAGGATATCTGAAAGAGCAAAATAGTCCCAGCCTCAGAGTACAGTGTGTGGATGGGACATTGAACTACCCACACTGCATACTGGGAAGTAAGTCATCCCCTCTTCAACTTCGCTGTTCTGTTGTTGTATTTTTAGTGCTGAAGGGAAGCAGCACTTTTCTGCTTTGCCTTTGCTGGGGGAGCACCTGGGAGGAGCCAGGATGTGAGAGCCTCCTGGAAGCTGCAGGCATGGAGGGGCAGTGCCAAGAAGTCATGGCCCAGCACACCTGAGTTGGGAAAGAGCACTCAAGGCACTCAGGGGGTGCCAACAGAGCATCAGTTGTCTAGTGTGAGATCTACAGGCAAGTAATGGAAGTGTTTTTTTGCAGGGAGCTGTACCCTGGATAGGAACGCTATGGAAACGAACAATATTCAGTTGCAGTCATCCAGCCAGTCGAGCATTCACTATCGCTCAGGGGATCCCGTTGTCTTTGAGTGCAAGCCTGGCTACCAGCAGGCTTCCCAGGTGGAGAAATTCAGAGCACAGTGCCTGAACGGAGTGATTACATATCCTGAGTGTGCAAGTAAGTGCTCGCTGCCAAAGACATGGGGCAGGGCTTGTAGGAGGCAATTCTGCTGAAATTGCCTGCCCACTGCTCTGAGGAGCCCGTGTGGGGTGTCAGGATTGGTATTCATGTCTTTTCCCCTTTTTTTCCTCTTTACACAGAATCATGGTATGGGTAAATGGAAATAGCATGAGGGAGCCCAGGCTGAGGAAATGAAAGAGCCCTCAACCAACCAAGTGCTTTGAGCTCAACTTTTCCTGGTGTTTGCCAGTTTGCTGTGCTTTGTTTGCAGCTTAGCCAATGTTCTCTCTTGGAATTTGGTATTGTTTTTATTATTGGATGATTGTATTTGCGTATTATCCACATTAGATCTAGTTTTATAAATGTATTTACATTTTATCCAGCCAAAGGGTAGTGCTTGCATTTTATCCATTTTATACTGATCTCACTGTTATTTTATTAACAATTGTGTCCAGAAAACAGGCTGGCTTTGGTGGCATACTGAGACAAGAATTAAAGCTGACAGCTAATTTGATTATCAGCACACAGAGTGTGTTTGGCCTTGTCTATTCCTACCTTCTTCTTCCACTTGCTTGGAAATGAGCCTGGGGTCAGTGTCCTGAGTGCCTGAGCAGAAAAGAGCAAGTGGAGCCTCCTTTGAACAACTCAAGGAAGTCTCTAGCCAGAATCAGTTCTGGGGGACTTGAGCCAGAGGTTTCCTGCAAGGGCAAGACATTGGGGTGCAAATAATTGGGGTTTCTAGGTGAATGTGGGAACTGCATCCTCATCCAGGCCTGGGATGGGCCAGTCTATGCCACCCCCAGCCCCATCTGCCCTTCACAAACAAGGAGGACGTGCCTGTGGAAGTCAGTGGCAGCCTGGCTGTGGTAACAGTGTACTAATGCAGTTCATGATTCAGAATGGGGAGAAAAAAGCAAGTACCAGAGCACAAATCATGCACCTTAGGAGAGCAGAATTTGACTTATTTAGGAAAAGAGTAGATGGGATTGCTTGGGACTCACAGGAGTTGAGAAAAGCTTGTAAGTCTTGAAGCACAGGATCCTGCAAGCACAAGATTATTCAATTATCATCTTCAGGAGGAAAAACACATCTACCTTGACTGGCTTATCTAATCAGAGACTTCACAGAGATCTCTGAAGCAGAAAAGGTATCAGTGTACAGGGGATTGAGGCAGAAACAGGCTCCAAGGTGAGCTGTCCATGGCAGTGATGTGGCATGTATGGATAATGTTAGAAAATAGCTCAGAGTGGCACTTGCAAGGGCCATTAAGGGTCACAAGAAGGTATTCTATTACTACACTAGGATTAAAACAATGAGTGAGAAAATGTGGCATGTCACTAAAACAGGTAGGTGAGTGAGTGGCAGCAGCCCCACACGAAGCTCGAGTATGCAATGCATTCTTTGCCTCCAGGTTCCTCAACAAGATGCTGCCTTCATGTCTGCGATGCCCCTGATCCTGTCCTGTGCTCACAGCCACACAGCCAGTGTTGTGTGTACATCCAGAGGAAGTGATGGGGCTAAATGAATTCTACTTCCAGCAGCTGTTCCAGCAAGGGCCTTTTAATCCCCTTCTCTCCATTTCACCCAGATTTCTCTGTAAAAAGAAGGGTAGTGCTATTACTTACACGGTGTAAAGTATTTTTATCAACCCTTTTTTCCACTTATTCGTTGACTGGGTTTTGATCAAATAAGAAGAATTTATCTATTCCTGAATGCTTTAATTTCTTTTTCTGTTTTATTCTTTCATGTAACTCTTGAAAAAGCCTTGGAAACCCATACAGAGCACCATACATGCTATGATTTCACAGACACATGAGTTTAGACATAAAAGACAGAAAATACCCTTATAGTGGCTTTTTTATTAAAACCGACTGAAATGGATTGTCCATGTTCCTGGATTCTCTTCATAGCTGTAGTCACACATGTTCATAGGCAGAACCTTAAGAGTACCAATATATAAGAGTCATAAGAAATCATACAAAGTACTTGGATTTTAATATTCTTAAAATAGTTTTAAGAATAATAATTAACTACTCAGTAACTTTGTCTACTTTTAGGTTTTAAGTAGTTTTACAGATCCCTTAAAAACTTTTAGAGGCTCCTTACCTGTGAAGGGAGACATGAGTGCTGTTAAGATGTACAACTCCTTCCTTCAGGTTTTTCCATGTGTATGCCAATATTGCATCCCTGTGCTGCACTGCTCATCCTCATCCCACAAACGCCTTTCCCTTCTGTCCCAATCCAGCTCAGACCCAGCACTCATTTCCCAAAGCTGAGTGGAGTGACCTGGAGAACATGAGGCCACCCTCATTCACCTGCACACATACCTTTCCTACAGGCTTTCCTCAAGTCCATACTTGTTGTCCTCTTTCAACACACCTTGGATATGCCAGCTGTCCTCTCTTACACTGTACTTGAAATAAAGTTGTGCCAGATTCTGCTCCAAAATGGTTCCGTTTACAGTAAAATCCAACATAATCCCCGTGGTAGAAGTAAACTTGATCTGCATAGAATGCTTGCAGCAGCACATTATTTTTCTCCATTTCAGTTTTTGACAAAGTACATGGCTCTAAAAAAGAGAGACTTGATCAGTGCTAATAAATTGATTCTTATTGGAACAGAATATTGTGACTAGGCTACACTAGAACTGTAAATTATTTTCCATTGTCTTATTATACTGCAGGCATATCATAGTTAAGGAAATACAAAAAATGCCAGATGAGCTTAACTTGCTTCTACTAAAACTTTCATCTGTCACTGAAGAAACTGAAATTGACATCTAAAAGTTCTAGCTGACAATACTCAATTTATAAATTTTAAGTAGCTGATTTTAGAGAGAATTCGAGTTGTTCAGCCTGGAGAAAAGAAGGATCCAGGGAGACCTCATTGTACCCTTCCAGTACCTAAAAAAGGCTTGTAAGAAAGATGAAGACAGGCTTTTTAGTAAGGCCTGGAGCAATAGGACAAGGGGGTTATGGTTTTAAACCATAAAGAGACGTAGATTCAGCCTAGACATAAGGGAGACATTACCACCAGTGAGAGTGGTAAAACACTGGTACAGTTTTCCCAGAAAGGCAGTGGTTGCACACTCCTGGGATCATCCAAGGTCAGGCTGGACAGGGCTCTGAGCAACCCTACTCATTGTAGGGGGTTGGACTAGATGGCCTTACCAGGTCACTTCCAGGCTGCTCCTTGAGGCTATGAATCTTACAGAGAAGTTCTTATTTCTCTTATTTATTACACCTACCTATACAAACTGGTGGTGAAGTCCACTGTCCTTCAGAGCAGTAGATTCTCTCAGAGCCTTGCAAAAAATGATAGTCAGAGCAAATATACTGAACTGAAGAACCACTGTCATACTGGGGCAGCGCTGGGAGAGTAAGAGCTCCATTTGCAATAGATGGTGGAGAGCCACATTTTTCTGTAGCAGCTGCAGCAACAATTAAAGCATTTCAGAAACACTCAGCATAAGAAATTAACAAATAGACAGCTTTATCATAAATTAAATGAACATGAAGGTTTTCTTTTTACAGCTCTCTTCCTACAGAGCTTTCAGTTTCCTGGGCTTGGAGAAGAGTTTCCCTCTCCTTTCTCCAGCCTTGCCCATCAAAGGAAGGTGTATCACTTTTCCATGCTTGGATATGTTAAACAATGCCTTATGCATCTGTATTGTTGAAGTCTAAGCACTGATTATTTACAACAGACTCCAGGCTCACACTGAAAGTAAAGCAAATAATTTCTAATAGGTCTAAGGTTGATTAATTAGAAAGGCAATGAAAAAATGATTGTTTTACCTTGAATAACACATTTTGGATATTTCAGTCTGCCATGGTCACACCGTGTCCTCCCAGGAGATGGAATGGCAATCTGGAGAAAATCATATCCTTGTTTACATTCAAACTCTATGAGATCTCCATGAAGGAAAATTAATTCTTCCCGTCTCCATTTCAATGTTATGTTGTTGCTGTCCATATCAGTTACATTAAGAGTACACGGTTCTAGGAAATAAAAGTGTATTTTAATAAAAAGCCACTGAACTGGTTTCTTAGCTCCCTTTTGTAGGAGCGAAGAAAGAGAACCCCAAGTCAATAGTTCTAAAATGCTTCTGAATCTTGCAAGACAAAGAAGTACAGATGCATAAAAAAAATGCAAATGGAAAGAAATGGTCTGAAGTAACACCGGAGACCAAACACATGCAAAAGGAAGGGATGCTTTCTGACAGGGTTCTTAAAACCAGGTTCACATCAGGGAGTGTAGCCTTCCATTAGATGATTAACCTCATTAACTTCTGAAACCCCTGCTCAACATCAATAAAGCCTGACAGAGGGTCACCTACAAAATAAATTTCTACAAGTTCCACGAGAATCATTGGCTGCTAAAGGCCCTTATTGATGCTTTGCTGAGGGAAAGACAGGGAGAACTCAGTTATTGGCAGTCTGGTGACAGCAGTGTAACACCAAATTCACATGGAATTTTCCTGAAGATAACATCAGCATGTACTCTTTCTGCTCTGATTAGGTGAGTGTTGAAAAGAAATCTCAGAAAACATGCAAAGGATGATGGGCTTATTTAGATGCTTAGGAGACAAATAATGCTCACAGGAAATGAGATTTCGTTATTTCACAGGATTTGTTAAATTTCAGTATTCAGATCCAAAAATGCTGACCTGGACCTTTCAGTCTAAATAAGGTAACTTTTGTTCATTTAGAAATAAGCAATTAAAAGTGAACTGGTTGTTTATTTTCATTTTCATGGTAGATTAAGAACTTCAAGGTGAGCCAATTTAACAAAGGATGTTAGAAAAATTGGATTATTTCATTAGAGATAGGAAGGAAACATAAACAACTCATGTTTGTATTCCTGCTAGCATTGGCAATTGTCTAGTGGGAGTTCTACACATTGTGTTGGGCAGCATACATAAGAGCAGCACAGAAAAATTGAAAAGTTCAGGCCAGGATGAAACAACAGATACAAAGACACATAATCAAAAAAAAAAGGCTGCAAGTTTAAAAACAAAAGTCCAAGAAGTCTTTGCTAATTCTTCATTAACTGTATCTAAAATCTATTTTGGGAATGGTCACACCATTCCTTCCAATTATCTATTGAAGGACAGGAAGAAATTAACTGAATGGACAATATGGAGGAATGAAATTGGAGAATCCTCACAGGAAGCAGGGACAGCTATATCCTAGAATAGCTCACTCAGGAAACAGAGTCTTTTTAATTGGCTGGTTTTAAGAACAGGCCTGAGAACACCCAGGAGAGGACTGCTAAAGTTTAATTCTGGTTCATCCTCATATTTCTGGAATCTTTATTAACTCCAAAAAAAGAGAAAAGATGGTAAAGAAAAGATTATTTAGAGGTTCTTTCCAATTTTCATTCCTTTCTGTATTACATATGACAAAACTCGCTTTTCCTCCCAAGACTCACCTAAGCAGGTTGGTTGTTCTGTCCAGTTTCCATGGTCACAGTAGACAGTACTGGGCCCATCCAAAAAGTGGTAATGCTGACAGCCATATTCTACTGAGGAACCATTTTTGTAGCTTGCCAATAATGGGCCCAGGACACCACCATTTTTAATCACAGGTGGAGAGGCACAGTCTTGCTGCACTTCTGATATGAGATAGAGAAACAGGCAATTAGATCTTGATTAGATTACAACAATGTTTACACTGGTGAAAGTATTAGACCAATACTAGACTGAGCAAAATAATTTGCATACAATTAAAATCCAAACCAACATAATTCCTTTTCCAAATTTCATTTTCAGAGATTCTACACTTGCCTTACAGAATTGCAGACGTGCATTTTATTTCCCTCTACACTTTACATCTATGTCTACTTTTGACTCCTGCTGGTTTACACTCAACACAGTAATCTGTTCTTTTTATGTGACAAGACCATCTTATTTGTTACGTGAAATGTTTCACCCATGTGTGGTTCAAAATAAACAAAAGAAACCTCACTGGAACTATTGATCAAAGGAACAACAAAATATATGAATTTGCATGTTCAAATAGTATTAAAGGGTACAAAATGACTGAAAGTAAATGCTGTATATGAAATAAAATTAAGAATACAGAGCAGGCTTATTGGTGTAACTTAGAAATAAGCAACAATAGTCTTTCATTAATTGGCTACATTGACATGTGTAGCACATGCAAGCATTTCCAGGAATAAGGAACTGTCCTATAACAAAAGAAAAAAAGCACTCATAAAATGCCTATAATTGGATTGGAGAGTCCCTTTTAAATAGAAGGGCAACGTTCACCTACTCATATCTTCATTGCGATGTGTTTGGCTTGCCTTTATTTCTGCATCTGCCTCGAGTGGTGGTGGTGCCTCAGATTCCTGTTTATCCCCAGTTCCTGTAACCATAGCAGAAACTCAGAACCAGTTTTCTCAGAAACAGCTCATTTTAAAGTACTACAACAGCCAGACATGATGCACTGTAAAATGTAATAATCCCAGTTTTCCAGGGAAGATGTCACAGGTGGCAGCTGAATTCACCTAGCTCATCCTTCTTTTTAATCTGGGAACCATGGATTGCCTGCAAAATATGCAGCACTTTGCCTCTCAAGCCTTTTAACAGAGGAAAGCAAACAGTTTTGCAGATGTAGAAACGAAAGCTCTCCAGAAAATTAAGGCATGGTTTGAAGAATCATTTCAGTTCAGTTGTCAGCCTTCACAGAAGTACTCACCAATACAGATAGAGGGTGATGTCCATTTTCCTCCTTCACACTGGATTTCCTCAGATCCTCTTCTTCCCAAGGTACACTGCACACGAACTTTGTCTCCATTACGATATGTTCTTCTGGCTGTGCTGATATGGCCATGAGGGAGTGGTGGTGGAGGACATTTATTTTTTACATCTGAAAATAAAAAATTGCATATTGTTTTCTCTCTTACCAAAACCACGTACACAATTAAGCTCACCATACACAATGGAAGCCTATCACTCTAAAGGCTTTTTTGGCTCATCCAGAGTAACAGCTCAATAAAATTTTCTCAATTTTCTTAATACAATGGGAGACCTGAACAAAGAAGTGATTTTGCATTCAACAAGTATTAAAATAGAAATACTATGTCATTGTACTGCTATAAACAAATTTGTAATTTCTCCACAGAGACTTAATAAAATGTTCTTTAAAGGACTCCAGGAAATAGAGATTTCCCATACCCTCCCCATTCATATAATATTTAAAGCAGATTATGTATTAATTTTAATGCTACAGAAGGAGCAATAATCATAGCCCATTTCCTATTTCCAAATTAAGTTTGTGATTACTGTATCCTCAAAAGTAGATTTAGGCCTTGTTTTCATCCTCCTGAGCATCTCCTCCTTCTCTGCACTCACTCAAGAAAAGTTCCTGCTGTGTCACGAGAATAAACACAGGGCTGGAGTCTAAGCTGTACTAAAGTTTGGTTTGTGCTGCTTTCCGCTCTGTTCTGTATCTCAACTCCTTCACCTTTCATTCCTTTGGAACTTTCTTTACTGAGACTCTCCATTATCCCCCAATGACTGGGGAAGTGATAGCAATTGCTAAAGGTGTGTTTCTGTCCTCAGGACAATGTTTTAATTAATTCTGTTCAAAACAAGTACGGTCTGGGGAGGCTGGACAACTCTAAAAAGTACCACAAGCTAAGGAGGACCTTGTTACAAATTTTATTTTTAATGCCCCTCAAGAGGTACATCCCCACCCCACAAGGCAGGATTAAGCAGGCCTGATTAAACCTTCATGTATTCTGAACAAAGTTTATTGAGCTTCTGGGTCTAAACAATTCCCTGTAACTGTTGATTCCTGCTTCTCCAGGATATAACAGAGAAACAACAGTAAGAGACAGTATCTGCTCTGTTGCTACAGTTCACTAAAATGTAGTTCCAGTTACCATTACCTTCCTTCCTGCTACTTTGGCTCCCTGCCCTTTGGCTAGCACTCTATTTAGATTTAGGCTGCAAACTGGTACAACCGTATTTTTATTTTGTATTCATAAAGCATTTCTTGAAAGAAGGTGAGAGCTTTTCTCTAAGAATTTGACATACTAAAACTATAAAAACGGGGTACCTTCACACACTGGAGGGTCTGGATACCACCCAAAATCATAACACTGAATTAAGTCAAATCCGGTGACAGAATAATGTTTGTCACAGAAAAAGTGAACTACATCTCCTTCTTCATAGAGTTTCTTCACAGGATGAAAACCTCCATGAGCAACTTCACTCAAAGAGGAGCAAGTTATTCCTGGGAATAAAACACAGCAATGAAAACCAATTGAGGAAAGCGCCCACCAGCTGATGAAAGAAGCCTCTTTGCCGATTTTTACACATAGAATAAATCAGTTTTCAGAGAGAATGACATACTGGTGCAGCTGGGGGTGAGGTCCCAGCCGTGTGCGAGGCACAGCGCTGCCTCAGAGGCGTTCCCCGCCGCGGTGCGATATCCCTCCTCACACCAGTACTGCAGCGTCCCGTTCAGCTGCACCTCCTGCAGGGCCCTGGAGTAGCTGCCGTGGCGTAACTTGGGCACCTGACATGACTCTCAAAGAAATAAAGCACAGGCATGATGTTAATTGCTCTTTTTGTTGCGAGTATTTCAAAGTTTTCCTTAGATACATGTTAAAAGTTGTCATATCCCAGGCAAAACCTTGGTAAATAACAAATAATTACAAATGCAGTTGGTTGGCACAAGTTTTCCACTCGTCATTTGGAACAGAAAGTTGGTATGGGAATGGATTTATTTGAAACAGTGTGATTTCATCTCTGCTGATTCATTTTACATGGAATTGCATCTATACAAATGCACAAAACCAGCAGCACGTGAAACCTGACAAATTCTTCCCCAGAGGAACACCTGAGAACCTGCTTTAGGAGTACTCAAATGAGAGTCTGTCATAGGCAGTTTGGCCCTATGTCAAAGACTGAAATATTACAGTCTATGACAAACATTTTCTTCAAGGACTTTTAAAACTGTATTGCAAAAACATTTTCTTAAAGGTGGAGACCACAGTCCCAGGGCTATCAGCTGCCAGGCTCACACAGACCCTCGAACCAACAGTGGAGGGAGGAGAGGCCTTGGGTATCTTGGAAAAGCCTCTGGTCAGAGGCACAGTGACTGCCCACCCTCCAACTGTGCAGAGCCCAGCTGAGGGGTGCTCACCGGGGGAGGAGGGGAAGCTTATCCACAGCAGAAGGGGGTGACATGGCCCATCAAAGGATCCCCCCTCAAAGGGGTCCCCAGACCTTGCACCAGAGATGATGCAACAGACCCTCAGTGTTGCAAGGGACAGTGTCAAGCCAGCCCCTACAAGAGAGGCACGTGGGCGTTCCCACCTGGCCCAAAGTGGACTTTAATCCACAGAATTCTGCACCCTTTGGCGTGTGGCAGCATGTGGCGGCGTGGCCACGGCGGCGACGGGGGACCCTCACCACCAGCAGACCGGATGGAGGGGAGCAACGAGACGTCGTTGGGACCCTCAGATGGGTGATGTGCTTCCACCTAACACCTGTCACCTCTCCCTGTTCCCCCACCCCCCATGCACACTTCTTTTTTCCATTTCTTTCTTTCTTTTATCTTCCCTTCTCTTTGCCTCTTTTACTATTAAATAAAATACATCAATTTTTTGGCATCAACATCTAACCTCTTTTAGTTTTAATCTTGTTTCTGGGAATATTTTGAACCTTCTAAATTCTTTCCGGTTTATGCACAGAGACCCAGCTTGCTTTGCTTTTCTGGGTTTAAACCAGATTGTAACACCCTACAGGTACAGCAAGGACGGTGAAACTAAATACATCTGCAATAGATTAAAAAGGAGAAAAATGCAGAATCCTACCAAGTTTTTTAGTACAGCTTGGCTGGAAGGACCATCCTTGTGGCTGACACTGCACTGTATCTTCAGTACCACCACTCGGGGTGTGGTAGCCTGGATTACATTTGTATTGCAATTTCTCATGGATTTTGAAGTCCATCTCTGTGCTGGAAAAAGAGCCATTTTCCAAAAGAGGCTTGTTGCATTTTCCTGAAGGAAAGAAAACAGCTTGGTTAGAAAGAATGGAATAATTTGTTCTCCAGGAAGCAAAAGAAGGGGTTTGTAGCTATACTGATCTAATCTTATTTTCTTGACCTACTGGAGAAACACTGCTCCAATCATCAAAAAATACATCAAGCCACCAGTAACAACATGGAATACAGCCAAGGAATCTAGAGCTAGGGAGATTGGAGAAGATATACATCTAAGGGAAAACTAAGTTTTCCCAGACTAAGAAAACTGGGCAACTTTCTTATGTTCTTATAAAAAACATAAATGGTTAAGAGCCCATAAAATATGTATTATTGTAAAAAAAAAAAAAGCCATATATAAACCCATGTAGTCTTGATATAAATAATTGATTGCACCCTGTACATTTTATCTCTTCTGTTATGCAGCTTCTTTTCCTATATATCCCAGGAACACCAGCTAGGAAATGTTCCTGCTGGAAGCAATCAGGAGATGAATAAAGTTAACTCACTGTAGCATTGTGGCACTGGAGACCAGCCTTTTGCTGTACAAGTTATTCTTCCATCTTGAGTCCCAGTTTCAGTCGTGTAACCAACCATACAAGAATAGGAGAGTTTTTTTCCTTTGTGCATAGGGAAATAGTAACTTCTGAAACTGTAATAGTACTGGGCAAGGTTTCCATTTTCTATCTGTGGCAAATCACAAGGTGTATCTGCAAAAGGATAAATATATTTCCCACTAAAAATTTCAGCCCAGATATGAATGTTTTTGCATGAATTTATTTAAAATCAGCTTGACTGATACAGGCTTTCAAAGAAGAACAAAATTCAGAATACTTACAAGCATGAAGGGCCTTTTAAGACCTGCTGAAATGAAGACATACTACAATTTTATCAGCTTTTGCTCTTAGGGTTCACAAGAATATCAGCTGTAGAATAAAACCTCCTAATGTGAACTGGGCAAAACTGATGCAGGACACCTTTTTAACTCTATTTTGCCCAGAAGCATGAGCACCCTTTGCTACACAAACAGACCAACGCCTACTGTAAAATTCAGTGACAAGTGTCAGGATTAGCTGTGCCTCAGCTCCTCAATTCAGAAAATGTTAGCAGAAAAGTAGGACAAACTGCCAGGAGGCAATATATGAGTTAGGCTTTAAAAAGAGAATTTAAAAACAGTCAATAGAAAAGAAAGAAGAAATGGAGATTAAGGAAAAAACAATGGCAATTAAAAAAACCAACAGAACGCCCCAGTTATAGGAGAAGACCTTCAAAAAGAGTCGAGCTGAATATGACCTTGAGTTATTTAAAAAACCCCAAAATAAAAAACCAGATAAATGAACAAAAAAACCCAAAACAACAAACAGAAGAAGAAATCAATGCTGAAAATAGGGATAGAAAATGCAGGACCACCCCAGACTAACTGCTGCAGGTTCCATTTAACTTCCACTCTTTTGCTTTGTAACAAATTGAAAACATTTCAGTCCCCAAGACACTTCAATATATAAAAAGTTTTAATAGTACAAAATTCAATTTGTGTAAGTGCCTCAAAACAGCTCAAAGACACTTCAGAAGAAATTTCTTCTGAAGTCTGAACATTTCAATATTACAGCTTTGAGCCTTAGACAGGAATCACCTACAGCTGAATGGTGATCATCAGCCATGTCACAACAGAACTGTATTTAAATTTAAAAAGCAGTATTTATGCAGTAAAGAAATGAAAGACATTGCCCTTACGTTACCAAGGCCGCATATTCTAGATTCAATGTACAATAGAATTCAGTGTATTTACCTTCTGCAAAGAGCTTCCCTGAACACACCATAACTAGGAAGAAAAAACAGCTTTTCAATCTCATCTTCATTACTGTCTCCATCTACAGTTCCCACTACCTGTGAAAACTCCCTAAGTATTACTTTTGTAAATAATTAACTGAATTTTCAAAGGTATTCAACAAATGCCTCGATGTCTATGGTATTTTGTAACAAGTTGATTCACTGGAAAAACTATTTTCATTTATTTTAGTTCTCCAAATACCTTAGCACTAGACTGGCAGGATTCTACCTCCATTTGATACACTTTACCATCAGTAATTTATCATTTTACAGTGAAATCAGGCAACAAGCTTATGGAACACTTTAAGCTTGCTGATCACTGTTCCCCTCACAACCTCCTGAGTCCCAAGTTTAAAGGGCATTCTGTTATCAGATTATTTACCCTGGCTGAAAGCAGAGACAATTCCCCCGTCCTCCAGCCTACCCCCAGAGTAAACCAGTCAGCTGCATGCTATAGATATTCATGATTTTGGAGTTTCTTACAGGAACAACATAGTCACTCTTACTATCTGTCTGAGTTGTGTTGAACACAATGAGCCTCTTTCAAGTATTTTTTAAACAAAACCAGAAAAAATGAACCTCATAAAGTCACCTGACTGACTAATGGCTACCAGTTGATTTAGCATCATTAGAGGTATAATGCTTAACTTTGGGAGTGGGAGGGTATAATTTTACAGTTTGCATTTTCTTGGCATTTTCTCTAAGCAAACACAATTCTGAGAATGCAGAAGAGAACAAGATGAAAAGGGATGCTGTGATGAACACAATCTATTCAGCCAGAGGAGATGCATGCTTGTATGCACTGCTCACTTGATACAAAGAAGAAACTCACAGATACCTCCCTTAAAATGTCAGCTCAGAATTTCTAAATTCACCTTTACAAGATCCTGTTGTTCCATCACTATCTTGAAATGCTTAAAAAACAGAGGAATTATAATATTTTTTTTCTTGCTGTCATACACGATCTCTCAAGACCTCACTAGAAAGTAGACTCAAGTTCCTCAAAACCAGCCAGTTTTGAAATCCACAGCCTAAGCCTCCTTTTCTACACGTCTCTAGATCAGACAACATTACTGTCCCCCATAAACAACTGCTTTTAATAGAATTTGACAATATCTAATCAGAGTGAAGAATCCCATGCTATTTGTAATATTCACAGTTGTGTGACAACAATACATTACTGCACCAGTGAAATTTCCAGTAAAATCCAGTTAATTGATTTTATTACACAATTGCTTTTGGTAGCAGTACAAAATAGGGCTTCAAAACTGTACACAATAAAAAAGGTTACCAAAATGTTAATTGTAATCCAAAAAAACATTTCCAATGGTAGTTTAACACTTAATTGCTTTTTTCCAAATCATTTATTCATCTCCTACATACATACTGTACAAATACATCTTCTTATACATCATTTACATTTCAGTAGCAGGCAATACCAAGTGTGTCCATCACCATCACAATTGCTTGCAGAGGATCCACAACTTCTTTCATGTTATCTTTCCTCAAGACCCAGTCTGGTTTAATCCTGTGAAAAGATTAGTGACTTAAATCAAAATATTTCAATGTCACAGCAGAAATAGAAGACTGGTTTTTAACTACTTACCTTGAAACTGTTTTTATTCTTAGAGGAGTTACCGGAACAGAGGAACTCCCACCACCTAAGGCAGCGTTTGTTTTCTGCTTCACAAGTGTTCTCTCTGCATCCATCCTGTGTTTCCGAGCTGTGAGTTTATAGAGGCTCTGGATGCAAGAAACAGTTCTTGGCATGGCTCGGATTTCCTGAGGAAAGGTGGAGACAGCACACAGTCAATACTGCGAGGTCAAAAGCAGCTTAAATCGAGAAAATGCGAGTGTGCTCACCATTTGGAAATACATATGTTCTAAACCAGAGTTTAGTCATAATTAATATTACAGCCATAACAGGGATGGTAGAGAGGAAGAGAAAAACAATTACAAACACCACCAAAACATGCAAGAAAAGTATGTCAAATTAAACCATTAAACCCGAAACACTTAGGTCTTACCAAAGCTCTTTTTGAGTCCTTTGAAAGGATAGCTAGCAAACAGCAGGTCTTTGTGAAAATGCTTCCTCCTTTCTCTGAAACTTTGTCCCCAGCTTTGCCTCTGTACATTTGCAAGAGGTCTAGTAAAGTATCTATAGAATTTTCTGCTTCATAAACTGCTCGAGTAGTTCTTTCATACTGTTAAACAAGAAAGAGACAAGAGAGTTTATATAGATAGAGCTTTAAAATATTTTTATTTTGGAGGTTAATATTTAGAGGTTAGAGGAAAAAGCAAAGCCCATATTGTCCCCTAGAATAAATTTGTAGCTGAACTGGTAACCAAGCAATAAAAATCACTTCTGTATTTACACAATTGTAACAGATTTTTTATAAAAAGGTACTTTCTGTGCTTCCCCCCTTGTTTAGAAACCCATAGAATCTGATTTTATATTTGAAATAAAGAAAAATTAGAATAAGTTTAGAGAAATCTAAAAATACTTACGATAGCTTGAAACGCCTTAAGGACATGAAATAAATTTTTTTGCCAAAAACCTCCACATAACTATTACAAGGTAAATAAATAACTGGTTTCAAAAACAGTTTTTATTCAAAACTAATACTTCTGTTGTTCCAGATTTATTCAGAAATTTTGTCCATAAACAAGTCCTACAATAAAGTAGCCTACTGCTTATAAACCAGCAAAAGAAAATATTCAAGTTACCTTTGAAACATTGAGTAGAACCTGAACTGAGTATCTGATCACATCCATGCACGGAACACTCCGGTTGCAGCTTCGAATCAGAATGAAAATACTGAAGATTGCTCTGCTCTGGGCTATATTTTCACAACACAGTGGGGACAGCCGGGTAGCCACCTCTAAAACAATTAAAGAAATATAAATAAAGGGAACTCTGAAGTTCAAGCAAAATAATTGCAAACCAGGATATTCTCTATTTTTAAATAGAAGTGCAAAGCAAAAACTGCAATTATTGATTTAAGCATTTCTAAAGAAATAGTGTTAATATTTCAGACTAAAGATTAAGCAGACAAAAATGATCCACAGAGAGATCTACTGATAGTAAAAATGATAATAAACTTATGTAAGGTATAACATTACTAGGACTGACAGGAAATTAGAGCAATCATACAGGATTTCGTTTCTCTACATAACGATTTAAATATGGTTCTTAAATCAATAATCTAGTTTTAGTCTGGAAAACCCTCCATTCTACCCTCTAACGTTCACATTTTAGAGTCATGCAGAAAGCCTAAATATCATTATGAACTCTTCTCAGCTGAAAAAATCCAGTATTTATCATTCTGAAAATCCATCAGTTATAATAAAACAAAATACTGACCAAGATGCTTTAGTGCTGCAAGAATGTAGGAGAGATGTTTGTATTTTAGAAGGTGTTCTATTGCAATTGCAGTTCTGTTGCCCAGTTTGTTTTCTTCTCTGCTCTTTTCATTGGCCTTTTCTAAACTGCATCTTAAAGCTCTGGTTTTTGCTGTGTCAGTCATCTTTCGCCAAGAATATCCTCTCCACAATGCCTACAGAAAAGGAATTCCACAAAGAGAACAATTTGTAAAGGAGAGACAAGACAACAGAACTTCCATCACCATTCCAAATCAGTTATACACAAGCCTGCAAAATATTGAATGACCTTGGGTATTCAATTTTAAGTAATTAACACTCAGTGTTATTCTTTCATATGCTGGGCTTTCAAGACAAAAGGCAAAAAAAATCCACACCTATACAGTCCACACACACTCCCACCTAAGTCACCTGAAGCAGTATCTGCTTCATTATCTCTTTGCCTTCAGCTTTCATGGCTAAACTAAAGCTCACTTGGCTTGCAATTTCACTGATAAATTCATCAACCAAAGCAAAGATCTTTCCTCTCCCCAAAAGCCCATGAGAAAAAAAAATAGATAATAAAAATAAACTAACAAACAAACCCAACCCAAAGCCGTCATTTTCTTACAAGAGGTGTTTACCTGAAATTTAATTATCCCCACTGCAAATTTCCTCCTGCGTCTGCAGGCGAGGAATCTCCGCACGTTTCTCTGGATTATGGCTGCTGCCTCGTGCCTGTGATTCAGCCAGCCTCGAACCACACGTTGTAGCCGAACGAGTCTTCGATAATCTCGCAAAAATCTCTTTCGTTGCATTTTTGCTCGGAACCACCTCTGTTTAAAATGAAAGTACCTTCCTGTTTATTTAAAACCCTTCCCCTAAATTCCCTTTCCCCACCCTAAATGAGCACTGATAATAACTGAGTGTTTTAATGTGAGCTTTGGCAGATACAGGTACTATAAATATCATCAGTCATGTGTAATCTCCATGACTCTGACTGGCCTTGGGTAGCTGAAATGCAAGACTGCAGAATGAAATCTTAACTAGGAGCCACTAGGGAAGCATTCTGAGGAGAGAAGGGTAGAGAAGGAAGGGTAAAGGAGGAGACAGATAGAATAGTTTTCAGTTGGAAGAGACCTACAATGATTATCCAGACCAACTGTCTGACCACTTCAGGGCTGACCAAAAAGATAAAATATGTAACTCTCCCAGTTTATACTTGTGTCCAGCATTACTATGTCCTAGGAGTTTTATTTCTCTTGGCTGGCTTTTAAGAACCACCACTCCACTTTTCTCATTTCCCAGCTCTGTTTCTTCCCCTCTATAAACCAAGAAAGGAGACAGGTTACTGTGTGCCAAATCAGAGCAAAAAACACCCTTTTCCATCCATTCTCTCTTGCCTTAAAGGGAAAATCTAACTTATGGGGAGAAATAACAATTTGTACGTATGGAGAAGTAGTAGGGCAAAGTTTGCCACGACATCCTTGACCAGAGAACAGCTATTTCAGGGTTCCCATTTCAGCCTCTCCATTTACCCAGTGCTGACCCTCCCATACTGGAACTAAGCTAATGGTCAGTTTGGAGACCTGAAAACAATTTTTACAATTTGGTAGTGCTGCAATACAGACCTGATTTTTGATCTTGTTTTTAGATAATTAAAATCTGGTTATATTAAAATGCTGCAACGTACACAGGCTCTGGTACCACTGGGAGATCAGAAACATCCAACCAAATAAATCACAGCATCCCAAGGGATTGTTCCTATAAGATGCTCTACATTTCACAAACCTTACAGGTTGTTGTGTCTGACCTTTTCTACCTACAGTAGGATATAAAGAAATAGGCTAAAACAGCACTCAGATTCCTTTAGCAAGCTTGAGGGTCTGAAGGAAACAAACTTTTCCATCCATCCTCAGCTTTAAAATGCTTAAGCTGCCAAAGCTTTCTTAGCTGTGTATAAGCAGCATTATTTAATAAACCATAGAATTCATAATTTACCTTTTTCACATGTGAAGGAGCTACATTGTCGTAGCTCACAGAAAACAAATTAGACTACTACACAAAACCATGCAGCCTTAATCAGACCAACCTGTATTATAAGAACAGATGAGATCTGGATTTGTGCAAGTTTTAAGGTGAGGTGAATCCTGTAGGCCCTTTGAATTTTAATTGCAGAGATATGATGATATGCAGCTGCTGTAAAATAAAGAAGCCTCTTCTTTTGCTTCTGTTCTGAAATCTGTAGAAAGAAAACAAAACAAGGGACATCATTAATTTTCATACTCTGAGGTAGCTGGATGGCCACACAAAGAACATAGTACACAGCAATATACTACTAGATACTGGAAAATCACCTCAGAATTAGGGAAGCTACCTACCTCCCTGCAGAACCAGATCTCTAATCTAAATGATAACACAGAGAAGTGATTGTAAGCAACAACATCAATACATAGCAGAGAACAATTTCATTGTAAGCCTGTGTGTGAAGAAGCTAAGCCACAAAGATCTCAGAAGCTAAAACAACATCCAACAGTGGAAACCTACTTCAGTTCTAAAGGATTGTAAGAAAAGGCTCAGATTGTGTTTATCTATTCTGACCTGCCCAATACTCAAAGCAGACAACAAGAACTTGATTTCAACACCAAGAAATCAAGTTTTCCTCTCCTTGCCAGTCAGAATTAATGGTAAGACAGCTCTAGAGATACTTTACATCCCAAGCACAGTTTTAATTTGAATTATACCAACCTTTTTCCTGACTAAATAACCCCGGATAAGTGCTTGCAGTTTAATGACAGCTCTTCTAGTCTCGTTGTATTTCTTAAATTGAAGCCTGCCTTCCTGCCAAGCCCGCAGATGTTTCTGGATAATTACAGCAGCAGCTTTTTGTTGAACAAATTTCCTTCTTGCCTTGAAATCTCTATATGCATTTTGGATCAGACATGCAGCCTGGTGCTTCTGAAAAAGATTTCAAGGAATGCATCGATAATTAAACTTTTGTTAATTCATGTCAGGATCAATGTACATTTATTTTTAGTTCTAGGTGTTTTTTTCCATCATAAGAACAAAAATGGAATGAGAAATACAAGTAAACTCCTACAGTACCAGTTTATATTAAATGGACTTGCAGAGTTTGGAAGGTCTTTTCGTTTACCTAAATGGGGTCAAAATATGGGCCTAATCTTTTGCAAGCAATAAAGTCAGCAGAAAACTCGGCATTTTATTTTGGTATTAGTATATAGAGGGGTAATTCAACAATTGGAACTGTTCAAAACCAAAAACCAAACCTGTTACTTAGAGCAAAAACGGACACTTAATATTTTGAAGATTGAAGAGCTTTGATTTGAACAGTCTTCTCTTTGGTCCCCACCTTTTCTGTGCTTCTGCACATTGATGACAAAAATCACTCAAATATATTAAATTTTTTTAAAATAACCATGGCATATTGAAGTGAAAACATACCTTTCTTAGAAGTCTCCTAGCCCTGTACTGCCTGTATGCCAACTGAATCTTAACTGCAGCACTCTTCATTGCCAGATACTGCTGCCGAACCATTCGCGCAGTGCGCGTCGCTCTCCAGACTCTTTGGATGGTAAGTGCACAGGACTTCATTTTCAAAAACCTAACATGGAAATGCATTTTTAAGTAAGAAAACAGTGATGGTTTATGAAATCATTTAGATAGATATTGGAAAAGCAAAGCTGGTCTTGGAACACTAGAAATTGGGAATAGCCAGCAATGTTGGCAAAAGGACTGATTTTTAAACAGAAGATGCTTCCTGTTTTTCCATAGGAGGTATTGCCCTAACTTGCTGCCAAAGAAGGCTGGGGAGGGACACAACAGTTTGAAAGGCATTGGACAGACTGACATACAACAGGTCCATAAATAGGATAACAACAGGAACAGGCAAGGAAGTTTAAAAAGCAGGGATGCTTAGGGAGGACCTTGCATCCCTGAACAGCATCCTCTACTGCTACTGACATGGACACAGTTCATGACATGAGCTACCAGGCTGATCTCATAGCAAAATAAACATAAACCAGTTTAACTATTCCATTGTGGATTAAAATGAAATAGCTTTTCAACCTACAAGTTGTATGCTAGAATTTTAACAATATCCAGAACATTTTTCTTGCAAAACACAGAGAAGTGAAAAAAAGATCAAGGCCTACTCTTTCTGAAGCCCAATAAGCAAAATTTAAATTAGCGAGGAAGCTTCCATTCCAGAAAAACAGTTAAATGTAATGAAAATCTTGTGCAAAAGAATAACCCCACCAGCTCCAACAGGGTTATACTCATGCATGTCACATGGATGCTGCAGGGGCAGAGCCTGAGAACCTGAAGAGTGCAGTGCAGTGCTAAATAATTCTATAATAAAAGCTTTGAAAAGTAGAATGATTTCTCTCAGATTCAGTATTACCGAGTCTGCAGCTGTTGGGTTCTGAAGTGACTCTGAATAACAAGGGCAGCTCTGAGCACAGACGTGTATTCCTTTCGTGCCTTGTAACCTCGGAACCAGGCTTGGATGACTTGTGCTGCTCTCATTTTGCTAACCCACTGCCTGGCTTTATATCCTCTGTATGCTGCCTATTAGAGAAATAAAAATAAAACAAAAATAAATCAGAACTTTTAATGGAATGAACAAAATTAAAAGGAAAAATATCACATGAACAGGAACAACTTTTAGTATTTCTATCTCTAAAGTATTACAAATATTTAATTTCTCCCAACTAGACAACGTTTTCAAAAGCAAGTGAAACACATTCAGGGAAATACCACAAATGCCACTCTTTAATATTAATCTGCAAAACTAACTATATCATGAAGAAATGAATACAAGAGAGATTAAAAATCCCAAACAAACACTCAATAAAAGCCACATGTATGATTACCTGAATGGTAATGGCAGCTTTTTTCATTTGGTGGAATCTGTGTTGATCAATATTCCGCATCCGATGGGCTCTGTAGTGCTGCTGTATTAACACAGCAGAAAACTTGCACCGAAGGTATTTCTGTCTCTGAATAAATCCACGGAAAGATGCCTTCAAAGAAAAAGACAAACTTGGAATATTTCACTTCCATCATAACAGCTGGGAATGTTTGCGTACTTCTATGTACAGCTATACTCACTAGCTTGTTATGAAAACAATATAAAGAAGTATATTCCCAATTTCAAAATTCATTCTTTTTTTCTACCTTTTAAGGAAAGTAACTATATTTATATTGTTCAGGATGTATAAGTTAAACATTCAGAAAATAACTAAGCAGCTGCCAATCCCCCCAAACCACGGAGGTGAAGAAAGCACACCTGATTTTTATCAGTTAAGCAGATCATGTGGTCTCCAACAAGAAAGTAAAACCAACCTAAGAAATTCTCAAAGAATCCTAGAACGGTTTGTGTTTGGAAGGGACTTTTAAAGATGGTCTAGTTGCAACTCATCCAACACGGACAGGGATGCCACCCATTAGACCAGACTGCTCAGGACCACAAATGAGAGATTATTTATTTCCCTTTCTTCCTTGATTTGGGGGAATTTCCCTCCTTAAATTCCTCTTCAAAATGTTAGTTAGGCACTAAGGTTAGTCTAGGGCCAATTAGTGAACCAAGGGGGATTAACATGATCGATTTACTCACACCTTCCTAAACACAAGTCCTAAAGAATGTAGCAATCGTGTTTTTTGCCAAGTATGTCACTTTATACCCACTACCAGTGCCCTCTCATACAATACACGAAGACAGCTTTCATTCATATTCCCATCAAAGAAAACATTCGTTAAGCCACTAATATTCAGAGGCAAAATTCAGTTGTCTTAAAGAACCTTATTTCTGTGTACTGTGGTAGTAAGCTTTATATATCTGCCCTGTAATACACTTCAGAAACTGATTCTACTTTAGCTTCAAACTGTGGTTTGCAAGAGCAGTAAATGTCTTTAAAACACCTACAAATGAAAGCAAAAATACACCCAAATCCCAGTACTATTCATCCAAAAGTACCTGAAGTTTTATTGTGCTTTCTTTAATTCTGTGAAACCTCTTCCTTTCGATGTATCCTCTGACTGTGGCCTGCACAAGGATAATGTTCCTGCGGGTTTGTAAGTAAGTCATTCTTTGGTGCTTCACAGTCAGGTGGGAGCGGTAGTGCCGCTGCAGGACAACTGCTGCTCTTTTATAGCTCTTATACTGTGATTTACATTTCTGCATTAAGTAATAAGATTGTAATGTAACAGCTGCTGCTCTGAGTTGGATGTATTTTCTACGCTGTAGAGCCATCTGAAGAAAAGACTGAATCTTTCTTGCAGCTCGTAGCTGCCTTGCTGTTTTTCTTGCTTTCATAGCTCGGAAGGCAGACTGAATAACTACTATTGCTTGTCTTTGAGCCAAGTACTCTGCTCTCTGTGAACGAGCCCTGAGACACGATCTGTACCACCTCTGGACAGCAACTGCTGAGCTCTGGATCAGTGTATAGTGAGTCCTTGCTCTTTGGCACCGGAACATCGACTGGATCATTATTGCTGCTGCTTTCTTTGCAAGAAAGCGTCTCCTCTCCACGCGCATCCGTAGGAACGATTGAATGCGCCGTGCAGCAACATTGGCTTTATACAACTGCCTGGCTTTCCTAGCACGAAAAGCAGCTTGAAGGCAAACGACAGCCTTTCTTATTTCTGCATAGTTCCTCATGGCAGCTTCTCTTGCCATTTTGGCTCTGAACCTCTGCTGTGTGACTGTGACAGCCCAGCACAGCTGTTTGTAGTACCTACGTTGTACATACATGCGATAGCTGGACTGTATTACAACTGCTGAAACATGCAGGATTTTCAGTTCCTGCCGTGCCTTCATGCCTCTGTATGCTGCTTGAATAACAAGAACAGAACTCTTCATTACCAGATACTTCTTGCGTTGGTCCCTTCCTTTCAAATAGGATTGATAGCAGTTCTGAATAACCATAGCTGCATTTCTCATATTCTGGTAGGCCCTTCTGTCCTTGAGCATTCTGTAGGCTGCCTGTATTGTACTGGCAGCTAAATGCATGTGCTTGAGACTCCTCCTCACCCTGACACCTCTGTACACAGCCTGGATGAGAACAGCAGCTTTTCGGAGAGACTGATATTCCAAAGCATGCTGCCTTGCCAGAGCCAAAGCTCGGTACCTTCTCTGAAAAACAAGAGTAGCTGCTTTAAGAGAGAGGTATCTCTGACGTTCTCTGAAGGCTTTAAAGTTTTTCTGAACCACAGTCGCAGCACGGTGCATTTCTCGCTGCTGTTTTCTTGCTCGCATGTCTCGAAAAGCCCTCTGGATACAAGTTGCTGCTTTCTTTAATGAAGTGTAATGCTGTACAGCAATTTTCCTGAGCCTATGGGCTCTGTACCTCCTCTGTATTAGCTGGGCTGCCCACTGAACTCTTCTGTAATAGCAGTACTGCCTATACATTCGGTAGTTTCTCTGTATTGTAAGTGCTGCCTCATGTTGTCTCTTCAAGAAGCATCTTGTTTTCATTCCTCTGTAGGCAGCTTGAAGAACTAAAACAGAATTGTACAGTTTTAAGTACTTTTCTCTCTCATGCTTGCCTTCCCTGTAAGCTCGATAACGTTGCTGTATGGTTACTGAAGCAAGCCTGAGTGCTCGATAAGAAGCGTAAATTTTACGCATTCTTAACATTGCTTGAATAACTGTAGCAGCTTGATGCATTTTCTGCACTTTTTTTCTTACCACAAATCCTCTATAAGCAGACTGTATGATAACAGCAGCATTAAGGAGAGAGAGATATTTTTGACGCTGAATTTTTCCTAGTTTTGTTGCTCTGTATTTTCTCTGAATTACAACAGCAGCTGACTTAATGGAAAGAAAACGTTTTCTTTCCAGAAATGTTCTAAACCTTCTTTGAATAATCACAGCCGATTCATTCATGGTTCTGATAAGTCTTCTTGTTTTCATACCACGGAATGCAGCCTGGATGCATAGTACAGCATTTTTCATAATTGTGTAGTTGTGAACTTGTGCATCTCTCTCCTTACAAGCACGGAACCACTGCTGAATCTGCCTTGTTGCAAGCAGCAATTTTCTGAAATCCCTCTGTTGTTTGTGCATCCGATAATAGGACTGGATTATTGCTGCTGACCGGTGCATAGTTTTTAAGTCTTGTCGGACTTTCATGCCTCTGCAAGCAGCCTGGAGGATAGTTACAGACTTCTTTAGTTCCAAGTACTTTTTGCGTTGTACTTTGCCTAAACAAAATGCTCTGTATTGCCTTTGAATTCTTATTGCTGCCATTCTCATTGTCCGATATTTTATGCTCATGCAATGCATCTTAAACGTGGCTTGGATACAAACAGCTGCTTGGTGCATACAGCGAACCTGTCGCCTCACTCTTAAACCTCTGTAAATCGCCTGCACTTTAACTGTGGCTCTTTTTAAAGACAAATATCTCTGCCTTTGACACTTCGCAAGAATAACTGCACGGTAACGCCTTTGAATGGCTATAGTTGCAGATCTAAGTCTTTCATATTCCTTCTTGACCAGGTAAGATTTGAAGGCAGCTTGTATAGTTGTAGCAGCTTTGTTTAGTTTGTTCAGTTGTTTCCTCACAGTCATCCCACGGTAAGAAGATTGCAAGACTAACACAGCTGCCTTGGTTTTTAGATAAATTGCACGCTGGGTTTTTTTCATACAGTAGGCTCTGTAGTATTTCTGAATCACCAAAGTGGCTTGTCTCAGTTTCTTGTATTTTAGTTGATTTACGTGCATTCTGTAATAGGACTGAATGATTGCTGCAAGATGATGTTTCTTCTGAATTGTTTTTCTCACAGCTCTCCCCCTCCATAGTGCCTGAAGACACACCGCAGCATTACGCAACTGGACGTATTCTTGCCGTTGTCTCTGGCCTAGAACCCTGGCTCTGTAATGCCTTTGGATGGTTAGCACAGCGTGGTTCACAAGCCTGAATTTCTTCACAGCCATGAATTTTCTGAAGGTAGACTGTATCCTAGCAGCAGCAACATGCTGTCTTTGAATCTGCTTCCGCACCTTCCAGCCACGAAAAGCTGCTTGTAAAGAAAGCACTGCTGCTCTTGTCATTAAGAAGGTCAGTCTTTGCCTCTTACCAGCCTTACAATTTCTGTACCACCTCTGAATCATGACGGAGGCCTGAACCATTGCCTTGTGTTTTGCTCGTGCTGCATGAGCTCTAAAAGCAGTCTGAATTTTAACAGCAGCTCTGTATTCAAGTTTAAGCTTTTTGCGTGTTTTATAACCCCTGTAGGCTGCCTGTAAGCACACAACTGCTTTTCTAACTTGCAAGAAATCTTGCCTGTGACAGCGGGTGTTTTTGCAGGCACGGTAACGCTGTTGAATGACAATGGCAGCACTATAGATGCTTAAGTACCGTTGCCGGTCCCTTTTCATTCTGTAGCAGGCCTGAAGTAATACTGCAGCCTCCCTCAACCTTTGTATTTGTTTCCTGACAAGATAGCCTCGAACTAGAGCCTGAATTCTTATGCAACCTCCCTTCAATTTCCTAAAATCTTCTTTAAATTGAAGGGCATATCTCCCAGAGCGATACTTTCGCTGGACATAAAGCGTTGCTTTCCTCAGTGCACAGTACTGCTTACGGACTTGCCTCATCTTTGCAAGAGCTTGAATCTTCACTGTGGCATCTCTCAACTTTCTAAATCTCTTCCGTGCCACGTAAGCACGGAAACTTGACTGAATTTTGATCACAGATCTCAACACGTGAGCATCTCTCCTGGCTTGCATCCCTCTGTAGGCAGACTGGAGAACAATGGCAGCCAGGCGCACTCTCCGGAAAGCAGCAGCTGCGTTTTTAGCGGCCACGTGTGCCCTATACCGGGTTTGAATTACAGAAGCAGCATTTTTAATCTCTTTGTATCTTTTTACTTGTTGGTATTTTCTCACGTGTGACTGCAACGTAGTAACAGATTTTTTTAATTGCAGAAACCTTTGTTTCTCTTGTTTCATTCTCCACATTGATTGAATAACACGCGCTGCTTTTGCTTGCCTGTACAGGTCTCGTGCCTTCATGCCTCTAAAAGCAGCTTGGAGGACTATCACTGCTGCACACTTTTGCAAATAAGACTTTCTCTCAGCCTTCCTCAGTTTATAAGCTCTGTAGTACCGCTGAATTGTCACTATTTTCACCCTGTGCTCCTGGTAAACACATCTGGTCAGCTGACACCTGTACCAAGCCTGAATCTTGATAACATTTTGCTTAATATGTAGATACTGCTTCTGGTCTCTGTGCATCCTGTACCAAGACTGTATGACAAGGGCAGCCCTCCTTCTCTTAGCCAGTTTTGAAGATTGCCATTTTCGGAAATAACTCTGAATCACCAAAGCTGCTCTAATTTTCTGTTGAATTTTGTATTTCCTCCATCTTCTGAATGTAGACTGAATAGTAAGTGCTGAAGACTTTATGATTTCATATCTTTGCCGATCTATTTTTGCCAACTTAGTTGCACGCAGATGTCTCTGAATTGTAACAGTAGCCCAAACAATTCGTTTATATGCAGCAACAGACTTCACCATCCTTATCCTTGCTTGTACAAAAATAACACAGTGTCTTAGCTGTAAATATTTTTTCCTAGCAGAGTATCTCCTCCAATAAGCCTGCAGGTAAAAAAAGAAAAAATTTTGTATTTTCTTCATAGTATCTTGAGTTAAACATGAGTCAGGACTGTCATCTTCAGACTTTATAAGATTTCTCATTCCTACTTATCAGAACCACAGAGTATTCAGAACTGGAAAGACCCATGAAGATAGAGTCCTACACTTGAGTGAATGGCCCATACCAGGATCAAATCCATGACTTTGGTGTTATTAGCACCATGTTCTAACCATCTGAGCTCATCTCTGGGTCTTAATCCCTAGGAAGGTAAATCCAGAAATCTATATTAAAAAAACCAAAAAAGCAAAACCTAAATGTTTGTATCATTGCTTTTTTAAGCTTTTTAAATTCTAGGAAAAGGCTAAATTTACCCTGGCAACAACAGATTTCCTCTTAAACCACTTGATAAATCAGCAGTTCTTTAATATCTATTCTAAAAAGTCTCAGGAGTGCAGTATTTACCTTTGGGTAATGGTGGCTAAAGTATCTTGAAAAATTGAATAAATTGCCCAAACTACCATTGGCATGTCTGCCACTTAATATGCCCACTGCAGGTGACATAACACAAGGAGAGTAATTTTAATTTTTTTTAAAAGCTTCTTTAAGTAATGTTCAGCAGCTGCAAAGAAAACCAATACAATCTGATCAATCCTTACACCGACTATTTAAGGCCCCGTGTTTTAATGTTCATGGTATTCCAAAACATAGAAGGAAGGAATAATAGTTAATTTAATAGCACATTACCATCTTTCCCTGGAGAGAAAAACTTACGAAACCTCTCAAAAGCAGAGGAGGAAAAAAATAATAAAAAAAAGTATTACATTTCATGGAAGCATTAATTGCTGCAAGCAGCACAAATGCTCCTCAGCAAGGCTATTTCTTACAGGTTTCAGGGGGTTTCCTTGCCATATAATCTCACTTTAGGTTTTATTACCTGAATGACTGTGGCAGATTTATTTCTGACTTGCTCCAGCCTTGCCTTTTTCAGATTGAAAAGAGTCATCCTGGCCAAGTATCCTCTCCAATGCTTCTGGATGAAAATGGCTGCCTTCTCTTTCCTCAGGATGCGTCGGCGAGCCAAGAAGTTCATTGCAGATTTTTGAATTATCCGAGCAGCTGTGTCTCTTTCCTACCAAGAGTAAATTTCCATTGAACATTAGCTATGGAATTTTCACTCAAGTTTTTAATTTGAATAACTATCTAGAGCAATTTCATTAAAATATAGTACATACGCACACACTGTAAGATTAATTAATAAAAATAATGCCTGCAATGTTTAAAGGGTTTTGGTTTTGATTCCTTCTCCCCCACCAGCATCTTTACTATTAGTTATTTCAAAAGAGTTGTAAAGGCAATGTTTTGTCGTCATTATTAAGGTTGTGTAGATTTTATAAAGTAAAGTAACTGGAGATGAAAAATCCTAAATACAACCCCTGTCCCCTTCTACACCACAGAGTCTTAGAATATTTCACTTGAATTCTGTTCCAGCATCAAATAATATCTAACTTAGTAAAACACAGTGGTGGCATTTATGAACCTTAAGTGTGTCAGCTTTGAAACCCTCACAAGCTCTGGTATAAATACCAGAAAATCAAGATACAGAATATCAGAACTCATGAAATTCAATTCAAAAGACTGATGAAGCTTAGCTCCTTAACAGAAATAGTAAATCCATGCAGAAGTTTAATTACTCCTCTCATCTTGTAGACATTGACAGGAATTAACTACTCCTTTTTGTTTTAAGGAAGCAGTGCAACTATTATATTTGAAACACTGGGAAAACAGTTTAAGGGGTGACACAAAAAAACCCAGTAGCCTTTAAACACCTGTAATTACTTCAGGAGGCTAAAAGAAAAGTGAAATTTAGTAGATTACACCACCAAGAAGGCCACATATTTTGATGATAGAAATGGCACTCATTAGTTTAAATGCCAGTATTACTCAAAAAAACCTGTATTTTCCATTGAATTTATATTCTCTATTTTTTCCTTAATGCAGAACCTATGAATATTGCACAAGCAAAGAGTACCTGAGAGCGTTTCAGTTCCCTTTTCAGCCTGTAGTTCCTCCAAGCGGCCTGAATTAATCGCGCAGCTCGAGTTTCTTGCCGAAGATCGAGAAGCCGTGAACACAGAAATGACAGGTAGGTGATAACAACCTACAGAAACACAGAACACAGCAGGGTAAGGGCTGTTCAAAAGAGCAGGACACATTCACAGTAGGGCAGAACGTGTTTATATAGACTCCAAAGGCATTTTACCTTCTCATCAGGAATTGTATTTGACATGTCTGCGTGATGAATCATTGCTGGTATCCCACCTAGGTCAGAAACTGCAGCATTGATCAGCTGGAAGTTTTGCTTTTCATTGTCCAAGAGTTCCTTGTATAGGACTGAGGGAGTTACAGCTTTGTAAAGACAAAACATTAATCAAATCAAATTGTGCATAAAAGAAATAGGTCTAACATGAACTTCTGTTCATCAAGTAACTCACTTTGATCAAACATTTCTTCCACAACATTTAGAGAAGTGTCAGACTCAGATGAGGAGGAGGAGTTTAGTCCCACTGTAACAGTTCTCGAGCATTCTACAGTTTGAGTTGTCCGTTGGCACACAGCTTCCAAAGGCACGTAACAGGGGTGATAGTGATGAATCAAATGGCATAATACTCTGCCATCTGAGAAACACACCGTGAAATTTTCCACCTGTTAAATAAAATAAAATACAAATTCCTTGAATTTTTCTTACTAGTTAATAGGTATACACTGGATATTAATTTCTTCTCTTGTACCTTTAAATGTGACCAAGTGCAAATTATTTTTTAACAAAAAAAAAAATAGGTAGCTATTGCTTCCTTTGAACATTTACTGTAAAGTGACATACAGCTGTGACAATCCAGAAACCAAAAATGTGTCAGTACAGTGAACCTACAAGGGAACCAATCTTTCTACAGCAGGATCCCAAGTAAACTTCTACAGATACCTTTACATTAGGTTTTCAATGAAGAAATAAGTTCTGAATTTGCATCAGTGCTAAGTGCTCTGTTTTACCCTTCAGAAAGACTAGCAGCTGCTACAGTACTCTGACCAGAGTCAGGTCTCTGACCAGGGCTTCTCTTCTTGGAATGAGCAAACATATCCCTTCTAAACAAACATCTCTGAGGAGATGAACTGACCTTAGCCCAAATGTTAGTTTAATTCTCATAATTCTTATAAACACTGAAAATTCTATGCACAAATACTTTTAAAATGAAGGCTCATTAAAAGTCCACAGGCAATTCCCATTCCAGCAAATATGTTCAATTTTTGAAAAGCATTTTTATCCACAAGACTAACTGGAAGAGGAAATTTTTTTGGTCTGATTTTTTTTTTAAAAGAGAGCTGCAGCTAAACTCACAGAGTGATGGCTATTTCAAAACAGATTAAACAAAGTCCAGAAGGATATTTACAAATAATTACCATTTACTTCTACTGCATATTTGATAGTTTGAAGAACTCTGGTCTGTAAAGAATTACGACAGCACAGGGTGCATTTGTTAAAGTGTACACAAAACTATTTACCTTGATATTGTAAAATCCACAAACAGCATTAACCCATGCCATCAGCAGCTTCACATTTTCACTGTAACTCTGAGATGAGAAGTTACTACTGTCTTCCTGTACTCTAAAACCAGTTGCAAGAGTCTTGATGGCACCCAATCGTGCTTTTCTCCCGTGTGTGTTCTTCAAAAACTCAATTTCTTCTTTTAACTGTTCCACATTCAGAAAAACATCCACCTGTTAGGAAGAAAAACAAAAAATTGATGTGTTAACAGTCTGACATGCCAGGCATTACAGCCACTGAATGCAGAGCTTTAAATGTGGCATTTTTAAAGAGAAACTATGCTCACTTTAGCAGTACCTGCCACACAATCAGTAGTAGATAATCTGGATTTGCCAGCATAGATGGCAGATAAAAAACCTTAAATCTACCCTTCCCACAGTTCTGTGTAAAACAGTTACTGCATTAGTTAATAGTTGGGAGAAACAGGGAAATTCCCCAAAACAGCCCATGTAATTTCAACATGCTCTCAGAGGAAACAATTGGAGTCCTGCCTGAATTTCCACTGAGCCCATGTACCAATCCTCCTCTTTTAAGGGATTCCAAAAGGACTTGAGCTGGTGTTGTGATGGAAGAAGATTTGGAGAACAAGCAGCATATCCACAGTGTTTGGATAAAGCCACTACTCACTGAAATTATTTCTCTAATCAAAAGCAATGCAACTGTGACACACATCAGAAGAACTAACTGGAGGAAGTTAACTTAATAGTTACTTAATAGTGTAACAGTATTTAAGAAAAAAAATAACTACATTAGATTTTTATTATATTGTTCTACCTTAGTGATAGTTCTGTAGCAAAAGTCTTTAATATTCTTGCTTTACATATACTTAATTGCACTTACATTCCTGACTACTTAGTGGTGAAATTCCACCTTAACTTATTTTGTTTTGCCTTTCATGCATCATGCTCCTTCCAACTGGACTTGTCAGTTGGACATAGTTGGACATTTATTTTTAAAATATCCTGTGACTCAACTCTTAAAACAGTCTAAAGAAAGTTACTTTAACTTCCTCTACTAACTTTTGAAATGCCTAAGGAATCTTCATTCTTATTTCAAGAACGTTTCATCAAATTGACTGTTTCAGATAAAAGGAAGAAAAAGTAGAAGAGCTATAGCTTCAGAATTACTCTATAATTGTTTATCAGTGTAACCTCAAAATATCCTTTTAGTAAGAGTCCACCTGTAGTTTAAGATCAACATTATTTTAAAGTACCAATTCTGCTACTATACAGCATAAACTCAGAAGTTCAGTGTTTTCCAAAAATGTGAATGAATGTGTAAGAAAAAACACAGTTAAAACATTATCCAAGCTGTATCGTTAGGGAACAATTCGCAGTTTAGTAATGTTTACATGGAACTTTAAATGTGCAAAGCAAATAACTTCAGTCTAAAATTTGATTAGCAGAGGCTTTCACAGACATCAAATATTCCTGAAAAGACTGGTGTTTTCATTATTCCTCCGTTGTAACTAGCAAAAACCAAACAAAATAAGCAATTGAATAGTACCTGGAAGGCAAAGACAATTTTCCACAGCAGTGCTAATGTTCGTTCCCTGTGTCTATCCACGATATCCCTGGAGTCAATTGAAGCACCTATCAAATAAAACACGGGATTAAAATGTGCACCAGTTTTCTGATGCACTTAGAATAAGCCTGATTTCTAGGCCTTACCACTTTCATCCTTCAAGTGCACTCCTCGCTCTTTAAGGACATTAAGAACTATATCAACATTATGCATCTTCTGTAGCCGACTTATTGCAGGAACTCTCAGTTGTTTTGAAAGACTCCAATTTTTGGTCAGAAGCTCCACTGTTCTCCTAACAAAGGTAATTGCATGGTTTAATGCCTCTGATGAGCTCACATTAAGTATTATATAAAAGAAAATAAATATTTCAATAGAATTCTGTATCAACGCACACAAGACGAATGCCACATTGTAAGTCCACAGCCAGGTTTGTAACAGCAAAATCAAATTCATCGAGTGGAGTTTGAATATGACTGACAGGTAGTCCTAAGAAACCCAGGTGGCGGGAAAGGTCACCTTCACCACTCAGGAAGTCCCGGGAAAATGCAAGCAAAAGGTCTTTGCTAGCCTAAAATTGAAAAAACAAATAAAATCTTAACATTACAATATTTGTCAAGCAGAATACAATTTTCATCCCTTGTACCTCCCAAATTACATTTCATATTTACTTCTCTAATTCTTAAAATTATGTATTTTTTTAAAACTTATTTTTAGTAAGTCATGCAGCTTTAACTTTTGTCCGATTAAAAACAATGAAAAAATACTACACTGAGTCTTAGGACAATACTGGAGAGAGACATCAAA
This sequence comes from Coloeus monedula, assembly GCF_965178545.1. NCBI lineage: Eukaryota > Metazoa > Chordata > Aves > Passeriformes > Corvidae > Coloeus > Coloeus monedula. Next base: position 9,205,899 of record NC_138789.1, read on the forward strand.
TCACAGCTTTCACCTTGAACTCTGCATCCTTACAAAAGAGGCAGGGGTCATGGTCAATCATTCTGGAACGTTTGGCACAATCCAGAAAGCAAACCAACAGCAACCATTTTTTCAGTGTGAACTTTGACAAAGCTTCTTCATGACCTAGAATGATAGAACTCAGTAAGTGATAGTTAAAAAATTAAGTGCTACAAATAAGTTGGTTTTGGAAGTAATCATTACCTTCCCGGTAAAGGTGAGGTACAGTGGGATGTCTGTATTCAGCTGCAATGTCAGGGTTCCAAAGCAAGCGATTAAGGATAAATATTGCTAAACCCATAACATCACTATTACTCTCCAAAGCTATCAGTTCTCCATAAATAGTCTAATATGAAAGAAGGGGAAAAAAAATGCAGAAGTGTTAAAAATTACCTTAAACACTATGGGATTTTTTAAAATATATACAGTTTTGAATTTCTAAAATAATAAATGGCAACTGGTCTCTAAAACTCAAACAGTTTCCAACTAAGTCACTGAAAGGTAAAGCCAAAGGAAATTTCATAAGATCTAATCTCATTTCAAAACACGCATGATCATCTACATCTGAGAAATCAATCAGGAACTTCTTTAAGACAGCCGCATTCTTCTCCAGTTTAGTAAAGTGAAACTGATAGGTAAACGCTTTTGTGTTATTGGTCAGGGAATTAACTTCCAATTTCCTTCATTAAATATTTTCCTTCTTAATAAGGTAATCATTTTTTTAAAGCAAGTACATTGGAACAATTTTAAAGATAGTCATCAAGGTAGAACTGAATTGAACCTACCTGAATTAGTATGGCAGAAAATACAAAGAAACGCAAAACAACCTCTACCAAAAAAATTGCTAAATGTCCTTTAAACTTACAGATTATAGACTAAACACAGTGCACTTACCTCCAGACCTATACGCAGCCATAAAGGGTTGTAAGATAAAAGCCAATTAAGGACTTTCTGCCTTTCTCCTGCAAGAGAGCATCTTTTAATATTAGATCCAGCAAACATTTCATATTGATGCAAAAGTTTCTATTAAGCAATTTTAGATTCAGCAAACCGAGGGTGTGAATAATCCTTTCCATACTTACAAGGGGACAGAATGCCAGGTTTCAGACCTCTTACCTATGTCTTTCCAGAGGTGCCTGTCCCTCCGGACCAGCAGGCGCCTGCTTTCGATCTCCACCTCGAGTCTCTGGATGGCTTTAACCATGGCTTCGGAGGTGAACAGGCGGCAGGCCTCGCGCCGCAGCTTATTCAGCTTACGGCGAGCTGTGTACGCTTTTAGAGACGCCTCATCTTTCGTGGGGGCCTTAGGAAGGCTCATCTTGTGATGGTTCTCTTCTCCCAAGATAAGAGCAGCTGCGTTTACTGTTTAAACACACACAAAAAGCAGGCATTTACATCTCAAATAAAGGTAGCTTTGCACACCTCATTTATTTTTTCCCCTCTCTAAGCTGACAGTTCGTTATTTTCATTCTAACTAATGATTTGTCCTTCAGGAAGTTTGTCAGCTGTTGCACTAAACATATGTTGTCAAGTACAAGAATACTAGTCAAGTATTAAATATAAGAACACTTATTTCGTAAGTGAGCAGGACTAGGAATTCAGTTTTAAGACTAATGGTTCCATCTTCAGTTTTTTCAAATGAAGCTAAAGATAGAGGAAAAAGTAAGTTTTCCTTTTAGTAAAGTGCCGGCTATAATGTTTTCCAGCAGGTGGGGATTCCCCATTCTACACCCACTGAGCAGCGCTACAGCCACACATTCCAGTGCATTCTGGTTGCAGAGCACGCTCCTCATGCCGGGGGTGTGGTGCGCTGTGCTTGCCATGAGCAAGTGAGCTATCCACACATATCAGAAGGGGAAAAATATGACAACATGACCCTGAAAAGGTTTATGGTTAAATGAGTACTACTACTCATTAGTGTTTATCAAATATATAATATAATGCTTAAAAAAATGAGAAGACAAAATTCTTGTACTCTTACCTTGTGAGGTATTTGTTTTTACATTGAAGTCATCTGGGGTAAGTACAAAATTTAACCACCAGGTGAAACCTCGTTGCTGCTTCTCCTTCCAGCGTTCATCATAAAACATGTTTTTAGCAGCAAAAGGCATTGGGTGCCTAGGGATGACTTAAAAAAAAAAATCAAAACAAAACAACAAAAACTAATTTAGCACTATAGCCAAAAAAAGCAGATTATTAAAATCATCAGTGACTTGCGGATCAGGGACTATTAAATTAATTTCAGCCACAAAATATGGACTAAGCTGTTACAGCACTAGAACTAAGACAAGATATCTAGAACTCAGGCCATTGCAGTGGGGCAAACCCAAGCTGAACTGGATTACATCCAGGAAGAACTCTCTTATAGATGCATTTTTCAGAGCAGATCAACTCAGTATTCTTAACTCTGCAAAAGTTTTATCTTGTTGGGAAGAGATTTTCTCTTCTGAGGTATTCTGTTGTTGCCTTAAAATGTTATCAGATATGGAAGAGGTATTTAACTGATAACCATCAGTAAACTGGGAGCATAACTGTAATGTAGCTTTCACACTTACAGGCCAGTCTGGAAGAAAGTAATATTTACTCTCAGCTGACCATGTGTTGCAACCAATTTTCTTATAAGTAGTCAAAATAGATCACAAAAGGTTACATATATTGTTCTACTAGGTATTGCTTCATTTTAGGTACTATCTTCTATTTCCTCTCAGTTCTAACCAGTTAGGTCTTACCTGACACCAGCAGTACAATTGTGACATTCTGTTCAGTGTTTTACTAAAAACCTGGAGTCTGCCTACCTGTTTTCAGTGGTTTCACAAATGTCAGGTGAGACTGGGCCAATCCAGGGACAGGTTTACTAATTCTCTTGGTAGTTTTAGATGCCTTCTGAAGTGAAGAACCTACCAGCATTAACACATAAATATCAACAGGAAATATGTCAGTGAAAGTTAATGCATTAAAGTTCCTATCACTTCTAAAGCACAGAACTAGAGTAATTCCCCATGAACCATTCAAAATACCAACAGGAGCTTCCTGTTGGTGGAAAGTTACAGAAACCATGTTGGCTACAACTAAAGGGGAAGAATGTTCAAGAGCAAATAACTGCTCTTGTACATCACAGTTCTTCCATAACCCTAAGGAAATGCAGCATTTGAATTTCATTATATGGCTAGAAACACTAGGCTACTTTGTACAAACTTTCATTAGAACATGCAACAGGGTGTATTCTATAAACATTTGGGGTAAGAGTTATGAATTTTAGGGCTTTATTCACTCCTTCCCACAGTTAGACAGCTTACTACATTGGTATTCAATTCAGAGCAGCCTGACTTGTGTTAGTTTGTGCACCGAGGCACTAGTTAATAAGTATTATCCAATGCACAGATACAGGATTTAAATAAAACACAAGGAAAAACGCAGATCCAGGCTTTCTCAACATGGTGCAACAAAGCCTTTTAGCACAATCATACTTTCACATTAATGCCAAATGAAGGATAAAAATGTATTCTGTTGCAGAAGAAGTACAGTTGCTGCCTGACAAGATGGTGCTTCAGAAATAAAAAATACTGATGATTTGAAAAGGCGAGGAAAGATGTGTGGATGCAGGGAACTACAGACTGGTGAGTCCTGTGCCTGGGAATATCATGGAATGGATCCTCATGGAAGTGATGTTAAAGCACATGTAAGACAAGGAGGTGATTCAAGACAGTCAGCATGGCTTTACTTAGGACAAATTGTGCCTGACCAGTCTGGTGGCCTTCTGTGGCTAACACTGTCAACAAGGGAAACTGACTGATGTAATCTACCTAGAGTTCTGTAAGGCCTTCCACACAGACCCACGTGGTATCCTTGTCTCCACATTGGAGAAATATGGATTTGGAGGGTGCACCACTGGATAAAGAATTAGATCCATGGCTGTATAACCAGATGGAGGTTAGTGATGAATGGTGTCCCTCAGGGATCTGTCTTGGGACTGGTGCTCTTTAATACCTTTATCAATGACACAGAGACAGAGATCGAGCGCACTCTTGGCACATCTGCAGGTGACACAAAGCTGAACTGTGCAGGTGCCACAACAGACTGGGAAAAGAAATCAGAGAGAGTAGTCCTGCAGAGAAGGACTTAGGGGTTCTGGTGGATGATAAGCTGGACATGAGCCCACAGCGTGCACTCAGAGCCCAGAATGCCAAACGGATCCTGGGCTGCATCAAAAGAGGGGTGGCCAGAAGTCATGGGAGGGGATTGTTCCCCTCTACTCTGCCCTTGTCCAGCCCATCTATCTTTATCCTAATGGATTAATAACCTGGTAGATAACACACCTTTTCCTGCTGCATATCAACACTTTCAGCACATGATTCTTTTGCAGACCACCTTAAAAAGCCTGACATTGAAGTGCATTACTGAAAGCCCCAAATCAAATCCAGATCGCAGAACAGATCATTAAACTGAAGAAAGCAGCATGTGCTATTTTGATCTAAAAGCCATGATGAATTTTTCCTGTTAGTTAAATTTTGCAAATTAAATGCATCTTTAAGTTACAGACCCTCATTCTTTTCACATTCCAGAGCATATTTGGGATTGGAAGAGTTAGAAAACCCAAAATAAACTGAAATGCAAGCCATCAGCTTTTTCTGATCTTCAAGCAACAAAGTATTGGCAAACAATAAGGCAGAGAGATCTACACAAGGCTGACAACAAGGTAAACAGACAGTAAAAAGGAGGAGACTGAAAAAGACTTAGGAACTTCTTCACTAGAAGGGTGGTTAGGAATTATCACAGGCTGCCCAGGAAAGTGGTGGAATCACCACCCCGAAAGTGTTGAAAAGGTGCATGGATGTGGCACCTGGGGTGATGGTTTAGTGGTGAACATGGTGGTGCCAGGCTAATGGTTGGACTCAATGCTTCAAGAGGTTTTTTCCAACCTTCATGATTCGACATTTGAAAATATATGACAACAGCAATGGAGTCAAACAATCACAATGGTAAATGAACATGTGACAAATCTTGTGCAGTAAGTTTCCAGAAAATTTTAATTACGTAAGAAGGGCTCTGCTCAAGAGCTTTTATATACTTTCCCTATTATTGCCATTAACAAATTTACACAGGAATAAAGTAAATTTGAAGCCAATTACATAACCAAAACTCTGACCTACCATTCAATTTTTTAAAACGCATATTGCAAAGGCTCACATTTCAGAGATATGAAATATTGCTGACTGTTCCTGGACAGTTCAGTTTGCTATGCACATTTCCTAATCAAAGACATCTTTTAGAAAATGGTAAATGAAGGAAACACTTCTCACCAGCTTTCTTTCTCTGCCCCGCTCTCTCTCCATTCGTGGGTTTGAAAGCTGATGGTCGTCTGATCGTACGGGTTTGATTGTCATTGCTAGAGGTCAGAGCTCTTTTTCTTTCCACTTCTTCCACGTGCACTGGAGCTGCAACTCTACTATTTCCTAAACACGTTTCACTTTTCCTCTTACGACATGAAGAAGTTGATCCAGTAGGAGATGAATTTACTTTGTCATTGTGACACTTATTTTCAGATGAAATTGCACCTGTAACTGGCAGGTGTTTTGAGGTTTCTGCTTCGGTATGTATGGGCACCACATTAGCACATCCTATTATTGCTTTATTGAGGCATTTTTTAGATTTTGGCTGGCGGGTTTCCACTCTTGTTTCTTCAGTAGCACCAGGCTTACTTTTTATGACAGTGGCAGAAAGAATTGGACGCTTTTTTGTTTGCTCTCTCTGAGAAAGATTGTCAGTCTGAAGCTCCTCTGCAGAAGGAAAACTGCAGTGATCTTCCTGGGGTTTATCATAATGAAGCGCCTGTGATTTTACACAATGTAACTCAAAGACTTCATTTAAGTTGTGTTCTACGTGAACTTGAGTTTCTGTCTCTACACCTCCATCTTTTTTCCATTTTGAGGGTAGAAATCTCTTAACAACGTAAGTCTCTGTGGTGGACGATATTAATGCTGCCTCAGGTTTAGGAGTCTGTGACTGTTTATCTGACAAATTGTCCTTCACAAATTGATCAGGTGACAGGACTGGAAAAGACTGTTCTGTTACATCTATATCCACTTGATAATTGTCATTTACAAAAGCATCTGGACTTAAAATTCTCCTTGAACTTAAAACAGGTGCAGAGGCTGAGTGCTCTGGAGTGGAAACTGGTGAGAGCGTAAAATTAAGAACTCCTCCATCATTTGAAATTGGCAGTTGTGCTAATCCAGCAGAACTGGAGGCACTTTCAGATTGTGATTGATTGCGCTCAGTAACACATTTATTGATGTTACAGCTGTCTATCTCAGGCAACAACTCCTCATTTCCAGAGGCAGCAATATCCCCAAACGCAGTAGACCTTCTCAGGGCAAGTGGTGTGTGAACAGTATTGCCATGTTCCTCTGCCACTCGTGCAATAGGAGATGGAGGCAGCTGATTTTCTGTGCCAGCAAGAGGGTCGCTTCCTTGGGATATATTATTCTGCACCGTGTTCTGATTCTCACGTGACTGAAGTGGACTTCTAAGTCTATCTGCCTTCCGAGAAACTCGAAACGTTTTATTAACAGTTTTAATTTCCAGAGTATTCTTAGCTTTTATTGCAGATGTTCCTGAAGAGTTTTTCTTTTTTAATGTTTCCCAAAGACTCTTCTGAAAAAGAACCGTAAATAACAGTGAGTGTGCTGGTTTTCTAAATTCTTCTACATGTAAAAGTGAACATTACTAGCGTATTCATTCAAAGTTTAAAAAGGCTATAAACAGAACACCTAATCAAAAATAATTCACTATACGTTATTTGAAGGCTTGACAACCATTTATTTGGTCATGTTTTAGTTTTATCCTTTAAGCTGTAGCGTATCAGTACCTACTTTCCAACCCAGCCAAAAAAAGTTGAGGACAATGGGCATTTCCACAGCATCATTTATCACTGAGATTTGCAGTAATGAAACAGAGTTTTCTAGTAATAAAAAACAATATTTGCATCAGCCATGCCAAAGTAACAGAATTAAGACACAAACACACACTCACCTTTTTCTTCGGGGGCTGCTTAGCAGCACCAAGGAGCACAGCTTGATGTTTTACAATGTCATTAACAACAAAAGTCACCAGTTCTCTGATTTTTCCTTCTTCTAATGGTGTCCATGTGATAGAAACAAAGATTCTTTGTCCTGCCTATTGGAGAAAAAGGAATATTTAATATCTAGCATTTAGGTACACTTTTGTAACATTGAAGATGAAGTAATTAATCAAACCAGGAGCAGTATATAGAAGTAATACACATTTCGACAATGAAAAAAATTGTTAAATGTTTAAATGCCAGTTTTCCCTCTCTGACACATAAATTTAAGTGACCCCTATCAAAAATGTTGTCTTACTAAAAGGACATATACCTCTTAATCAAACTATAGTGGAAAACAAGAAAAAATACATATAAATATGACACATACTAGAAAGGAGAAGGTTTGAGTAAAGGTGAGTAGAAGAAATTACATAATTTTTTGCACATATTAATCTTGTAAATCCTCTACAGTAATTTTGAGAGAATTATAGTGGGACTAATAATCAGAGGTTGATTTTTAGGACCTTAGCTGACTCTAAACACAAGTGTCAATTTTTTCAGTTAAATGACATGCTAACATGAGATTTGACATACAAGTTCTTTGAAAAAAATGGAAGATACTGCAAATGATCAAGGAAGGCATTAAACTTTCTATTCATTAATTCCTACAGGAACATGTTATTCCAAGATTTCGAAGTGGGACTCCAGCCTGGTTTTATAAGCCCATTGTTGCAAATCCCCAGAGTGTTTCGTTCTCTCTCACAAACGCTCTGGACAGTCTAGATAGTCATAGATGTTTGTTCATCTAAACTATTCTTTTAAAAACTGGCATTGATTGGACTAGCCACAGTTTGCATTTCCTTAGGTGTCATAAATGTTTAGTCCTATTTTAAGCACGCTTTGCTCTCTATTGTGTCACTAACTAACGTGCAGAACGGCGAACTGGTATCCTCTGCCCTCAGCCTTTTTCCTACACATATATCCTGACACTTTTTGACAGGTCTCCGTCTTTAAAACATTCCCAAAGAACAATCCATTTCATTTCAATTTTTGCTCCTCGCTGCAAACACCTGCTTGAGTCAGGTTGTGGCGCCTTCGCGGCCTCGACAGCCCCTGGCCCGAAGGACCCGACCCCGCCACCCCCGGCTGCAGCCGCCGCCCTTCAGGGGAACCGGGAGACACGAGCGCAGCACCGACACGCACCGCCCGCGGCGGGGCCGCGGCTGCCTCAGATCGCGGCTGACGGGGGCAGCCCCCGGCCCTGCGGCCGATAGCGTCCCACCTGTCCCCTCGCGTGTCCCCCGCCCCCGGCCCCGCAGGTTCCCCCGCCTACCTCCACAAGGAAGCGGCGGGGCTCGATGCTGAAGCCCCTGGCAGCGGCCGGGAAGCGGTCGATGACCACCTCGGCGTCATCCTCGTTGGGGTTGTCGATGCCCAGCAGGCGCGTGCGGGAGGCGCCCACTCGCAGCCGGCCGAAGCTGAGGAAGGGCGGCCGAGAGAAGTAACTCAGGACCAGCACGGCGGGGCCCTCGTCCGCGTCCTCCTCGCCCCCCCGCACGGCCCAGCGCCGCCGGCCGGGGTTCTTGGCGGGGCTGAGGTCCCCCCGCGCCGCTGCGGTGACAGAGCCCGCAGCCATGGCCAGGCGGGCGCGGGGCAGCGGCTCCGCACAAGCAGCGCTGCGCCAACCGCCGCGCGAGCGTTCAAACCCACGATTCTGCCAATCCCCGCGCGGGCCGAGCCCACTAACCCCGCCCCGTCGCGCATCAGCCAATCACCGCTTGGCTCGCGCCCATTCCAACCCGCCCCCTCACCCCTCCGCCAATCAGCGCCCGGCGCTTCATTTAAACGGCCCGAGCCGGCGGGGCCGCGAGCGCGGCGCGTGAGGGTTCTGAGGGGTTCGAGATGGAACAACGGCGGGCAGCAGCCGCCCTGACAAACAGCTCTCCTCCCCGCGCTGCAAAGTAAACCCACGAAGCAAGCAAAACCAACATGGGGTGGTTTTTTTGTAAATAAATTTAATTTACAAAATATTTTAAAATTAAAAGTAGAATGAGACGCACAAACCCGATGAAAACATCGGTCTCATCTGTTTCTCTTTCATGAACTTTAAAACTGAAAAACACACAGCGTACTGTGTTTCCATGCTGTTTAAAAACAAACGGGGGCAGAAATCAAAGCTTAGCACAAGGACCCCTGCAAGAAATCCTGTGAAGCACACAATGTTAAGACAAAAGAACTTTACTTTTCCATAGCAAACAAAATTACACATAGGACTGAGTACTTCTACATTTACAGTACACTTCCTAACTTTTCCTTACAGCAAAGGATTTCCCCTAAAAAGACAACTTTAAAGACTTCCATCTAAAATATTAACCTGTACAGATCACATTTAAAACACATTATCTCAATATACCAGTGACAAAATACTGAGTTCTTTTCCCCTTATTCTTTCATATAAAAGGACCAACATTTAAACATGATCAAGATGGTTATGGGGGATTCAAAAAATTTTGTTGTTTTTACCTTTAATCCACCAAAACCTTTTAAACCAAAACATTTCTTATGAACCATGAAAAAGACCCTTACGGGCTTAAGCAAAGTGACTGCCCTGCATTACATTCTGCCAGTGACATTCTTGGATGCACACGATGAAATAACCAAACTGTTGTGAGACTGCGTTGTAGAGCAGGATCCCACATGGCAAGAGTCACAAGGACCTACAGATAAATGCACTCTGCTTCCCTTTAGCCTCAGGCATATTGGGAACACACAGTCTGGATCAGGTATCCTTGTGTGTTCCATACAGAAAAATTTCACACCTTTTTTATTGTTATCAGGGAAAAAAAACCCTATCCATCTACAACAGAATTCATTCATAATTCTACATTCATGAACTCCTACACAGAAGTTATTTTAAATTTAAAAACTTGAGGGTCATTTATTCCTTAGCAGCCCGTAACACATTTCACGTTCGATCAAGCACATTGCGAGGCAACTCCTTGGAAGCATTCTTCAGTTCTGGAGGCTCTTTCACATTCGTTACAGGGAAATAAGCTCAGCTCTTTGAGGACACCAAATACATCTTTTGTCAGTGTGGTCTGGCATGACCCATCTTTAGAAACAACTTTAGAAATATAATATAGTAGTGCTATATTATTAAGGAAACCACAGCCTTACAAAAAAATATCTTCGCCATTACAATGACTGATGTTCAGCGTGAAAAGAACCCATGAGGGATACACCTCTGTAAGAAAAGTGTCAGTGCTCAAAGAGGAAATTCCAATATAAATAAATAAACTGAACATAAAATCCACTAAAAGAATTATAGGCAGTAGCCCAGTCTACAACCAGAAATTTGTCTAGCAAAAAAATACAGAATTTAATGTTTAAACAGAACGAGTGCAATAAGTTCTCAGAACCACGCAGCAGTTTGGAGTACCAGCACGGACTCCACTCTTCTTCCCAAAGGTCAGCATGTGGAAAAGACCAACTTTTTGCAATGTGCCACTAAACCCTCTTTAGAGATCTTTTTAAGAGACACCTGCTTCTTCCTTCTTTGGCAATAAACGCTCAACTGATCCAGGGACTGCCAGATAAAACATTTAAAGTAAATGCCCCCTCCACATTAACAGCACATGCACTCTCTGATGAGCACATTAAAATGGAGGGAGCAGACTCTAAGGAGTTTCAACGCATGAGCTGTGAGGCGCAGACCTTTGCCCTTTAACCCCAATCTTCCTAACAGGAACTATCCTCTATCATGCAGAAACCAAATACTTTCACCTACCAAACGAAGTCCCAGTCCATGAAAATTTACTTTGCTCATAATATGGATTTTAAATAGATGTAAAGCCATAAGAATTATAGCTCATGATATTAAATAAAAATAAAAACTATGTATCTAGCACATAAGCTTTCCTATTGTCTTTCACTGTCAACTGGCAATGATCCAGCCTGACCAGCAGGTAAAAACACTAGCTAGTAGAGTTATCTGCAAACAAAAGAACACCAAAGAACTAGTAGGTCATCTTTTCCAGGAATGACTAGTAATTCTGGTCACCCAAACAGCAAAGAGAGAGCTCGTTTTTCTGAAAAACGAGTCCTTTTATAGTCCACTTCTTGTTGGGCATGCACGAACATGGAGCCCTTTGAAAGTTTTTGACCTTAATGTTTTCTGAATAAACAACTGAACTAGAGAAAAAGCCATTCTTTAGAATATATATAAAAGGCACGATTATGAAAGAGTTTTTAAAAGGACATTATCAAGTAAATATGCTCCAAATTCCATTTCAGTGTTTTCCTAGAGTGCCTTCCAAACAGACTGGACTTTAAAAGAAATAATTATTTACCAACCACTTTGAAGCCACTGTTTTGTCAAAATCCTACAATCCTTATTTCTACTGTAGGACAGAAAAGACAAGAAATAACAAAGAATTAGGCTTTTAGTTTGAGCACTGCACTGACACCACTGATGTTGGGTTACTTTCAACAGTACAATTACAAATGCAGTAGAAATCATGTTTCGTGTGCACATGAATAGTATGAATATGATACACACATGTAGACTTGATAACTACACATAAACCAGCCATTTTCAAGCCATGGAGTGTAAAGGTGACAGAAACAGTTTTATTTTTAAAGGAGATGAAGGTGGAGTTAGAAAGCAGGAAGGGTAGTACTTGATAGTGTCCTTTCAGAAGGTGGCATTCAATGGCCTTGTTATTGCTGTGTATTTGCTAGTCTTCAGCTTCTTCCCAGATCTATTTACAGCATGTCAGTCTGAACATTCCCAGAGCACAGCTCTAAATTTTACTTTAGAGATACAAACATAGAACAGTTAAACATATGTAGTCCTGTTTTAGAAACTGAACTTTTAAAGTTTAGGACTTCTATTGTGCTTCTTTGGCTAAGTCCTATTTAAATATTGGTAACAATTAAAATTCTATAACTCTGCCACTATTTAACAGCTAACAGAAATCTTTGGTGTGTTTAGGTTAAGAATCCATTAGGGTACAAGCTTCAAAATATGAACATTGATGCAGTTCTGGCCTCTCTCCTGCACACTGCTCAACACTGAAATAGGTGATTAACAGAATCTAACACCAAAGTATCTGAATACAATCTAAAATGATCTGTGTCACTTGAGAGTTTGTAGAACTGTGATGTAAGAGAGCTCATCACCACAACTCCCCTGCGTTCAGGTCATTGAATAAATTTAACAGTTACAACAATACACATAAATCCAGTTTCCCATTTTAAAGATTCTTTGAGATAATAATTTAAGAATAGGGAAAACTGGGGGGAAATTTGAATCTTAATTCTCATCTTAGTAAGATGGGAATCTTACTACATAATTCTTGTGAGGAATTATGAAGATTATAAAATTACTGCAGATACTTTCTTTGGCATCATATTCACCAAAAAAAACACAGAATAATTATTTTCAAAGTAGACTTAAAAGAGAAAGTTTGATGAGGCTAAACTATACTAGATTTCATCGTGACACCAGACTTGTAGTTCCAAATGGGTTTTTATGTCTAGTAAAGAAAGAGCTAAAAATAATTAGACATAAAATACTCTCAAGAGTTTAACTTTGGTTTATAAACACAGTACAAGAAAGTGAGAAACAAAACAATTTAATTAGCAACTCACAAGAGATTTATAATTACTGATTTTTTTTTTTTTAAATAGAAATTAAGTACTGTTCTGGAACAGTCTTTAAATTTCTCCTCTATCACAGATAACCTGAAAATGGGCACATTAATGTGGGACCCTGATATCACTTATGCTCTAGCAAGGATAAACCATGCCAAGCCTCTGTGACTGTTCATGGATTAAAATGACGTGGCAAATGCTCCCATTTCCTTCAAAGTTAGAGTGTGGGCTACACTTCAGAAGACAAAGAAGACTGAAAAGGCAAGAAAAAATGCATCTTAAAATTATATAGAACTAAGTTCTGTAAGTAGAAAATTAGACAATACCATTGTCTAAATCTTCCCGCATTATTCAATATTAGAGATCAAAGAAGAACTGAGGGCAAATTTAGGCAGACTAATTGTACTCAGGGGGGATCATCGAACACCTTGTTTAGTGTCTTCATAAAGTATCATAAATCACTTTTCAGAAGAACCTAGTGCCTGTGTGCACTGGCTAGGCTCCAGAGTCTAGCCACCTTTAAAACCCTCCAAAAATGCCTCAGGTTCAAGGAAATTATATATTAATTTCTGTGTGAAACATAATTCAAAGTTTGTGTTTCATAGCCCTGCCTACCCTTACAAATTTTCATGAATTTTAAATAGTCTTTATTCTTTTAGAATGCTTTCTATTCCACTTAAAATATTAACTCAAAGTGAGATGCAGAAAGGCAAATAGCCAGATATGTAATTACATTTTCAGCCACTATCCTTAAAAGATATTTCAGAGCATTATTTTTAAAAGACCATCTATAAGATTTTTAAAAACTCTTAAAATCACAAGAAACACTCTCTCAGTATGCATCAAAATGTGCCTAAATGTTCAAATATTATGTAAACAAATTGTTTTCCCAAAACTATGCAGAAGACTTAATGAGTCCAAATAAAATATAAAATATAAACCTTAAGTTGCCAAATCAGCCTTCTGGTGGCCGATGGCTTAGTAAATTAGGTGGAATGTTATGGTCTGATCATGAATGTTCATTGTTTGAAATATTCTGTACAGTTGAAGTTGTATCTAGCCCCAGTAAAGTTCCAAGATATGACTGGTCTCTAGGATCCAACATTTGCTCAGGCCTTACAGGGTGAACAATATTTGCAGGCTGTGGAGTCAGGGTGTATTTCTCAAGGAAGGAGAGCTCCGTTGTTCGCTGATAATCCGGCTGCTCCGGCTGCGGGGGAAGGATGCCGTGGGACTGAGCACTGTGCTGCACCAGCTCTGCTTGGGGGTCTGGCATGGGAACAGGGACCAGAGTCACAGGCACACACACTTCTGGGGATACATTCTGCAGCAAAGTTTTGGCTTCTGATTGATATGCTTTGGACTGTTCCACATACTGTTTAGCCTCAGTTTGGTAAACCTTGTCATCAGAGGTGTACTGCACTGGTAAGGAGACTAGCTTTTCCTCTGGAGAAGATTCCAATGCCTCTTCTGCAGCCTTAGATCCATGAACATGATCAATGTGGTACTTCAGCTTGTCTTTTCGTTTAAATGTTGCATTGCAGTGTTGGCAATTAAAAGGTCGAGCATCTGAATGAATAACCATGTGTTTCGTCAATGTCTTCTTAATTCTGAAAGACTGATTACAGATCTGACATTTGTAGGGCTTCTCACCTGCAAAGACAGAGAAGTAACAATTAGCTCTTCTGAGTAATACCAGATCATACATAAATATGCAAATACTTTCCATGGTTTATGGCATCAAGACCTACTATAAAACAATTTTACTGAAAAACAGTGTAAGTTTAACATCAACTCTGGAATCAAGAGAGTCATCAGCAGTTTGTTTAGAAGTTATATTGGCATGCTCTTCTCCTTACATACAATTCTCTCATACAATACTTTGGACTTACTTTAGAATACAAAATCAATTTTAAAAAAACAGTCCTTCAACTGTTATGATACTGGGATTAAATTAGTTCAGTTTGTACTTCTACCCATTTTAAAAGGACAATGGTTTTCCTAAATACAAGGCAGGAAAAACAAAGTCAAACAGAAAGGACATAACTCTTTCCAAAGGGAGTTCAATCTTTGTTTAGATTACTACTTGAAATGCAATAATGTCTGGAGCACAGAAACATTTAGAAGGTCTGGGTAAATTTGTCAAGAACACACACCACTGAACTAAAGAGGAGGTGTAGAGTGTCCCACAAACCTGAGCTGAGATTATCACTGTTCCAGCTAAACAGAGGGAGAACTGTATTCAGGAATGGCCAGCATATGAGAATGAATAAAATCTTGCTGCTTTCTCCTACTCTTGTTCTGAATGCTCAACAGCCATAATGAATTAAATAACTGAATCAATATTGATGCATAAAAATACATTCCTACGTTGGGGATTATTTTATTTTTACCTGAATGTGTCCTAAAATGCATTTCCAAACTTGATTTCCCTTTAAAAACTTTCTTACAGACTTCACACTGGTGAAATGTTGCTTTATATCTTTAAAGAAAAAAAAGACATTTCATGTTATTTTTTTGTAACCAACTAACAGTAAAGCTATGTGCACAGTCCTTTCTTTAACTGCAAAATAGCTAAATATCAAACTTTCCAAATTTCCTCACTTATGTTCCTATTTCCCAGCCTCTACATACCAATAAGGTCAAGCAGATTCTTTTCAATATTCAATTTTATTCTCTGCCAGGATGACATTTAAGTATTCAAAGAACAAATTTACCAAAACTTCTTTTTTAACCCCAAAAATCTCCATAAGTAACATTTTTTTGCCCAACACCCACAAGGAGCTTTTACTTTGACAGAATCAGGCCACAAATAAGATTCTAGGAATAGCCGAATTTCTAGGTAGGCTACTACCTACTAAGGGAAAAAACCAGAATAAGCAATGCACTGTACTTTTAAATCAGACATGTCTTTAATGGATTCTACACAACACTAGTGGGTACTAACAGCTAAAACACATCATCTGAAAAACAGCTAGGGCTGTTTGTGTCAAATCTCTGAGAGGTTTATTTTTAGAGCTCAAGAATTTTAAAACCCTATTGCATTTTCGAGACATAAAGGGGTTTAAAAGTTTTTACCTACTTTCAGAGCCACTAATCTGCTGCTAGCTTCTAAAATACCTTAAGTGTGAGATAATTCTCACAGCGCTTACATGATGAGTATAAATTCAGTTTTAACTAGTCTGCAATGAGAATATTACAGCAAACCATCAACTAAGAACACACTGAGACAGATAAAATTGACAGATTAAAATCTGATCCTTTTTAATGCTTTTATTTACTTAATTATGCTACAAAGGAAGTATCCTGCTTAAATTGTGAAGGCAATTTTCTGACATCCCCTTCAAACTGTAATAATGATATCTCTATCAAGACTGAGGTACAGGCATGACAAACACACAGTTTAGCAGAATTCTGCTCACACATCCAAGTCCCAACAACATCAATTACAGCACAGAAATATTTATGCAGTTGTAAAAACCCCATACTTACTTCTGCCAAACTTTCTCCCCTAGATGAACACTTTTATAATGAACAGTAAGGTGATCTCGACGGCCAAAACATTTTCCACATTCCTCACACTGATGTGCTTTTTCACCTACAAGGGCAAAATTCAATAAATTTTGGTTAAATCTTTTGGAATTTATTATATGTCTATGACTATACCATGTTCCCAAAGTTCAGCCCATCAAGCTCTTCCACACCTCACTTGGAGAAGGATTCTCTCTTACCAAAGAAGAAAATTCAGCAAGCATGATGGTTCTATCAGAGTAAGGATTTTACCACTTTTTATGTAGGACTATTCCATACCATTCCTATAAAGAAATTTGTGTTCAAGTCAAGAGACACTTCCCCAAACGCTCACTGCATGGGAGGTACAAGTGAATGACTGGGAATGTACTCTCTTCATTATGACCTGAAAAGTGATACCTTCAATAATTCAGCTGTTTTAAAAGAGAAGCTCATTGAAACATACCAATTATTTTCAGCTACTGATTTGTCGAACTTAAAATTACACCACAGTATTTCTCTTTTTAATTATCCTGATGTACATAGTTACCTTTTTCTTTTATGCTGCTGTTTAAAAGTATCTTGATGCTTTTTAGTCATCTTGAGATCTTCCACAAAGTGGCAGAATATTTCTTCTCATGTAAGTAGGGGTGTGGACAGTCAAAGAATGTAACTTTCTAGAGGGGGGAAAAGCAAATAGAGCAGAAAAGAGGATTTTTTTTCCTTTTTTTTTTTTTTTTTTTTTTTTTTGGGTACTTGGAGTTTTCAAAGATTTCTTTATTTCATAGCAGGTATTATGACTTCAAACACCAGGAAAGAAGCTGTCTTTCAAATAAAGACTCAGGAAGTTTAGACTCTGATCACTTTCCTATTTTCATGCTGCCTAGAAAGTATTTTGCCTCCTAGAAGGCCGTATTTCCTCTGGATCCTGTCGTAAAGAAGTCACCAGTGAATCTTTGCTCTTCCTATACATTTGATAACCTTTCTGCTCTCAGTGCAACAGATTATTTTTCTTCCTCCTGATCATCCCCATCTGTTCGTAGGGCTGATTCCTTCAGCCTTCCTTCCCTCCTTCCCATAAGAGGGACTTCAGAAACACCTCTCTGATGTTCTTAAATTAAAGTGATCAGTGTACAAACTTTGACAGAGACTCTGACAGCTTCTTCTGCATTGTGGCAATAGTGTTTCACACAACTGCTATTAAAAAAAAGAAATCTGAACTCATTAAAAAATCCTCCTTTTTCACTTTTGCTTTATGTATTTATGATTTTTAAAGCAATTCACTGTTACATGTTTTTGACTGTCCCTCGGCTTTCTATGGTATCATGGAGGAAACATTTGGCTTTTAAACTTTTAAAACATGTACGATTAACCCTACTTTCGTAAACCTTAAAAAGAGTGGCAGGAACTTTTATCAGGCCTAAAACATTCCATGTACTGAAAAAAAAAAATCCATAAGGAATTTTTTATTTGGTGTTATTTCAAAATAGTAATTTTGAAGCAAATTTCCAAAGAAAATACCTACCTGAATGTATTTTTTTGTGTTTTGTCAGATGGTCATGCCGAATAAATGTCTTCCCACATTCTTCACATTCGTATCTTTTGTCATCATGATGCACTCTTAGATGAAGTCTGCATATTTAGTCATAAACATAACCACAAAATGTAATTTTGTTAACATAACCTGTACTGCTAATTCGATGGAAAACAGCAGAAAATGCAGTCTTTAATGCTTCACGTTAAGTACCAGGAAGTAACTTTCAGCTGAGGTGCACCTAAATTGCTCTTAAAAAGCAAGAGAGAACTGAGCTAAACTCTCTTATGTGGCATTAATTTAGGGGGATATTTTAGTCCTCTGCTTATTTTCTCTTTGAGTAACAAAAACGCAGAAGTTTTAGATGTGCAAAAACTCAGCTCTGAGAAAAGATTTGTAGAGGGTTTTGTTTGTGGTTAAGCCATTAATGTATTAAAAATTAAATGAATTCTCACAGATTATTAAAATATTTTAAATATTGAAAGATGTTTAGAACATGCACTAATGCTCTCAGAGGTGGAGTACATCAAACACATACATTATAAAGAATTATATCAATTACATGAACACATATATATCACCAAATAAGCAAAACAGTTTAGCAGCTTGTTTAATAAAAATCTGTACCTGTAAGAGCTTCCATGACGAAAACTCTGCCCACAAATACTGCAAAGATGCGGCTTCTCTCCACTGTGAATTCTCAGATGTTCCTTCAAAGTTGTTCTGTTTAACAAAGCCAGTAAAATGTAATTTTAAGCACTGTTCCTGCCACTTTAAAGTGAAGCATACTATAATTTTCTCAATTTCTTTTACTGTGATGGATCACAATATATCCAAATGACAGTATAAATTCAGATATACACACCTATACATGCATTCAAAGACAGTCTGGCAACCTATTTACTGAACCAACTGGATCCAGAAACAGTAGCAGGAAAGAAATGAAACACAAATTTGGAAAACATACATTAAAGAAAACATCTTTCCCAAAAAATTGCAAGATGTTTTTGCACAACAGAGAAACTGTAAGTGAAGTGAATGAGAGGTAAGACTTTCTTAATATATTTGCACTTCATAACTAATTACCTACAGTTGTCACCCTTAATTTTAGAGGTGATCAGAAAACCATATGCTACCTGTGGCTCCGGCACTACCTTTTAATACACTAATGCTCTGAAATGGTCTCATTTATGTTTAAAACACAAAGCACACTCAACAGCAATCAAAGTATGCTAAAGATTTCTGTGTTCTGCTGAAGTTGAAGTAGTCAGCCAAGTCCTTACCGTTCCCTGACGGATTTTCCACAGATGAAACACGTCCATTTCCTCTTTCCCCCATGAGTACATTCTATGTGGCGTTTCAGATTCCCTGTGTCATTAAACTGGCGGCCACAGATATCACAAGGAAAAGGCCCTACAAGCAGACAGACACACAGAGCAGGATTGACTGTCAGCTAAACTAAACTACAAGTCCAGACTGGTTACTTTTGAAAATCCTCATCAATTTACAAAGCAAAAGTTTTGGCTAACAAATTATTCATGTTTAGTACAGCCAGGATACTTTAGTCAGATTTTGTGAGCTTTCTGCTAAGTTACTTCGAAGACCTGGTATTTTGGCAAATTTCATGACCGTAAAGCAAAAAATTTAGAATTCATAGTCAAAATCAACTAAGCCAAATTAGACCACTTGAAATAATAAATTCCTACCACCCATCTAGTTCCTACCCAGCAGAAACAATCAGTTGTATAAAAAAGTCTGCAGAATACTTCAGGAGGAAAGGAAAAGGTCTTTTGAAAACTTGAGGAAGAATCTGACTCCATAGCTGAGAATCAATTTCATGCAAAAAAGTTTTCAAATTAAACTAACATTAATTCTTCTTCCCCCTCAAGATTCTGACTTTTTTGGGTACAACAGAATGCCTCAAAAAGGCAGCTGAACACAAAAGTAAAAACCCAACCAAAAAAAAACCCTCAAACAACTCTCCCCCAAAAGTGGAAGAGAGAACTGCAAAAAGAGGTGAGGTGGAAACCAGACTGACCAGGACATAAAATGGTGGGGAAGGTTTTACTTTAAATCTAGTGTTTACATGTCAGAAGGAGGTTTCTATACCGAGATGGAATTTTTCTTGATGTTTCAGTCTTGCAAACCGGGATTTAAAATGCTCTTCACAGTAGGTACATTTGAAGGGTTTATCCTGAGAGTGAAGGATCATATGCTCTTCTAAGTGAGGTCTTCGAGTGAAAGATTTCTTACAAATCTGAAATGATAACACATTTTGTCAAAAATACATCAGTTATAACCAGATTCTTTTCCTATTCATAAACTCCTAACAGTTTATTTTATCTGCTCTCTGCACCAATGTAAAATTGAACAGGCATTCTTCAAAAGCCTACTCTATGCCAGTAAAGCGTACTCTATGTAAAGCCTTGCACCAACCTGTGCTCTACATAAGCCATAGACAACTGTACTGCACAGATGAGGATGCAGATCCATGGCAGCCTAGATCGACTACTGGCAAATCCTGCACGCAGTTACACCTTCCTCCCCAGTCCTTCTTTCTACTGACTCCAGCACTTCCCAGATTCTCTTCCTAGACTGTTTCAACACAGTAACTCAGCAGAAAATAACCTAATTAAAAAAAGCAAATAGCTTTGGCTTGGTTTTGGATGCTGAAACAGCTTAGTTGGACTGTGGTAAAAATTGCTGTAGCATAAGCTACTGTAGAACCTGAGTCATACCTGTTCCTTTATTTCCTCTGGGAAATTCTATGACAGCAGATATTCAAGAGAAAATGCCAATACCAACAAAGAAATATAACTCAAAATATATTTTAGAACTACAGGACCTTCACAAGCCTAACATTATGTGTGCTTTTTAGTACTGCTTTCACATTAACCAAAACGGAAATGTTCAAGAATTATTAGTAGTGACTAAAGTAAGTATGCAGTACAATTACAGAACTGAATCCACAGCTCAAATTTAGGCACTTAAACCAGGTATTACAATCTATCATCAGGGTCCTATGCTTCAACATAAACCAACAGAGTGCTCACTTATTTCCCTGTGAGACTTCTGCTGTTGTTTATGACAGCTCAACTGAGCACTACAACTCCCACATATTAACTCATGCAATCAGCTTCTCAGAGCAAACATGAATAAGGAAATCAAAAGCAGCAGCTTTATTTGTTTAAAAACTCATTAATGTTAAATATATGTGTAAGAAAAACCGGATTTGAACAAACTATAAAGCCCTCTTGCTTTTCCTTATTATTAATATCTATTGTTTGTGTTAATTTGCTCATATTCCTCAAGGATTAAAATATGGTCAGCAAACCCTGCTGTTCACAAATGGATTACAGCATAAGCCAACAACCTTAATGAATCCTGCAGCTTACATCTGTGGCACCTTTGCTCTCAGAGCACACCATACAAACTGAAAACAAAGTCCCGGCACAGCACCCAAGGGTCCTGTTCAATTTCCAACTGCTAGAAAAGCTGGAATTCTACCTGCTTTTAATTCAAGTCAATTTTCAATGCACATGAGCTGTACAAGAAAGAGAAGCAGCTCACTTCTTTAAAAATTTCTATTTACCATTTTCAAGTTAAAAAATAAACCCACAAACTAGGAAGTGGAACTCCTCAAATCACTCATCTGGTAACACACTTTCCCAGGACAAATGTCAACAATGTTGCACAATTGATTGCCACTATTAAAATGTTTCTTATCTAGTAACAAACAGAATCTGTAACACGCTCACACAATACAACTTCACCAGGAAGTTGATGAACTTCACCCTTTGCAGAACCATGTAAAAACCTCGAACCATGATCCCAACAGCTGCACAATGAACACTACAAATTCCTACATCTGATATCTCCCAACTTCCTACTGTATGTGTACAAGTGAAAGTTCCCAAATAAAGCAAGGTTAGTAATTATGCTACAGCCCCTAATATTACAGACATACAGCAGCATACAGCAGCTTACATAAATGGAACAGCTGCCCTTAAAACCAAAAAGGAAACCAATTCCCTTAAAAAAAAACATAACAACAACAAAACCCCACGTCTGAAACCTTAAAACATTATTTGGCAGCATACACATAGAGAATGGAAACTCTACAAGCTCCTTTTTAAAGCAGATGTAGTTTCACACATATACCTCTCCTGGGGAAAATCAAAGAAAGTATTCTATGCTTTTACAACTAGAGATAAATTTAGCACAAATTTACAACTCTGCTGACATGCATATGCAGCCAAATGAGAAAGTGTTTCATATTTAACATGTATTTTCCTCACTATAGAGAGATCCTTCCTAAAACAGGATATTTTATAGTCTGTGCTTGATGTGTGTAATTAACAGGAGAGCAAATACTGTTTTTAAAGTATTCATAATACTCAAGTCTAATCATCTGTAAACGGATGTATTTGAATAACAGTAATAACTGATCACATCAAAAAATACTGCCTCTAACTATTTTAGAATTCAAATTGGTATTGTTTATCTGACCAGAGGCTGTACATATAGACAAAGTTCAGTCCTTAAATCAGCATATAGAGGAAATGTGTAACCATCACTCACAATGCCTTCTGAGATTTCACAAACACACACCAGATTTTCGCTAAAGTTGACAGAAGGTGAACTCTATATGAAAACAACAAATATACTGAAGGATTACTTACATCACACTTCCAACCTTCACTTTTTGTCTTCTTGATAGAAAGAAATTCTTGTACATTCTCTGGATGAAACCTAGGTGAAAGACAGAAGCTGAAAGTAGTCATAGCTTTCTAAGATGAAGATGATCCAAATACTAAATATCTATTTCTAAGCTTTATAGGTAATCGAACTTGATCACCACACTGGCAGAACAGAACACTGATACTGAAACAATTCTAATGACACGAGTAACTGGAAAATAGTGTTGACTATAGATTCCTGTAGAACCTCATACAACAGTTGATAAGAGAGAGGGCAGTTTCAACTTATGGATATTTACAAAGAAAGAAGGAAAAAAGCAGTATGAAAATAATACCTTACAATCAGACCTGTCATAAATTATTTATCTAAAAGAATCTGCATAGAAATGGTTTAGACACCTGTTATCATCAACAGTAAAACACTGACATCTAAAACTAAAGAAGGTATTTTATTCTGCCTTCACATTAAAAGCAGTACAGCTAATTATTAAGACTGATGTCTTCTGACTGACTGTGCTAGCTCATCTGAAAGTTTCTAAAATTTATAATAAAAACTTTTGGCACAACCCCCATAGAAGCACTACTGCTATTTCTTACAGCAGGTTAGGTGATACTGCTAATCCCCATGCCCTCTAAAAAGGCACTTATTTGAAAAAAATAGTTATAAAAATAATGCAAAATATGCTCTATTTATACATATGTTTGTCTTCACTTCTGAAATGAAAAAAGTGCTTCTTCAGAAATGCCAGACACATTAAGCTCATACTTGCCTCTTGACGTGCTTTGCTAAGGTCTTTTTGCTTGCATGCAGCTTATTGCAGTAGGGACATTTGTGTTCCTTCTTATGGAAGTCAGTGTCACTGGAGTGTTTCTTTCTGTGGACTGTCAGGTTGGACTTGGTTGAGTAGCGCTGGTGACAAATATCACATTCAAAAGGCTTCTCACCCGTGTGGACACGTGTGTGGCTCTCGTATTTGCCTGGACAACAAAATGAAATCTGTTAGCATGAACTGTAACAGGAATCACCTGTAATAGGCATGTTTGGGGGTTTGTTCTAGAATGTCTCTCACATGTAGTCAAGCTCTAAGTAACCCCTACATCCATCTAAAGATTCCTGCTGGCTTACAGCACCGAAAACTGCCCAGTGCTCACCTGTGTGTTTGATCCAAGGTCCCTCCAAACACTTCCATCTTCCCGTAAATCTGTGCAAGGGTTACAAGTCACTCTTGTTCAACCCTACAGCATAGTCTGTTCTTAAATACTGCAAGTTACAGTACTATTCTTTCACTACACTGATCATGAAGTACCTTTGCAGAATGGGGAACAGCCTCACAACAAACTGATAATCTTAAGGTACTTTCAAATAGCAAAACACTGAACGAAACATATAGACCCTTGCACATTATCTGTATTTGGGACCCAACACACTACCATAAACAAAAATGCTACTCACTCATTTCTTTCACATCACTTGTATTTCCTCTTCTGTTTGCCAATTTTCTTCTAAGGACAGAATTCTGTCCTACCCTGTGGATAAACCTACCTCGAGTCAATAGCAGCCTCTCTGCTTTGTACTAGATTTTACTTTTTTCTCTGTAGAACATACATGCATCCTGCTGTATAGTACTGTTAAATTTATGAGCTTCTGTAGCTCACAAATTTACATATAAGTCAATTGTCCATTGTAATATAAGCTTATAAAGAAATACTTTATGTATCACTTGTTTTAATGCATGCTTGTCATGCATTTTTTGAGAACCAGAATTCTAAGTTACGGAAGTGCAAAGAGAACAGGGCTTCCAATGTGTGCAGAACCAAAATGTACCATTCCAACCCGAAAATTCACAAGCCACTTATTTCTGCACAGTAGCTGAGCTTTTACACACCACGCTAATAACTAGAATCCAGAGCAGTGAAAGAGAAATAAATGTAGTATTTGCAGATTTTTAAAATAATTTGCTCAGATAATTTATTTAAACTATTTAGCACCACAGACATAACTTAATACACTTCAAGAAATTAGCAGCACACTGGATCAGTGAGATGATCCAGAAATTCTTATGTTCACCCTCCAGGACAGAGAAAAAGCTTGGTTTATTTCCTACATAAACAACACCACCACGAACAAGATCAACCTCACTCTTACCTATTCGATCAAACTTTTTGTCACACTTGGGACACTGCAGTAGTTTTTTGCTACTGCTTTGAATGATGACTGGAGCTAAACCTTCAGGAATATTCCCCATTGAGTCAACTGCCTCAGAACCCTCTTCAGCATCATTCTGTTCCTTTTCGCTCTGTTCTTCAGATTCCGAATCTTCACCGGACATTTCCTCTTCCTGCCCGTCTTCATCTGCATTGCACTCACTTTCACTGTCTTCAAATTCACTTCTCTCAGATGTCTCCTTGTCAGAACTGACTTTTTCCAAATTGCTGTCAGAGGCATCACCACTTTCATTGTCACTGGTATCGAATTTAGCTGGACATTTACGGCTTCTCGTGGAGCGTCTGGTGGAAAAGCTGGCCTTCTCAACCATTTTTAACCCATGCTTTCTTTCCAGGGAAAGGGGGCGGTGGGCTTTAGCCAAATGATTTTCTAAGGACTTCTTGTAACAGAAACTTCGACCACAAAAAGTGCACTGATGACTATTTAATAGTTTACCTGTCAGTTCACTGAGTGTTTCTACTGGTGTAGGGGCATCAGTTACCACATCAGTCTGTACATTGGAAACGCTTTCGTTATTTAGTAACTTCACTGCATCTATGATATCTAAAAATTTTGCCGCTTCCAGCACTAATGGAATTTCATTTTTATACACAAAAAACTCAGAAGTGTAAAGAAACTCAAGCAAATGTTGAAAGACAGAATGAGTTACATGATCTAATGTGACGACATCGGTGCTTGGATTTTTACTCAAACACGCATGAAAATAACTACTCCCAACAGCCACAACAACTTTGTGAGCACTAAATTCTTTTCCTTCTACAATTATGAGTAAATCACAAAACGACGGGTGTTTCTGTCTATCGTCATTTAAGTATTTAAGTAGATTTTTGTTATATTGCAATGAGCTTAGGAGCTTTCTTTGTTCTGGTGATGGTGAAAGTTCTTGGGAAGATCCGAGTTGATCTGCAGGAGCTATTTCTGCAGACTTGGAGACAATTTGTTGTGCACAGTCCACTACAAGAATCTGTTCTGAAGTATCTTTCTCATGGCCAAGATGAACCTTTTCATTTAGACTTGCAGCGAGCCGTCTCCTTTTCTTCATTGCAAAAGTGCAACTTCAGGATCAGGAGCTTCATAGGTGATTAGCAAAGAATTCCTGTGAAGACTTGGTTCTGCTCCGGACCTTAAGAAAATATGCAACAGTAATTTCATACTCTGCAAAAGAATTATGATAAAAATTATTCTTAGCACTTAAACATTACTTCACTTTTTAATAATGCTTTCTATATGTCACTGTTAGTTTTATGTATCTGCGGAACTGCGGCTTTTATTAAATCATTAAAATCTATTCGCGTTTCAGACCACGGCATAACCTGCCGCGAGCCAGCGAGCAGACACTGCCTATTATTAGCTCTAAGGCGGCGGCTGGGCTGGCTTCGCTCGGCTCCCGGCCGCATTTAGCCTGTGCACCACTCCAGGCAGACGTGCACTGCTGTTATTATTATAACACCGAAGCTCGTTCTCTTTCCGTTTCACCCTACCAGGGCAAAGCCACCCCAGCTGCTGCTCGGGCCGGGCCAGACCCGCCCGGGTGCCTGCCGGGGCCGCCTGGCCCGGCCCTGCCGCGCCTGTCCCCGCCGAGCGGCCGCGCTTCTCCCGGCCCGGGGACCCGGGGACGCTGCCTTTGTCCCCCGCCCAGAGCAGGGCGGCGCAGGGCCGGCCCGAGCGGGATCGGCGGCACCGAGCGCGGGGGCACCGAGGACGCCGCCGTCCCGCGGTGCTTAAAATGGCCGCACCCGCCCCCCTGTCCCGTCCCGTCCCGTCCCGTCCCGTCCCGTCCCGTCCCGTTCCCCGCGCTGCCCCCGGCGCAGCCCCGTCCCTCGCACCTGCGCGGCGCCGGGCGCTCCCCGGGGCCGCTCGGCCGCCCAACGCCGCTGCCCCCGGTCCGGCCCCGCGCCCGCCGCTTCCGGGACCGCCGTCCGCGTCAGCGGGGTCACGGCGGCGCTTCCGAGCGGGGCGGGGCGGGGCGCGGCGGCTGCGCGGGCGGGACCGGGGCCGTGAGGGGACCGGGGCCGTGAGGGGGCCGCGCCCTGGCAGGGCCCAGCCCCAGAACGCCGCCCGCAGGGTAAAAATAGCGAGCAAGAAGCGGGAGAGGTCGCCCAAACAGCGGCAGGGACTCGGGAGGGCCGAGCTGCTACCGGCTCTGCGCCATGATACCCCCCTGAGTCTGTTTCCTGCTTCAAAGCAGGGCACATAAGGGCTTGGAAATTCCCGGGTTTCGTGCTTCCCGTTGTCCTGTTCAATAACACGAATTTGAGTTTGTTTCCTGCTTGAGTGTTTTGAAGCAGCTGACGTAAATCGCTGTGAAATTCCCAGTTTCCTCACTTCCCGGGTGGCAAAAGGAGCAGCCCCAGGGGAGCCGCTCGGGCTGCAGCTCCTGAGTGTACCGAAGGCACTGCCTTCTGCTCCTTCCAGCTCCATCTCTCCCAGGATAACCAATCGCCAGTGACAATGTGACACCCAAAATGAGCTTGTTTTTCCTGACAGCCTTAAAGAAGGATTAATACAGGATTAAACTTTATTCCACGACATGCATTCTGTATTTATGATCTGCAAATGGATACTGAGCAAAGTGTGACTCGAAGGTGTTGGTTGCATTTTTCCATAAAAATGCAATATAAATACTGAATGTTCTTAAAGCATTTGTTACCTCCTGAGTGTTGCTGTACTACCTGTACTCACCGCCCTGCATTTTCCTTGAAGTCTACAATTATTTAGCTTTGGCTTTAGGTTTGGGGGGTTTTTTGTTTTGTTTTTGTTGGTTTTTTTCATTTTTAATCGTATATTACAATCAAAATAATTCAATAGCAAACTATTTCAAATAATATTTTAAGTAGCATCAGTTCTTTTATTCAGTTATTCTATAGTGAAACAATGGTGTCAATAAAAATAGAGGAATCAGGATTACTATGGTTTTCTTGCGCTGAAGACAAAAATCTACTTATCTCCGAGCCATCTGCTCTTTTAGGATGTTCCTTGTGCATGCCCACCTTTTATTTCTGTAGAGTCATAGTTAAATTGTACGTAAACTATAAAAATAAGTTTCTCTTTTCTATGTTTATCTGTTATGCTTTTGCATGGAAAAAGAAAGTTCTAGAGCAAGGCGCTTTAAGTTTTAAGCTGAGCCTTACATTTCACTCTAATCTGAATAGCAAGCATATAAAAACATCATTAGTGGGTAATTGGCTTCTTGAGTCTTACTGTTTCCATAGCAAATCCCTCATTTAGAAAGTATAAAACCAAGTGTGTCATCAGTTTTCATGAGTGAAATACATAAGGAAAATGCAGCCTTCATGAGAACTATTTTGCCAGCAAGCATAACCAAGCTAGGGAAGTGCTGCCTGGGACAGGTCTGAGTCTTGCATAGTTTCTACTGTGTTGTTGGGGGCTTAGGGAAGGGTTTGGGGTTTTTTCCTAAGATAACTACCTGATGTTTTCCTCAGTTGTTGCTGATATTACTTACTCTGTGCTGAGTACAATGTGGTTTCTTGGCAGTCTACAAAGCATCTACAGCTAATTGCCAAACTGTACAAGCTCAGCGGGTGTTTTGACTTAGCACAAGCCTAGGTAACACTTTTTTTTCTCTTGATGTTTTATGATACATGAAGGATTTAGTTCAAAGAAAAATCATACAGTGCTAAGTGATCCATTACCATGCCTGGCATTGCTGCAATAATTATGCTCTGGAAACAAAATGTCCTTCAAATCTCGGGTCATTATGGTTCTTTCAGCATTAAGTCTTCTGCAGTTGGTACAAAGTACAAGCGGTACAGACAAAATTTAACTATATTAATCGCTTTTGTACCAATGCTTATTCATGCTACATTTGCTTGCCAGTTAAGAGAGTATCCCACATAGGTTAAAAAGCTGACTTTAATTAAAGACAGCATCAATCAAAGGATAAGCACTTGCTCACCTATGTTGAGACTGTACAGCACTGGCAAATGCAGCTGCTTAGATTTCTCCAGGTAAACAGTATGTTTATCAAATAAATAGTTTTGAATTGTTGGAAATTAAGAAGAAGCTTGGTGCAAGAAGGTTTGGTGTTGGAGGAGGTGCTTTCATCTTAAAATACTTGTTCTCCAGCTCAAAATCTTCCCTTCTGAGATACAGTGAAACTAGAAATGACAGATACTTGAATCAAATACTATTTAAACAATAAGCAGATGGGGAATCAACTCTTGAACAGTTAGCTGCCAACTAAACAGAAATAAAATTACATAAAAATAGCATGCAAGTTTTAATACCTGGCTGAGTTATTTCAGTTATTCCCAATATATTCCTTAAGAGCTGACCACTGTAAGTACCCAGTTATAAATCTAGTAGCACATATATTCACATCTTCTTCCAAACAGCTGCCTTTACTTTGGCCACAACATTTTTGTTAAGGTAAATGTCTCTCTCGCCATGGGTTCATGGTGCATGACACTGTTGAAACATGACCCATGCTGTCATTCTTCCTTTTTGTATCCCAGATGTGTCAGTGATGGGTGGTACCTAAGGAAGAACCCACAAAGCCTATACTTCCTCTAGTTTGAGATTTTTCTGTATTTTATTGCCAATCACCACATACACACAAATGTTTTAAATTAGGCTGTGAAGTGAAAGGGTTATAAGATTGCCTAGAGACTCCAACAGGTTTTCTAGCCAACAGTGCTGAATAAAGTCCATTGCTAGAACCATTGCCAAGAAATTCTTTCACACAGGCCACGAAAAGACCACCCCAGTCTCTCAATTCAGGACTCTCTAGGGCACTAATCAGCTGGAGGCTGGCTGTACTATTATGGATGTTTGACATGTGAATCATGTTGATCAGGCTTCTCCCCTCATCTCCTCTCTGAAGTGCAGCAAGTGAAATGTGAAGAGAAGGAGGTCAGATCCACTCTGGCTGTATCAGCCTGCCTCATTCCATCTGGGAAGTTTAGTGCAGGGAAGGGTGGACACCACCTCTGTGTGGGTTTTGTTCTCTGGAGTGTTCTGTAAGCAGACATGAGTTGAATAACAATGATCTTGGCCACTGCCATCTTTTTCCAGGGGATTCATACAGTGTGGAGGTTGCAGAGAGGTGTATGGTTACAGACTCCACAGAACAGATTTCCTCATGGCATGCTAATCCAATGCAGCCCTGAGGTGAAATCAGCAGGGGCCAGGAACAAGACACTCCCTGCTGTCACAGTAGAGCAGAAATGCTAGGTCTGTTAATTCTGAACTCAGTACTAGGCCAGCTCTACAGGTAGATTCACAGGTGTACTGCATTGCCTTCACACTTTGAAAAATATGGCAACTGAAGAAATTCTTGGGGAGAGGGAAATTGCCTGAGTATTGTCCTGCCATCCATTCCTGCTCCACCCCATCCAGTAGTGCCTGGCAGCTCGGGGAAAGGAGGGTGAGAGGAAAGCTGAACCAAAGAGAATAGCACTGGAGGAAATACCTGTCTGCCCTCTACTGATGTAAGTCTTAAGCAGTGCTACAAAATTACTGTAAATGAGAGCTGCACCCCCTGCCTGAAGCTGTGTAAAGAAGAAACAAGGACTTAACAGATTTATTTTCTGTTGGTTTGGGTGATGTTTTCAACAGAGCACATTAAACCTTTTGCAATAACACACCACTAGCATCAAAGGTATTGTCCTTTAAACAAAGCAAGAACTGGGGAGAAATGAAATATCTTTTATTAGTTCAGCTGGTGTATGTCACCACTGGAAATAAAAACAGTGTCCCAGCTCTGAGAACATGACCTTGAGAAGACTTCATGTGCCCAAAATCATCTTTATTTTTCCAGCCATATCAGCTGGTTAGTAGAAGGTATTGCTTCTCCCAATAAATCTTGCCTTATTTCCTTAGACCATTGTAACTGCAACAACATTATCAAATTAGCAAGTAAAACAAGTGTAACCAGACTTTCCTGTACAGAAATAATCTCAGTTCTCAAAAATGTATTATGAAAATGTATAGAGTAAACAGCATGAAAAGGTTTCTGTGTATCTTACATTGCTGAATTTCCATTGCACTGCCTGGTGAGAGACCTGTGAATCTGCCGGTGCATCCTGAGTGCTGGGGCCCTGGTACAAGACAACAATAATTTCAGTCATGGAGGGTAGCAGGGAGCTGATGTCACTGTCACTATTTTCAGTCAACCAGAAACCAATTATCCCTCGCTGACAGGCCAAATTAAATCATTGGGTAGAAGGAGATGCCAGCTATTCTCCCCTAGATTAGGTAACTGGGGCTTTATTACAGTCAGACCTGGTGCTGTGTGTGGAGCCACAGAATACACCTAAGAGCCATTCAGGTCTGTCTCTCTCTCTCTCCCTCCTTTCCATAAGCATTAATGTATTTTTAATCCCCGAGAAAAGTAGTTGCATTTTACATTAAAACTGCTAATCTTTTTATGCATGTAATATTAATAGATCCTTCTATCTATCCAAGTTTATAGAGAACATGAAGTTAGGAGTTTTGCCATGAAAGGTGACAGCTTTCCACTGATTTAAAACTTGAGATCCCAGGTTTTTTATCTAGTACTCTTACAAGGATATAGAAAGTATTTAGCTTATACTTCTTTGAAACTTAAGAGCAAGTTTGACATAGTATTAGGCTGATATACTGAGGGGCTGCCTAGTTCACTGTATGGATTGTCTGGAGCTGAAGAAATGAAGCACTAAGGTGTCAAGGTCCACTCCTGTTCAGGTTAGGACCTAGTTGTGGTCCTCCAAGATCTTCAGGAATGTAGTGCTTGCAATGACACAAGGAAGAGCTACTGAACTAGCTAGTTCATTTAAATTACCAAGTTCAAAAGCTTCTTACATTGCCCAGTAGAAAGCAGAATTTGGTACACAGGTTAAGATACAACTACATGTGCCTGTAGAAACCTGGGTGTACAATGTGATCAGTAGTTTTTATTTAAGAGAAAAAAAATACGTTTGCTATTGAAGGCTTTTCAGAAGTAGAGTATAATGCATAGAAGTTTCTGAATGGGGTAAAAAAATGGAAGGCTGATGATGGTAATTTGTTGGAAGGTTAGCACATGAAGCTGATAAATTACCAGCAGCTATTAAGCCTTTGTGCCTTCAGATAATATCTGCTGTGTAATTATAAGGACAGCTAGAAGCACTCAAATAGGCCTATCAGGTCAGTGTTTATCAAGGCTTCCCAGAGCTCTTCTCCTTCCCTTTGTGATGAACCTCGACATGGTTACAGTTGTCAGGGAATCAAACTCCATCTCTCTGCTAGAGAGGCAGGGCACTTCAAGGTGTAGGAGAGATTAAAATGCTATTCTGCACCCTCCTGGATCACTATCCATGTAATTTGTAGATGCTGTTTGTTTTGAATTATAAAGTCAAAAGTATGTCTAATCTACAATGCATTTTTCCCCAGAGACACAATTGCAGAAACTGAAGGATGATCTAGCGTTAGATGAGCATTTTAACTGTCATTGTTTATTTGTCTGAATTTACATGCTCTATGATGTATTGCCCATTTACTCACAGTCTGGATAAAAGGCTGCAGTTATGAAGCTTACTAGTCTTGTGTAATTGTTAGAAACAAACATTGCATAATGAAAGCATTATATCTGTTTCTGGAGCAACACTATAGTGTGAGAATTTCAGGACCCTGTTTTCTTTTAGGTGACATTCATTATCTGTTCTCTTAATTACATTTGAATAGTAATTACAACATTTTCCCAGGAAAGTATAATTAGGTTCTGATATCAAGAGGCAGACTACAAGTAAATTAATTAGGCTTTGAGGCCACTATCAAAAACCTGGAGCAAGACAAACGTGCCTCCAGTCAAAAAAGCAAGCACACAGCACACAACACAGAAAAGGTGTTTTAACCAAAAAAATAAGGAAATCCAGAATTAATTCTGCGTTGTTAGCAATCCAGTGCACATAAACAGCCAGCTTGTACAACAGGCTTGTACAAGCAATGGCTACAGGTAAGTTATTTTTAAGGAATAACACTAACCAAAAAAAAACACCTAACAACAATTCAATGACAACTGAGTTAGTAAAATATCTGTGTAAATGCAGTAGCAGGAGAAGAACTTCTTGTGGCCATTCCAAAGGAAGCATAACCCTATGAAATCCTGTAATAATCACCTTGTAACAATGACCTTCCCAAATGAAAAAATGAACCAAACCAACATGCTGCCTGGGGTGTCACTGGAGCTAAACCCCTTTCAGTGAATTTCAGTACAGTATGATTGGTTGTATGTGTCTCTTTTGGTGTAGCTTGTCGCTATCCCAAGAGTAATGTTCTTTGGAAAGAAGCATTCGTTTCCAAAACAGCTGAGGGGGAGAACCAGTTTGTGAATTAATTTTCCTTTATTAGGCAAAACTGACAGAGTACTGTAACCCTTCAAAAGGCTACTTGCTTTCCTTCTGGAGGAGTTATGTTTGTTCATCCCTTTTGTAGCTGAATTTTATGCCACCCATCCGTTTTCCAACCTCAGCCACAACAACCATGGGTGCTTTTAATGCTGTTGGGTTCTGCAGCTGACAGGAACTTGGGTGCCTTTACTTGCTAAAGATCTGTTACTGCTTTTCTTCTGAGTGTTTTTTAAATTCTGTTTCCACTAGTGCATGTTATTTGAATCAAGACATTGAGAAGAGACTTCAAAGTAAATCTGGGAGTGAGATTACCTTCTTCTTATTTTTCTTTTTCTGAACTAAACCACAGATTGAAATCTTTAATATTTGTTTATTACCTTGAAAATATGTGATATCAGAAGTGGCTTGGATTAGTTGAAAGGTTTGGTTGGAGGAATCATAATTTATGTTTCAAACTTTTCAAAACACCTTAAAATTATTTAACTTGTTCAAAGGAAAAAAAACAGCAAGAAGGTTATACCTTTTTAAATTGCCAAAACTTTTTTTTCAGCAATTTTTAAGTAATATATGCTTAAAAAAAACCCCACAACTACACACACACACACACAACACACAGAGAAATAAAGTGCAAAACCTTACCCTCTTCCTTCTGAAATGCTTCAAAAATTTCTGACCAGCTCCACTTCAAAGACAAGGTGATTTGTCTAACTTTGAATTTCTGCTCAGTGTTTGGAAAAGAGCTCTCACATTCAAGTGGCATAGAGTACAAAACAATTGTACTTAATTTTGCTCATTATAAATGTGAGTGGATAAATGCACCTATTATTGCTGCAGAACATGTAAAATTTGCATCAATTTGGCCAGATAGAAAATTTTTCTTTCCTGTCTTGAACTACAAGTATAAAACCTATTTTCAGAATCACTGTGGCTTCTGACACATAGAAAATAGGGTCCTAAAGAAATGCCAAACTGTTACAGAGTCACACTGAGTGAGCACAAATAGTGCAGCCTACTAGACTCATTATTTCCATAGCTTCTTAGGGAGGGAAGAGCAAATACAGTCCATCCTGGATGTCCAGCCTTCAGAAAGTGAATTCTATTTCTTGAACAGTTGTGATTGCCATGTCAGAATGGAATTTGGTATAATTCTTGTGGGTTATTGGTTTCCCAGCTTATTTAAAGACACTGTTATACAAGGACATGTTATATTAATCTACTTCATCAAATTAATACTGAAGTCTGACTTTGCTGCTGCAGGAGTCGAGGGGGGTCAAGGTTAACATGGCTCATGTTTATCTATTCTTCAGTAGTAAGATGCTGCCACAGACTGTTTCATTCACTCCAATTAATCTTATTTTGGAAGAGTGAGCTGTATGAGCTCTGTGTTTAGACTACAGTTCATTTAGGAACTTCCAGGGCTACATTTTTGAAAGAGCTCAGCATTTGCTGTTCTTCAGGCATGTGACTCATGCCCGTAGGTTTAGCTGGGGACTAAAAGTCTTTCAAAAGTGCTATGGGGATGTGAAGCTCCTCGTCACTCTGTCACACCAGTGGGTAACATCCTCAATTCTGAGTGCAGTTGAAAGCTAAGAGAAAATCTTACCCTGACAGCATGAGGAGCTGCTGCAACACATACAGGACATGCTGCTGTGGGGATTTCTTGGGTTTTACTGTGAATATGTCTTTTTTAAACAACTTGCTTATAGTCAAGGCACTGAAGATGCAGTTTCTGACAAGAAAATCATGTTTCTTTAATAATTATAATTACATTAGAACTGCTGGCTTAGAAATTCTTGTACCCCAGAAACTCTCAGATTTAGAATTCTTAGTCCCACAAAACTATGTTTGGTGAATGTTGGTGTTAAAGTCAAAACTGGGTGTGAAGAACCAGACCCTCAGCAGCTGAGCGCAACAAGGGCTTTCACCCCGGCTTTCAGTGTATTGGAAGAAGTTAGTACAAAAATGCCATAAAAAAAAAGAAGAAAAAACATGAAAAAGACTTGATATCCAGGAAAATGGAAAGCACTGCGTGAAGTTCAACATATGCAAAGATCTCAGCTTGCCCACACACAAAAATTAGGATGCTGCTCAGCAACAAACTACCTGATGATTTGAGGGACTTTCTGGATACTTGAAGAATATAAGTCAACTACAGTAGGATGTCTCCTCCTTCCCCCTTTCACATCCAACATGATGCTTAGAGGCCAAACTGTGCCACCTCCACCCAGGGGGTGTTTTCCTTTCACTGGCATGGGAACATGATGACATCACATACATCATCACCAGGTCAGCATCACCACCAGTGGTTGAACCAGGTGTGAGATAATCCAAATCAGCCCAAGTTCGGAAGTCAGAATATTTCATTTTACCTTGTGAACAATGTAATTCAAACTGACAAACTTTCAGGATTTAGTTCAATACAAAACTGCAGCCTTTGAGAAAGGCATTGGCATTAAGATGAATGCTGTCTTACCCAATCTTAGCAGAAACTTGAAATCCCTTTGGGGCACCCACCGCTGCTTATTGTTCCCATAATGTTATCTAATACTTTAACACAGAGGCCAACATTTCCAAGAGAAATTCAGTGCTTGCCTGGATCCACACCAAAACACTTCAGAGATGCCTACAGGGAAATTTTGCTTTGCACTTTCTGGAAGTCACATCCTTTAACTGAAAACCTGCAAATCCAGGAGATCCAAATCGTCAGATGCTTTTCAAAACCTTGTCACACTCAGTAGACAATGACTGAATACAGAAGAGGGAAACAAAAATTATCAGGAATATTAGAGATCATGAAAAATTAAGAAACTTCTGTATTTGCCTGTTACAAAAGTTACTTTTTGAGTATTATGGTGTTTTTGCATTGCAAATTTCACTACCTCAAAATGATTTATCACTGTAAGTACAGTGAAACAAAAACAGGGAAAGAGTTTCCTGTTCCTCAGCCCAGTGCTTGGCCTGTGAAACCATGTGTGTTGCCACCTTTCTCTATTTGCAAAGACCAAAATTCAAACAACAGTTTTAGAAGCATCTCCTCCTTCCCAGCCTCCCATATGACTGTGATCATCATCCTGCCCTGTCCCTAGGACAATTACAGTGTTTACTAGAAGTAAACAAAGTGTGTGGTAAAATCAAGCATCTTTGGTTACTAATCCTGCCTTCCTGAGTCTTGCTCTTTCTCCTCCTCTACACTGTTGCCTTCTGGAATTGTTGGGTCTGAATTCCACTTTTTATTGATCAGGTGAAATCATGCTACAAACCTGTGTAAATCTTTTCCAAATATCTTTGAAACTGTGGCTGAACTACACAACTATGTCTTCTGTAACAGATTTGATTTTCAATTTAATTCCAATACTTTCATGTTTAGGTCTTTCTGGTTTGTAGTATGAGTTACCTCACATTGAAGAAAATTAAAAAGAGAATTAGAAGAGGATTTGTAAGACTGTTAACATGTCTAGTCTGCTGAAGTGAAAAGCATAGAGGGAAAAATAGATGTACAACCCATTTAGATCTTAATATAATTTTTGTAAGCTTTTAATATTATAATTATATAATTATTAATTATATAATCTTAATATAAGCTTTTGTAAAAACACCATTTGCCTCATTTTCTCAAGCACTCCTATAACCTTGACACTCCCAGGAAGTTTATTGGTACAGACAGAAGCTTCCTGATTAGATGGTTCATTAGCAGCAAGGTACAGAATACTAATTGCCAATTTTCATCTGCATTGACAAAACCTGACCTAGCATTAATCTGATTGAAATTGCTTCCCTGGTGATGCCTCTTGCTTCCCTGCTTCCCTGATCCCTGCTTCCCAGCCACACACAATGTGATAAAAACATGTTACTTCACAAAAGTTCATCAAAGATAAGTGAATCACACACATTATTGACTTCTGCAGGTCCCAGGGGAATCCTGTCCTGCCTTACACAGCACTTTGTTTTGCCTACCTAAGTGTGAAATACTCAGGAGAGACTTCATATGAAAACCAAACCAGGTTTTACTGCTCCCACCATTTCTATCACATCCAAAATTAGATATATCTGAGCAAATCAGCTTGACACTCCTGTAATCTTTGGTTAAATTTGTATTTTAGGTTGGCAGGTAGAAATCCCTCATTACCCAGTAGGAAAGTGGTTAGCTACCATGAGAATCAAAAAAGTAGTCATAATTTCAAAAAATGTATTACATTTAAGGAAGCAATATGCTTTGCAGGTCTTGCAAAATAATTTTACACTTCCAGCTAAAGCCTTTAAGTTTCATAAAACCATTAATACTCTGAAAATGGACAGAAGCTTGTGCTCTGGCGCTTTACTCCAGCAGAGAAAGAAATAAAAGGAGCAAAGCAAGAGTTCAAAACCCCAAATATTTTTACACCCTAATAAAAATGAAAAGAAAGCTCAAAATAAGTAACATTTATAGACTAAGAAGTTAAATATAGTCATAAAATATTTGTCTGTGGAAAAGTATGGGCCAAAGGAGGTTCCCATTCTCTCTTGCCCAATTCTTGTAGGTGGTTAACTTTGCCAATGTTGCAGGAAATCAATGCAATCGGAAGAGTCGTTCTTGTTGCAAGGAGCCTAATTAAAATGCAAATAGATCTATAGTGGTTTTGTTAATGAGGTGAACAGCTTCCTCTTACAATACAACTCTCTATCTACAAGACCTTTTAGCCATCCCT
Organism: Coloeus monedula; assembly: GCF_965178545.1. Classification (NCBI taxonomy): domain Eukaryota; kingdom Metazoa; phylum Chordata; class Aves; order Passeriformes; family Corvidae; genus Coloeus; species Coloeus monedula. Next base: position 9,243,618 of record NC_138789.1, read on the forward strand.
TATTCATATCGGTTTATCCATTGCCTTGGTTTGTCCATTCATAATTACCCAAAGTGCAACAAGCCAACGAAAAAAAAACTATCTGTGAGCTGTTTAATGAAGAGGTACATAAAGTACCATAAACAGGAAGATGATCTGGATGATTTGGTCAGGTCGATTATTCTAGGAAACGCCATCATCCTGAGTTTTCAATAAATACTTCAGAATGTATTTTAATGCCCAAACCGTGATGTCAGACCAGAGTGACTTCACGCTTTAATGCTCCATAGTTTTTCATAAATGAAGCTCTCCCATTGGTGAACTGGGAACACCAGTGAAATTTAGAATCCCAGTTTCATCTCTGATGAAATTCAGCAACAACTTAAGAGAGGATGTACACAAGAAGCACCGTTTAATACTAGTAAGAAAATCAAAGACCCTAGGAATAATGGACTATTTTATAAATAGAGGCTTTCTGCAGTCGGTAAACAAAATTTGGGACTGAGCTAATATAGGCTGGAGCTTGTGCAGGAAATCTAATGATATATTCAGAGAATCACAGGAATATATGGTGGGAAGGGGCCACCTGCTGAAAGCATATCTAGTTTGAGCGGGTCGCAAAGGGCCACTGTCCAGCTGAGTTCTGTGTATCCAGAACCTTGCTGGGGCAAATGTTATCTTTAGCTCAGTCACTCTTCCACTCTTCCATGAAATCACCCACCTGTTCCTGACTATTATCAGTGCCTTACTTGCCAGTGAACAAAGGGATTTAATAAAAGCTTCAGGTTAGTCAGCATCAGGTATTTTGTAAACTCGCATCTTCTACTTGCATCTTTTACACTTTACATGAATTACTTAACTATTCTAATTTCTGTTCATTTTGTAGTTTACATCAAAACAAGCAAAACATTTTACAGACTGGAAAAGAAGAACCAATTACTTAGGAAAATCACCTGTAAATATATTTGACCTAAAAGACACAGGATGGCACCAATAAAAATTGCACTTTAAATTGGAGCAACATTGAACAATCAGAAAACACGCCTAGCAGTGAGAGGCAGAAGATACACAATTAATTAGTACTGCTGTCATCTGAAACTTGAAAAAACGGCTTATATCAGGAAGCAAAAGATGCTAGATAATGAAATTAGTTGGACAGAGTTGCAATTAAATGTTTTAGAAGAGATAACACTGACTAGTATAGTCTGATACCACACCATTATGTTACTATTGCACGGAAGCAACCAGAACAGAGAAGGCAGCACTTAAGTGAAAGCAAATGACAACACAAACCCCTTTCCCTGAGAAAATGGCATAGCCTCTGACTTTTATGACTACAGAAAAATCTCATCAAAGCTAAGCTCTACTGAGAAAGCATGGAAATTACATTTAGATGTTATGTTTCATCACGTACAAATGATATGCATGCAGAAATTCAAACCTCCTCCTGTAGGCAACGTCAAGGAATTAGGGCAGTGATAAGTTAATTTAGTTTATTCCCCATTAAATTCTGGGATATGAATAGCTCATGAAGAAGAAGAAACATTTGAAAAAAGGCATTGGGAAATGCAGAGCTAAGTTTCAAACAGCTTAAAAAAAGCAGCTCTTTTGGCTATTCAGAAAGTGATTATATTTTAATAACTTTCAAAAGGCCTAGGATGTGTTCATGCACTTGCTGTATGTTTTGTAATTACCAGAGAGTTACATGGCAGAATATTTCATTCCAGTGTCAGTATATGTGTTAATACAATACATTTAAGTTCTCAAATTGGTGGCATATCCATATGTCTGAGATGTGCTCAGTTTGCTGAGAGTACAGATTTTACAGGTACTTGTGCATTTTTCAGAAAAATATCCAGATTTAGTAGATGCGACTTTTCTTGCAGTACTTACCATATATTCCTCAGAATTTAAAACTTTGTATTTGCTAAAATTTGGGGTCTATCTTTCTGAATACTCACATGATTTCTTTTTTAAATTGATTAGTATATGAATTCAGAAAATATTATTGTTCTAAGTAAGTTATATAGTGACAAATTTAAATAATAACGCACTTGAAGCAGGCAATCAGCACTGAGCTAAACTGCATAATTTAGTCCAGCAAAAGAATTCCCAAATGACAGAGTGGTATTTTCATGCTCACGTTGTAATGATTATATCTCTTACTGGATAATTTGAAACAGAAACTAAGTAGACAGATGGCAAGGAGAGGAAAACATCCAAACAACTATAAATGTACATATAAAAAAAAGGGGATTACAAATTGAAAGAGCTGAAAACTACAATTAGACATTTAATTGTATTTAACTTGATAGTTATCTAAGTACTTTCCACTAGGACCCCTGTTCATCATAATGCTCACAGACCATGACATTTGGCCAGGAAATTCAGCCTGGGTTGCCATCAGAGAGACCAGAGCTGGTGAACAGAGTAGGGAGGCTCAGGAGAGTGTGAGAGTAGAGGCTTCCTGGGAAGCAGATGATAGAGCTGCTGATGCCAGGAGAAGGAAGAGAGGGTCTGGAAAGATGTGCCACAAGGTCAGCAGTGGGTGAGTGCACCTACACATGAATGGGATGGGAGAGAAGGAGGAGCTTTGCTGCAGGAGACATTTTAAAATTAATCAGTTCACTGAGCTTAATGAGTGATGTGAAAGTACCTACCTATTATAAACAGCTTTAGTGGATTCATGTTGGCATCAACAGTCTGCTCCCTACTCATCTGAGGCCTTCAGCATATGCTTGACTTTCAGCTTGTACTTTGTTCAGTTAAGCGTACGTGTAATGTTAAACTCATTATCAAAGGCTTCCTGAACTGGGGATTAACATTCTGCTGAAGTGGGGAGCACAAACACAACACCAAATGTATTGAGTGTTACCTCTTTGACAGTAACATAACGTAGCAATGACCAAGCAGATTTTTCAGGCTGTTCCTGGGCTTGGGAATGCCTGGATTCTCACTGAGGCAAGAAGGGCAAGTGCCAAGAGCCAAGGCCCAGGAGGATTGGTAGAGGTGAATGTGATGGAAGGAGGAGATTCACTGCCAAATAGGCAGCTCATCTCTGTCTTGGCCTCAGAGCCAGAATGGCGCTGTGGCAATCATTGCTGTGGCACAGCTTCCCCACAGTGGACACACAAACTGGGTGTGTGAGGTGCCAGCGGGCCAGAGTTTGTACTGGATCATGGGATGAATCCTGGGGCTGCTGCTGCCTGCCCACACCTTCCCTTCTGCTAGACCAGGACAAGGATTTTATCTGTGAACACAGTTGTGATCCGTGGGTGAGGCACGCTGAAACAATGCTGGGCACAAACAGGACATTCCTGTGCCGTACCGGGGTGAGGAGCCGCCGTGGCAGCTGGGGAAGGCTCCCCGACTACGGGCAGGCTGATGGCACCTGCACCAGCCACGGCTGTTTAATACCAGCCCCGGCTATAAACAAATGGGAGTGCAGCCCCTGCCGCCATCCCCTTCTCTTATCGATCCTGCTATGACACCTCCTGGTCCTGCAAGTGACCGGCTCCTCCATGAGCAGTGCAAGCTTATAACACAACCTGATGAAGCTCAGAGGTCCTGCGCCAGCTGCCAGGAGCGTGCCTTTTAGTGAATCCAGTGTAAACAATAACTACAAAACAAAAAAAAATAATACTGAGGAAGAGAACAGGCTAATATCTAACTACTATCTAAAAAGATTGAGAATGGGGATGTTTCGCCTTTTCACTTCATGTGCTATTGGTGTAAGGTAGCAGAATAAACTCAGAAAGCAGAAGTGTTTGTGAGCTGAGTGTGCGAGGAAACGCCAAGTGCTCGGTGAGGAGGAGCGCCGTGCGGCCGGGGCTCGGCGGCACACAGTGAGCGCGGCGCCGCGGCTGCGGTGCGGGGACAGCCAGGCAGAGCAGAGCGCACCATTCCCCGCGCCGTCCCCAGCAACAAAGGGGAAAGACTCCAGTCCAGCTCCCAGACAAATCTGCACCGGGTTTGAAAAATCACTCGGACCTGCCGAAGTAAAACCTTAACAAGCACAACTGCCTTTTGAATCAAAGTCTGCAGGTTTGCAGGGAGCAGGCTGATGAGGGGCACGGGCAGAGATGGCTCGTAGGGGGCTGGGCGCCCCGGGTGTGCCCTGAGCTTCAGACACGAGGAGAAAGCAGTGAGGATCAGCACCAGCCCTTTGGACAACAGGCAACTCGGCAGACGATGTCCTATCAAGATGAATATGGCTCATTCAAGAATTAACTCTCTACTCATCTTCTACCTCAGTTTTTTGCTGCTCATCCATTTAAAAAGTAAGATTTGCACTTTTTCTTATTGTTCTGACATGTCCTCTGGGGAGATGGTTAGACATGCACTTCTAGCAGAAAGCTTGTGTTGTCAGAAGGCTTTAAAAATTTGATGGAGATGCCAAAAAGATTTGGTCCACGAAACTAAGTTGTATGAACTCGTTGCTTGATAGCTTTCCTGATCTCTGTGCTTCAACTTTTTTTTTTTTTTAATAAGGAATGAAAGCATTTTGTTGCTTCACATATTCAAGGTACAGCAATAAATTATTCTGCTAAAACTGTACCTATACTTTAAAGTCTGCTTTTTGATACCACTCACTCAGTAAATCTAAACCTTTCTGATTGAAATCTAGACTAATTTATCCTCTGCTTAAACTGTTCATGTTACATTTTTTAGCAGCATTGCTTTATTATATATACTTTTTTAATTATAACTTCTAGAGAAAGCTGTTATTAAACAACTGTGATGTGTTTGGTGTTGTAAATATGTCCATTATGAGGGAGCATGAAAGTCCAACTACTTTTATAGAGAAAAAGTGTTCTCGGCAAACTTCCACATAAACAGAAGTGTGCAAAATAGTGGAAGTCACAATGGGTTTCCTTGATAATTGTGTCAGATGGCTGAGAGTAAATACAAGCCAAGGAGGCTAAATGGCCTCAGCTGGTGAGGCTGCTGTGTGTGTATGAAAAGCAGCAGCTCTTGAACATGTTTAAAATGAAGATCTGCGGGATGTGTGCCTGAGGAGGCTGTTTGATTTGTGTCTGTTGCATGTGAATAGCAATAACACAAAGCTTTGAGCAGCTGCCATTAAACAAGAAGACTTGGCATTAGCGTACAGTGTTGTGTAATCTGGGTCACCTTCTGTTGCTGCATCACTCAAATTGTTACTTGGACAGTTTACAGCCCAACATAAATTAAAGACTAAAAAGCAAACAGATGCAGTTGGATCAACCAGCACTGAAAAAAAAAAAATCCCACACTTGAAGATATAAGACAAATACAGAATGTCATAGAAACATCACTTTATGCTAGTAATTTTGGTTTTGGGGACGTGCTGATGTGAATCAGGGAAGCCAAAGTGCTTTCTCTAAATTAACTCACAACAGGACTGTATATTTCTAAATTTGGCCAAACCGGAACAAGGACATGTCCTAAAAAAAAAAAGGAAAAAAAAAAAGAGACTGGACCTTTAACTTCCACAAAGCAATTTTCAAAGTCTACATCCTGTAGGACTAACTACCAGAAAGTCCCTAAGACAGAGTCTGCTATCTAAGTAAAAGAAAGTAATAGGAGTAGTGTTAAGAAAATTTCATTTATACATGAGGCAGGCAAATCTGAACAAAATATAAAAGCTTTGGGAAAGGGAATTAAAAGTTAAGTTCTTATAAATTAAGAAGGTCACATTAAAAACATCATGCACAAAAAACCCAAAAAAAAACAAAAAAAAAAAACATTGCTAGAAAGTAAACAAGAAAAAAAGCCCCTAAGAATCAGTTTAAAGAAAAAAGATAAATACAAATTTTGGCTTTCACCTTGGGTGAGCTTTGCTCAGTGCAGGATGCCAAAGGCGAGAAAAGTAATTGAATGTCATTTTATGCCTTTTCCTTAGCCCTGTTAACTGGGATGACACCTCAGATGTGGCACGGGTTTTCTCTGGGTTATGGCCATATGGCCAGTCTCAAGCAAGGGGCTTTTCAGTCTTGAAGGATTCTCTTTCTCAGGTAGAACTGTGGCTGTTGCAAAATGATGTGATACAAACTGATATACCAGGATGGAGCAGCTGCACTGGGAGCCAGAATCAGGCTCAGGACCATCTCTCTATCAGTGCTGTGTATTTAATGATCTCAATAGGTATTTTCTCTTTAAAAAGTTTGTACATCATTTGAAACTGCTAACAGTTTCTGTTAATAAAAACATAACTGTGAACAGATAAGACAGAAATAGAAGCAGAAGAATTGACTGCAATTACTTTCCTACTTAAAAATTAAAGCTGAGAAAGACCAAGATAGAAAAGCTAAGGATAAAATGGAACAGAGCTGATTGATGATATTTATAAAAGTTGTATCAGACATTATGTTTTTAGAATCAATTTACTGGACTTGTCTTCCCAAAGGATTCTCATCTTAGGTCCTGCTTAAAGTCAGGATGTTCCTTATAACTATTTATTCTCGAGAATTTGGAAAATTAATAGTATTTTGAAGCCATGAACACTGTATGCAAGCATTCAATACAAGCTGGGTTATATGGCATTTTGTGAATATAATTTGTTTCTACAAATCATACCAAATGAGCTACTCACAGAAAATTAATCTGGGGACATCCAGAAATACCCAGCTCTGTGTGAGGAGGGACCATGAATCATTAGGTACAAGAGTTGACAGGAAGCATGTCCCAAATCCAGCACAACACTGATAACTCAGTGCTGCTGTACTATTGTCTAACAGGAATTACAAACATGACACTGTGGGCAGAGAGTTGCTTATGAAATAGAGGACGAGAAATTATGATAAATACATGTGTATTTACATATGTCATATCAGTTTTGGAAGTGATTCTGTCTGAAGTCAAGTTCAGAATCTTTTAATTCAACATCCAAGTACTGATATTTTCTTTTTTTTAAAAAAAGTTTTACAATGGATTATCTATCACTACTGCAGAATTGCCTTTCTTTTTGCAAAAATTCAGAAAATAATATTTTAAGCTCAAAACTATTGCCCAGATAAGTTGTGGGTGCCCCATCTCTGAAAGTGTTCAAGGCCTGGTCTAGTGGAAGTTGTCCCTGCCCACAGCAAGGGGTTCAAACTAGATGATCTTTAAGGTTCTTTCCAACCCAAAAAATTCTGTGATTCTATTTTTTTCCATTTTAGTGACCTTTCAGCAGGGTTGAAAAAAATTATTATTTACTTCAAAATAAATGCTTCATAAGTTGTTCAAATATTCATAAATTAAAAATGGAAATTCATATGGGATTGCTGCTAATGTGAGCAAAATATCTGAGCTTTACTTGCAGCCTTTTTCCACCCCTCTGAGATGCTGGCACTGTGCAATTTTTCCCCATGGACAAGAACTCTTAATTTCCCACAACTATTCCCATTACTCACGAAACTTCTAATTACTGCTTAATTACTGTGTTAGGAATAAAGCTCTGCTTATAAAGAGATTTGTGGTTTTGCTCACACTGTTCATCCCTCCTGCACACTCGGATGATGTAAGGAGCTTTCCAGCAAAGTCTTGTTAGCGTGGTTTGATGAGTTCACAGCCCACTCGGCAGCTCCTCATTAGCCCTCCGTGGAGCTGAGCCTGTCAGAGCTGCACTCAGCAGCCTCTGAGCACAGGCACCAGCAGCCCTGCAGCCCTGCCTCCCTCCTGGCTGTCACACGTTGCATCTGGAGCACAGCAAAAATGAAGCATCCTTCAGATGTCTGCCATCATCTTCCCTAAGCTAAAAGCAACAGCTTCTAGACCCACTTGTAATGGTGCTGGGTTGGTTTTGTTTTTCCTTTTCATTTATATATTTTATTATGGATAACATCTCTATCTCTGGAATGAAATGAAATCTTAAGAATGAAAACTAGTAGCCCTGTAACTTTTAAAAAAGGCAATAACTTCTCCAAGATAAATGTGTAAAAGTGACATTAAGAACACCACAACCATAACTGTATTTGAGTCTCTCAGTTCAAGTTCTTACAAGTCATCCTTAGGGTGCTACACCTACCATTCCAAGAGCAGAGTAAGGATGTCAGGTTACAGACCACCTCTCTGCTGTGTGCTCTGTAACTTGGGAACTGTCACCACGGAGAACCTCTGGAGGTTAAACATTTCCCCACATCCTGTTCAGTCATTCAGAAATTATAGTGCAAGAAATCAGCATCTTCAAAAAAATTAGCCCTCAAATGACAGTGATTTTGGCAATACAGCACAAACACTTAATGATGTGTTCACAGTCATGGGACAAAAAGGGAATTCTGCAGCAAAGATACTGATCAGTCTCTGCAAGCAGGTGTTGTTTGTGACTAATGATGTATTAGGAAAGAGTCTGATGGGCAAGAAAGGAGGTTGTGCAAAAGGGTGTTCTATCATTCATGCTTAACCAGCAGCACAGACCTCACACAGATCTTGAAACCCTGTTATCCCGTTATGTTATCCTGTATCCATGATAATGTACCAGAGAAACTGATGCTGGAAAGTTAAAGCGTTTCGTACAAGCAGAGGATATAAACCTAATGTTTCAATATATACATAAACCTTTCAAAGGTGCCCTCATACAAAGTTTGCATATCTATCTATCTATCCATCCATCCATCCATTTATCCACAGTTTTTTGTTCTCCCTGTGTTACTTTGGTAAACCTAAAGCACCCAGGGAGCCTTTTCCTTGTGCAAATCTCTATACCTTTTCCTCTCTGCTAGAGGAAGCTCAGAAAAAAGCCAACCCAGTGCTGTTTAGAGAATGCTCAAATTTTGATGGCCAAATTGTGTACTTCCCCACTGAAAAGTTACAGGGAAAGGCAAATATTTTGCTGTTATGCACTGACAGTAAAATGACATGTAAGACACAGGAGAGCAATCAAACCACTGTTCAGTACTGGCTGTATCCAGTTTTGAGTGCTGCTGTGAGCAAGAGAGAGACAATTAGGAAAATGCTGGAAAGGGACAGCAAAAACAGAAAGACATTTAGAAAGATGTGCCCTCGGAGAAAGGGTCACAGGAACAGAAGCCTGAGGGAAGACATGATTACAGTCTTACCTCCACAAAGGAGAATGGCAATCAAGGATGACGATGAGATCAGTTGCTCCCTGTGACCTCTAGAAGGGCAGGCTCTGGAAAATAATAGATTCCACATACATCAGGGAAGATTTGTGTGAACTATCTCAACTGAAGGGTAATTAAGACTCTATATCAGAACTTTTTAATGAATGGGTTAGATAAATATCTGCCAGAGATTGTCTAGACTGCTGTCTCACAGCTGGAGTTACACAGACAGCAGGCAGTCGGCACCACCTTAGGGGTGATCTCTGAAGATCGCAGGGGACAGAGCCCCAGAGAGGCACAGGTGGGGACTTGCCCCAAAGGTTGTGGTGGCACTGAGGCTCCAGGGTAGCTCAGGCACAGCTCTTGGGCAGGGTGAGGAGATGGCTCCCTTCCCTTCTGCACAACTGGGGATTACCTGCTGTGCAAAACAAGGGCAGCCCTGAACCCAGCCCCCTGTGTTGCAGCAACAACAGAATTGTTGCCTAAATTTCAATGAGAAAGTAATTTACTCTCATTCTTTGAGACATCAAGAACCTACTCTTATTTTTTGGTACCCTAGACTTAAAATAAGAACTGAAGGTACTCGTTACAACGAGGACAGATAGTACCCCCATGCTAGAGATTATGTAGTTTGACTTCTGGCTTTTGGAGTGAAATCACTTATATTTTCACTTGCATTTTGAGTATACTTGATATGTCAGCAGTATGATGCAAGAAAATATAATTAATAAATGGATTATCAATATCAAAATTTTCATGGTCAGAAACCTGAAAAGGAATGAAAAACATGGATTGCCTGCTGAACCTACCAGCGTCTCACTTCATATAAAAAGGAAATGCAAGACTGGAATGTTTTGCACAATAACAAATAGCAGTAGATTCCTAGGAAACTGTTCTAACTGGCCATTCTGGATACAGTGCAACAAATTAACATTGGAGTAGGAGTCTTCATTCTGCTTATTCTGCTTCATCTAAGAGAAATTTAACATTTTATTTTAATGGAGAAAAAACCACTTATTTGTGAAATATCAAGGTTTAAATATATATGTGTATATATATATATCTCCAGCCAGCTACAAAGCAATAAATAAATATGTCTTAGTCCATGTTGCTTAACTCTCTCTAATAAATAAGTTAAAGAAATAGCAACCTAAGTGCCTTTGATCCTGCCTACAGGGGTTTGCAGCCAAAGACTTCCCAGGGATACTTCTACTTTTGGGTTTGTTTTTATAATTCACATCCCAGCATTAAGAAAATATTTTAGACAAGGCCTCAATCTCTAGGCAACCTTGAGTATTCCCTTTGCTCTTTGTGATGGCCAAAAACCAGACAAAATGTCCTGATATTTACGTTTTCTAAGGGAAGCTTTTCAAACTAATTGACTCATCTGGAGTCACAGACAGTAGGCAGCAAGGAGATAAGTGATACATATTATTTTCTAGATTGGTATTACAGATTAATTTGTTGGGTTTAGGGACTGACATGTTTTGTCAGCTCTCGCTGTACTTCTCTGTTTCCGAGGCCATTCCCAGTGCCACATTGTATGAAAGCCCTCTCACACCAGCAAACAGCAAAAAAAACTCAACAGCCCAGATAAACCCTTTAACAATGAGATTCTTATGTTTACTTTGTATTGATTATATCTTACTCAGCCATAAAATGGGTCAACAGGAAGCTGCTTCCATCTTTTGACAAAGACTGCAGCTGACAGGGCCTCTCGGCGGGCACCACGCAGCTGCCACTGCAGCTCTGCAGGGCTCCTCCAGGCCCAGCAAAACGTCCCTCTCCAGGCATCAACAAAGCAAGGCTGCTGCAACTTCAGGGTTAGGGCAGCTTCTGCCTGCCTGGAATCTTATCAGCGGGGACAGAAATCAGAGTATTTCAAGGGCTAAATATTTCTGTGGGTAGAAAAGGGGCATGGGCTGCTAACCCGTTACACACAGTGTCCCCGCTCCAGCAGCCGAGGATCAGGGCACTTTCCTGGTGCGTCCTTCTGTGCTGGGAAATGCTGTGCCTGAATAATTGTGGCCTGGGTGGATGCTGGGGGGAAAGAGAAGAAACTCCTTGCTTCTTTTTACTGCTCTTGCTTGCCTACCCAAGGCTGAGCATACTGGCAGCCTAGCCCCTTAAACCTTTCCTTGAATAATGAGACAGACAAAGCATCTTTAACTGCATTAGTCAGGGGGTTTGCAGACAGGACACATTCCTTCAAAGTGCTCTCAATCACAGTGACTGAGATCAAGGCTGTGGGTAAACAAACAAAACTTTGTACCTCTCCCTTAGAGCTCAGCCATGGACACAATGGTGTGACAGTTCCTTTGCTGAGGTTTTTGAGAGGTACAACTATGTTCCTATACTGTGGTGCTACCAAAGTCTGACTGCCCTCTGAAATAAAGGCCAGAGATGCTCTAATTCACATCCAGGCTGCCAGGGAGGCTATGGGCAGCATGAGAGGCAGCATACACTGGCCACACTCTTCTCTTGACAGTTCCAGTCTCCCTTGGTGGGGTTTCCAGCAGGGATGATACAGAACACTTCATTAGCTCTTTCTTCCACAAGGAGGGCCCTAGCTCTGAATTTGACTGTGACACATTTCTTTCTTTCCTTGAATGTGAGCTAGAGGACTTTGAAAACAACATAATTTGACAGGAAGCCAAAGCAAGGGCTCAGAAAGATAGACAGTCATCAGTCTGCAAGAATCCAAGCAACTGCAATTTAAGTAACCTGCACTGACAGATTACCCACAGCAGGGAACCCATAACTCTCACTGTAATAATGTGGCCTTGAAGAGACATCTGTGTACAGCAGTAGCTTCAGACATGTTTAGCTAAGCTTCATGACAATTTGTAGGTACTTCAAAAGCAGCTGTGATACTGCTCCTGGTATGGCAAACCATCCATGAGTCTGAACACAGTGAGTGTCCACACAGCTCAAAGAAGAGATCAGGCTCTGGTATCTGCAGTGAAGAGTCTGCAGTGTAACTCACCACCCTCCCAACAGCTGGAAAGAGAGCCCCTGAGAGTGTGTGAGAACTAATACACATCACCGTGCTGATCCTTGGGCATCAGCCACCTCTGTTGCAGGAAGGGTGTGCTGGCTATAAGAAAGGCAAAAACACTACTACCCCTTAGTTTCCTTTGATAACCTCATAAATAAGATACAGAGAGAGAAGGCACCAATCTTGTAAAATAAGCAAACAGTGGCTGCATAACAAAAGAAACGTGCAATGCCAGTGAGAAGAAGCCAGGGAATGACACTGATGTATCAGAGATCGCATCAGAGCTATTAAATGGGATGAAGACGTGCAAGGCTCTTGTAAGCTCTTCTTTTCCCTGTTCAATCTTAAAAGAACTCTGAAAGCCAGCCTCCACTGATTCCCACCATAAAATGTAGGAAAATATGAAAAATGTGTTTGTGGAATGATATTTTGATCCTTACCTGTATACTTATTTGGAGCAGAATGCAAATAGGTGCCTCTGCAACTCAACTGCAAAAGGCAAAAATCTGGCCATCATTTGTAAGACTCACCAATTCAGCCTTTCTAGCTAAACCCATCCCTTCTCTCTCATTAAATACAGCTGACATTTGTAATTCAATTTGCAATACTAATGGTACTGAACATTTTGCAAGCCTCAGTCCATGTAAAAATGCCCTCTGTTTGATATAACAAGAACTATCTGTTCTGTTTTCTCTCGAGTATGTCTTAAATGTCTGATTCAATTTAGTCTAACATCTTCCCATTTTGGAGCTCATGGAAAAGTGCAAGAAGATTAAAGTTACTAAAATCAATTGCCATTTTCACATTCAAAAGGCTGTTTCCAAAGAACACTGTGTTTCCCAAAAAACAAGTGGGCAACTTGGAACTTCCACCATTTTCCACAGTAGTGAAGTGACAAAACTGAGAGGTGTTTGGAGCAAAACTTTAATGGAATTAAACAGGAGAAGGAAGGATTGGCACTGAACACGTTTGAAGGATCTGGATATAAAAATCTTTCCAATAACAGACCGACCTAATGATCTGACAAGTGATAGAAAGGAATAAAAGGGAGAAATTTAGTTCTCTGCACCCAACAGAACAAAATCAGATCTATTTTTACAGCACTCCTCTTACAGCCTTAAAGCCATAAACACTCCATACTTCATTTTGTTTGGGGAATTGCCCACAGATTCATGCAGGCACTTTGTGTTCCCAGAGATGTCTGTAAGTGTTCTCACTGCCCGGGGACCAAAAAAAATACCCTACAGTGGCCCTCCTGTATCCCCAGCCAACGCCTCCAAGCTGGCAATAGTTTTGCTGCAGTCACACAGACATATGTTGTATGTACTTTTGCTATTCCACAAGGAACCTTGGGCAGAGTTGATTTCAGGGTTTTTTTTCTGGTTTAACTTCCTAAGTTAAATGTGCAATGCCAGTGAGAAGAAGCCAGGGAATGACACTTTGCATTTCAGTGAAGATGCTGTGCTATGTCCAGCAAGGACCAGCATGGCTTTCCTTATGAAACCAGGAAGTTAGGGGTTGTAATCAAGAATGGTTTCTTTTCAAGGAGATGGAGAATGATGTCCTTTGAAATATTTGAGATTTTGAGATTGATACTTTGGCTGGCAACAATTACTCTGCTTGTTACAATCCAGGTCTTAAACTAAACGTTGAGGGGACTGCATTCTTCAATACTACTAGAAGCAAAGGGAGACTGTTATTACACTTACTGAGATTTTTGTGCAACAGATAAGCAGCATCAGAAATGTGTTTGCATCTTGAATTGCACCATTTCTTCTTTGGGTGAACACAGAAATATGTTCTAGAGGGCACTCATGCAACAACCTGCCAACGCTATTTAATTGTGCTTCAGTTTCAGATATACTGTGTCAACATTTCTACAGACAGGGGAACCCTTTCCTGACTTTTATTAGCATAACTGCAAACACCCAGAGAGCTGAGAGATGGATTTTCCTGCCTTTTAAACCTGCACATCTTTTATGTCAGGGCTCTGAATCAGCCTGAAGAATTTTGGGTCTTCATGGGTGACTGCTTCTTTTGTGCAATCCCTGATGAGCGCCACCACTTCCATTAACCACAGGCATGTGGTTACACATGCTTACAGTAAACGTGGCTTTCCAAAAATGAGAAACTTGTACTAAATCATTTCAGAAAGTTCCGAGAAGTAGTCACATCATAGACAATGGGTGCTGAGCTTTCTGCTCTAGTTGACACAGTGGCTTGGACTAGATGATCACCAATAGTCCCTTCCACCCCTTTCTGTTCCATGTGAACCACTTGGATTTTAGCTGAGCCCATTACTATAATGCTGGCAAAGCAGTCACTCCAGGGAGTGTATCAGAAATGCTGTCCCACCAAATCTGACACATTTTTTACCATTCAGTAATAAAGGTCTTTAGAGTTCATTGGAAGCTGGTTAGTGACAGGAAAAACTGTGAAGTGGAAAGTATGAGGAAAGAGACTGCAATGTATATTTCAGACTCCTTTTGGAAAAAACAAAACAAAATTCAGTTACTAGATTCATTGAAAAAACCAAAGAAAAAGTCTCCACGGTGTTACCACTGTAGTGCTGACTTAGTTACTGTCTCTTCAGGACCCCCTGCAAAGTAGTAGGAATTTGGATGTGCCCCTGAAAAAGACCCCATGCTCAGAAATGTATCCAGACATCAAGGATGAAAACAGTCTTAACACAGAGGAAACTCCTATGTATAGAGGAGAGCTTGAATTCTATAATGATTGTTCAGCTGCCACAGGGACATCTGTAAAACTTGTCACTTGCCTTTAAAAAAAAGGTCTAGTGTTTTTAAGATCTTGACCTTGATGAGAGGTCCAGTGGTTCAGCCTTTCAAACTGCAGTCATGCCCTATTCCAGCTATTACATGCTTCATTTCTGTTAATCTTCTCTAATTAGTTCTGCTTCTCAAGTGAAGTCTTGGAATCTAACATTTTTCTGTGCTAATACCAAGGGCTCTGCTTTCATGTTCAAGGTCAGTCCAGCATTTCACCTTGTAAAACTCATTTGTCCTCCCTGCACTTAAAATTGTACACTGAATTTGAGTTTAGACATCAGTTTAGACTCTCTCAAAGACATCTGCAGACTTTAAAGTTATCCTTAAAGGTGTGGTCGTGCCCAAAGCCAGCAGAGTCACACAAATGTGGAGGAACAGACTTCTTTTAGATTCTTTCTCTTCCTTGCAAATGTGCAGAGAAAATTTCCTCCTATGAAAATAATTTCAGCTTTTTCCTTGTGAGGTGTTTTGCATGCTTTACAACAAATAAGCAGATTGGGCCTCAGAGCTTGCAAGGAGGCACATGACAGCTTTATAGGTGAGAATGCTGAGCTGAGAAGGGCAAGGTGAATACCTTGCTTGCAGTGAGAGAGCTGTGAACACAATCCAAGTGATCTCCCTGCTCAAATCACTAAATTTCGATCTTGTGTTTCTCCCTTCATCTGTTATACACACACATTAATATAGATATGTATTAGGAGCACGACACAGAGTTTTCCAGATTCTTCTTGTGCCTGAGAGATCTGTAATATGGCAAGTATTTCTTTTTTAAAAGTGGCATTATTGTTTATTCACTCTTATAACAAATGGAAGCACTTTTTGCATGTGCAATTTCCATTGCTAACTGTAAGAATTTCCGTATCACTTCTTTTATTTGATGACTCTTAGCTGCCTCTTGAAGGGATCAGGTCACTCACTTGCCATCCCACAGCCCTTCCTTTGTGATAACTGGAGAGATTCAGTGATTACTGGAGGCACATGATGGCTGAGGTGTGAACACTAATGGCAGGAGGCATCTGAGCCCCAGGCAAGAAACACACTCTTCTCCAGCTGATGCTCAATCCAAAATGGCAGAATATTTTCAGGTTAAAAAACCTTAACTGGGCAAGGGGGAAAAGTCAACCTTCAGTGATATAGAACCTAGACTTTGAACATATAAGGAATAACTCGTATTCCTTGGAGCATTGCTGCTGTAGCTGGGGGTAAAATTTACAGTTCATCTCAATGGGTCACCCAGGCTCGATGCTTTTATATTTAATGGTGTCATGAATTGCAAATAAGCATAACCCAGAAACAGGATAATGGCAGAAAAGCAAGCATTTTTATGGTTCGGTTATTTCATATGCAACAAGTAGGAAAATCTGTTAACTATTCAACCTACTTCCTTAAAATAAATGATAATAAATATGTAAATGCAATATGTGGAAAAGACTTGGCCTTTTCAATTTTGAATAGTTAACACTTAATTCTTGTATCTGAAAATACAACGCCTGAAATATTTTGTGGAATTTATGGAACTATTTACAAGTTCAATTTTCTTAAACCTCTCCAGTGGGATTTATAAAACATTATTTAGAAAGCATAGATAACAGCATATTTATTTTTCCAGAACTGCAATTGTATTCACAAATGTCCATCTAAACCCTCTTATATCTGATTATCCTGATGTCCAGAAACAGGACAGAAATAGTAGAAAGCCCTTTCATTCTCCACACCTCTAAGGTTGAGGAGGAAGGAACAGCACAAGCACAAAGACCAAATTCACAGACTTGCTGCAGGACCCATGCCTAATTTTAAAACCTGAAAACTGTTCTAAAGGTTAACACTCACTCTGCACAAGACTTCAGTAGAGATGGAGTGCAGTACAGGGCTTTGGTGCCAGAATTTAGGCCTAGATGATCTGCACATCTGTAGTTTGTTCATCCTCATGACAATGTGCCACCTTTCCAAGGATATTTCAGAAAAAAAAAAAAACACTGTGAAGGCAAATTGTGCCTTAACTCTGCACTGATTTGGCAGCAGGACACTCAGCATCTTTCAGTGCTGACCATCCACAAACAGAGGTCTTGTCTCATGACACCTAATGAAGTGTCTTGCGATCACATCAAGTGGGGTAACCCTTCACCTTCCCCTCAGTGGGCGATGCAATACCTTTCTTCCCTGAAGTACACTGCTTAGAAAGACAAAAAAAGTATTAGGGAGCATCATTTAGGAGATGATATGGGACAAGAGTTATGGGCAAAAGACATTTCACAAACTGCTTTTCTAAGTTCTTTAACTCCAAGTTGTCATCCAGATAGTTCATATTGCAGTAACTTAATTACCTCCACTTTGTTCTCTCTCGCTCTGTGCATGGTGACAATGGTTTTATCATGGAAATATTTTCTCTACAGAGCACTCTGAGTACTGACAGCTCTTTTCTCTTTCCCTCCTTCACACTGTCACCCTTCTATATTTGCCTTGACACTGTCTTCACATTGTCTTGACATTGTTCTGACAGTTAAGAAAACTCAATCACTGCAGCAAACAGCCGTGACAATGCGGAGAAGGAAAAGTGTTATGAAAATTGTTGAAGAACTGTGAAGATTTACAGGCTAGTGGAAACAAGATCTTGCTTTTTCCAAACCACATTCTTAGTGAGTTTTTAATAAAAAAATACTTTAAGGAAGACTTCAGCCAAGGCTGGAAAAAGTCATCTCAAAGAAGTCAGTTGACAGTTACAGATTCTGTACCTGAAATTCAGATGCTCCTAGATGACAATCCCTCTTACTGCCATGAGTTCAGGTACATTATGAGCGATACTTCAGTCCATCTCCTGGGGAACAGGGATGCTGAATTTCTGTGAAATGCTGACTTGGAACTCTCCAGCTACACTTTTTTCCAAGTATGCCATTCAAACTGGGATCCCTTTTGGGGGCAGCCAGAAAAGAAGCATGGCCACAGGAAAAAGAAACCAGGTTAGCTGGAGCTTTGGTTCCCTTTGCTAATAATAAAATAGAGTTTTGTTTTGTTGGCTTACAAATTAGAAGAAAGGAGCATAGAAAGAAAGCATCACTCCCTAGCATTCAGTCTGACAAATACCAAGTGTTGGGATAACAGATAAAAAACCCAGCACAAGTGGGGTAAGCTTAGCAAATATTTCTCTGGTTGAATTAAACTTCTGAGCAACCCTTTAACCAGGTGTAGTATGGACATACTGAAGTGCTGTACTTGACCCTACATGTACTTGACAGGCTAAGCTTTGTGGTTCAATAATTTGGCAAAATTACTGCTGATTTGAGTAGGAATTCTGATCATCAGGAACCATGTGGGGAGGGTAGTTGGGTTTTATTTTGTGGTTCATTTGTTTGTTTTAGAAAAGAAATCCCTGCATAAATAGTTCTGATACTAACCCAAATACTTAGTAGTTGTAAGAACACCTAGGTAATAAAAAATTACTTTAAAAAACTACTGTATATTATCTTGGTATGCATACAATCCACATCTTACCTGAAAAGCACAGTGAAAGCTCATCCCTTGCAAAGCAGAAGCTCATCAACAGGGCAGATGACCCTGCTCTGTGGTGTTCCCTGCAGGTCACAAAAGCACTGCCTCTCCAGGAGGAGCATATTTTCCCCTCTCCTCCTCCACTACCACAGCCTTCTGTCTTCTCCCTAAATAAATTTGGGAGGGAAGCCAGTCTGAAGCTTGTTCCCTTTGCCTCAGAGCCCCTGGGGACAGCCAGGCTGGTGGGCAGGCTCTTCTCCAACACCTCCCAAACTGCAGGGCCATCCTGGCATCCAACAGCCAAATGAGGTGGCAGAGGCTTGGGCTCCACCGTTCCGTAACACCTTGGCCCAATCCCCCTGCGGGTCCCTGAGGGGCCAGGGGAGCAGCTAATTTGGAGGTGCTAATTTGTAACCTGCTGACAGACCTGCCCCTGCCTCTGCATACCCTCCCCAACAGGAATGTGACCCACATGGCTGGGGAGCACCCCCTCTGCTTTCTCAGGGGTAACCTATGAATGCAATTCAACAACTCCTGAATATATCTCTAAGATTGCAGCGTGAAGAAAATGTTAGTGAAAGCTTCTTATGAGACCAGAACTTAGAGAAATAAACCCCTCTCAGTCAACTAATACAATTTGTTGATGACAAGGATGAATCAACACATTCACATTCAGTTAAGAGTAAAGGGAGCAAATTGATATGCAAATTGATGCTCACCTGGTTAATTTTATGGCTAATTTTATATATTTGATCAAGATGACCAAAGAACAGTTAAGACAAAAACAGAACAGACATAAAATTAACCTTAAGAGTCAAGGCAGAAACAATATGTTTCCATTTATCCAGAGAGAAAATTAAGCTTTAAATGCTTCTGCCTGAATTCATTTGATGAAGCATGGGTTTGATACAATTAAGAAAAATGGCAAAAAGGAAAGGTCTCCACAAAAGTGCAAACACTTTTAACTATAGACTACAGCATTTCTTCTAAATGCTATATTGGATGGTTACACTCCAACTGCTCTGGCAAGCTGAATGACAAACATTTTGGTGCTTCCTTCCTACACTTTTATGTCTACAAGCTCCCTTTATTATTAATGGCATAATATTTGCTACAGTAGGCTACCATGGTCAAATCAATACCATAGTGCCTTGAAAAGACACTAGAGCTGAACCCCTAATTAAGTACAATATTTTGTTCCTTTCAAATGAGACTCTGTTTGAGGAGTATAGTAACAGTGCCTTGTTCTGTTCAAGGTATCTATAATTAATAACCCAAATGATCAAAGGAAATGTGATCCTAAGAGGAAATGGCTTTTGAGGTTCCCTAGATATTAAATACTGAGAACTACTTCTCAATCCATTCTGCAGCCTCTCAGCCCACTATGATGTGTAGTGCCCTTAGGGATCATAAAACAAGCCCCACTGTAGATCTCTCCGTAAAAAAAAGAAAAAAAAATGCTCCCAGCAAGATAGTCACTAGATATTTATCACTTATTCATTATTGCCATAAAATCTTTCTTAATTTTTTCCTAGCCAGACCCTTACTGTCACACAGATCTCATTCATTTATTTAGCATAATTTAATATAAAGCAGGGCAGGATGCTGCCCTAAAATGTACCCTGTACTGGCAAGTCTGGACCAGTACTATGAGGAAGGTCCCTTCCCCCAAAATAGCATATTCTTTTCCTTTTTTCATCATTGCACAGCACCAAAGCTTCTTGAGATAGAGTAAGCACGTGGATGTCAAGCTGTAGAGGCATTAGTTCCCTCCTCCTGCTTGCTGATCTTACCTTCCACTCCCCAGCCACCACACCACCAACACCCAGAGCTCTCCCTGTGTCTGAAGAGCAGATTTGCGTGAAACAAAACCCCGCTGTCACTGCAACAGGATGGCTAAACCTCATATCCAGGGGAGTGGGAGGCCAGAGCAGCGTTATTGTCCTCTGGATCATCCTGAGGAATGTGAGCACTTCAGCACAGCACAGAGGCATCTCTGTTACCCTGTGGAGCTAGTGCCACTGGTGACACCGAGTCCTGAGGCTACAATTACTGCTGGCTCACTTACCAGCCACTCAAACTTACTGTAACTTCCCATCCCTGCCCTGGAAATCCAAGTCTGCTCTGGATGAGGCCTCAGAGGAAGAAAAGGAGAATGCACGGAAAAAAATCTAAGGCAGGGAAGAGAGAACTAGGAAAGGAAGGAGAGACGAGGAATCAGATCTACTTCTTACATACATTAAATAAACAGAGAAAATAAAGGAGACTATTAATGGGGAAATAGAAATTTTAAAAGCCTTTAAGAAATTACTCTACTATACTGATTGCCACTGGTGAACGTTTATTTATTCATGGTTTTTAATTTTTTATTATTTTACTGGCAAAAGTTGTACTGATCTAATTTTGATAAAGGCTTGCTGGATACCTCTTCACTTACAGCAGATATTCAATGCCCTAGTGGCAGGTGTTTTTATTCTAAAACATGCCATCACATTAAGCTTTAACAATTTGACTTTTAGTGATATTCTTCTAATATCGAAGGATTATTTCTTAGCATATTCCCCAAGGAAGGCTCTTGGGCATACCCTGATGCTGGCCAATATTCTGGTTTTGTTTTACTTCTACAGTGAAGCATCTTAAAAAGGTTTAAGAGAAAGGTATCCCAGTGGGTTTTCAATACCTACTTTTCCTTTAGGTCAGCTGCTCCTCCTCAGTGCTTCTGAGCCTGCTCTGGAAATAAAAAGTGGTAAAACCATGAAACAAATCCATTCTTGCTCTGTTACAAGTCAGTAGAGTTTTTAGGATGCTACAATACAGTTTGCAGGTCAGGAATGCTGCCATGGACTTTGTGTCAGAGCCATGACTGTGTTCACTTTCCCGGGTCACTGGAACCAGTGTTCAAAAGGCCAGCCCTCTGCAGAAGTTCACATGACAATATCCTTCTGCTGGGTCTGATTTCTGTCTGTATGAAGTCAGTGAGGGCAACTTGTGCAGATCATGATCACATCATTGTTCTTCCCCCATCTCAGTGTTATGCCCTTGGCTCTGAGGGGAAGCTGCCCTCAGCACAGGGGCTCAGCAGGACAGCTGAGGGAATTTGGGTTGTGCCAGTTCCCGCCGTGAGACTCCAGCCTGTCCCAAAACACAGGAGCTGAGACTTTCCCCAAGCAGTCTTGAAATCCCAGTTGGTAATTAGTCCACGCAGAGCTAATTGTAGGTGATTTCTATAGAAAATAATTTAGCACATAACAGAAAGGGCTGAAATGTGACCTCTTCTACAAAGTTCATGCTGGAAAAGCATGGCCTTGCTTTCTCTGTACTTACTGAGCATTGTAGCCACACTGAAGCTTTCTTCTGAGTCCTGTGGCATTTAAATCACAGTGCACTGCATGTCCAGCCACATAATGCTGATCTGTCACAGGTCTGATTACTTTTTTTAAGTCTGGGGAAACAGGAGAAGCAGCATCATGACTTTGATATGCTGCAGTTTGATGTCATCAGGAACATCTAGTCCTCAGTTGTGTTGTGTTGAATGACTCAGTTGTGTTACTGAGAACCTACTGAAGGCAATCTCAACATCTGCACACATCAGAACACGGCTTTGCACCCAGAGACTTTTTAAGAGTTGCCCCATGTTACAGGCTGCTATGATGCATTTCTAGCAATCAGAGCTTTAAGCTTATCCAGTTATGACTCACAGAAAGAAATCATACCTGGTCAGTGTTACAGACATTTGAGGCCACATTTAAAAATCACAGCACCTTTATGTGCCATTGTATGATCAGAATCACTGCTTCATGCTCTTTTCATATTAAAAAAAAGGAAAGAAGTAATGAAGGACAGAACCACAAACTAAGGAGACTGAAGAAGATGCCTTATAATGGCTTTCAAATACAAACAACATACAGACCCAGAATTTGGACATGAAATCAATTTTGTACTCAATTTTTAGCCCCTCTCCTGGGGGCATGCTTAGCAGCATTTGGCAGCATTCCTGAGTGCCTTTTCTCTCCTGTGTTAGTGGCTGAGCACAGTGGGAGCTCGGCTGCTTGCATATTCTCACCTACCCCAAACCTCAGCACTGCAAGTCAGTGGTAGCTGGTCTGCTTGAGGGGCAGCATCTCCTGGCTCAGCCCAGCCCTCAGCCCCTTCCTGAGGCTGAATTCAGTGGCAGCTGGAGGCCTCTGTCTTACACAAAGTGCCTTAAACTCTTTCCAGACTCCAGAGAAGCTGTGAGACCTTGTGTCTCTCAAAGTGAGATCTGGCCTCTTCAAGAGACAAACTGCTCCTTTGCTCCTCATTTTCCGTTTTTTGGAATTCACACAGAGGCTGGAGCAACTGGATTTCACCCAAAGTCACAAACTGACAGTTTTATGCTGTGTTACTCCCTCTGTGTTCCTCAAAATCCCCACACTGCTGTGGAGAAGGAGGCCATGCTTTGGTCCTTCTGCAGCGCTTTCTAGCTCTGGCACCTTTTCCCTTGTTATTTTGCCAGCCATCCAATTCCCAGGTGTAGACTTTAGCCTGCCTTCCTAGCACAGCTGCAAATACAGCTGGTATCTTCCAACTGCAAGCACTGCTTTCATCTTTCCTCTTCCCCCACACCAGTTGCACCCCTCAGTGTGTTCTGATATTGGGTTTACAAACAGCAGATTACACTTCCATTAATTTTCCAAGGCTTGATGTAGATGCTTGTAGTTTTAGGGAGCAAGGCACGAGCAACGCCGCTCACAAAAGCGCCACAAATCCACTCATCCAAACAAGCTCATATAGACATGCCAAGAAGCCTCACCAAGGGCAATCCAGGACAACATTTTAAAGTGTAAGACACAATTCACACCCCTAACTAAACCACTAAGGTCTTCTCTTTATTTCTGCAAAACCCTTCATCTCACAGGAGAGATCTTTACACATGTGGCTCTGTATCCTGAGTTACATGCTGAGGATGCCCCCACCTTTAGCGAAGCCCTAAGAGCAGTTCAGGCAGGAAAGGTATTGATTGAATCCTTGGGACAAAGACATTTAACCTACAAAATCACCAATTTTTTTCCTGTAAGCAATCAAACTTATTACCTAAAAAAAATAGTTTCAGATTTTGAGCACGATAAATTTTCTATGTTCTTTACCTCTGAAGAGATGTTAGAAAGGCAAGTTTGAAGCTGGCCCACAGGTTCCCACTACCGTGTATTCCAGTTGTTGCTCACCTATCTATTTATCTCTTACGTCCCTGTGTGGAGGAGTCCTGTTCTGTACAACTAAGAATAAATTCTGCTGTGCGACCTCAAATAAAAAAAAAAAAAATCAGCACTTCTAGAGGGACAAGGAATACCTCATTACACTCATGTTGCTTCTATTCTTCAGACTTAGAAGATAAAAACGAGGACAAATATCATGAAACTCTTAAAGGGGAGAGCTACATTCCCAGAGTATACAGTAGCAAGGATTGCACAGCAGAAATCAGTTCAGTTTCTACATCAGTGTCCACATCATTTACTGTAATAGATATCAGCTGCCTCCTGGCCTGATCAGCCACTGTTCTACATCTTAAACAAAAATATCCATGCACAGCAAAAGCAGGATGATCACTGTGAACTACCAACTTAAACTGAAGTGCTGTAGTGCTAAACATAAAGAAGCAGAGCATAAAACCTTTCATTCTCATTAGGAACCAGTCTATTTGCATTGCTAGTAGCACTGTGCCTTGGTGTCCAATTGAACCAAAAATCCTCCAACTGAACCAAAAATTCAATGCATAGGAGCCCTGTTGAGCTCCTGGGCCTGATTCTCCTCTGGTTCCCAGCACAAACACTAGGGTGTGATGCCAAATAAAGTGAGAGCCAAAAAAGATTTACATTTAGAAGTAAATAAAGCATTTACCTCATTTTTGTTTGTTTATTTGGGACAGCTGGTCCCACTGCTGTGGTGCTCAGTGCAGTCAGTGGGTGCAGCTGTAAGAGCTGCTGCACTGCTCGTGGGGTAAGGGAGTCTGGGGTGGCACAAATGTTAGAAGACACTGAAGGACAATGACAGCCAGCAGTAACTGCCTTCATTCTCAGGGACCCGCAGCAAGTCAGTGGGAACAGAAAAGTTTGGGGAAGAGTGTAATGGACACAATGGTTTAATAACCAGTTCTGTAATTTCAATCACAAACAGCTTTAACTTAAAGTGTTACCTAAACAACCATTTAAAATTTTAATACTATTCAGTTGTTACTCTTACACTAATATACCATACTTTTTCCTCAGAAAATAAGTTAATTTACTTTCCTTGATTTTGTTCATACAAATGTGCCTAAACCCAAATTTGGTTTTTTTGATAGCAGTGGAATATTTGTGTAACCGCCCTTTTTCTTTCCTGCCTGTGTGTGGTGCTGGTTACTATGGTAATAAACGCGACCCAAGATTTAAAGCCTGAAAGTGGTTTCTATAACAACATGCTAGGATGTTTTGGACACACAACTGAAGTTAAAGATTCGGGATTAACTCTTTATGACCACAGTATTTGCAGACACAACAAGGGCTTGTTTTTTTGCAAAAGTTTGTTCATCCCTTCCCAAAGTATGCTTCTCCATTAAGCAGACTGAGCAATAATGACCCCAGCTGTGGATAGAGTAGGTAGGGTCTGGTGATTTCCTCAGAGGTGAAGCTTGCAAAGGACAAACAGTACCACAGTAACTACAAGCTGCTCATTACAGTGAATAATTAAGATGGTAATAGGAGATGGGAAAGGGTAAAATACAATTAAGTGCAATACTTAGAAAGTTTGAGACTGTGCGGAAAAACGGAAATTATTTACTTACAAATAATCTCCATGGAAAAGCTATTTGGAGGGCTAAGATAGCCCCTTACCTGGCTCTGTTTTATCCAGAACATGGTTTCCTGTCCTTTCCTTCCCCATCTGCCAAGTGCTGATCCAGGAGTGACATCTTTGCCTTTCAGTCTATAGTAAAGGTATCTGATCCCAATCTCTGTCCCTGTTGATTATGCAGCTGTGCTTATCTCTTCCCTAGTTCTCCACGACACATCAAGATTGAACATCTATCTGTACACCCACAACTTTCTAAGGCTGTCTTTGCAGGGAAGTTATTGGCATAGTGATGAACTGTATTTTTTGTGTCACAGTGCACTGCAGATAAATGGGGAGAGGATTAGTTACACCAAAGCCACAGCTCCTTCATGCAGCAGTAATGCCTTGGGCAATATTTTAATATTTCCAGTTAAATGATAATTATTTCAAGATCTCAGTATAGTAACAGAGCTTGATATTTCAGTGACACAGATTCACACACTTGTTTTAAAATCCCAAGGGCAGGTTTCAAACAAGTAATGAGCATGAGCATTGAAGGTTCATGTTTCTGACTCCAGACACTGGGCTATCTAAACCCTTGCTACCATCATGTTATCCTGTGAACGTTTTTAGTGAGTTGATTTGATCACAGTGTAAGCCTTCAGCTGTGAACAAATGCTGTATGCTGGGTTTGATTCAACAGAACCCAGACAAATTTTCTTTCTAGTGACTGGACACAACCAAGATATCAATTATATAAGCTACTCTGGAAAATAAAAAATCAAAACCAAAACAAACATAAAACACCCCAACCCCACAGGTAACACATTTTCCGATGTTGGGGTTTGGAGTTTTTATAGACCACATCTTGCAATTGCAATTCAGTTCTTCTTTCCCTAAGAGTATTTTTAAAATCTAATTTCTCAACTCAAAGACCAGGGATTTTCTGCTATCTATTTTTTTTTTCCCAAAATGTACAACTAAGTAAAAAGTCAGGTTTTGTTGTGAACTGCTTTATCTGCATTGGCTGGTGTAGCTTTCTAGTTCTAATTCAAATGTGTAAAGTAATAACTGTTTTAAAAAAAAGGAAAGAAAAAAAGTCTTCAAAGCACAGTAAAATTATTGGTGAGGATGACTATATGGACATCAAGAAGTTCTCTATCTTATCACAGATTTTCTTCCCCCCTAGAAAATAGACTAGCTCTGTTAAGAAGGTCAGAAAATCTTGCAGCACATGTAAAAGATTCCAAAGCTGTTAGTGTTGAGAGCTTCTGTGAAGCTCAGAGTCCTCCTTCAGGGGCAGAAGGCACATTTGAAGAACAGCACTGCAAATTACAAGCAGCCTCCAGGCACAATGAGATGATTAGCAAAGTGCAGGCATGGCTACAGCCAAGTGAACTACAGTTCATAACAGCATGATTAGCAGTGATTGAAATTTAATTTTAAATGCTGCTGCTGATTATGTTATTTCACCAACTTGTAGGAACAGTCGTGTCCTGAAAGAACAAGTCTTTTCTGAAAAATATTTCTGACACAAAGAACCCCAAACAATTTGCTAAGTATTTATCTGGGGACTTTGAGTAGCTGAGATTGCTAATCAGATTCTCTGAGTCGGGGATCATCAATTCACTTTACTTTTGATATCATCAACTTAACTTAGAAGAATATTTTGAAAAATTGACATGAATTCAGTAAACTTGTGATTCAAATGGGATCTAGAAAAAAAACCCCTCAAAATTGTCAGGAAAGATATGCACATGAGCTTTTCAAAATTACCTGCTTTACTGAGGAACAATAGTTTAACAATCACATTATCTGGGCCAAAATGCTTTGGCAATTTCAAAATTCCTGCCCTGTTTGTGATAACTTTTCCGCTAATTTAATTTTGACCTTCTATCCTCATTGCCATGCACTTCTAGCATCATAAAAATTGTTTTGTATCACTACAGTGGTTTCTGATCTTTCAGAAGCGTTTACCAGACAAAATCACGTGTTTTTAGTGTTGATTAGCAGTATAAGCTCAGTTATTCCTACACTAACAAGATCACTTCAATGAATTTAAATAATCTCATCCAAGAGCAAAAAAACAAAGCTAAAACTGTCTTTTTCTTGGCATTTCTTACATTAAGTCATTTGCGCCAGTTCCTGTAAAAGCTGCAGGTATTGCCATGTTTCTGGTAATATGGATGATGTGCCAGTAGATGGCAAGCTTTACTGCAAAGAATTTCACTGCCAACCATCTCATCTGCATCTCAAGGATTTAACCATGGGGCAAAACGCTTGGCACTAAATCCTCTTGTAATTAGATTAATGTACCACTGTTTATAAAGAGACTGATAATTACCTCGAGTGTCAGTCAGTGTAAATCCAAAGTGATCAGCATTTTGTTTCCAGTTTTCCTAACATTACATACAAGTTTGAAGACTCTGTCAGAACAAGTCACTGCTGAAGTGACCTTAATTGCTTAGGAATGAAAAACGACTCCTCTGCACATCTGAGGTAGAGCATGAGGCTTTTCCTGGTTATCCTTCCACAATCTGGCCAAAAATCAAGCTCCACTGAAACATTTCTGTCCCTTTGCAGGTCCTTCTGTGAATGAGGAAGAGAATATCCTTTAGGCATCTGCCTAAACTGAGACAGACTTTTGCATCCTCACATTGCACCACAGGGCATGCAGGAGCTTCCACCTGTCATACCCTTCATCCTCTTTCCATGCAGCTCTCAGCTCAGGAGGTTCCCAAATCCATCCTTCCACATCACTCCAGAGCAGCAGGGAAACTCAGTTTCCATAGGGCAACAAAGGAGGCAGTGAAAATAACTTACCTGAAATAGGTGGGAAATGGTGTTTGACCTAGCAGTCCAGAATCCAAGGATTAGCTGAAACACATCATTTAGGAACATGATCTTTAAAAAAAAACAAAAGTCATGGAAACGTCCTGGTGAACTGCATACCATTTGATAAGCATGGTGTGATAACTGCATACCTTTTGGTGGTCACTTTTTTGAGATGCAGCTTTGCTTCTGAGACAAACTGCTACAGAGTACTCCTAACAAAAGTTCTTGGTCCCAGCTGTTAAACCACTAAAACTCAGCATGGCTGCATCTCTGCTAAGACCTTCAGAACTCCTGTGTTCCTCAAAAACTGTACAAATCATAAAAAACATGGCACAGTGCATTAGAATGAAGATAGAACTCAAAAAATGTTACTCTTTCACTATGAACTTGTACAAATCAGACAAAAGTATCCTCTAGGAAGTACTGGATTTATTGAATTGTCTGTTGGCAATTTCTGCATAAGAAATTAGTTTTATAAAAGCTACAAGAGTTGAAATTAAAATAGTGCTTTAAAAAAAATCCAGGAAAAGTTTTCTGTTTCGTGTTTTTCCCATAGTGATGTCACCCTGGAGACAAACTGGTTGCCTTCACTGCATACAGACTGTACTTTCAAGGCTGTCTTTTCCCTTCCCTCATTTTCCATCCACTCCTACTGCCTCGGAGAGCTATGAAGGTTTTTAACCAGTGCTCACAGCTTCTCTGTTGCTATCAAAACTGCAGACTGGCAAAAGCTTCATGTCCTCTCACAGTCATTATAACAAACAGAGCCTGTTGCATGCAAATTATCTCTGGAAAAGCAGTAATAATTAACTACATAGCTTCTCATGTCACCATGGTCCTGTGTAAGAAAACACTTGAATGACTGACCTCACCTCTTGTAGCTTACACAGTACAACAGTTAGACAACATTATAACTTGATCATAATTAGTTTCATCAAATTTGCAATGTTTCCCCAAACATGCACTTTACTGAACTTTAAGTAGGTACACAGACTGAAAGGAAAGCTCTCTAAAATTTTGCAAGGAAAATGCGGGATGCAGAATTTGCTAAGGAACACAGTTTTGCTCATTTTAAGTGTAATTAATAGATTGCAGAAAACTCTGTATTATCCAGGCTAAAGAAAAAACCTAAATGCATGGGTAAACCACGAAATTACGTCAACCAGGACATCAGAACGTAAGTGAGGGTGTGCTGAGGAGAAGGGTCTGAATTACTGCTGACAGTAGTGCAGGTCAGTACACATGACCAATGTCTTGAATTTCTGCATTCAGTGAGAGCTCTGAGCTGGAGCAAGAGCAAGAGCAACCAACACCACATTAAGATGAAACAGCTGCTCCCAAAACTGATTATTATCAGGTTTGGGGATGGTCATTTTAAAGGCAGACTAACCCAAAAGTACTATTTTTGTCCTGTTTTCCTTCAAAGAACACTCCAGTTCTCCTCCTGCTAATCAATGTTTAGCTTGCTTTCTATGTACTCCTTAAGACCACTGTTGGTTTTTAATCATGGTGCCACTGTTGCTATCAATGTTACTACATAAATCTCTATTCCCCTTGTTCAAACAAGTACTAATTAGTTATTTGGCTCAGTAATAGTACCTATTAAGGAACATCAAGTTCATTCAGATTGGTGCTTTTAATTTTTAGAGGCACTGCTGCTCCTGTGTACACCTCGAGTCAGAAAGCACAGCAGTCATGCACAGATAATTTTTCAGCCTTTCCATTTATTATATTAGTGCCAAATCTACACAAGCAGTCTCTCCTAAGCTAGTTAAGCTTTCTGATACTTTCTTCCTCCGCTTCCTCCTCCTAGGAAAAAACCAGATTAAAATGTATGAGTTTATATTCTCTGACAGACCCCCATGTTTGGCTGGTTGGTTGCTATCCTCAGGTGACCAACCCTAGCCTCTCACTTTTCAAGGGATCTGTCCCAGGCCTTTATAAGCATTGGTCTATCTCCAGTTATTAGAGTCTCCATCTCTGCTCACCATTTCTCTTTCAGTGCCCCCTCTCCATCTCTACTGTGTCTGCTCTCCTGAATGTCAGTTCAAGAACTGGGAAGAAATTAGAGACTGCTGGTAGATGGGTCTGAACTCATCTGAGAAGTTCAGCTCATCCAGCTCATCCACAACATCCTGTTTGCACAAACATACAATGTTTTGCTGTTGTACAAGACACATACCCTTCATATATCCAAACAAAACTCAGAATTAAAAGTATAAAATAAATAAAAAAAATATTTATTTACAGGACTCCCATATAGATCATTTAATGCAACTTTTGTGCTCCAGCTCATGAGTCTTCCCCTTATGGATTGCCTTCTCTCCTAAAGGAACATTCAGCTTAATTTCGTAGAGTCTTGGCCCAGCTACAGCTGCTTCAGTGTATCCCAGATGTGGATTCTGAACAATGCTGGTAACTCACCCTCCTTGACTGGGAATTGAGAAGTAGCTCTTGCTATTTTCATTCTTTACAGCAGCAAGGCAACTCCAAGTGGCCTTTAATTACTGAGAGGAGCTCAGTTTGCAGAGGGTAAGGAAGTAAGGAACATCTTTACACCATGTCCACCGTGTCCTTCCAGCCTTGGAGGCTGGAAGGCTCTCACAAGGCTGTTTTGCATCTCAAGTGTTTGGGAGATTCTTTGTAGTGGAGATGCTGTACAGCTCTCAAATTACTATTTATAATCAGCAAATCAAAATCAAGGTGCCTGGTGGTTTGAACTGTTTACTTGAGCTATAACTACATCTGAGTAATACAGCTTTGTGAAACCTAATGCAAAAAAACACCCACCACAAAAGAATGGTACCAGCACAGAAGTAGTACTGAACTGAAAAAAGTGGTTCAACTCCTTTCTCTAGTAACAAAAAAAAGAAACAAAAATATAAAAATCTACCTAAATGTATTCCATATTGTTGGATATCAGTTGACAACCACCAATATTGTCTCAACTATACTCTTAATATAGTGTTAAGCAATCCTGACACTCCAGACCACGGCTGTTGGAAGAGGCGAGAACAGGAAATTACAACCTACTCAAGTTTTCATAATTGTTTTCATTTTACCTTCACGAGTCCACTAATGCATCACACAGTTACCAGTCCTGTTTTCTTCTCAATAGCCAGCAACTGGAGCTGTTGGTTTTGAAGCACACTTGTGTTAAGAACTATACTTCTTTCTCTGTTGGTTACTCCCAGTGCTGTGGAATCCTCAGGATTTTTTGTGTTTCTTTCCTAGAATCACTTTGCACGAGGAATGATTCCAGGTGCCTGTCAAACTCTTGCCAAAAGAACTCGACATGTGTTGCTGGCCATAAAGATGACCCTTGCCTTTGTGCAGATGCATCAGTGGACAGTGTGGAGGAACTCTGCAATAAAACCTCCAACCCCTGCTCCTCGAACCCTTGTCTCCAAAACGCTACCTGCCTAGGCTCTGCTGGAAACCTCAGCTTTACCTGCGAGTGCCCTGCTGGGTATGATGGACCTACCTGTGACAGAGCTGACAGTGCCTGTGACACAAACCCATGCGAGCACGGGGGCACCTGCCAAAGCGGCCTGGCTGGGCCCAGCTGCCTCTGCAGGGCGGGGTACACCGGGACGCTCTGCGAGATGGATCTGGATGAGTGCACCTCCGAGCCGTGCCGCAACGGAGCGCTCTGCAGGGACGGCGTGGACGAGTATTCCTGCTTCTGCGTCCCAGGCTACCAGGGCAAGCACTGCGACCTGGAAGTGAATGAATGTGCCTCAGATCCGTGCCTGAACGGGGCGACGTGCCTCAACCAGATAGGGCACTATGACTGCCTCTGTCCCCTGGCCTACACAGGTAAGCACTATTAAAGCAACCTATCCTTTGCGTTGTGTAGAACCATCATAACTCACCTTCCAACTTCAGCTCTCTCACCCACACATGTATTTAGCCATATCTGTATTACCACCTTGCCTTCAGCTTCGGCACTGGTGGCTGTTGGTACATTATGGATGACCACATCACTGTGAACTACCGATATCAGAAAGAGAAGGATTAAAGAAATCTCACATTTACCAAAATCTACACGGCAGTTTTGTGAACACCAAGCTATGTCACAGGGCTTTCCTTTTAGAAGAAACATTCTCAAAATGATCTCTTTGGAGTGCTATGTCTAGTTTCTTTCTGAAGATCAAAACCTATGTTTGACAGATTTAAAAATTAGATCCAAGTAGAAAAATTCTACCCTTAAACCTAGACATTTCACATTAAATTTCTCTCCTCTGTCCTTCCCAGAAACAAAGGACTCATTTGCAACTAGAACAGCATGCAAGTTACATAGAAAGAAAAGTGTTATGTTCCCAAACTGCCCATTTTTTGATACTCCCATTTTCTATAGCTCCATTTTTAAGGTACAGGTGTGATTTTTCTTCCCTAGTTCCTCTACTGGAAAGCACATAATTCTTGTTGGAAGACAGCTCCCTTCAAATTTCAAAGCTGTATTCAGGGGTAGGACTGTGAGAGGTAGCACACTGAATCATTAAAAGGAGAAAAGGGGAGGCATTTTAGTGATAGATTGCCAGTCAGGTAAGCAGAGGAAAAGAAATAGTCATACGGCAAAAAGGGGAGAAAAAACAGCTATTGCTTCAAGTGAGTCAAATGAATAAGAAATAAGAGATGTGGTTTACAGCTCCATCCCCAAATCCCCATGCGGGAGGGGAAGTCAGAGGTAAAAAGCAGCTTTCCTGTGTCTAACACAGCACTCGTTGGAAGGCAGCCCTCGGTTAATATCCCTTATGAGCATGGAGAATGTTATTTGAAGGAAGCTTGTTACCTTCCTGCCACCCCGCTGCTGCCAGCGGGTGTCGGAGCCCAGGCCAGCTGAGGAGAAAACTACACAACTGGGGGAAAGCCAAAGAGCAGGAGGAAGGAAAAACCTATTAACAAGCAGCATGGTTACTCTGCAATGATCAGACTCAGCCCAGACCTCCTGTTGTATTCAGGAAACTGTATTTGTTTAACTGGCGCTGTTAGTGGGGTCCAGGCCTAGATCCACAGCCCAGAAACTTGGTTTGAAAGAGGCAGAATATCCACCTTAGAGACAAAGGGAGAGAAAACTCAATGAAATAGTAAAGCCCAAACAAAAAGAAATGAAAATTTAGGTCAACACAAACTGCTGATGGAAACTCACTCCACTGGAATTGCTCCATTTTCGTCATGAAATTCTGCTGTTTCCCAAGCTGGTGCTCTTTCTCTCACCAAAAAATCATCAAAGCTCCACACTTTGCACAAGCAGAGTTAAGAAATGAGGAGAGGACCAAGGAAGGAGAAGAGGTCTAAAATACACACCAGAAGAGGCTGCAGTGTTTTGACATACAGCTCCAACACCACTTCCAGCAGCAGAGACTAATCATAGGAATTCTATAGAGGAGTAGCAGACCATTCCTCCAGCAGTAAAACATCAGCTTTAAAAGGTTACTTAACAAAATGATTTATCAGAAGCATTCTTTTTTGTTGTTTTTTTGCACCTTGCTGTGAGTTTTGCTAAATGCACAAGCCAGAGGGATTACTGGATGAAAGCCTTGAGGTGCCCCCAGTGGTAATAAAACCCCTCATTTACCCCGTCAGGGGACCTTGCCAACCATTATTATCCAGGCCTGACACCATGAATTACTGTGGGAAGTCATCCAGCCTCATCTCATTTCCCTAAGATGTAAAAAAGGGTTATGTCTCTTGATATGCAGGTAAAGAAGGTATAGTAAATCTACAGCTGCAATGCTAACCAAATGCATGAGTTACTGGCTGCTGTTGCACTTGTTTCATGGACTATTACTGCTATTTTGTGTGACTGGTATGCTGCAGCACTTCTTAAAATAGCTGAGAAATGTCACACATAATTCTTATACAAATGGAAGAGCTTAGAACATACCAAGAGCCAGAGACTGGAAAATTTAGCATGAAATCTGCAATTTCTATGATAATTCTGCATGTGTGAAATTATTTACAAGACATGTGTCACACAGCTGTTAAATAATGAAGTTCAATTGGTTTGTTGAAGTTTTGCTGGCCACCCTAATCAATTGCATTTTTTCCTCCATTGGGCTAATTGCACTTGCTTTTAATTCACCCCAACAGAGCATGCTGTAAGAGCCTGTTATTACCCACAGCTACGTGCTTTAATTACCTTGCTGAAGCCAGTACTCCATTGCCAGTGAACATTCCAGGGTGAACTCTCAGGAGTGCACAGCAGTTCCAAAACCCAGCCTCAGTCTAAGACAGCAAGAGAAAGAGTTTCAGTGGCAGACAAAATAGGTGCAATGAGCTGGATTTGTTCTTTGTGCATTACCTGTTACTATGAGGTAACTATCGCTGGGATGATGTCTGTAGAACATAAGGAAATTGCTCCTGATAGATCTCCAAGTTTTCATTCAGTATTCTCATCAATATGTATGTGCCATGCAAGTATTAAGGGTAGATGCATCATAAATAAGTCTCAGGCACTAAAGTGCAAGCAGAGGCACAGCAGCTCTACCACGGGATGAAACACCTCAGGTAGAGATCTCACTTCCCAGCAAGCTCATGTCCATGTCATTGTGGATGTAATAGCAAACAACATGATCTATCCAACAGCAATTGCCAGCAGTGCAAACCCCATTCCCTTCCTCACCTTTCCAGTTCCAAACCAGCACTCCCCATCTTGTGTCCTAGCCAGGCCAGGTATTCAGCTCTGCTGAGATTCCCAAACTCAAAAGGGACAAGCCTCGATCAAAGAAACACAACTTCTCCCTCTGTCTAATTTTTGATGTAACTCTTCCTGTCCCTTCAAACCTGGTGCCTATAAAATAGCCACATGATACTCTCCGTCCTAATAATGGCACACAAGATTACTATATGCAGAATGAGGAATTTGGTGACAGCCCTCTGTACCTGCTGGGCCCGGGTACAGCACTTTAGTGCAGGAGAGCAGAAAAGGTGACCTTGTTATTAGTTTCCAGCCATACTAAAAATGTGCAGGTCCTCATGGAAGTACACTGAGCCTGCAAATCCCTAGTATCTTTGACCAGAAAGTGCTTTTACACACTCTCTGTAGATACGCAAGTTTGAAAACATTGACTGTGTGTCCTTCATCCTCACTTGCATTTACTTTTTATTGACTGGGGCTGTAGAAAGAAGTGAACTGTAGGACTCACTGGAGAAGCATGCAGTATAAGAAATGACCCTGATTCTTCAGAGAAACTGCACAAGTTACAAATGTGACTTCCCCCTACCCTCCCAGCTTTTCAATTCGAACCATTTGTGTGGTTTGGTACGTGCTGGGACGCTCAGCCTGCTCCAGGATACCCCGGGGAGCCTCAGCTCGTGGTGGTGCAGCCCTGTGCAATATCTGTGGTGGGGCTCCCTGGCGCTCTCCTTCCCGCCTGGCATATGATATTTGGCATACAGCATATTTATGACAGAACGTTAGACTGAGGTGAAAATGCAGATCTAATCTTTTCATCTCTCTTCTACACATCTAAGAAAGCCTGACAGCAGACTCAGCAGAGGCTAGGAAGGGATTCCCCCCGTCTGCATGGCAGATCGCATTGGCTGGATGCATTATACAGGGAGAAGTTTTCTTCTGAGGCAACATTGCCGAAGGCAGGTTACTGGGCTTGATAGATTAAAGACATGAACCAAAACAACAACGCTATGTTCTCATGTTAATTGTCAGGCTGTTCTCAGGCCTGTAGTTTTAAATTTGGCTGAGCTGAGGATCAGTTGAACAGGGCTTGTTTTGTCACATGATTTTTAGTGTTCGCAGTAAGCTGTTAACAAGCTCTGGCAGATTTACGGTCACTAGACACACTTCTGCAAACACATTGTTTATAATTACAGCGAATTCACAGGGCAATGACCACAGAGGGACTGCTTACTATATCTGGCTGTAATGTACATTACCATAAAGCCGTCAGAGAGCGTTCCTGTGCCGGGCTCTTGCGGCAGGCTCCCGCTGGAAGTAGTGGTTAGCTGAGCACTGAACCTTGAACTGGAGGCACGCCACTGGCAGCTTCCCCATCCACTATGTGGGCTCAAGGAACTATTTCTCAACTGCTGAAAATAGGAACTTGCACTTTAATGTTTAAATACAATGAAAAATGCTTATGAGTCAACATCTGCAAATTTTGGTTTGGCATTTTAAGGTATTTCCTGGTACCTATCCATAGTACAGATTTATTTTTTTAAAATGAAGATGCTCACAAGCATCAAAATAAATTAGTCATGAAGTAACAGTGCTAAATGTTATCAATCTATGTGTTTTAAGAAAGATGGTCAGAGTTACAATGTACAAATTTTACAGCACTGCAGAGCTGGTAAAAAGCATAAAGAGAGAATTACAGGTGAACTTGTACATAAATTGCAAGGGTAATACTCACCATCAAACATTCCTTCTTTTGAAAGCCTACCCCATCATCTTGTACTGAAAACTTCACCTTTACAAAGAAAAAACAACAACAAAAAAAACCCCATTCTCAGGGCTACAGTTTTTCTTTCAAGTAGGAAAGTCCCCTGAAAACTTTTCAATACTGCTGCTACTTTGATAAGCCAAATAAAAAAAATAGGGAAATCCACTTCAAAGCAGCTTCTTCATTATAATTTGCCACTTTGCATCTGTTTTGTGGCTGATACTGTAGCTGCTAAAACAAATTGATTTGGCAGTTGAAAATTATTTGAAAATATTACTCTATTGCTCAAAACACTAAGTAAGTGCATAAGCATACAAACCCCTGAAATAATCAAAGGTGCAAGGCATTAATTATTCAATTTTCTTAGTGTCTTCTGGACTGTGCTAGAGGTAAGAAAAAGGAGTGTATTTTTAACCTGCCAACCATCATAAATAGCTGTAAACTCATATTAGAAGTCATTTATTTCCATCAATTATCTCTGAAGAGCAACTCCAAGATTCCAACCAGTTGCAAACATGGCACCACAGACCCGTTTATTTGAACATGGATGAGCCTTAAAAAAATTAAACAATAATCCACTGCTAAACGAGACACTTCCCACTGAACTCAATCAATTGTGAATTGTCCATTTAAAGTCCAAATTTAAATGGACTCTTACAAGATCAATGAACTACTGGTCACTTCTGTACTATGTAAATAGGATAGTAGCATCGTTTGAATAAACTGAAAATCAGTTCACCCTGCCTCCGCGTTCAAGCTAACAGAAAAAGTTATTTAACCAATTCTAGTGAAAACAGCTGGCTTGTTCTTTTGTAAATTCTGCCCAGCCTTGAAAAAACTAGTTGTGCAAAGCACATTGAGGAGGAAATGCCTTTAAAAACCAGGCAATTGTGTAAAGAAAAAGGATTACGCGACAATTGTACTTCAGGCAGTCCTTGCCGAGATTTCCAAAGCTGTCTCCTAAGCCTGGGGCTTATTTTCTCTGCTTTTGAAGGTACAAACTGTGAACTGGAAATCGATGAGTGCTTGTCCCAGCCATGCCTGAACGGGGGGACCTGCCACGATTCCCTGGGGAGTTTCTCCTGCTCCTGCGCGCAGGGCTTCCTCGGGGACCTCTGTGACACCGACATCGACGAGTGCTCCAGCCAGCCCTGCCTCCACGGGGGACACTGCACGGACCGTGCCAACGGGTAGGTCTGCCAGCCCTGGGCAGGGCTGAGCCTGGTGCTCCTGGTGCCTGCCTCTGCAGATGGCAACGCTACGGGGGCCTGCCCTGCCGGGTAGCTCATTTCCTTCCAAATTCTACATTTCACCTCTTGGTCCTGTGCTAATTTCAGTTCCGATCTGAAAAGGATTAGAAAATACCAGTCTGGTGTCAGAGCCAGTAAGACAACACAACATTCATGGCAAAGACTGACCAATAAATTTATTTTTCATATTTGTACTTTAAATATTTACAACACGCTGTTTTGCTGGCTGTTAGTATTGTCATTCAGATATGAATTTTGTTTCTAATGCTTACCAAACTTTAGTTTCCAAGAAAGATGTGAGATTGTATAAAACTGAATTTTCTAACAGCAGCTGCCCACACTGACAGACAGAAGGATTAGAAGAGAGAGGCAGAGAAAAACTGTAGTAACAGTAACCATAGTAATAGATATCATTAGGAAATATGTCAGAAATTTTACAGGTATACAGTACAACAGCTACTTTTTCAAAACAACCTGCAGTCCACGGGCAAAAAAATAGTAACAGTAATAAAAAAAGAAGGAGACTACAAGGCAATGGAAAAGTGACATTCTCCATCTACAGTTACTGGCCCCACGCAGAGGTCTAAGCAGAGCTCTGAAATTCACTCACCAGTACTGGATTTTCTGACTCAGCACGAGCTTCCCTAACTGAACACACATATAAGCTCAGTCTGAAAGTTCCCAAGTGTATTCATGCAGGTGCTCCTCTTGCCAGTATAGGATTTGTCCTTTATTGCGTATTTTCCAGTTTTTATAGAGCAGTTCTGAAGACTTCAGTGCCCCAAAAATCAGTTGAAAAGTCACGCCAGCAAAAGACATGCTTGCCTCGAGTAAGGGGGGAAGAGATCATATTCTGGGAATGAGCTTTTGTTCAGTGTGGTGACATGGCACCCACCTTGTGGAGCTTCTTTTCAGCAGTGCTGAACAGCTCTGAGCAGGACAAAGCAATGTATTATTTTCCAGTGTAGCTAAAGCATGACAGCAGGGAGAGGGGGTCACCTTGGACCTGACTCACTCACAGACCTGTGTAGTAACCTGGAAGCTTTTTGAGGATACACATGTGAGGTGAACAACTGGGATGCTCATTCAGGCCAGACTTAATCCTGCTCAGTTTTCTCCTGGCTTCTAAAGCTGAGGTACATGCAAGACCAATTTTAATTGGCTTGTAATACTGCAGGGTATCTGGAGAACAACTGGAGCTCTTTCCGTATTTGTTATGTGATGGAAAGGAATGGACAACAAAGCAATTCAAAACAGAAGGGTGCCCAGCAATTTCCTTTCTTTTGTGTATTTTTGGGGATAAATGAAGAATTGTGGTCTTTATGCAGGAGTTTTCCATTTCTGAATAATCTACAGTACAGCTGAGGCTTTGGTGTCTGCCACCAGCTCTCACAGAAATGTGTACAAGGCAATGAATTTAGCGCAAAAAGCTGTGAACACAAACATCAAACCAAATTCTCTCCCAAATTTCAGACAGATCTTCCAGTGATGTTTCATGAATGCAACAAAGTATGAGCTGATCTCTTAAAGAAACATTTTCACGTGAGTGAATGTTCTTATTTAAACTCAACAATTTACAGACTTAGCTGGACTACAAAACCTAGTGTGCCTATGCACAGAGGATATCTCTGCATGCTCCATGTATTTTTTCTATAGGAAATATTGCCAGGAGCTCTAATGTTCATAGGAGATTCCATAGGAAAGAACATCTACATGTATTGCTTTCTGCAGATTGTGAGAACATCAAACAAGAAGTCAAAAAAATATGCTACGTAGAGGATCAAAATTGCCTTACTATAAAAAGCCATCTGCCTGCTCAGCTGCAGCCTGCTCGCAAGCAGGGCACCTTCCAGAATCCCTGAAGGTCGCCAGCAATGTCAAATGCTAAAAGATACCCAAGAAAAAAGACACACAGGTAGGGCTGCACATTAAGCAGTGAGTTCTGGATATTCCTCACTGCTCCAGGATTCTGAACCAAAGGGAAAAGTAGCTTGGACACAGCCAGGAAAAAAAGCTTTCACCACAAAGCTGAACAGCACCAAACTGAAGGTGCATGGGAGAAACGTACTAAAAACTCAGCAGAAGAAGGAGATTTCTGGTTTGAGAACATACTTCAGAATGAAAATTATTTTTCTGATTCACATCTCCCTCATTACTTTTTATATCCAAAATTCAAATGCCACCTGGTCTAAGTCATCTCTGACTTTGATTTAAGAATAATCCATACACCAGTAACACACTGGCCTGCCAGAAGTTTCTGCTTATGCACACACTTAAACAGTGTAGTAAAAAGTTTACACTTTTTGGTCCGCTAGACTGCGGGAGCCAGTTGTTCTCTGATGTTGCTTTATGTTCAATAATTTCACCTTCTCTCCATATATTTACTCCAAGTCTAAGACTTGGATATTGAGCACAGAAATTATCAAATAAGTATACTTATGTCTTGTTCAGCAAAATGCCCCATGAATGCAATTGTACAATAATGGTTTATCATTTTAATGTAAAAGAAAAAATAAGAATAAATTTTTGCTTCCTATAGTTATTATTAGGCCAAGACCATACAAGCCTGCACAGTTAACATGTCTTGCAAAAGCCTCTTCATATGACATGTACATCTTAACTTTGTACTTGATGACCAAAGAACAGGAATGATACTTTTTATAACAACTCTCCTGAAAAAAAAATGCAAACTTTTTTTTAACTCCCAGATATTACTGATAGCTGCATGTTGCTAATTTCTACATATACACTTGTTTGTTTACTTTTGTTGTAGTGACATTGCTATCAAAAAGGAGCTGTATTACTGTTGTTATTGGGACTAAGAAAACAACTGATATTTTTGTTCTAACCTAACAATAAAAGGCTGGTTTTTAGGAAAAAAAAAATCATTTACTTGAGGAACAGAAAATCTCTTATTTTGCTGGCAATTCAATTTCTACCAGTCCAAAAGTAAGGGATACTAACACACTGCCTCCCCCCTTTTAATTTTCTGAATAATGTTAAGCCTACAAAATAAATTTTAAAAAAAAAGCATTGGAAATGACAAACTATTTTTTTCTCCTAAAAATTAAAAAAAGAAGAAGAAAAAAGAAGGATCAGTAATTCTCAGGGCTCTGTCAAAACCAATTTGAATTCACAAGCAGTTCTTTTTCCCCAGACAAAACCACATACTTCAGGGAAAAGCTCATTGCTGGTTCCCAATTTCTGCGGTTTCTCCTAAAGCACCAGGTGGTGGTCTAGAGCTGGCCTCGACCCTGTGAGCTGCTAGCCAAGGCTACACAAGAAGCCTGTGCATGTTTGGGAACAAAGCCCAGATCTCTTGACTTCCAGCCTAAGTGAACATTGCATTCTGTGTTGTAGGTACAGCTGCAACTGCACCGGGACTGGATTTATGGGCTTGCACTGCGAGACCCTCACTCCCTTATGTTGGTCACAACCATGCTACAACAACGCCACTTGTGAGGACCACGCTGACAATTACACGTGCCACTGTTGGCCAGGTACACTCCAGGTTCTCCTTTAAATATTCCTTGAGTAGTAGTAGAGGTGTCCTTTTTTTTTTTTTTTTTTCCCCTAATACAATAAAAGGTTAAATCTCTATAACCTTAAAAGTACTCTATGGGCTTGTGTTTACATGGGCTTCACTCGTCACAAGGCAGAGCCCTTTGGGTAAGTTGCTTGCTTTTGCAGCTAAGAATTGATTTTCCTGTACAGCAGAAGTGGACAAAACAAAAAGCATCAGTATTATGGTACCAAGACAGGAGATAAGTCAACGTTGGGAGC
Source organism: Coloeus monedula (assembly GCF_965178545.1). Taxonomy (NCBI): domain Eukaryota; kingdom Metazoa; phylum Chordata; class Aves; order Passeriformes; family Corvidae; genus Coloeus; species Coloeus monedula. The sequence continues at coordinate 9,284,955 of NC_138789.1, forward strand.
CATCTCCCAGTTACTAAATCTTTCAAACCATGTGATACATGCATCACTGCTGCAGCTGACCCTTTTTTCAGTCTTCATCAACACAACCTTGAAACCAGTCTAAAAACTTCTGTCTGGCAGTGGGCACTGAAACCCACAGGCTGTGTTCTCTACCAGCACTGCTTGTGTATCCAGCTGTTTGCAAAGAGGCCCCACACCCCAGGGGGGGACACAGACCCTGTGCTCCTGAGAGACGACACCACTCTTCCAGCACACAAACTACAAGAAGTCTCCCTAAGGAGTTTATGTCTGTGATCTTACTGAGGATGAAGGAGTGCAGACAGCACTGTGAGGACTAAAGGCCTCAGTGTTGTTGCACTACTCGAGTCTTGGTGCAATAGATAAGGAAAAATTAGGCAGAACCCTTCACATTTTCCAGAATTCAGGGATCCTTGTAGCACTTCAACCTCCAGATGAAACACTTTACAAACACCAAATGATTTATACTGCCCTCCCCTGCCTTCCCACAACCTGAGAGTGTATTTACACCACAATTGTTACCCACGCAAATTTCCATGCTAGTGCCTCAAAAAGACCCAAACAAACCCTTTATGGCACGGCACAGCTCAGCTTACTAATGCAGAGTAGCCGCAGCAATGTCCGGCTGCCAAGCCCTGGCAGGGAGCTGCAAGGGAACATTCACACCTTCAAGGAGCTGAGGAAAACTTTCAGCACACGACAAAGCCTGAAGCCGTGTGCAGCTACTATTCACAGTGTATATTTGGGGGTCTGGAAGGGAAGAATAGCACACAGAATTATAAAATAGTTTGGATTGTAAGGGACCTTAAAGATCATCTAGCCTTCCAATACCTGAAAGGAGCCTATAAGAAATATGGAGAGGGAATGTGGTGACACGACAAGGGGAAATGGCTTCAAACTGAGAGCAGGTTTAAGTTAGATATTAGGAGAAAATTCTTTACTGTGAGGCCCTGGCACAGGTTGCCCAGAGAAGGAGTGGCTGCGCCATCCCTGGCAGTGTTCCAGGCTGGATGGAGGCCTGAACACCCTGGTCTAGCGGGAGGTGTCCCTGCCCACGGCGGGGGCTGGGAGCTCCCAGTATCCCATCCCTGACCTTGTCGGTGTCTCCGCAGGGTACGCGGGCTCCCGCTGCGAGGAGGACATCGCCGAGTGCCGCAGCAACCCCTGCCTGTCCGGCGGCCACTGCGTGGAGCGCTCCTGGGCCGGCCACTACGGGCTGGTCCCGGGGCTGCCGCCGGCCTTCCGCTACGAGCGGGCCGAGGGCTACATCTGCCGCTGCCCGCCGGGCTTCGCCGGTAAGGGCCGGGTCAGGGGAGGGGGTCCCGCCGGGCTTCGCCGATAAGGGCCGGGCCAGGGGAGGGGGTCCCGCCGGGCTTCGCCGGTAAGGGCCGGGTCAGGGGAGGGGGTCCCGCCGGGCAGGGCCGAGCCCGAGCCCGCCGAGCGCTCGGTCCCGCTGCCGACCCCGTTCTACCGCCTGCGGCAAAGAAACATCCACTGGTGTGCACAGCTCTGCTCTTACAGGGAAAAAGTGTCGGATTTACAGCTAACCATAATCCTGACAGAGGTGCGTTCAGACCTGCCTTTATTCTACCACAAGCCTGCACTGTTTAGCACAGCCGCAAACCACTTGGGCTTGGACTGTGTGCTTCTGGGGCTACAGTATTGTTCTGTCAACCCCACCCGCTAGTTCTTTCTAAAGGAAAAAAATAATTAATAGCTAGATTAATTTAACCAGCCTTCAATTTCTCGTTCCATTCATGTCCCGAGAAGCTTATAAACTTCATGTCATGGGAGATGCATGACTGCTGTCTCCAGCATAACAAGTACAAAAGTTTATGGAGACCACAGCTTTCACTCTGAATTCTCTACTTACTTTTCTTCAAAGTGGCATCGAGACTTGTTCCAGCCCTTCCCCTTAACTGTCCTTCCCTGTCCTGTCACTAAGTGTTGCTGTTGTTCTTTTGTTCTGCCTTAGAGAACACACTATGAGCCTTCTACTCAGGCTTTCAGTCTTCCAGGCTGTCCCAAGCACTCCCTTACCTCTCCACATGCCCCTGCTTTCTCTTCACCTCCTTTCGGTGATGGCCAGACTTCCAGTTTCTTTTCCTCCTGTCTTGTCCTAATTTGAAAACTTCTGAGCTCTGTGAGACAAACTGGAAGGTGTTTTCTTGATTAACCATCATCCTTTATCCTCTCATTTACTTATTAATTGCCTTCACCTGGCTTGTTTGCCTGATTTGGGTCATGATTCTATGGGTTTTGTTCAAATGGAGAACTTACTCCCCCAGCAATACAGACTCTTAAACTGGTCTGAAAACAAAGTGTATCAGAATGTATGTAATTCTATCAATCTTGAATCAATTTTTCAATCCATAATCTCACTGTTATCATTCATTTGGAGAGTCATTTGCAGGACTCTCCAAAGCATGAGGGAGAGAAAGTATTGGAGATCCTGAAACTTTTACAGACTCTGTATGCAAATAAAATTACGTTTTTAAAAACCATAAGTAAGTTTAGTTATGCACATACCTGTTGGATGCTACCTATATAACTTTCATGAGAAAAAAAAACCCAAAAGAGTTATTCTTACTGAACAGTTCGCCCACACCACAGCCGGGAGATCAAATCTTTAACTGGGCACTCTGATAGCAGTAGCACCACACATTTCTCTCTGGCCTTTCTCCTTCCCCCAGGTAACCTCAAAATAAAAAGTGCTGAAAATGAGCCTCAGCCTCCTTGGATTTCAGAAGCTTTGGCACAAAAAGCCTATAGGCAGGACTGGAAGTGTTTATCTCTGATCTGGACAAGCAATTTCTCCAATTATAGCCAAATAATAAGTAAACCCCTAGTTTTAATTAGAATTAAAGAAGATTTAAGATTAGAGTTGATAGCAGTAGTATGATTCAAGGTAGCAGGTGAGTCCCTGATCAGGACCACTCACTATTTGGTGCTTATCTAATGGAGATGAACTAACAGCCACCTGGAGAAAAGGTCAAATCCTTTCATCTGGATATCAGCATATTTCATTGACACCCCAAATCTTACATTTCTGCAGCTGTAAGCCAGGAGTTTTTCCAGCCTTAACACCTGAATTGTTTTATGTGCTTTAGATATAACCCCTCAGATTCCTATTGCAACAGGACAGAGATTTTGTTTAATAAACCAAATTAATTTTATTATGCCTCTTTCCTCAGTAAAGCACTCATATAACGTTGTAATCATATTTCACTAAAGGGGGTTATATGCAGAAATATTAATCCACATACCCTGCATTGCAAGGGCCTGATCCAAAAGCCATTGAAATCAGTGGAAAGATGTAATTAAAGTGAGGTTGGCTGCCAATATGTAACAAGCATCTTTGAACTTACTGGATAAGATTGCAAACAAATTAGTGTAACTGAACTGAAAAACTGAGAATATCCACCTTTTGGATGGTAGTTTTAAACCTAAGGGCAGGAGATAATGAAGCCTAAACACATGCCTATGTCAGGATAAAATATTTCCCTCAGAAACTGGGAGAAAGGAATAAATATTACCTGGCAGTGTCTTGTTACAGAGAGTGATTTTTCGGGTGACTTGAAAAACAGTCAGTCATCCTACTGAAAGTCTTGAAAGGATCAAATCTGCAAACAAAATTATTTAGACAATTTGATTCTTAAAAATAAATATGTAAATCCTAGTCTGGAGACTTCATCCCAGCTAGAAACTCTTTGAGGATGTTAGATATGTGCCTTATCCATATCTAAGATAGAAAATTTCTGCACAGGTTCTACAAAGGGTTAAACTTCTCCTGTTCCTTTTAAAATCAAAGTGTTTGTGGATGCTCAGATTTCAAGAGGTCTCAGTACTTCTGCAGTAGCAAGCCCTAGGTTTTTTATAGTACCTTGGCATGCTGGCCCCCTAGCACAACAGTACCTTTAATAAATTGGGCTTTCATTTAAGGGTCCTGTGATTTGTTGCTGCGAGCTAAAGGCAGTGGTTACCCTAGAACTGTGTCCTTTCATACTGTGGATATATTGTATTGCTCTAGCACTGCACATTTGTTAAAAAGGCTGTTATTTGAAAGGTTAAACTTTTCACTTTGCTCATGAAAACATGTAAGAAAGGAGAAAGGCAGAGCTATGGATTTGGTAGTGACTCATTTCACCAGGTTGTAATAAACTTAACACCATGTCAAAGGTAAAGAGCTTCTGAACTTGCAAGGTCTACCAAGTGACACATTCCAGAGTGGAGTGGAGCCCAAGGAGCAGCGAGTGTGCCAGGCAGGCAGGTCCTGCTCCCTGTGCCTAAAAAGCTGTGCTGCCCATATCTCCAGGTGGGGGAACAGTGCTGGCAGCAGGGATGAAGCCAATCCGTTTTCCCTCAGCACGGTGAGGGTGAGAGGAGCAGAGCTCACTCTCCTGAGTGCAGGCAGGGTCCCTGCTGCCACACACGAGTGCTGGCTGCTGAGGGCCTGGCCACTGCTGGTGTCTTGTTATCTGCTGCGTGCCAGCTGTGCCACCAGCACTGCTGCTTGCTTTGGCATCAGGAATTCCTAAATGGTTTTTGGCCTTTTCGTTTGTCTTGTTTTCTGTTTTTCCCTTTTAAATTTCCTTGGCCCTTTTCCCAGCCTGTTGGACTACTGCAAGAGAAAATGATATGATCAGACTGGTGTCGTATGCATTTTGAATTCCTGGCATAAGCATGAGGGAAAGAAACTGTCTCCCAGAGCCAGAAGATGAGGCAGATAAATGGCCAGTATGGGAGAGTGCTGAACACTCAGCTAAGTAAAGAAAACCTCAAGCCAGACACTGATGTGGGAACGTTGTGGGACCTGTACTTAGAAACTGAATTATTTGGGCTCTCGTTCTGCACTTAAGGCAGGGGGACAGAAACACGGAGCACACAGAGCTTCCATCTCCCTGCATGTCTGTAGGTGCTGCTCTGGGCAGAGCACCCAGCAGACAGCAGGGCACACTGACCCAGCCATCCTCCTCCCCCCTGGCCTCTGACAGTGTGGGACAGACACAAATATTATCGATGGGTAATGGGTGGGACCGTGGGCACATTACCACTAACTTGGGAAGCTTAAAATACATGCATACATTTTTCTAACTCTAAAAGTAATTACACATCTTCTTTCTTTTTTAAACCTTCTTAACCATCAGCACAACAATCACACAGCCATCCTTAGCTATATAAAGCAGTATGACTTAGAAAAACTAAATCAAGCAGATGAATAGTAAAAATCTCATCTCCAAACTCCAAATTTTGTATTTTCCTATGTTCCTTGTCTGTCCTTCAGCTGTTCACACCATGATAGTCAATCATTCCTCCATTACACCAGGTTAATTCACTTTGTTTCATGGCCTGTCATCACAGTTTAAAGGGTTATTTTCTCTTGATTCTGAGACTTTAGAATAAGACAAAGCTGTTCAAGGAAAGAATGAGAATAAAAAAGGAGAAAATACAGAGAGAAAAAGTAATTTTCAAGTTAAGAAGCTTTCAAGAGCACTGCTCATTTTTTCAGTGGGGCTCAGGCTTTTCCCGCAGGCAAGATGTGTGCTCAAACTCAACAGGTCTGGAGGTACTGTTGACTAATTATTATTCCCATACAGGCAAAGTTTCAAGAAAGAAAGTGTTGTTACCATGAAATATCCATCAACGTTAGCTGATTCAAGGAGAAATTCCAAATACATTTGTGTGTACTACACACATGAATTGCTGAAAAATTAGAATTAGGGCTTGAGATCTCGCTCGCTCTCTTTGGACTTCTTGCCACTCTGGAACAACAGAGAGGCTGTAATTGGCATGCAAACACACTTCTTCACTGCCCAAACTCCGTTCACAGTCAGTACAGGGTCCCTTTTTCACTGTGGGACTGCTGTGAAATGTTCCCTTACAAAACCAACTCGGTGGTGTCAGGCAGATGTGCAGCACAACATGAAAAAGTGTGGCTGTTTTCTGAGCATAGCAAGGAAGTTACTGCTTTCCTAGAGAGATTTCTACAGCACTGCCCTATCTCTGTCCCAGCCCCTGTGATCTCCACGTGTCGCTGTGTTCAAAAGCACAGGGGGAAGGAGGAGGAGAAGCTCCTGTCCCTACTCCCATCCAGTCTCCTGCAGCTCCAGCATTCCATGGCCAGCCTAGGCACGGGCTGGACCAACACACGATGCCCTCAGGGCCTGGCAGGCACTTACTGCCTGTAAAAACCCTACCAAACAGACAATTAGCACTTTAAAGTACTTTTTCCATCTCTGCTAAAGCCTCTGATCTTGAAAGAGCATTTGGACAAGCTTTTAATGATTCTACCCACTAATACTATTTAACATTTCTTCAGTCAGTAGCATCCTGGTAAGGAGATGTTCATGTTGTCATCAGAATTGATTCCTTCTCTGTTGGCTCCTCCTCTACTACTGCCACTGAGTTCTTCCTCTCCCCTTTTTTCTTAATTTTTGGAAATGGTCAGAATATTTTCGTAGAAAGGCAAAGAGTATCCTTTATCCCTGGTCTGTGGTCTATTCCAGGGGGAAGCAAATGCTTTCAGGCCCCAAGAATACAGCATGCTCGCTGGTTTCTTGCTTGTCTGTTTATTCACAATTGAACTGCTTTCTTTGCAATAAGCACCAGTGATTTGTCACATGCTTAGCTCCCAGACCAAGCACACTGTTAGGTCAGTGTAATTACTCTTTCTGGATAGTTCCCCAGAAGGAAAGCCGAGGCTGAGTTCACAATTCACACCCTGTATGGTAATGGCCATAAAAGGGCAGCAATACCTCAGAACACTGTGGGCAGCACTGAAATTGGGTTGTAGCTGGAAGAATTTATGAATCTGCCATTCCTTTATCAGTTACCATTACAGAACTAGTGGGACATTTCAATTTAATTTCTACTGCAGGTAGTGTTCCTCTTGAAGAATTTTAAGAAATACCATTTAGTGAAAGAAAGTGTAATTTTTACATTCTTCCACCATATAAATCACCACAGCAACTAAGACTGACTTGTGTTTTTCATGACAGCTCTTTCCTTAACAGCCCATATCTTGAGACACTTTATGAAAGCCTAATAGCTTTTTTTTTTGGCAAAAATTAATCTTCTTATGACTTAACTTGCCCCCTGCATGGCAGCAGACGGTGAGAGCGATTGCTTGAAGGCACTGACTCTACTTGTAATGGTTACCTAGTCTTTGCCACTGGTTAAAGAACCCTGATTTAGTGGAAGACACTTCCCACAGGCAAGTGGGGAGCAGTACTCAGAAAAGAGTAGCATATGTCTCTAAGTGATATTAATACCAGCTGAAAACATTTCTGTGATTACAATATTCTGCAGCTGGGGTTTCACCTCACTAAAATCTGAATGTTTGTGTATTATTCCCCACTTCAGAGAAATAAAATAAGGTCCAATATGATCATAAGGAATGACATTACTTCAATGAACAGTGGAATCTCACAGCCCATGGAGGATGAGTTTGTACATCGTTATCAGATCCACTTACCATATTTAATGTGCTCCAAGTAGAGACTGAAATAGTTTCAGATCCTAGAAATAAAATATGCATCTAGCATGGGTGCTGACTGTGCAGAGGACTCCTTTTACTGAAATAAAATTCAGGTTTATTGAAAATTTCAGCTTGTCCCTATTGTTCCTATTGTACAAGGGAAGTTTTTGACAGAAAAGTATTTTTACTGGTAATGGCAATCTTTGTTAAAATTTTGTAAAAGCTGAAGCATGATCATTAGGAAATGAGCTCTCAAGCTTTTCATGACAGCTCTTTACAGAATTAGCTCCCAAACCTGGTTTGCAGCACTGGGACTGATATTTAGGACCCTGATATACCTATATATATTTTTTAATGAGAAATATGTATTACAATCTCCCTCCTTCTTGCAAGTTCCAACTAGAAATGCAAAGACATTTCAGCCATCATTTCTGCATTATTCAGCGCCAAAAAAATGCACAAAGCTCAGATGTTTTTGGGGAGCTTTTTTGAGCTAGAAATATAGGATATTCAAACATTCTTATTTTCAGAACATGTATAGAGTTTTATGCTTTAAAATTTGACAGCTGACCCATCATTACTATGATCTATTTTCTCTAGTTGCACTGATATGTTAAGCTGTATAATGTAGTCCAGTGTGATTGACAGAGCCTGGAAGCAGTGGATATTTTGAATCTGGCACATCTCTCTGTGTTAAACAGTGTTGCACATAAACACTTTTTAGCATGAAAAGCTTTTTCCTTGAAGGGACAGAGGAGGGGATGAATGGCTTTTAATCCGTAAGCTCCCTGATCTAGCAACACACCAACAGATAATGTCCTCAGATTTAATGAATTAGTGTGTCCAGTACCTGGCAGAAAATGCTTAAAGAAAAAAAAATTTAAAAAGAAAGGCAGTTGGATATTGTTTGGCATCAAGGATAATGCTTTTTAAGCACCTGTTATTTTCCTGACACTCATTCTTGGTGGGTCATTCCATCATATGATTGACTACTTGTTAAATCAAGTCTATCCAGTAAGAATTTTCCTCCTGGGGCCTTCTTCAAGCTCTGCCTACTTACCTTTTTGATTTCTTTCTTAAATCTCTGGATAAACCTTTCCTATCCTTCTTAATTGGCATACCTCATATATTTATAGTCTCTCCACAATCCAATTTTGCCAGCTCTTGACTGAGCTTATGAACCTGCTCAGTCCTGTCTTTCTCTATTGAGGAATCTCTCTGGCCTTTTCATTTAGTGCTTGTTTTTCCCCAGCCCAGCAACGTTATATATCTGATGGCACAGGCTGCCAGTAATGAGAGTTGAGTTTAAAGTGTGGTCCAAGTGATAACCCTGCACAAAAACGGGTAAAATCAAAGGTGCTGCACACACCAAACTGACAGCAGAACTTTGCTCATCTCCTTCAGAATTGGATTGTCCATCTCAGGAGTTACTTTACAGCAGATGCTTTTTAGCACTGGTTTGTGTAAGACTGCATTTTTCTGGTTCAATTGTGGTTGAATTGCAAAGTTAAGCAGATGCACAACTTTTGCCCAAACAGAAAGGAACTTTCTTTAAATCTACACATTCAGCTTTCACTGCTCTGGAGAAAGTGCTTGACAAGTAGAGAGTAAAGAGAAGACCTGTGTTATGGGACTAATATATTTTACTTTCTCAATACTTTTTAATTTATGGAATATTTAAGGTCAAATGTCAAGTGATAAACAAAATGACCTGATTTAATAGTTCAGTGTTTTGTTCAACAGATCATTTCAAAACCAGCCTTAATAATGTCACCATTGTGAACCCCATTAAAATCCAGTTTATTGGAAATACAATAAACTATACAGCCAAATATTTAAGAGGCATTACTTCTCTTTTCCTACATAACAGAGGAGCTCGAGTGGCATGGGAGAAGCTGGTGGAGTTCAGTCAGAAAAAGAACATGACCTGGTAGTTCTGAACCACCAGTGCATGTAGTATAAATGTGTGTTCACACACATATGTGCTGATACACAAAGAAATACATATATGTGTAAACATACATAACAGCTAATTCAGAGTACTTTATTGCTCTGCTTACAGAAAGCCTTACTAGCTAGAAAGGTCCCCAGCTTTCATTTTTGCTATTTTGAAGGGCACAGTTTTCTGTCTGGATGGTTTGAGGTGAGAATGAAGGATTTGTCTTCATTCCTTTCTGCAAAATTCGCAGCATGCTGGCTGACCAGGAGCGTTTCTGTTGGTCTTCACTACTAAATAATTATTTTAAGTGCATGGCTTCTGACAGTAGGAAATGCATGATGTTTGCATGCCAAACCTGCATATGTTTGCTCTGAAGGCAATATTGGCCTACACTGAGCTAAAAAATTAAAGTATGCTGCTGTTAAATTGCTTTGGCATCAAATAGAAATGATATAATGCCATTCATCACTTTGTTTAGGGGTTAAAGTTTTTATGCAGCTTAGCATAACTTTGTATTACCTTGCTAAAAAAGTATAAGCTGATGTGAAAACATGCAATCTGTTTGGACTGGCATCAGCATTTTGGTACCAGTGGAACTCTGAGAAGCAGGTTCCCTGTACCCCTTCTGTACCTGTGAGCCAGCAGAGGGAGCGTGAAGCGCTGTCCATGTCCAGCATCTGTGAGACATTAGAAAATTCTGGCTAGAGCTGACATGTCAGCGCTGTCCTTGGAGCCTGATCTGGGAGATGCTGCTTCCCAAAGTCTTTGTGATGAACACTGCTTGCTAGTCCAAATTCTTAGTGTCAGTTTTTAGCTTTTGCATCACACACAGTTTGATTAGCAGGATCTTCCACGTGAAGCTCAGAGATATTGGTCTGCAGCCAGCCATGCAGAGTCCAGCCAGGGCTGTAAAAGCTATGGAGAAAACAAGCACCAGAGTTTTAAGTAGAAAAGAGTAATTTGATGACCGAGACAGGGCTATTCCTAGCTAAAATTTCTTAGCACCTTGTAGGCTTGGCTTTCACACAAAAAGAAAAACAAATTAAGAATCTTACTAATTATACCAGTGGTCCTGCTGACAGAGCTATTGGGCTGAAGGGAGGCACCCAGAATGAATTTTGCACCCTCTCTTGTCAAAAAATAAGTTTGACCCAAGAATTGTGCAAAATGTTCACGTTTTTCTCTTCGTACCTAAAATATCAGCAAAGGATTATTTCAGACCCTTACATAAGGTTCCCATAATGCCAGTGGCAGAAATGACATCAGTTTTTAAAGCATAAAAGGCACCTCATCTAGGCTCAGAAATGTCAGTAGTAATTACAAACTTTGTTTTCAGGTGTAATCAATTCTTTATTTATGGTGTGAAATGTTTTTTACCCTTTTGAACTTTCACCATTCTAAGACAAGCAATATTGTTGGCATGTTCCTTTAAAAATAATTGCTTCTGAACTGAGAAATTGAATGTCAAGTTCCAAGTTGATGTAAATTAAATGGGTTGCACTAATAGTCTGGCCCGTGGTAGGAGTGAGTGTTTCGATTCTGGGTTTGACTTCAGGACATGACCTCTTGATCACACAGGTCAGCAGAGATGGGAAATATCGAAGAGGTACCCCAGGTTGACGTGGGGAAGAAAGTGTCTAGAACTGATGTATCACAAACTGTCTGATCCATTAAACAGAAGCAATGTCAGGCTCCTCAGAGAATAAAGCTTAGTTGTCACAGGTCATTATGCTCTTCAAAAAAAGAGTTGGAAGGAAAATCACGATGATGGAAATCCTCAAGGCTGTCATGTACACATGATCTTCTAAACCTTCCTGGATTAACACTGCCAAGCCTGTGCACAGGGGGAAGGGAGTAAAGAACCCAAATATTCTTAACTTCTACAGTGCAATTATGTGCCAGATTTCCCACCTGTAGCTGTTAGAAAGGATTATTTTATAAGATACAGCATTTTGAAATTGAAAGCAGGACATCTGTACAGCTGAGACTCACACTTACGTGACCATGTCTTGAGAAGAATTCCATCCATGAGAGCAATCACATTCACAAGGTCAGGCAATACACAGTTCTTCAAAGGGAAGGAGCTGGTGAATTGGGCTGAAGTTTGTATTTTTCTTTTTTATTGAAGGCTATCTCCTGCATTTAAAACTGGCTTTCATTTCAACTTCTGAGCAACCCCAGCTCTCTGTCTCTCCTCATGACAGATTTTCCAATCCCTCAATCACCTTCAGGGCCCTTGGCTGGACCTGCTCCTTCTTTGTACCTGGGGAGCCCAGAGCTGGGTTTGGCATGGTCTCCCTGGTGCTGAGCAGAGGTGAAGAGTCGCGTCCCTTGACCTGGTGGCAACACAATTCCCAGCACAGCCCAGGAGGCTGTTGGCCCTCTCTTCTGCCAGAGCACATGGCTGCCTCGTGCCCAGCTTGCTCAGAGCACAGCAGAGCTGCTTTCCAGCCAGCTGGCCCTGGCTTCTCCTGCTGGATGGGCTCATTTGTCCCCACATGAAGGACTTGGAGAATCCCTTTATAGAATTTCACAAGGTTCCTGAACATTCCCTGTTTCCCCAGCCTGTTGAGGTCCCTCTGAATGGCAGCATAAACTCTCTGGTGCACAAAGAGCTCTTTCACATTTTGCAGACACATATGCATATATATATATGTGCGTGTATGTGTATATATATATATATATATATATATATATATATATACAGTTCCCATTTTAATTGTTAATAAATAAGAAAATCACTTTAATGCTTTTGTTGGATTGGACTCAGGAGTTTTGCAGTTTGCTGGCAATTAATTATCACTGATGAGTCCCAGGTCTAAGGTCTTCTCAAGGACATAAAGAATATGTTGGGATTTTGAGTAATAAAAATAAGCAGATAAAGTGAGCACCAAAACTAATTTTATGTGATATACTACATAAAAGCTCTTACATTAATTGTTCCCTGTAGCATCTAGCTCTTAATTATACAGTGTTTGCTAATAAGAGGAACAAATGATAAAGCCGAGTATTTTTACTTCTGTTCATTGGCACTGTTTGAAATAAACTCGGAGGTGACTCTAGTAAGGCACAGCCTGCTTCTGTTTAGGTACCTGGACTGATTTTTTCAAGTACAAGGAGAATTTCAAAGAAGTTAAGATTGCCTTTTACTGATGACCTGGATGCTGATCCCTTTAAAAATATTTGAATTAACTTAGAAAAGGACTTCTGTTGATTGTGTAAGGAGAACCAGATTAAGGAAAACACTCTCGTTCCCTGGCTGACAATGAACTTTGCACTTTCAATAAACAGTCTTGGAGAGAAGAAAAAAACCCTGGTATAGACAGCTAATTTATGCTGATAATTAACTGCTAGAAGTAGATTTGGTGGATCTGATTCAGATTGCTCTCCCACTGCTGTAATTCTTCGAGTCTGGCTGTGCTAACAACATGACACTAATACAGAGAATTATAGTGATCAATACAATTACGGCTGTAGTCTCTGTCCTGTGGGCACTATTTTTTCTTAGCAAAGAGGGTTCAGAATCTGTTATTAGACCTGTTTGTGAGGCTAAAACATCATGGTAAAACACTGCCTGTAGTACCAAATAAAGAAAACTATTTAAATGCTGTGCTGTGAAAAAGTCTGCACAGCTACAGAAGTTAACCATAACACACAAAGACATAGAAAAACTAGATTTAATCTAGCTAAACCACATACCTCTAATGTGCTCCAGGAAATTCCCCATAAGGCGGCCAGGATTCCATGGCAAGCACAGTCTTAGCTGAGGTCCATGCTTTCCCACTGCCATCAGGATTGCTATGTGACCAAGCAAAAATGAAGCTAGTTTGGGTCTCAATCTTCCCAGCCTCGAGATGAGTTAAGCATATGAAACCTTGGATGAACAAAGCCACCATTTAGATGAGTTTTCCCACTACAAACGGACTAACACTGCAGGGAATGAGGGGTGTGAACGCTGCTGCTGAAGTGAAAAGAGGTACAATCCTCTGCCATTCCCACCAACAGAGAGCTGGACTGAAAGATCACAGCCCAAAGTCTCAGGTCATCTGCATCTACATCCTCTCTAGAGCAAGTCGCAGCTTATCCAGGAAAGAAAACACACATAAAAAGTAATTTTTTAAAAAATTGGTAGTTTGGCATAAAAAGCTTGGATTATTTTCTATATTTAAAGTGCTAATAAATTCCATAAATACTCTAGGAACAGAGAAATGTAATTATACACAGCATAGATACAGATCATACCCATGGTTTTTACACAGTCATGCTGTGCACAGCTCAAAATACGCTCAGCATAACCATGTTATGTGCGCTCACCCATTCATATTTTACATTTTTCTATTCTCACATCTCCATTATCAATTAAACTCTATAGGCCCTATTAAAACTATGATTTTCTGGCCTTCTGGCTTTTTCAGTTTGTTTCAATAAGGACTGACAATGAAGTTACGTGAACACAGTCACTTTTGCATGTTGTGGAGATTCACATTAGTTATAACAAAATGAGAAAATCCTGCAAATGACTGAAATTTTCCAGAGCACCACTTCCAGGGCAGAAGCCGTTTCACACTAGACAGCACAGCGGCCGTGCTTGCCTAGCTCAGTTAAAGCAAATAGGAAACAGCCAACAAGAGACAAGGTAGAAAATCCCTTTTAGTGGAGACAAGACACTGAGTGCATTTCTCAATGGGTGTGTTCATCAACAGCAAGGACTCTCCTAAAGCCCTTAAGTGTTTGTAGGACGGAAAATTAATTTGTTTTCTAATTCCAGAGTGAATCGTATGCTCCAAACAGATTTTCAAGTCAATGAAACATGACCCTGTATGATCTAATTAAACAACTCAAAGGTATTGGTGGTTTTAAGATCCCTCTGGATATACTTCAGTTCAAATGCACACACATCATCTGTAGGGACAAGCTCATAAATCTACGAAAAATGCAAATCAGATCATTAATGCTTTGCATTTGACAATCTTGCCACAGTTTTCTAAAAGGTAAAACATGATAAAATCCTGAATTACACATACTCTTTTTACAGGTTATAGAGAACACCAAAATAACCCCATACTGGAAAGCAGAACACCAAATCTCTTTCTTTGTCTTCTAGCTATCTGGTCCTGAATCAGGTATAAAATAACAAATTCTCTGAAACCTGCTATTACAGTTTCTTCTCTGGATGATGCCCTGACCCTTTGAGTGGAGCACTGGACCAGATGATGACCTCTGAGGGTCCCTTTCAACCTAAATTTTTCTATGATTCTGTCCTAATTCTCTGTGTTTTGTGAATTGACTTCTCTGCTCCAGTGCACATGACTGTTTGATTACAAAAAAATAATCTATGGCTGGTTTTTTTCTAAATTGTTTCCAGTCTTTTGTCTCTGGTATTGTTCCAATGGTCTCCTTTCCCCACTCTGAATTGTAGCTCAGATCTCTGTGAAGACTTTATCTATGATCTGCAGAATTTCTTAGCATCCCTCACACATCCTATATAGATCGATAGCCCTACACATGTACTCTGTCCTCTTACTGCCCAGAAATGCCCACGTGTCTGACAAGAATTCTGTCTCAAATGCCAGCACAAGTATCTTTGGGGGCACCATTGATTCCTGTATTTTTATTTCCTTTTTCCCGGTCACATCTTTCATCTGTTTTGTCTCCAAAATCTTACCTAGTCTTTTTTCAATCTCCTTTTTCCATTTTAACCTGTCACACCCTGTGACTGTGCTCTCCCTCCTCTCTTCTCCCCTTCCTATCTCATGCCACCAACATGGCCATAGCTACAACATGTTTGTGCAGCCAGAAAACTAACTCCAGAAGGATGCTGCCTGGGAAAACCAGGCTGCCACAATTTGATTTTCTTCCTTGCCTCCATCAGTCAAACACAGCAGCAGCTGCCTCATTCACCCATATATAAAGCTGACTCTAGAAGCAGGGAAATGAAAGGAAAATGAGTGCCACACAGGGACATATTTCACTCTTCAACTTTTTCTTTACTCCAGATTCAGACCCTAATCCCACAATTGGATCCACATGGCTGGCTGTGTAAATTGAAGCAGGGGCTGGAGGCGCAGGCTCCCAGCAGCAGTGTTGCTGTGCTGCCCTTGCAGGACACGGCCCCTGGCCCTTGCCAGGCAGTGTCCCCTGACCCAGGCCGTGCCGCGCGCGTGGCTGCGCCGGGGCCCTCGTGTCTGCTCGGGGCTGCCTCGTCCCCCCAGCAGCTGGAGCCAAGCTCAGCCCCGACGGCTGGTTCCAATACTTCTAAAATAAAACAAACACACCCAATCTCACTAAACAACTAATCACCTACAGCATGTACATGATTTTCTTCTTCTCGCCTTTTTTTTTTTTTTTTTTTTTTTTCAAATGAAAACTATTTTAGGTGTGACAAAACATGTGAAACAAGTGGAAAAACACTTTTGGTCTCAGAAAACCTTTACTGATTGACGAGATTAAGGGATTGGGGGTTTTTACCACTTTAAAAAAAATCCATTTTTACTGAAAATTCAAACTAGTCTATGAAACTTCGGGCCAGCAACATTTAAAAAGATTGAATTACAGCATGCCATTCTGAATGTAGCACGTTATGAATTCCATATCCCTCAGCTAGAGTGACATATTTAATGATTAAGCCAAGCCACTCAACTCTATTTCTATTTTAATTTTTTTTCCTAGCCAGTATTAACTTTACATGTACATTTCAAATGGCAAGAGGAAAAATAGCAGAATAGTGAATTTGTCTGCAATAAAGGAATAACAAGGTCTTACAACTTTTTGAAATTAGAGTTCTGTGTGAAAGGTATCATGTGCAAATTAGCCCAATGTTAACAAATGATTTTTGTCCTACTATTTTAAAGAATCCTGTTCTCCATGTGCTCCAGCTCTGCTCTGTGTTCTGTCCTTCATTTTATACAAGCTTTTCCTGCCAGGAGAGCAACAGAAATTGCCATGCAAGAGCAGAGCACTGGTCACATTAAGTTCGGTATCGAATGCAAGCCTGTTCTTTACTGAAGAAAAAGAGGAGAATAAAAAAATCCATTTAAATACCCCTCACTTGCTCTACACTGATGTACATAAGAGGAAAACCTCCTTCCTGACCTGCATGGTGACTGATTTATGCCCACAAGCATGGGGTTTAATTACGATGACACAGAGATCGTCAATTTATTTCCTTGCGCTTACTCACTCATAAACATGCATTTCCTCCTTCCAGCAAAAAGTAATTATCTCTTTGCAATTATCTGCACAGATGTGGCAAAGTTAGAATTTTCGTGATTGTGTGCTAAAACCTGGGGCCCTGAAGAATATATGCTCTGCCAGATCTTTCTGCTGGCCTCAGGATTAATGAGTCCCTTGAAGAGAGAGTTGTTTGCACCTGGGGTAGGATTTTATAACAGACATTTCCAAAATTCTAAAATGTAGGCAAAGGAAGTGCTATTTCAAACTCTTTGTTTTCCATAAAGCAATTCTAAAGGGTATCCTACAATCTGTGTTTCTCCAAGGTTTCCTCCTGCTTGCATTTGATACCTGTATGTGCAGGTAATAGTTTGACACACCTACACCTCAATTGCTGGGAATTATTTCATTCAAGGGAGGCCCAAAACCATGGAAAAATAGACTTCGAAGGGACAGACATGCAGGTATCATTTGGACTGTCAGTGTGTCTAAGGCAGGATCTGCCAGTTTGCGTCTCATTACATTTTTGTCTCTAACCCATTTTTAAGGATCCACAATAGAGTTTACTGCTCCCAGTGGGCATCTTACACAAAGGCTTTGTTGTCTTCTTAGCATTAGAAATATTTTCTTACATCCAGGAACAGCCAGTGTGATCTGGATGTTCCTTGTGTGGGTCAAACCTGTGACTTTTTCACCTGATTACTGTGGTCTCAGGGCACAGTTTGCTCTCTTTTTCGTACTGAAAAACTCTTACCACGTCCCATTTCCTCTGCTTGTCTTTTGACTGAACAGCCCTACATTTTTAACCTTTTCTCACAAGCCATATTTTGTCAACCTGCAGTCATTCTCATTGCTTTCCTCTGAATTCTTCCTAATTGATCCAAATCTTCCTTGCGGTGCAGAACTAAAAGTGGACTCGGTGTAACTGAAGCATTGCAGACTGAAACTATTGTTCTACCTGATTGCTGGTTATTCTGGCCTGAGACTGCAGAAACTGAGTGAGCCCTTCCAGAACTGAATACAATATTTTTCAGACCATTTCTCCAATTTCTTATGTTCATCTATAAAGGTCATTTTGTCTGTAACACAATCAAAAGTTTAACTTAACCCTGCTTTATCAGACAACTTATTAGGCAAGCTTTCTCTGCCAACAGCCACATCTTTTATGAAAACACCAACCAGAGCAAAGCCAGGACAATCCCGAACCATAATCAAATCCCAGTTTGACAGGGAATCCCTGACAATTACTTTCTGGGCAGGATGACACAAGTTTTATTCCTGCTTTATGGTGGTTTCACATGGAATTTTCTCCTTGGTCAGATTATGAAAATGTTATTAGACACAATATTTGACTGTAATTAGAGTTATCTGCTCCTGAGAGGTTTGTTCAAACTCCCACCAGTGGTTCTGGCATGGCTTTGAGTTTGCTGAATACCCTGCTCGGCGGCTCCCCTGTCCCACTGTGCTACCAGCCCCATGTTGTCACTGAGCTGTAATAGTGGATGTCTGTCCCCCCCTGTTGACTCTGTGTCTGCTCATAACCTTCCCTCAGAGTCCCATTGTCACAGTCATACTGCAAAAGGAATGACAGTTACTGAGAACCTCCAACTTCTTCTCGCAGAGTTCCAAATAAGGTGCACGGTAAACATCAAACTGTAGCACGAGACATCTGAGTATCACTACTAGTCAAGTGCATTCACACTAACTTATCAAACTGAACTTTATTTTGTTTAAAGCTTTCTTTCTTACATTTCCAAAAGTCTGAGTTACATTCTTGATATATCTCACGATATTTAAACATATTATAGGAAAACTCACTCAATGCCTGTGTCAGAAGCTGGAAGAAGCAGCAGCTCTCTGAGCATCTCCATGAAAACAGTGGTGAACTGTAGATTAAATTAATCCAAAATTGTGTTCTGTGTATAAGTCTTTTGATGAACCTAAACACAAATGTGACACAAGGTCAGTAATTTCCTAATTAGTGAATAAATGAGTTGAGGGAGAAGAAGGAAGTGATAAACATAAGTGACAAAAGTAATGTCTACTGCTAAAATTATCACAGAAATAAGTAGTTAAATCTCCTGAACTCTATTTCCCCCTCATTAAATTTGGTCTAAATCAAAATGTCTTGCTCAAGAGCTGAAGAAAAAACATGTTTTAGTAAATAATTTTTTCCTGTCTTTAGCACGCTCAAAAATCTAGAGACGCAGACTGTCATTAAGTAGAGAGACCAAATGGAACAAAAATACTTTACAAAATAAGGAAACAAGATTAAATTTTACGTCTTTTCTATCTGCTTATTGAGATGTTTCTCTGAATGACAGTGACCATGAAAGAGTTGATCTGGATTAGCAAACCTTTTGAAAGGAAAAAAAGTCTTAGCAGACAACATCTTGTAGAACAACAAAAAGCGACCAATCAGTTTTGAGCAGATCCTAATGATACGCATTTCTGTGAAACACAAACAACATTCAGTGTGAGCATGAACTTGGAGTAAAAAGAATTTAAATAGGATACATATCTATTGTGTAAGCAGTTTATTGGGTCTTACTTTAAGCCTTGTTGATCTGGCTTGGGCAAAATACACCATCAGACTACACCAGCAGGTACAGAAGTGGAGCAAGCTAAGCCTGGAAAGGAAGCCTTTACACTAAGAACTGTTGTGAATTTTACAGAAGTTTGCTCTGTGGACTGCTTAAGTGCTAAACGATCTTTTTCTTTCGGAAACTTTCCTGTGGAAAAAGATGGTTGCAACTAGGATACAAGTTTACATCATTTTAATGACAATGTTTACAGGTAAATATTCTCTTTTTGTGAATTTGTATGTGCACTCAGACTGTATTGAACATGTAGCACCTATCCAGGTTGCTTGCTTGTAGTTTCTTGATATTTATTTAGTGTCCGGGGACTGGAAAGGCAGAAGGCTGTAAGCAGATTTCTAACCAAAGGTGTGTCTCAAAAGTGCAATTTAAATAACAGTTTTATAATTATTTAATCAGAATGAAAAACAATGGCATTCAGCAGAATTATGCTTGAATAATTGCTTTTGTCATCCTGCTTCTGCAGGAAACCTTTGCTGCTAAATTTGAAAGAGGGAGTTTAATTAAGAGGTTTACAGTTAGAAAATAGCCACCATATAGTAATAATGTGTAAGTGAAAAAAGGAGAAAGATGAGTGATGCTATCAAACTGAGTCAAAGGAACAGTTTAATCTGTTTTGAAAAAAACCTTCACAGGTGGGAAAAGTCATCATCTTAATTATTCATAATTATCTGAAATTTTATGTCAGTGTGTAATATTTAGAAGGGAAAATGCTGTATGAGTCTACTTTTATTTTTCCTTTAAAAACACAAATATGCTTAGCTGAGCTAATGCATGTAACCACCGAAAAAAAATCATTGCCTTTGCACTTCTTTTGGTATGTTTTAAATCTTTTGAGAATACTTTTTTTACATGCTAACTTGAGCTATTTGAACTGCTTATACAGTTCTATAAATATGGACTAATCCTTTTATCTAGAGTGCTTTTATCTTGACTGACAATGGTCTTTGCTTGTATAGAAATTGGCAGATAACAAGCAATATCAACACCACTTGCAAGAACAGCTGATTTATTTGTTCTTGATATGGAAAAAGTGACTTGTAATTTGTCTTGTGGTGTGACCTATATTTGTTTGTGCTAATCATATTATGAAATAGTAAGCCTATATATATAAGTGCATACATGTGTGAATATCTATATTCACAACTCGATAAAATAATTACTTTGCAATGTATTTTTAATATCATTACTTAAAATATAAGCATTGTATTGAGACGCTGAAATTACTATGAAATTTATGTATTTAAGTGGCTCTATCAGAGTCATTTTATATTTAATAACTGATATTCATTTTCTATAGTCAAAGAACACACTAATAATAATAATATGTGTACTTCCTCATAAAAGTGATTTTATTTCTTTGTTGGACATTGATGATTTCTTTTATCAAATGTCTTACCTGAATTTAAAGATAGAAATAGATATGATTTACAAAAAAAGTTTAGCATTCTCGTGAAATTATTTTGTTAATTTTATGTCTTATCTGATGAAGTAGAGAACAACACATGTACTAAGGAATGTTGTAAAGTTAAATGCATCTGAATCATCCTTTCCACAGGCAAGTCACTATTGCAAACTGAGACTCAGACCACAAGTTACAAGGCAAAGGGAATGTCTGGCAGGTGCTGTGGGACAATAAAGTAACACACAGAGAGTCACCACACCCTGATGAAAATGCAACAGCTAAGGACCTAGCCATTCACAATGCTGATTGTTTTATGAAAGGTTTCACAGGGGCTCCCGGTCTATAAATCCTTAAGCATAGTCTGTCCACTCTGAAGCCCTGTGACAAAGCTAAGCACAACCTGATCCAGCTGCTTGTTGGACTAATTTTTATCTCTGACACAAAAATCCGAAGAGACCTGCATTTCTACAGCCATCATATTAAGACTGAGTTGTACAAAAGACCTGAGGACACATTGTTCTCAATGTCAAAGCAGGGAAGGGAGCAGTATTGGGCAGGAGATGTACTAAAACATTGACCAAAACAAGACATAGCTCACAGTAACTTCACTTTTCATATACCAGAATAGCAAAAGCAGGACAAGTTACTAACACTGAAATTACCACAAACTGGACAAAGCAGACATGGCTCTGGCCCCCAGTCAGGAACGGTTTAGGAACTGCACTTCTCTTGGAGAAAGTCAGCCCCAATGAGTTGTATTTCTGCCAGATGCCACTACCCATTAAGGTATACACAGACATCTCTCACTGGAATAAAGATGAGCCTGGCTGGGAAACTGAGAGAGACTGCTGCAGTAAAACCCCACTGCCAGGCCAGGGACATGGCACTAGCTGTGCTCAGTAGTCTGAAGCTTCAAGTGGAGAGTCAGTGTATGCTTTAATTGAGGAGGGATGGGTGAGTTGGATCACTGCAGAGAGAGTCTTCTGTGTACCTGCTATGATCACTTCACTCTGGCTGATCTTTGAAACAAATCTCTCCCAGTTCTCAGTTCCCTCCTGGCTCTTCTCTACTTACCACTCCCCAAGATGGGTCCAGTTACAGCTGTGATTGAATGAAGTGGACAGGCAAGGAATTAGCCTGGGTAACTACACTTATCTACTGCTATTTGAAGCAATTCGTTGTGGCTGAATGCTGCTCTGTAATTTTCCATGAGAAATGGCTGTTTTGTTATAGAAATAAAGCTTAATGCGAATTTGTACATGAATGTAAGTGTAGTGCCTGGTACACCCAGCTGCCATTCCATGAACCTCAGCACATCACATTACCTGATTTACAGGCAGCAGTTTTGCTGTGGGGATGGATGAAATAATATCTATTTAATTTGTGCTGATGATACTAATTTGAAAACTAACTGCAAAGTGTTTCTCATTTTTCTCTAAGATAACTATGAAGGGAAGTGAAAATGTTAAGAGTTTTACTTAGCATGAGTTATCAAACAAGTATTTGGATATTTTGGCTGCTTCCAAGGGAGATGAGAAACAGATTTTCCCTGATCCACTGAATGTATATCGGTCACTGGGTTGCTCAAGGGAGAAGTTACTGTAATTACCACTTTATAGATGAACAACAGTGCAGAGGGATAAACAGATTAGTTTTACAAGAGGAACAGATTTGTTTTTCTTTGTGAAGTGTGATGCAGCAGACTCACTTAGGCCACATCTATCAAATTACAGCAGAGTTGAGATGAGGAGTTCTCCTTTTACCAGATATACCAGAAGCCAAGCATTATATGGAAGAAGAGGAAATATGAGACTGTATTGACAATCTCCTGCAGAAGTGCTCTCATCACCAATCAGCCTCTGAGGCATTTGAGAAAATATTCATTTCGTCTTTTCTTGTTTTATATTTTGTATAAAGAGAGGTAAAAAAGTTCCCCTGTAGTACATACTTTTTGCAGTACATACATTTTGCAGGCATGTTCAGCCACTTGTCCGCCTGACCCACCATGTCTTGTGACTCTCACTTGAAGACTGTTACTCCAAGATGTTTCATATGGGACCAGGAATAATAGTCTGGAGTTCTTACACTGTTTGAATGAACACGAAAAAGAAGGAAAGACCAGCAGATCATACTCCAGCACACAACCATACTATATTATGGATAGGAATTAAGCAACAATTTTTGGGTTTTTTGTATGTGATAAACAATTCCATTCTGTACAAAGCATTCTGAATTTCTACCACAGGATATGTGAGAAACAATTTCTTGATCTCATCTGATGATGTTTATCTTAATTTCATCACATTAGCCATATCAAAGCTGTCCCATTGTTTGGTTCTTTTCTTCAAAACATGGTTATCACTAAGGTGCTTATATAATACTTTGCACAAGGAAACCATGACAAGTACATGGCAATTTTATATTTAATGTATTTTTTTTACTTGTCCATCATCTATTTATCAAGGCATTCTCCTCTAATAAAAGATAATTTAATAAAACACATTGTTTAAAGTGTTATTTTGGGCTCCAGTTATTCAAACCAGAATGCCTAATTCTTTGTTTCTTCTTCAGGTACTCACTGTGATGAAGACATCAATGAATGTTACACGAACCCTTGCCAAAATGGTGGGATCTGTGAGAATTTTCCTGGAAATTACACTTGCCATTGCCCACCTGCAGACAAAGAAGGGATTTTTTATGGTGGCTGGAACTGTACAGAAGTTTTACATGGCTGTACTGATCATCAATGCCAAAACAATGGAATATGTATCCCACATTTAAAAAACGGCCAACATGGATTCAGCTGCATATGTTCACCTGGGTATACTGGAATGCACTGTGAAACCATAACGACGTTTTCTTTTCAAGGAAACAGTTTCCTTTTGTTGAAGAATCCCCTGACCCATAAAAAGGATTTTTTCTATAATATAAACCTGAGGTTTCAAACTGTGCAACCCACAGCTTTTCTGTTTCACCGAGGGGAGAAAGATACATTTGCAAAGTTGGAGTTACTGAATGGCTACTTACACTTATCCGTGCAAGTCAATAATCAGCCACAGGCTCTTTTGCGTATCCCACACAATGTCAGTGATGGAGAATGGCATTCAGTGGAGGTAACCTTGGCAAGAGCTGTTATTCTTAATTTGCTTGACAGCTCTTGTGTAGAATCCTGTCTCAATAAAACATCTGCTAAGATAGATAATGAGCCGGTGATGTTCGCGTTTCAGAGCACGTTTTTGGGCGGCTTACCAGTGGGGAACAGCAACCCTCTACAGAACACCTTTAATGCACATTCTACACCTTCATTTGTAGGCTGTCTCCAGGATATTGAGATAGACTTGAATGTTATTACTCCAGAGAATGTATCATCTGGGTCATCTTTAAATGTCAGGACAGGATGTGCTAAAAAGGACTGGTGTGACCCCCACCCATGCCAGAACAGGGGACGCTGCATCAACCTGTGGCTGAGCTACCGCTGTGACTGCTACCGGCCCTACACAGGGCCAGGCTGTGCAACAGGTAAGGGAGTGCTGCTGGCACTTGTGTTTTAAGTGCCTGCTGAAAACATGGCCATAAACAACCCCGTTTACCTGGCGGTGAAACGGCACGTCCCTTAGGATCTCTGGAGCTTAATGTCAAGTGGTAAGCCAGTGCAAGAGTTAGTAGTGGCACACCTTTGTTATTTTCTAGTTGCTTCCCCCGGAAGACTGCTTTTTAGCCTGACAAAAAAAAAGAGTCGGGCTAAACTGGTGGATTCCACTCCTCTTGTTTTAAAATCTTCTCAGTGCTCTTAGCACTCCATAAACTCTGAAAAAACTGTAGTTCACTGGAGGTTATCCATGCTGTGTAAAATTTAGAAAGCAAGCAACTCGCTTGAAGTTTAAGACTTATTTTCAAAGCATTCTTTGAAAATTTTGTCCTCAAGCTCTCTAGGCTTTTATAAAGAGAGTCATTTAAGGCAATGAAGGCAAGAAAAAGTACTGCAAGTTAAAAAAAGACAGATTCCAATTTTAAAAAAATGAATGAGATTATACTCTTAGCTTAATCTGATTAGCCCAGGGGGCAGGCAGGGCTTCAGCAGCTGGAAACAAGGCCCATTCACCCTTCAGCTGGTCCCAAGGCAGGGCTGGACAATTCCCAGCTCAGGCTGCTGTTTCCAGAGAGCTGTGTGGGGACCAGAGGGAAACACGTCCGTGTCTGAGTGAGCAGAAAGAGCTCATCTCAGCAAACAGCCCCTGTGGCAGTGGTGAGCAGGAGCACAAAAGCTGCAGATGCCTGTAGCACTGTCCCTGCTACAAATGACCTTTGCAAGTGCAGGCGGGGGCAAAGTGGAAGGATAACAGGAGGTCCCTGCCCAGCTCCCTGCTGTAGTGCATCTGCTGGGTGAAGCTCCCTAGAGCTGTAAATACAGCAACCCTCAGCAATGCTTTGGGGGAGCTCTGCAACCCTTCCCCAGGCAAAGTCTGAGGGATCTCAAAGAAGCAGTTTTGTATGAGAAAATTGTGCAGGACTAAGTCTTCGTGCTGTGCCCTTGCCTCTGCCTCCCTCATCCACACATGGTCAGCAGAGCAATGTTTAGGGAGCAGGAAATACATACGTACATACACGTGTACATACATATGTATATTTATGTAGATGTATTTGCCAAGTGGACTGGAAAAAGTTAGGCACAGCAGCAGAGCTTAGGTCAGATTGGAATGGACAGATCCTAAATTTGTGTAAACTGGCATGGGTGCAGTGAAGCTCCATTGATTGACATCAGCTGAACAACTGGCCTCAGGGGTTACTGAATGCATTGCTGCAGAAAGCTGGGGCTTCAAATACATTTCAAATGTTCAAATACAATTTCACTTTGCATGCTCTACCCAATACTTATCAATACCTTTCAATAGTTTTTCCTTTTGGTTTTATTGCAAAATGACAGAGTCTGAGAGGTAATTGTAACAGACTTCTTTGAAGTGTAGCTGTAATTTATCCAAAGATTTGGAAGGCAACTTTGGGGTATAGGACAACATCTGGCAAATATGTTTGCCTCCTTATATGAAGCAAAATTAAAACCAGTCAGGGCCAGGAGCAGCTTATACTGGCATTAGAACTGTTGAGAATGATTAGAAAGCACTCTTTTTTTTTCTTTTTTTTTCTTTTTTTTTTTGCTGCTGACCACAATATTCCTTGCTAATCATGGCACTGTGCCATTTTGGTACATAGGTCCTAGATATGTCCCACATGTAAAAGACTGTGGCAGGTTTCTAAAGAGGCAGAGTGGGCGAGATTTGTGGTAAAGGATAACATAAGAAATGCTGGTGTCTTTCTGAAGAAAAGTTGCTGCCAAGTATTTAATTGACAAGAGGCAATATTTTCTCTACATATACAAAATAACAAACAGATGTTGACTCATTTTGATCAACATCCAGATGTTGTGACCCAAGAGGTTAATATTGACCAAGGTGATGCTAGTCATCTCATCAAACAGATCAGACTGACGATATATGTGCATATTTATTTATAGAGAGGAATGTGACAAGGTAATTGTAAACATGAAATACCTTTTTGAAGATCAATGCTTCTTTCTAATACTGCAGTTGTGGAATCCTCATTCCAGCAGAATTTTTCTTTTTACCCTCATGAATAAAGTGCCTCAGTCTCTAGTACCACCTTAAGAAAAGATATAACTTAAACAGACTTAATGCCTCAAAACACCGATTTCAGCAAATAATTATTTCTACATACAAGAATTTTAACAAGGTAGATGTAGATATATAGGTAATCTTATTCATAGAAATAAACTGTTTCAAATCAAATTAAGAAATTGTCTGTTTAGGAACAAATATGGGATTTATTCCTGTTGCTAAATAATATGACCATGCCACATAGCAGTGCAGTGTGGTTATTAAGGGTCTGTTGGGGCTTCATGGTCAGTCCCTTATTTTCATCATTTTTTAGTGCAGTCATAAAAAAAGGTAGTTCTGCAGGCAGAAAGCTGGCCTATGGCATCCCACTCCAGGAGTTTTACTGCACAACAGAGGACTGAATCTTTAGCTATGTGAGCATTTTAAAAAAGCTTGGTTTATTCTTTCTATGAATTTGATATATTAAAAATAGGTCCTGAAACTGTTTAGGCAGGAAGTCTGTAATACTGAGGACAAGATCACAAAACTTATGGTGTAAAAATAGAAATGCTTTGTTGTTCTTTAATGAGATGATTCATCAGAATAAAATACAGTTCTGGCTACATACTTTGTATCCTTACAAGACTGAAAATCATTACTGAAAAAAAGAGGTAAAGGACAGACAGCTGGTTTTGGTTTAATCATTTTAATTGATAAGCACAAAGAAAAAACTTACTCAATCCTGGATCATGTTTCTCCCCAGCACTGTGGCAGCTCAGGGACTGAGCAGGATTCATGACTGGATACAAGTTGTTGTAGGTGAGCACATTTTGAGCCCCAGCAACAAAAAGTCTGTCAGAGAACTGGGGAGCCCAAGCAGCACCACACAGGTGATCTATTCACAGCAGAAGGGTTTGCCCAGCATCTGTCTGCAACTGGAATCTGTGCAAAAAATATCACAAAATACCAGAATTGCATTAACTTCCATGGTCATCAGAGGATCAAAGAAGCTAGGTTCTTTCCAAAATGGTCTTTCTGAGGGCCAGTGCAGGAAAGTGTAGAAATATGTCCTTGTTTAACTACTTGTAAACACAGCATTGCACAGAGCCTGATAAAGAGGATAAATGTGCCCAAAAATAAAACATCTGGTCCTGCACTGGGCCTTAATGCTATGGCCATGGAAGCCAACAAGAATTTTGAAATAGAAGCTATTTACAGCTGGATCAAGTGTTTATTTGTCCATAAATACGAGCACATCTTACATAATACATAAATATTACCCGAAGTAGTTATTTGATCATTGCACTGCCTCCCTCATCATTTAGCCCTAACTATTTTCTTTTTCTCCCTTCTCTTCTTTTTTTTTTTACCTTTTCCCATATCTCTAACCTCAAGAGTACATTCCAGGCCGGTTTGGATCTGAGGACTCCTCAGGCTATGCTGCTTTTCCTGTTGATTCCACTCAGAATGAGAACTTCATCATATCAATGTTTGTCCGAACACGCAAACCTTCTGGCTTGTTACTGGCTCTGAGAAACAGTACTTACCTCTACATAAGAGTCTATTTGGAAGGTGGGAAACTCACCATGCTAGCTCTAAATTCCATGAAGTTATTAGGGAAACACTCCGTGAACGATGGAAACTTTTACTTAATAACATTAAAAATAGAACCAAATAAGATGGAGTTGTTCCAGTCCTCTCACTACCTAGGCTTTATTTCTACTCCAACACTAACCATCCAAAGTAAGGATATTCTTTACATTGGAGGCCTACCAGATAAGAAAGAAACTGATAGAAATGGCAGGTATTTCAAAGGCTGCATCCAAGATGTACGGGTGAATAACCAGCCACTGGAATTCTTCCCCATCACCAATCCACTGAATTCTCTTATCAACCGAACTCTGATCAACGTCACCCAAGGCTGCACTGGTGACAACCTCTGCAAGGTAAGAATGACATTTTTTAGAGCATTTTTGTGTGCTTATAATGGGGAGTTTATTTTAATTTTTTAGTATGTTCCCATACATTATTTGATTATAATCACAGCTTAGGAAAACATGCAAAAATGATAGAGCAGATATTGTTAAGCTGTGCTACATACGATGAATATCAGAAGCAATATCTATTTGCATAGGGGAGATTTAAACTATTTTGAGGCTGAAATAGTTTTTCACCAATTATTGAACATGCTGAATTGTCATAATACTGGTCTTTATCATTTTCCATCTGAAATAAAAAGAAAGCTTCTTTTTGCCAAACAGTCCCCCATCCCTAGAGCTGGGAGTCCAACAGCCTTGATTCATACTGAGGTTATCTCTTCTCTTTCCCCATAGTCCAGCCCTTGCCACAACGGTGGTGTGTGCTATTCAATCTGGGATGACTTCACTTGCGCGTGCCCCCCTAACACAGTGGGGAAGGCATGTGAGGAAGTTAAATGGTGTGAGCTTGGGCCCTGTCCTCATGAAGCACAATGCCAGCTGGTGCACCAAGGATTTGAATGTAGGTACATTTCAGTTGTTCCAACCATCTTTGGAGATCAGCAGCAATAGACATTTTCAGCAGCATTTCCTTGAAATGAAGTATTTACTGCCTTTAAAGTTCATTCCAATGTTGTTTCTGTATTAAAATAATAGTTATGTCAGTTTAATTAATGTTAATGGGAAGAGTCTGCCCTACCAAACCCAGAAATTCTCACCCAGATGCCCTGACTCAGACACTGAGGTTTACAGGACCTTCAGTTTTGACTTACTCAGCCCAACTAGTCAAGGTTGTCCAAGAGATCAGTACATTGCCCTCACACTTCCACTGCAAAGAGGTAAGAGGTTAATCCAATGGTGGATTAACCTTAGAACATTCCCTATCCTCCTGAAAAGACAAGCTACATAACTCACACTGCATCATTTGATTTTCTTAAATCTTGAATAGCATTGAAGGAAGTCACCTCACTACCTGCAGTACAGTTGTTCAGGCAGTGTCTTCGAAAGAAGCACCTGCATGCCAGGCAGTCCATTTGGAAACTGATGACCATTAGTTGCCTTAGGATCATTAGCCACCCTGCACATCTCGTTCTTTCTCCACTTCCCTTCTCCTTCTCACCCTGGAGTGGAATTAAAGAAGCAAATAGGTATTTTTAAGAATTTTTTTTTTTCTTTTTGCTACCAAAGAAAGCCCTACCAAAGCTGGGTAGGCTTTAAGTCAGCCACTCAGTCTGATGGAATCTGTTAGAATGGCTGACTCTTAGGAATGGGAAGGCTGCTCAACAAAAGATCTCTATCACAGACAGACCAATATGATACTATTTTTGTTCAGATTGTTAGAATCAGCATTGCAGGATGGGTTAAAATTGCAACTGAAATTAAAATAATAGCTCCTTCTCTCAGAGATGTCTTTAATAATAACATCAAAATACATTCTCTCATAAAATTTGCTATTGCATGTTAGGATAGAACAGAAACACTCAGAGACAGTGAACTGAAAAGTACCTGCACTGTTTCCTTCTCCTAAACTTAAGTTCATTTACACTTTCAATGACTCAAGGTCATCCCATTTAGATTTCTGTGCTGGTTTATGTGGCAACAGTAGGGAGTTTCCCTAATAGATATTCAAAAATTCCTGCACTACAGAACTGCATTTTTATCTAGTTGTATTCTTAGCTACAGGATAAGATTCTTGTTGTTCAACACAGGATAACAAAATAAAAGCTTTCCTGGTCAGTGACTTCTCTGCCTGGTGTCTTCTGCTTAAAAAAGCTCAGCAGGTTTGTGAGATATTTAAAAAGCAGGAATAATCTTGAAAAACTCTGAATTTCCTTTTAGTATGATTTCCTCTGAGGAAACTTTTTCAATGAGAAAGACACCACATTTGATGCACCAGGAAATGCAGTTACGCCTCTGCTGCCTTAGCATCAGGATACACAGTCAATAACTTTGTACTGGGACTCCCAGGGTTCTTTTCCTCAAGATTTACTAAGACCAGAGATAGTTCAGAAACCCAGCTTATCTCAGATCTTTCAGAGCTATTTTTTTTCTGAAGTACAGACAGAAGACATTCGTTCCTGTCCCTCCTCCCTGCCTATAATCCTCAGAAACCTCAGAACCTCAGTTTAAATTTACAGCCCAGTGAGTAAATGCATTTTAGTAGAAACCATGTTAATGAAAGGTGTCAAATACCTTTGTGAAGATGTCCATAATGCTGCCACAACATTGCCCATCAATTTTCACTCACAGCAGTGTGAGCTGAGAGCTGCTGCCCTCCCAGTTCCACCAGCACAGGGCTGTGGCAGTGCCTGCCCAGCAGGAGAAGCTGGTTTTAAATGTGACAGGCATGACTCTGCTTACAGGGATTTTGAAGGGGGTTTGCATCAACTGACTTCAATTAAATTCATCCTTTTGCGTTGGTTAGATGAAATTGGGATCCAGTCAAATACTTGATAAAACATCTTAAGACACACCTAAGAAAAAAGGAATTGGGAAGAAATATTCACCCCATCCAGATCTGTCACAGGGAATAACTAGCTGCCCACACCTGGGAAACAAGCATAAAATGAAAAATATATCTTCTTTTGCAATACAGGAATAACAGTAATGTAGAATTGTATATTGGAGTGACAACCTGAGATGATGCAGAGCAGTACACTTTGGATGTCATTATAGCTGATGCTGGTGCTGCCCTGTAATTTCCACAGCCGTGAGAGGCAGACCAGGATAACTGAAACACTGGTGGAATTTGACTGTTTTTCAGCAAACCCCAAAGGAGTTATATGGCAGGGAGCATGTGCACTGGAGAGACATTGCTCCACATGTATTGGTGTAAAACTGGCCCTGTTTCTCAATTGCTGTCTTTGCACAGGTCTTGCTAACGCGGTGTTCAGCGGCCGGAGCAGCGCGGTATTTTACAGAAGCAATGGGAAAATCAGTAGAGACCTCACCAATATCATCTTTGGCTTTCGAACCAGGGACACTGACGTGATCCTGCTGTATGCAGAGAGGGAGCCTGAGTTTGTCGTTATCAGTATCCACAACTCCAAACTCCTGTTTCAATTGCAAAGTGGCAACAGCTTCTACAGGCTGACCCTTGCGAGTTCAGTGCCTGTGAGTGATGGCAAATGGCACCAAGTGATGGTCTCCATGGTGGAGCCCCTGTCCCAGTCCTCCAGATGGCACATGGATATAGACAACAAGAAAGACACAGTAACCAGCACAGCTGCTGCAGGAAGCCTCAACTTTTTAAGAGAAGAGACAGACATCTATGTGGCTGACAAGGCTTTCGACAGCCTGGATGGCCTGCGAGGGTGTATGAGCACCATAGAAATCAGTGGCATTTATCTCTCATACTTTGAAAATGCTGACATCCCTACTAAAAAACCTCAAGAGGAGCAATTTCTCAAAATATCTGCAAACCCTGCTTTTACTGGGTGTTTGCAGGTAGATTTCTGCAGCTCAGACCCCTGTATGCATGGGGGGATATGTGAAGACTTGTACACTTCCTACCACTGTGTATGTCCCGATGGGTGGACTGGCAGCTACTGTGAAGTCAACATTGATGAGTGCTCTTCAAACCCCTGCATTCATGGGAACTGCACAGATGGGATTTCCTCCTATGGGTGCAGCTGTGAGCCTGGTTACACAGGAGAGAACTGTGAAGAGGACATAGACGAGTGCCATGGCCACCAGTGTGTGAATGGGGCCACTTGCGTTGATGGGGTTAATGGCTACTCCTGCCTGTGTGCTGCTAACTTCACTGGGAGGTTTTGC
This sequence comes from Coloeus monedula, assembly GCF_965178545.1. NCBI lineage: Eukaryota > Metazoa > Chordata > Aves > Passeriformes > Corvidae > Coloeus > Coloeus monedula. The sequence continues at coordinate 9,316,926 of NC_138789.1, forward strand.
AGGTACTGTAAACAAGGCTGATCCACATGATTTTGTCAAGTGTCTTCTGAAGGGTTTTTACCTCACTGAAGTTTTTGTTTTGAACACAGATGTTTTGCATCTGTCTCTATATTAATCATGGCTGTGGAGCCGATGTATGAAGAGTACAGAAAGTTGTACAGATCAATTAGATGTGGACTGAGGCAGTGGAGAGCTGCCAGCTCAGGCAGAGACTGATGAGGCAAGGATTGAAGGAACCAAGCACAGCTCTGCTGCCCTGTTCTCCTGCCAGCATTGGTCCTATGAACTCTCTGATGACAAGATTACAAGCCTTCCAGAGCTTGAAAATACATTTGCTACATCTTCTTTTCAGAAAAAAAAAAAACCTTAAGGTTTTTAAATCACTAAAACTATATTTTATTAGAGCAGTGTAGCTCTAGAGCTATAAATAAAGGAATTCAGAATTGGTAAGAGAAAATAACAGTAAGAAAAGAAGTTGTTTTTCTCCTCACACACAGCATCTTTTCCGGGTTGATCTTTTCCTCCCAGCTTGCTCTCAGTCCAGGTAGCTGCAAACACCACACAGCCCATTTTCCCCATTGCTTTTGACACTGCTCACATACTGTTTCTTATTCTTTCCAGACTCTCCTCTAGAAAGGCTGCAGGCTCTTCCCTATAAGTGCCCTTCTCTTCACACCCATAAAATTCTCCCCTCTAAGCATGTCCCATTCCTCTCCAAGAAGGCAAAATCCTTCTCCTTCCTCCAGAGGACTCCAATAAATCCAGTCTGCTGCAGCCCAAAGGATGCAAACAGACAATCACCTTCATGGTACCCGACTACAGTCTTTTAGGATATAATTACTAAAATTGGCAGGTTTTGTTTATTTTTCTGAGTAGTGAGGACATCCTCAGATTTGAAGATGCCTTATGGTGGCCCAGGTAAATCTGTTTTGTACGTTAAGTCTCTCTTTTGAAATCTTATACTAAGTTGTCCAGGTATCACACAGAGCCACATGTAAGCAGAGTGATGTCCTTTTTTTTTTAACTGAGAAATGAATCATTAATTTGCCAGTACATATTTGGAGAAGAAAAACTAAGTCCATCAAATTAAAAAAGTTAGGCAAAACATGTTCTGAGAGTCTTAAATCTGAGTTCCAGCTGTCATTCCTGTGGGCAATACCCTGCTCCCCTGCTTCAGCTGAGAGAGCACGAGACATCCAGAAACAAGGCCAGTGCAAATAACTGCTGCTGCCTTCTTGTTCTCCCAGATATCGAAGATTACCTTACACAGTTTGTGGGAATGAAGAGAGGAACCTCACCTGCTTCAACTACGGCAACTGCACGGACCTTGACGGCGAGCTGACCTGCATGTGCCTGCCGGGCTTTCTGGGAGAACGGTGAGAGCCTTTGTCCTGCACATCTTTGGGGAGCACCTGTTCCAAAAGCTGTTCCAAAGAGTCCAGAGGGTAACAGTCAGTCCTCTGGCAGAAATACAAAGGAGCTGTTTTAAGTGCAGCAGTTCCTTGCTTGAGTGACTCTGAGGGTCAGAAGCATTGCAGTTTTAGACAAAAATCGCGAATGAATGCAGCAAGGCTCAGTCCAATGCAGCACCAGTAATCCAGCCCAAGATACTATTTTTTAAACAGCACTGCATGCCTGTTTGTCTATGCCTTTTTTTGGCTTCTGTGCCAGATTTTCATATGACAAGTTAGAATGTTACCTTTCCATAGGTGGGGACACATAAACACACATATCCTGCTCATATATATAAACCAGCTACATGCTCTGGCACATGAATATGCAAAGCTGTTTCATTTCCACATGTCTGCTGTGAATATACAGTCTATTGCATCATAGGGATGGTAAGAGGTGGCATACCTGGTGGCATGGTATGCCATGCTCTCTTACTGAATGCTGAAGTAAGAAAACAGAATTATTGTTTTTAGAAGAGAGTAAGGAATACTTTGCACATATTACTGTTTAGCCCGAAACAGGGACCTTCCTCACAGTGAAATTTGGATCATGTATTCTTGTAACACCACTTAATACTGGCCTTCAAAGAGCTCTGGAGCAGGGAGGGCTGAGAGTCTCGGGGCATCAGGTGCTGTAGAAATTCAGGAAGGCATTGTCCCAGTCATAGTCTGAACAGGTAAGGACATTTTGGATGGTGAGACAGGAAATATTGTACATATCCTTGGTGAAACTAGCATTATATCAGAGTATAATATCCAAAAGTTCAACAGGACCAAGCTGTAACACAGAGAAGTTTCCAACAAAAGGTTTTCATTCTCTCAAAAACTTATGAGCCCACTGATTTTGTGGAAGGAGTACAGTAGGCTGTAAAAGACAGATTAAATGAAAATTTCCACCCACTCAATGCACAGTATAGTTGGCAGATACGTTTGAATTGCACTGTTAACAGCCAGGTCGCCTGTGTACCACCTCACAATATTCAACAAGGGGGAAAAGAATACAATAAAATAAGATTTTAAAAAGTAAAAGCATATTCATAGCCACTTCTGCACTGCGTATATTTCTTGGGACTTCAAGGTAGAAGCAAAGCACTTTTTCCTTCTCCCTTCCCCTGCCAGCCAACGTGCTAACTACAGCTTTGGGAGTGAGCCGTCCTTCCATCCATCCCACTGGCTGGCAGTAATCTCTGTTTTATGGCTCCCCAGGCTCTCGTATCGAGCAGCAGCCCTGTGCCCGGCGAGCTGCACGTTAACTGCCTGTGGCAGCAGGCACTCTTCTCCAGGGTCTGAAATGCACCATTTGGCCTCTGTTCCTGCAGGCTGCCAAACCATAAACCAGCAGTACTTCCATGCTTGGAGGTCTCACTAGATCAAATGAGACCATTTCACCCCTTCTTTTATTTTTTTTTTTCAGAACAAATTCAAATATATCTGTTAATAAGAAAATTGAAACCAAAGCCCTTTGTATATTTATGTATTAGATTGATAAGCAGGCATTTTCCTTTAAGACAATATTTCATCCCTCAGAAAGCCACCGGTGCACATCTGCTGAGAAATAGAGAAAACAACATCCTTCTATGCCAATCAACTGACTTGGGATCACACATAAAAACAAAGCCCAGTGAACTTAATAGCAGCTGGAGAGGGAAATGTGGAAAGATCACTCTCCATAAAAGAAGATAGAGCTCTCTCTCAAAAATTTGTCATTCAATTCAGGCTGGAACTTTCAAAGTTGTGTAAAGGGAGTCAGGTTTTTAAGTGTTCCTGAAACTCACTTGGATTCAGGTACCTGATTCCCTGGATGATTTGAGGGGGTTTTGGCTTTTTTTTTTTATTTGCATAGGTAATTTCAAAGCTATACAATTTTTGCATATTGGATAAATACCTTAGCTCTTTGAAGTATATTAATAAATTTATCATTTAAGGAAGACATTGAAAGATGTTTAGATCAATTGAGTAAAAGTGTTTAATAGAAATAAATAGTCTTCTCTGATGCAAGATTAAAATTTTATTGCTTGGTTATGAATATGATTGAACAAAACAATTCCTTATAATTCAGAGATAATTTTTCACATTCTTCTCCAAGTATAAAACTGCATTTTTACTTGGAACAATTAGGATTAACTGTTAGCATTATTTGATAAAAGGAAGCAGGGAATTAAAAGAGAACATTGTCAGAGCTGAAAAATCACCAAATCATTAGTAGTTTTCAGACAATCTTACACCATCATCTTTCCATTGGCTGCCTTGAGAAATTACAACTCAAATTTCTTTTACCACCAGAATTAACTCAAAAACACATAGCAGTATGTATTAAGGCTTATAACACTTCTTCTGCACGGCTCTTACCACTCTTGGGGCCCATCTCAGTGAGACTGGACAGGAAGTTGTGCTGGGATCTATTGGCATTCCAAATTGAGGGAAGAAAATAAAAGGGTTAAAAAAACCCCAAAAAAGCAGGTGAATATTTCCAGAAGCACTCAGCTGGGAAAAACGTGCATTTTTTGGACTGATATCCAGATTGCTGAGAAGGAAAATGTGCTCTCAGCTTCTTAGAACAATGAAAAGGACAAGCAAGCTGTCAGCAGGACTTGCACCAGAGCTCACTCTAAACTCATGCAAGAATTTTCACTGCACCTTGCTAAGCACCATTAACCATGAAGTGCTTTACAGGGATGAAATTGCCTGCTTAACTATCTGTGTTTGAAAATCATACAGGAAGTTCAGGATTTGAGTGGGGCTAATCAGCTAGTTAATAAAACCATAAACACGTATGGAAATATGTCCCAGTGCATCTTCCTCTCCCTCCCCACAAAGCTTCTGAATTAAAAATGTGCCTGTTTGACACATTTGATGCCTGGTTTCAGAGGCTGACTGTTTGCAGTCTTTCCCCCAGGTGTGAGAAGGACATTGATGAGTGCAGCTCTGATCCGTGTCTGAATGGGGGCCTCTGCCAGAACCTCCTCAACAAGTTCCACTGCCTGTGCGACGTGAACTACGCTGGCGACCGCTGTGAGATCGATGTAAGCGACCTCTCCTTTTTTGTCTCTTTGCTCTTGTGGCAGAATCTCTTTCAGCTTCTCTCCTATCTCATTCTACGAATGGATGATGAGCCAGCAGTTGAGTGGGGTGATCAGGAAGACTATTGAGCAGTCTTGAAACTTTTGTGTTTTACTGCAGCAGAAGATGCCTTGGCTGACCAGCTTAGCAAAGCAATACAAGTATCAGAGTTTTAAAACTTGTTTTATATTTCTTCGAATGGTTTTTCTATGAATCTCTTTGGATCTGGTTTAGTTAATTGATTTAGTTTTAGAACAAATGCTAGCAGATGTTAAAGAGTGTTTTGCCCCACCTCCACCAGAGCATTTCACCACACGGACACTGCCAGTGGGTGACAGTGGGACAACTAAGAGGCAACACAGCTGTCACATTTACTGAGGGTGGCATTCAAACCCTACTGCAATGAGTGGCAAAGACCCACTGCCTTCAATAAGTCTAATCTTAAATTAAATCTTCCAGGTGGTCACTACCTTTGCATCACACACCATGTTCATTGCTGTTCCTTTGGCAGTTAGGCCTCACACCTGTGAAATCATGCAGGCTATTTTTGGGTAATTAGGTAATGGTTTGGATTAGCAATTCACAACATGCTGAGGAGGCTCCCACATCCATTTGAATTAGTGTCAATCCTGCACTGATATCACTAATCCTGATCCTCTGCTCCAATAGCCTCTACACCTCCAATGTACTATCTTGAGAACAAATACAACCATCTTAATCTTTACCAGCATTCCCCCTTTCAAGAAAGGCCCAGTAAGTATCTCAGATTTGAAAGTCACAGATTTGTTGTTTGTTTAAAGATTTCTGTAACTTCAAGTAAACCTGTGTTATTTATTAGTGGATCAGTGTCATCAGACAAAAAAAAAAAAGGATTTTTCTTCTTAGGAAGCAAGTGAAGTAATTGGGTCAGTTGTTCATGGATTCTTAAAAGAATGAAAATAAGGGACCTGAAAATTACGAGCACCAGGAAATTTAACAATAATTTTTTAGCAAATATCTTTGTAGTTGCTTTTGAGAGTGAAGACAGAACTGAAATACAGTGCTAAATACTAAACATTTGTAAAAAGTGAGCGGTTTTTGGTTTTTTTTAACCATTCTTTAAGGCAAAAATCCCATTTATGAATGGTGAAATAATTTATTTGGACATTCATTATTATATTTGCATAGATTCTCTATGGTCCTTGAGAGAGGATTCAAAAAAGAGTGTAGAGGGTGGTGTTTTGTTATTCAGCTGTATGGCAGGTAGCAGAGTTATAGGAAGGACTAACACCAGACTGGGAGGTTTACTGACTACAGAGGGAAAAAATGGTCTTTTGGAGATGTCCTTGAAAGCACTGATATAATTTTCCCTCACTTCAAACCTGACCCTGTTCCTTCATCAGTCCTCCCCAGCTCGCTGCGGGTTGGACCTGATGCATCCAGGAAAAGCAAATCCCACCTTTAAATCTCCAGTGACATTAGGACACCCTGAAATGTGTGCAAGTGAGATGCTTAGCTTTCTGTTTTGCCACAACAGGATATGGCAGAGGCCCCTGATAGTGGATCAGGACTATTTTTTCTTGTCTGCCTTTACAAATGCCCCCAAGTCTGTTATTTTTCTGAGTACCGTTCAGCGCACAAATGCAGCAACATTCGTGCTATTAAAACCCTCCTCCTATTTTAGGGGGGAGAAAAAGAACCAAACAAACTTTTGCACATTTGTGGAAAAAATCATGATTCATCCTTGTCACAAATTCCTGTTGCTAGCATCTGCCTTAGTATGAAAATTAAGCACAGTAAATTTACCTATAAGAATTGTACACAAGGATAATTTCTTTTCTGTCTTTATCATACCTGAAAAGTGATTAGGGCAATTTTTTTGTTAAAATCTTATTAAAAATCATTATAAATAATGTTTATATATATATATATAAAATACATAAATTCAGCAAAAAAATTGTTTCCTCTTTGTAAGCAATCAATAAACACTGGATAGGAATGCATTGGAGATGCAATTAATGTAGCAGTGTCAGAACCAAAACTATATATTCTATCAGATGTAGATTTACTAATCTTATTGGCAATCACATGTAATACTGGGAATTATAGAATGCAGGCAAAGAGAAAAAGCCAAAACCAGACTGCATTTTAAATATTTCTTTTTCCAGTGAAGATATGGTTTTGGAAAATTGCTTTCATGTGGGGAAATTTAAAATAATAACGTATTATGTTGGGAAGTTTATTCCAAACTGTAACCTTTCGTTTAATCATAACAAAAAACATTCCTCAGTTCAGTATTATTGAAATGAAAAATGAAAAATGAAAAATTAATCACAAAACTTGAAATAAAAACTGTCCTATTTCAGAATGTTAACTAAAGGCAAAGAAATAAGAAATCTTAAAAATTCAAATGAAAAAAACCCCTACTGCTACTAACCAAAGCTGTTCAAACAATTTTTTTTTTCTTAAATAACTATAATTAAGAAAATAATGAAGTTTGGCCTAGTTTTATTTTCTCACTGGGTTTAGTTCAGCTTCCACGTAACTAAATTGAACTCTTAGGTACTTTATAGAACATGCACTACAGGACACACTGTAGCAAAGATTTCATCATGGTATTAATATTGAAGAAAGGTAGAAAGCAATAAATGTAATCACAGTATATCTGGCATTAGACCTATATCAAAAATGTGAAAACAAAAAGAATGCATTTGTCTAGAGATTCCAATACTCTTTCTATTCCATACTAGAAACTTGATATGAGTGTTTATACAATATTAAATACAGGTTTTATATGAATTTATAGCAATACATAAGCTTTAAACTAAACTGTATTAGCAGGGCATCAGTTCACTCTTTCTTTTACTGAAAACTCTCACCTGTAATTGAATTCTTTCCTTCCTCTAATGCCTTGTCATCATGAAACATCCCCTGGCCTCAGAAATGCTGCTCTTCTCCTCTTTGTACTTCTGTATCCTCAATTGCATTGTGCACGTGTACATAAATTTCCTACCTTTATACACAAAATAAACCTTCTGCCTTTGTCTCTTTATGTCTGCTCCTCATTTCCTGCTGATGGCTCTGTTCATTTGCTTTCAGTGTGCCATGTTTTCTGAACCCTTCACAGGAAGACCACACACCAACCAAGGTTGCTTCATCCCAGGGTTTTCCAGGAGTTCTGGCAGGGCAGGGCCAGGCAGGTGCTTCCCACTGAAGCTCTTCAACCACTCCAACCGCCCCAGGCACAGTGCTGCAGACTTGATATTTCTAGTTTAAAAAGCTAAAAAATAAATGAACAAATGCCAGATTAACTTAAGTCATTTTCTTGTCTATATTTTTTTTTCAAGAGCTGTAGGTGTCAGACAAGTAAAGGGAAACGTATAGAAGCAAACATTAAAAAATAGCTGGATGAATAATGACACTAAGCACTAATCTTTTTGTAAATACATCCAATTGTTAAGATTTTTTAGAATTCGAGGGGCTGAAAGGCCATTATTCATTAATAAGGTATAAAGCAAGATCTTCACACATCTCTCATGTTGCAACTGTGCTGCAAATTTTTTGATAGTTGTTTTGTTTTTAATTAGAAGACAAACCCCCTGCCGAGTTCGTGCTTTTGTGGAAAAGCAGTCTTTATAAAAAAAAGAAACATCAAAACACACTCCTACTAATCTGGGCATTGAGAAGAGGTTGGGAAATCATCATCTCGAGTATACTGGGAATTAGAGGAGGGGTACAAGACACGCAAATGAAAGAAAGCCAAAAAGCAAGGTCGTGGTTTTTGAAGGTGTGGCTTGTGACGCTCCATGTTGGTAATATCTGTAATGGATCCCTCTGTGATACTAAAACTCAAACTGTTTGTCAGATGCCAGCGACTGTCATTCAGAAAGCTGGGTAATGAGAAGTAACAGTGTTTGGGCTTGAGGCAGAATTAAGTTTTCTAAGGGGGAAGACAGCAGTGATGGGTACACTGGAAGGGAGAGCAAAGGGATTTGCATCAGCTGTGGGATGAATGAAAGCAGATTCTTCACTGTGTGTGGAAAATGCACGAGGGGTATTTCACTGAGCATATTTGCTTTATTCACCATTGTTCCTACTTCTGGCCCTTAGAAAAACAGGCTCTGACTGACCCCTCTCTGCGTCAGTATCTTATGACAGTTTTAACTACAAAGACCCCATGTGTTTGAGAATTTGAAAATATCCTTGATGTATGCTTATTTGGATTCTCTTACTCCCAGATTACTGAGGAAACTAGATCCAATAATCACTTATTCACTGCACATGACTACAGTACTTTGGTGAACCTGAAAATAGGAAAAAATCTTCTTCAACCTAACAGTGATGAAATAAGATTTCATTCTTTCTTTGCAAATATTTTTTCTGTCCTGACAGCCAGAAGTTCAGCCAAGAGGGCATTTTACTTGTTTCTATTAACTTTCAGCACTTGAACTTACATATTTATATCTTGAGATAGTGATTCTCCCTAAAAATAATGAAACTCTTGTTTGCAATAAATTATTTAAAATTTCTACTTCAAAACCCACAAGGCCTGCTCCTAAGAACTATAACCCTAAAAAGGCAATAAAATAAAAGCTGCAGCAAATCTTCTTTTTGTGTTACTGAGACTTCTATTAGTTGAAATGGATCTCCAGGGAGTAAAGACAAAAGCCAGGGATGGGTTTTTCATTTTATTTCTTGTTTCAGGAGTGCCCTGAGCCCCATTAGATTGGGAGCACATCCTGCCAGGGCTGTGTCCTGCTGGTGCTGGCAAAAGGCACTGCCTGGCAAACAGCTCCAGCTGAGCTTTGAAATTGTTTTCCTTGAACATTGTCACCAGCAGCACCTTTGGGACAGCACTCCCTCACAAAACACCCCCCCCTCTCCTATTATACGTGTGAATATACATGAGGCTTGAAAATGGAGGTGGATTTCATGTCCCAGAATTAAAGTTCTCCTTGGTTCACAGAGCTGCTGCCATGTGCTGCACCGCTGCTGCTTCCACATTCTCTTCCAGCTGGTACCATTCCATCCTCCTGGGCACAAGGACAAGCATCATGCACTGGAGGTTATGATTCACACTTAATGTCATTAAAAATACACTGATAAGCATGTTGGATATGTTCAATATTGAATCTAAATTTGATAAAACTCTCTCAGGCTTCCATAGCACAGACACAGGGAATTCTGATTGAATCTGCTCTACAGTGATTAGCTAATGTATTCATTAACTGGAAGGGTTAGTAATATGAACGTAGCAAATGATACTTAATTACAATAATTAATGCCTGGTGATTCATGAATAATGCATTCCATAGCTATTTACATATTCATACTTATGAAGCTATTAATGGATAATTATCATTTGACTAAAAGATGTGGACATCAGGAATGTAACAACCACACTGTTTTCCCCCAATCTCACTGTGGCTTTACCTGTATGCCTTGCTCTTGTACACCTCTATCTTATACCTTATACACAGAAACATCAACAGGATTTTATTTTTGAGGCCTATAGAGTGATCTGATGATAAATACAGCCATGCAGGCTCAGTTTCCACTCTGTACCAGTTCTAAGCCAGTGCTCCCATCAGTTTCTGTCTTGAGATTGCAAAAAATTTGAAAGCACTTCATTCTCTTTGTCATCAGTACAGATTTGGTTTTGTCCTGAATTTATGCTCTTTCCTATTGCAGATGGTTAGGACACTTTAGAATTTTCTAATTGGTGAGATTAGGGTAGAAATACTGGGAAAAATAGGAAAATTGGGAAATTAGGGTAGCAATATTGGAATCACCTTCAAACTGAACAATGCTGCCCTAGATATCTGGTATTTATGCTTCCACACACATTTTAGTCTCCATATAAGCAGATAGGTTGCTAGACCTCCCAAGAAGACTTCAAAAGCAATAGACAGACAAAAATACAACACAAATTTTTTAAAAAAATTAAATTCCTATTGGCATATATTTTAAGGCAATATGATAATTTTTATTCTTTAGCCCAAGACTGAATGCCCAATGTTGACAACACCAAGACAGTAAGTTTCAGCTGCCAGCCTCAGGAGTGTGGCAAAATGAACAAGTAAAGCTGGGTAAGTCAACTGAACCTGAAAAATGCTGCCAGCCTGAGTTTCAGACAGGCCTCTCACCTGCTGCTCCTCCCCAGGTCTCCAAGAGCTGAGGGGGCCCCCGGTGCCTGAAAAGCTTATTCCAGCTGTCCCAACCTGCAGGGAGGGAGCAGAAGGTCTCACCCAGCCTGGGGGTCAGCTCCAGGCTCTCCTCGGATGGTGTCACAGAACATCCCAGAGCTCCAGGCAGCAAGGTCAGGCCAAGTTACTGGGGAGCATCAGGCTGGTGTCTTAATGAGAAGCATGTCTGTACCTGCTGTGACTTTTATCTTCCCCAGAGCTCTTGCAGCCTATTGAAAAAGACTGGTGTGGCCAGTAAAACATTTTCTAAATGACACCATTCTCTGAAATGCCCTGTTCTATTTCCACTGCGGGTCAGCTGCCTCAAATGATACAACCTCAGGAAATCAGAGGGGTTTGAAACCACTCACTAGCATGTTCTAACATCATACTGAACCCAGCAGTGCTTGAGGACCAGTGGAGAGAGGACTGAGTCCCTGTTCACAAGTGATGCCCTCAGCTTGCAGCACCTACGGTCAGCGTAGCCAGCCCATGATATCCCTGCTGGCATTCTTCCTCAAGCAGGGAGCAAGCCCTGGGGCAGCAGAACTATCAAAGAGCAGAAGCCAACTCTCACCTGTCAGCTTTCCTGAGGCTCCCAAGATCTAGACAGGGAGCAGGCTGTTGGAAGGAAATAAACACTCTGGACTATGTAACTTACATCCTGCAAGGCTGCTTGTTGCTGGAAGCATAAAGGGCATTTCCTGGTACTTCTGATTTTCTCTCTGTAGTACCTTACTAAGTTGAGAAAACCCTCATCATGGCAACTATTTGTACAGCACAGGTAAACTTGTTACAGTCTGATGGTAGGCTATTGAAATAAGATTATTTCATCAACTGAAGTAAATTTTTACTTTTTTTAGCCTAGCAGAATCAGCGTAACTGAGCTGGGAAAAAGCTGGAGTTTATTTGTTTTCACATCATTTGCGTGGCTGTAGATCACCCACCGTGGCAGAATCATTACCATTGATGGTAGGAGCCAGAGAGCACTCAGCTTTATTCCAGTGCCAGGTCGAATGTGGGGTAAGAAGAAACATCTTTAGATTTATAAAATGAGCAGCTCTGCTCTGGAAGTCATTGGAAATGTCACAATGCCATTTCTGCCATTGTTTTTCAGAGCAGAACAACGCCTTAATACCCTTTGCTATTTTGTATTTCTCTGCCTTCAAAACACAGGATTTAACTAAAACTTCTAAAAGGATGTTGCACGAAACACATTTAATGTGTGTCAAAACATAAGGTACAAAAACATTAGGATGCAAAGACAATAAGGTTATCTAATGTGTCTTAGCTGGGAAAGACACAAAAGCTCTTCACAAGGCCAGGATTGCTGCATGCATCAGTGAAAAGCAGTTGAATATTTAATGTGTGGTAAATATAAGCAGAAAAGGGAGCCCAGATGACATATGACAGCATAACACTCTGCAGAACAGGAATCAGCTCAAGCATGGTGTTCACATAACACCTGAGTATTCAGACTAACACATTTTGCCTGTACACCATCCTTTCTGTTGCAATGGCATTGTCTTCCCTATTCTCACCTTCTGATGTTTTCCCTGTGGACCCACATCCACATCACATGGGCATTTACTTCAGTCATTGCTCACTTTATAACACATTCATGCACTCCATGCCTGTGTTGTTCAGATACTAAATTTTATGTCATTTTTTTTTCTTGTATGGTTCATGAGACTTAATGTTCTGTCTATTTTTTGAGTTCTTGATATGAAGCTCCATTCCTAATAACATCTGAAAAAATTACACACTTTACTAGGCTTATGGAATGTTATTCCACTGAAAAGAAATAAAAAGAATTTGTGTTCCTGAGAATCTGAAAAATATTTTGGTTTCAAATGATCAAGAACATTTATCTGTTTTGATACGGAGAACTATTTAAACTAGAGGCAGAGCTTGTTACACAAATATCTGAACTTTCTACCAATCTAAATGTGCAGCAAACAAAACAGTCCTTAAATTTATTCAAATCATATTTGGTGGAACAAATTATTCACTTTTCAAAAAAAATAAGAGCACTGAAGTAAAAAATGTGAAACTGCTGTAATTCAAGGGACAAGAAAATCAGCAGCTTTACAAATCTTTGTAATTATTTAGAGTGAACAGATTTTGCACCACTGGAGACAGCATTGATTGTTGGTGGTCCCTGTGAAATGGTAGGGTAGGGATTCTGGAGATTCTCAAACACATTAATACTTTGGGGTCTAATTTATCCATTACAGAAATAAATGGAAATATTTCTCTTTCTGTTGGGGGAAGCACTGGTAACATCACAAGCTGTCCTCTCCTTATGTCCCAAGGGACAGGACCCTCTGTTCCCTCATCTCCAAGCAGTAACCATTTGTGGGGGAATTAAAGGTGCAGTTGCTTCCCTGATCATGCTGTAACAAGACTTATTCTCCCCTCTTGACTTTGTATCAGTTATCCAGGAAACGGATGCATGGTGTGAACGCAGCCTGGTTGACACCTGGGAGCTGATAATCCTGGAACAAAACAACAGCAACAAAAAAACCCCACCACACAACAAAAAAACCCAACCAACTAACCAACCAACCAAGCAACAAAACCCCCAACAACATTAAACAAGAATACACACACGCACAAAACCCAACAGCCCAAAAAAACCCCAACCCAAGCCAAAATAAAGAAACCCCAAAGAAAAACCCAAACCTGCTCCCAGTTAAAATCAATGACAAACTAGAGACTAGGCTGTGAGAGGGCCTGGCAACAGCACCTCTTCTGCAAGGCTAATTTCACCTTGTATTCACCAATGCTAATGCATGTGTCTGGTCTTATCTAGGCTGGCTAATCCCTCAGTGAAATGGCAGCATAGGCACAGAATTTACGCAGGGATGTCACTGTTGCCTTTTTTAATCCCAAATGCTACCATTTTGTGAACTAATCAGAATATTACACACGAGAATCAGGCAGGACACTGTGCTGTGTCTCATGGAAAATTGCACTTGGTCCTTTCTTATTTTATTTTTTCCTTTAATCAAACACAGATCTCGTTCAGGCTGAAAGAAAATGCTTGGTTTCTATACATATGAAAGCGTAACACATCTTTCATGGTAGACCAAATCCCTGCAATAAAAGGTCTTCTGTCACTTTCTACAGGTTTGGAAGTTATTATCCCACCCAAATTTTCCCCTGTCCTTTCAGAAAGTGATATTGTTAGGGAACCCCCGTGGTAGCTGTGGATCTGTCTGGGGAAGCCCTCAGTCCTGTCAGTGTTGCCATTTCTGGAATCCATCTAAAAAGGTGGCTCTGAAGGAGATCCTGGAGGCACAAAGTGATACTGAGGGAAATGAAATCACACAAATAAGGAAAATCACAAGTAAAATGGATTTGTAAAAGTCAAACAGATGGGGACAGCACTGAACACCTGGGCTGTATCTGAACACGGGAAAAATGACTTTGTTATTTCAACCGAATGTTTGTGGCACCTCTGTAAAGTCCTCAAGTGTGATTATCTTGTTCTTCCCTAGGAACTGGACAGTGAGAGAGACCTCCAGGATACTTTAAACACTTTAAAACTACTAAAGCAATATTGGTAGAACCTGCTGCTAAGCAGTTGTCTCCAAAGCAGTGAAGTTCTCTAGATGGGGTAGGCATAGAAGCTAAATTTCCACTCAGAATCAGCTAACCACTCTCCCTTGGAGGAGCACTCAGGCTGCTCAGACTGAAACTGGCCTGGACCCAGAGCCCTGAAACAATCTATTTCACCTCCAGAAAGTTTTGAGTCAAAGATTCTTAGCTCGTGATCAGTTTTGTCCATCCTCTCCCAAAACTACTGATGAAGGAGGAAATAGAAGTATTCTTCCAGGAGAAAACACTAATTTATGACACTTCTGCCAAAATTTTATATAACTTGCCTGATTTCCTCATTACTTTGCTAATACATATGAGTTTGGGAATATTTTAAGGAAGGATGCAAGTATCAATCAGAAGAGTTACTCAGAGCCATAAAAAAAGGATTTTGGAAATCACTGATAACATTTTTAGTTGAATTTAATGGCTTATTTTGGTATGAAAAATATAGATAGTCAGCAAGTATCAGGTCTGTGAGACTTCAGGATGGAACTTAGGCAGAGGATGAACAATCTCCAAACACTGCAACATGACCACAGCTGGGTACTTTAACAAATGGGTCATAATTGGTTTACAGGTAATTACAGGTAATGAGGCTGGTGGAGCCAGATCCTTTCAAAATCTGAGAATATATAAAACCAAAGCATGCTTGAATCTGTAATAGTCCCACGGGGCATGGAGCTGAGCCTCAGGAGCAAAGGAGTGAGGTCTGCACTCAGGGGTATTTGCCTGAGAGGAGCCACTGCCTGGCCATCCCAGGAAAGAGCATCTGTCCTTGTGCTCAGGCAATAAATAACAACAGGTCAGTTGATGAGGAGATGTGAGTTTAGTCTAAGTTCAGACTGCAAACCCATAGTAGGCACATATGAGGGATTTATTACCAGTGTAAGTGCAATATTGCAGTTTAAACAATAGAGAATGCCACACTTCACTCCAAAATAGGTATGTCATACAGTAAAAATGTCTGATTGCAAGAGCTCCATGAAAGACCACCTGTCAGGCACAGCTCCTCTTGCTCAGGGCTTCCTGCCTCAGTGCACCAGCAACTGTACAAACATCCAGCAAGGCAGAGCCTGGAGGGCACACCCTGAGCCAGTGCCACTGTCAGGGGCTGTCTTGGAGCTGGGCAGGGCTGTGCTGCCCTGGTGTGACTGACAGGCAGAGTCTGGGCAGAGGGAAGAGATTCAATTCAATCACCATTTCCTCCATGGGTTGCCTAACAGATCATTGGCTAATTGTGTTCCTGTTTCACACCTCAGTTCCCCTCTCTGACAAAAGGCTGCCTTAAAGGCATTCTCCAAACTGAAAAGTACTGTTAAGAAATAAGGCATCAAGGATGGAGCTGAGAAGAAGGAACCACTCAGGCTGCCTGTCCGACAACAGACACTCTCGTATCTGAGATAGGTGGGATTAAAGGGAGGTGTATCAGAAATACCTTACACCTGCAGATAAAGGTGGATTTTGACCTGACACCACACACTAGAAAAATGCTACTTTCAGCCTGTATTGAGGAGATCTGAGTTCATCATCTGGCCAGAAACAGGGTGAGTTGGCCTCAGAAGCAGTATGTCTTGCCTTGAAGGACCAGAAGAAAATTCAGTGAGTTGAGCCAGCAGATTTTTTCCTATTTCCCAGAAGTATGATCTTCAACAAAATCTGAAAGTGTAGGGATTCTTCTTAAAAGAAAGACATTGACAAGGCTACCATTCCTTCCCAGAGTATCAGAGTAAAACTCTCTAATCTGAAGTACAATGTATTTTCTGTTAGTTATCTTTAGGTGGCAGTAAGGTAAAAGCATGGAGTAGGAAGTTAAGAGAATTTTCTACCGCATTTTCAGAGACCTTTTTCTCATGTACTATGCTGGCTGTAACATAGAAAGAGATTTTCTAAAACACTTGCATCTTCAGCAGATATCCAAAAAGCAATTATCAGGGTTGGCTTCATCCAGTTCACATTCAGATGCAAACCTGTTGAATGCCAGCAATATTAATACAATGATTGGGTCCTGTATTAGGTATGCAGGACTTGATCCAAGAATCCTTGAGGACAGTGGTGAGGTTCAGAGGTAGAGACACACGCACATGATTCTATCAACAACATGAAAGGAGACTTAAAAAAAAGACAAATAATTCTGCTAACAAATGAAAGGTCTAAACAAAGTCTGAATAACTATTAACATAGCAGTTTTTAGGTTTTTTTTTCATTTACACTTTACCTGCATGCATTTCTTCCAAAGCCTCTCCTGAAGCTAAGCCACAATGATTTCTGTTGTCTCAAATCAACTTTCTACTAGAAAAAAACCCAGCCAGTAGGATAAAAACACACTGAAAGTTTTTCTGGAGGAATATAATTAGCGAAGTACCGTGACAGTGTCACGTAGCGCGCTAAGGCAAGTATTATGTAGCCAGTAAAGGTCTATCTTATACTATTAATATTTACAGTTGGAAGCAGGAGATGGCTGCAATCGAAGTGCTGCTCCCAGCAAAGGCTCGCTGCTGACTCGATACCTTCTTGTCTGACAGTGTGAAACAGTCACAGCGCTCCTTACTTCATCACCACTTGACAGCATCCTATTAATGCTAGGTAGCAACACATGGCTAGTTTGCAGGAGCTCAGCACCAAGTACGGAGGAGAATTCCATGGAACAGTTTTGAGATCGTTGGCTCCACTTATTAACAGAGAAGCAGGGATGGAAAGTGTCTGGCAATTACAAAATCGGCCAGGAACTGTAACAGGCTGTGCTGTGCCATACACAGCTGACCCACCTCCTCATTATGCATCACTGGGCAGAACAGGTTCACATTCCTACAGAAAGTGGGGAGAAGCAGGGCTCTCAATTTCAGCACAGGTTGCACCTGTGCAAGAGATCCAGGACCTGGGGGCAAGAGGACCTGACCCTGCTACCCATGGTGGCAGCCAGGGACCACAGCCCACAGAAGGTGGCTGCACCCGTTTGTGATGCTGGGCTTTGGTGGGTACTTGGAGCTACCCTCAAAGACCTGATTACAGAAATAAAAGAACACCTACCACTAACATCACTAATTAAGAAAGTGGTCTTTAACCTCAGCTGTGGTGTGCTGAAAAGTGGAGTTTTGAGCAACTCCACATCGTGCACAAGTCAGGTTGTGCTACTCCATTAAAGTTAATTGAGACTGATAATTCATAGTACATGCAAATCATGCCTGGTGAAAACAAAGTGCAAGGAAACACATTAGTGAGGAGAAGCAACAAGCAGGTATTCACTCAGTACTTCCAGACTGCAAATACCTCAGCAAAATATCTCTTTTCTTTTTTTTCCCCAGTACAGAAAAGATTGGAATCTAGAATGACAGGTAAATATACTTGCAAAGAATCAGAAAAGCAGAAGTTTGCAGTAGGAATGGTTTAGTTGCTTCCTTGGCTTAGCTGTTGATAGCCCACATTACCCTTTCCTGCCCCATTCTCTTATCCAAATGCTGTCATTACCATCAGCCTCATCTTGAGTGTCACAACATCATCCTGCACACGCTGGTCTGACCAACACCTATGCAACCAAAGAAGAAAGCAGTTTCGAAATCCATTCTTCTCTCTCATCATTTCAACTATTTCTCTCTGTCTACTGAGCCTCTCTTCACCTCTTGTCCTTGGAAACCACCCCGCCCTCATCTTCACCACTGTAGCATCTTTTCCTGTTCTTCTCCTCTTTTGGGGCATAACCTACTGATGCCTTCACACCCACTTCACTCTCCCATGACAACAGACTTCCTCAAAAGGCCTGTGAGTTCTTCCAAATCCCTCTTCAGGTGCCATTTCTACTGTGGCAGCTACAGGGACACAGTAAACTCAATCTGGCCATATGCAAGGCAAAACCAGAAAGTCAGTGTTTTCAGTGACAGTCTTGAGTTTAAATATCTCCCATTGCTTCCTGCAAGATGCCTGCCTGATGAGGTTTTTATCCACCACCAAGATGTACTCATATGGAATCTGCTGTCTCAAAGCAAAGCAGTTATCCCCTGTGGAGAAACACCACCTGATACACTGTGCTGGCAGCCATGCACAAAAATAATTCTGTATGATGCCCCAAAGCATTTCCCAAACTGGAAAAGGATGTTGCACCCCAGAGACTGACACCTTTACTAAAACATTTGTCTAGTCTGCGATATAGCAGCTATGGGACAAACTCCTCCTCAGCATGGTTTGCCTGGATTTGCACCAGCTATAGATTTTTCCCTCTTATCCTTTCAGATTGCAGCAGATGGTGAAGTTCCTACACCAGAGGCTGTCGATAGAATTTTAAAAGGCATCTCATAACAACACATTGGAGCTGCACATTTAATCTGTGCTGCACCACTCGGATGATCTTAAAAAGAGCTGGAGCACTTACAAAATCAGCACTGGCAGTTGCTGCAGAAGCGCTATCAAGGAGCCTTCTCAAAGCCCACAGCTTAATGAGAGCTGCACTTGCAAACTGCCACCCGAATCACTTCTCCCTGAGCAGCCAACACACTGCTGCCTAGAAGGCATTCAATAACCTGGGAGACACTGATCCAGCAAAACACCTGATGGAGATTTTAGGGGACTGCTTATGTACTTCTGGCTCTTTTGGGTCCATGGCTGAGTTCATGCACTGTCTTGGGTGGCCAAACCCAGGAATCTTGTTCCTTCTGCCAAAGACAGTCCATTCCAGCCATACTAAGCACCTCTGTTTTCATGGCTGGACTGCTTTCATTAAACAGTTAGTATAAACCAGATATCAATACTACAAGTAGTTAAAGGAATTATAGTTACTGCAGGTAGTCTGATCTTTAGGTTTAATTCCTAAAAGTGAGCCTTCTGAGCTGGAAAACCACCTTGGCCAAAAGGCTGATTGTGCCAATAGAAGGCCCCCTGAGCCACATATTACTGCACGTACCAGCACTGAGGAGGGGGAAAATTGTTTTGATTTAAACATAGCATTGTTTAAAGTGATCTGGGAATGGTCCTGCAGCCCAGTGTGGGGAGGAGGAGGTCTGGGTAAGCTGATCAGACTGAGAGATCAAGACTAATGTGAGCAACACCCTCGTTTCACTGAAGTCTGCTTTACAATTTAGTTGCAATGCTTCAGAGAGCTCCCTCTCCAATCTCCAATTTCTTGCTCCACTATAATTAGAACAAAGTCCCTCATTAACTTCTGTAGTGTCACAACAGTGCAACTTCACGTGCCAGGAGGGAGGCTGTCAAAATTTCTTAATGAGGTGCTGTCTTTGCAAGCCTAGCTAAATCCTAGACTTCAATCATCTCCATCTTCTTCATTTTCTCATGGACTGCCACAGATGTAACTCTTCCTTCCTAGTAAAGATTGCATTTTTCTGATCTATAACTGGTCAAGCCAGATGATCAACTTATCATTATAGCAGCTAACATGAATTCTCTCTATGCTTTTTTCTTGATTTCAAGAACTGTCAGAAAACTAAAAGCTGACAAGGAAGGAATCAATTAAAACTGTCAGGTGTCAACTAAGACAAACTATTCAAACTACATTTTATAAAAAACATATACTATAAAGAGGTGGTAGTGAACATAATTTCTTCAGAGATATTTTAAGAAAATATTCAGACAATAACACACACAAGAAAACAAAAAAAATTAAAATAATTACTTAAAATCCTTATGCTTCAAGATGAACTGCCTAAATACTGTGGATATTCTGCACACATCAGAAGTACCTAAGTTTTTTCTTCAGCAATGTCCATGGGGCAGGTACAGGACTCAGGGTCTCATTCAGGCCCTCCAGGCAGTGGGATTGTATTTCCCTGCAGCTATCAGGAAAATAACTGAGAGGCTGATGGCAGAAACAGCAATGGCAATGCTGGAAGTTCAAGATGTAATGCAGAAATATTTTCAGAGGGCTACAGAGGGAGGTGAAGGACAACAGGATAGCCTCCTCCCAGCGAAGATGGGGTCAGGGGGAAAAGATGCAGAGAAAAAAGCAGTGATGCTACCCTGGATGTTGCCCTGCATAGGGAAGGCACCAGAGCCAATTTGTGGCAACCACAGGCCACCTCTGGGCTGGCTGACTGCAGGGGGAAGCAGCCACACCTTCAAGCCACTGAGGTCGTCTTCAGGTGTTCAAGGCTCCACAGCTGAATCTGGTCCTACAAACTGGCTTTGTTCTTACTCATGAAGGAAGCAAAACTAGAGAAAAGCCCTGCAGCAGTCTTCCTAGGTCTGTTTTTAACTCTTGCTTTTTTGCTTCTCAATCTGAGAGAATTCAAACACTTTTCTTACCAGATAATCTTGAAGCTTGTTAGGCATCCGGTTTACAGTACTGCAAATATTGCACCTTCCTGGAATCACTTCAGGGGCCAAGAGGGATGACTATACAATGCAATTGCCACTTTTGAAGCCCACAGGATGAACTGAAGAGTTCTGAGCTGTGCAGAAGGAAAAGGAATTGGTGGTCTCGCTGATGATAAACAGTGGAAAATCAGCTAAGGTGCACTCAGTGCTGCTTCCTTTGTTGCCACAGGTAGCAAAGCAGCAAGGAGTAAACTGCTCAAGGACCTGAAAAATAACTGTGTATAGACACACTCAAAGATCAGTGCCCACATGGACAGCAGCATGAAGCAGGAAACCAGGATAAACCATTAAAGGATAAAGCAGTTAAAAAAAAATAGGTGGTATTTATAAAATCTTTTTAAAATTTGCCTTTTCCAGTGGCCTGTGCAGTGTTTGGCTTGACATGAATCTGTGCTCCTTAAATGAGTCCTAAAATGATGATGATTATTATTATTATTTCTTCTTCAACTCAACAGCCCAACAGCTCTTGGGACATGGTGGCTGGTGTTTAGCATGAACAGAGCAACTGCATTTTGCAGGTGATGTGAGGGAGAGCAACAGGTCACTGTTTGCTAAAGTGAAAAAAGAAAATCACAGAGCAAAGGACTTCCTGTGCCAGTCATTTAATGTACTTTTATTAGAACAAAGTCAATCTATAGATTTATGGCCACTTTACTGCTATTGAAAATAAACTTTAGCCTCACAGGCTGGGGTTATCAATGCATCTCATGATAACAGATTTGTGTGTGACTGACTGGATTTCTCCTTGAACTACACAAGTTCTTATTTGAATTCAGCCTGCAACAGAAAAAAATTCCAATAAGATGGCTGTAAATCCTCTATGAAATAAACTCAGTACATCTATGGGACTTTTAATCAATTAAATGGCTTTTCTTTGACTGCTCACTATTATCCCTATATGCCCCAAACCTTTCAAAGTAATTCTGACATGGATTAGGACTACTCAAGCCAATCGTTACCACAGCAAATGGTTTTGATCTGGGGGCAGTAAATCTGGATGGCACGGATCAGATGTTCTTACTGGGAATGAAGTGATAACCTTGTGAGTGGTGTCAGGACTCGGGATCCGGAGACTTCGCCGGCAAAAGCTCCAGTGCACACGAGCGGCTGCAGAACTCCCAGCAAGCCCCGCATGTGGCAGGCGAGGGAGGTCTCCGGGGTTCGCCAGGCCCTGTAGTTTAAAGCCTGCCTTGATGTCTCTGTCTGGAGACGCAGCCAGAATCATTCCTGAGAGAGTGCTGGAATGAAGGCAGATTAATCCTTGGTGCCCAGCCACAGAGGCTGGCAGGCTCCTGCCTCCAGAGCCCCTCACGCCTCCCACAGCTTTCCCCGAGCACAGCCCGCGCAGCAGCGTCCCGAGGGAGCGCTCCCGGCCTCTCTCGTCCCTGCTGTCATTTCCCTGCCAGCACCACGGCTGCATCTTCTCTCTCCCTGGTCCGGCTCAGCCCTGCTGTCCGTGGCCACGCCGCTCATCCCAGTGTGGACACAGGGCAGGATTATCTCAGCTCAGCCATGCTGATGTCAAACACACAGCAGGAGGAGGCCCTGTGCATTTGGCTGGGCTCCCTCACGCTGCTCCGCTTTCCTTTGACACTTGGCACACGTGGAAATGTTCATTACAGCAAACCCCTAATGCTCCCTCTCATCAAATAACCATTTGGGAGCGGCTTCTTTAAAGATAAGCAAGCGTACACTGGGTTTATAAATGCCTCTGAGCTCTGACTTCTGAACTGAGCCCTCCTTATCCAAAATGTTCATCTACAAAACAGATCAAGGAACCAAAGCAGAACAATAAATCTATTTCCTTAACCAAATGAAAAGCGAAACCCAGAGCTAAAGTGAAATGTTACTCTATTCAATAATTTATCTTATGCAATCTAAATATTCTAAATTATTTTAATTTAATAATTAAAATAACTCTAGAAAAATTAATCAATTTTGATGTGAAACCATCAGTGAAAGGCCAAAAGGCTTGACTTTAGAAAACGACAAAGATTTTTTGCCTGCATTTCTTCTCTTTACAGATGAAGCTATCCTCTATATGAAAACTAAATTAAATAATTTTTTTTTTCCTTTTTTAAAAATTTTGCCAAAATAAACTTGTCTTGCTCCAGCTGACATCCAAAGTTATATAAATAGAATATCCCACATAAAATAACTTAGTAAGAAGCAGATAGGCCTTCCAATGGTAGAAAACTTCATTTTGTTGGTATCATCTTGCAATCAGCATCCATTACCACCGAGGATGCAGCTTTTACTGGCAGACCCTCTATATTAGGGGCTGGGGAATTCTTAAAACTGTTCGGTCACCAACTACCTTCTAAAACAGCTCATAAGATAATTCAGGTTGGAAGAGCCCTCAGGAGTCCTCTCAGTCCAGCCTCAAACTATAATGAGAATCTCTAAGGTATTGCCCAGCCAGTTAGTTAACCCTCCTTCATTTACCTTGCATATATTTAGTTATCCATAAGCAGTGCTGAAGTTACGTTCAGAAATAGCTGTGATCACCATGTGTTATTTATTAGCAAGAACTATTTCTGAAAGACAATCACAATGTATGGGGGGGTCTCATAGGCTTCCCTGACAACAAAAGTTTTCAGCAAAAAAAGAACCTGTTTCCCTTCACAAGATTCCAGCTGTCCTGTGGCTTCTTTTTGTGCCAAGAAAGCACCTTCTTTCCAGAGCTTTCCCCTTCTGCTTTTGAAGCTCTAGGCCAAAGAACACCTCTTGCTTGGGGCTATGCAACAGCCTTGTGACAAACTGTATATTGCAATCTCCCAGGCACTCAGCTCACTGGCCAGGTCTTAACCAGTTAACGTGGGGAAGGGAACTGTGATATGAAGCTGGAAAATGATATCAGAGTGTGGTCATCTAGTCCCTTAGGATGCCCCAGACCTACAGCCAGGGGATCTGAGACATGGATGGAGCCCCAGATGAACAGCTACACACGTGAGCAGCCCCAGGGCACTCTTTGAAACATCCCAGAGGTTCACAGTCCAGAGCCATCCACAGTGGAAGCACCAGCAAGATTTACCAGAAAAGCCTGATTTGGGACCTTTAATTTCAAACTGCATTTTTAATGACTACTCCCTTCCTTTATGCAAAGTGCACAGTATGGTCAGTGACAGAAAGCCTCTTTTCCACTGCTTCAGCAGCACTAATGGTACTAAAAATGTTGTTCAATCCTTTTATTTTTGAGATCACTAGTTACAGTTATTTCAGTCTATCATCATCACCAAACACTCAGTGAACAGACTTTGAGATGACAGGGGACAGAGCTTTTCCGATATTTTTTTTTCCACATCAGCCAGCTGATTTTCCAAATTAATGTAATAATTCAGCCATTAATTACTAAAGAAGCAGTTGATTTTGATGGGACCAGACTGCAGAGCCTTCTGGCAACTCTTGTTACCAGTTCAGTGCAACTGCTAAGGGGTACCTCATATTGGAAACTTCGGCAGGGAGCTGTGGGCTGATAAACCAGGGGCCATCACTGGAACATCAGGGAGGGTTTGATCAATAGAATCCACCTAAAAAGATGAAGTAAAGGCCTTTTGTTCACATTCAGAAATTAGAAGCAATGTAGACATAGAAATAAAATTAGCTGACTTATCTGATCATGGTAAAACCCCCAGCTCTCCAAATGTTAATCAGTGGGGTGACTTCTTTTACACATTGGCTCAGGATAGGTAAGGTTTCTCTAATAAGTAACTATTGCAAAATGAAAGAAACCCCTATTACAATGATTTTAATTTGAGAATGGGATTTAGGTGTGTGACTCCATTTTAGCAAGTTAAAGGTTTTTTCTTCACCCCAATTCTTTGCAAAAAGTTCTTCTTTAAGAAATCAAATTCATTTGAATGTTACCATAAATGAAAATGTCTCCATAGATACAGACAGATATGCTTGCAACAAGAATGGAAAGAGTATGGACTGGAAAACTGGAGACAGAGTTCAGAAATTTCACGTATCAGAGGCGAGGCCATGCCATCCATTTGCCTGTGCTAGTGAATTTCTTTTGCAAATGGCCTGTTCAACCCCAGGATCAGAGTTAACCTGCACTATCTTAGTCCTTATTTTCCCAGAGCTGGCAATAAAAATAAAAGAGAGCTTCTGAGAACAAAAATTCCATTAAAAATTTGCTGCCTCTCTGAGAAAAGAGAAACAAGGGTCATATAGTCCAACAGAATACAGAGCAAAACTAGGATCTCAAATATGTCTGTAACACCCTGCACAGAGGAAATAACCTTCCCAATCCAACACAATTTAATAGACCAACAGGCTTCATGCCACTGTGTTTTAGAGCAGTAGTCATTCGGTCTGTCACCTGCATTATATTATTTCTATTGGGAAAAATGTTTTTAAAATCACAGGGACAATATATTTAGCCATCAAGGAGAGAGGAAAATATCCTAGTCGATCATTTATCCCCTGGAGAGAACCCCTGAGCCAAACCTGCTTTTACTATTATAGCAGGACCTTTTACATCAGTGTGGAAGTGGAGAGAGGAAAAAAAGAGACAGGATTGTTTTAATGTTTTCCCTCTGGCATTGTTGTTCTCCTGCAAAGGCATGAGTCCAGGGGATACACACACAAAGCAGCATCCACTTCCAGGGCATCCATCGCTGAGTGCAAAATCATCCTTGTGCTCTGGACTGTGGTTGCTCTTCCTTAGAAATGACGAGTAAGCAGGTCACCAAAATATCCTGCAACATGGAGTGTCTGACTGGGAAATGGGCTCTGACCTGCTGTTTTCCCTTTCTAAATATTTGGGGATTTGAAAGTTCAGCCTCCAGCGCACATTCATCTCGGGCAGTTCAGCTGTCACTTGTAATACAAATCAAAAGATGATGGATGGCAGAATCTGCCCAGAAGTTCAATTCCTGCTAGGGTCATTCTGTCCATAGTGACCACTTTTCCACACTAACCACATTACTTTGTTGCTCTCCTCACCATAAGCACTTTTTACAGATGAAAGTGCATAAATAGATGTGTGTAAAACGTTCATCTACCAACTATAAAATTTCTCTGGTCTAAAGCTTTCCAGCTGACAGATTGGTTTATGTGAACTCTGCTTTCTGACATTATTACATTTCCCACTGCCATGTGAAAACTGAAAAAAACCAAAACATCAGAGAATCCTTACGTTCATCCCGTATTGTATTGCTTGTGTTTCTGTAGATGAAGCTATGAAGTCTGTATGTGGATGAAGAGCTGCATGAATATTTTAAAACTTATTTGTGAAAATATACTGATTATGCACTCTTGTGCAGCCTCTATATGCTCATTTCATGCAAACACACTGGTAGAAAAGCTTACTGGTAGGAATGTCTGTAGAAACACTACATTTTACAATATTTAATGTAAGAAAATTTTCTATATATATAAATATATGTATGTATATAAATATTCATTAAAATTTCACTCCTCCAGCAAGATAAACAGAAATGTGACTCAATATCTATTCAAATTAGCTCATGTTTAATTTGCAGAAGCAAAGACCAGCAATAGCGTGCTCACAAGCAAATTAGGGACAATGAATTGTTATCGAAGTGATTAAATAATTGCTGAATTACTACTGCAGCCCACAGACATATGAACTTACAGGTCATTTTCAAAGTAAGGAAGCTGTCAAAGGAATGGGTCCTTACATGAAATTCATCCAGCTCCGCCTTGAACACTAAGCGTTTGCTGAGGAGCCCAAAGAACAAAATCTGGAGGGGTTAATACCCTACCAATAAAGGGTGCTTCAGCAGTAGCTCACCTGTGCAAAGCCCTGTCCACAGAATGGTTTCTGTTGTCCTTCCTGGGTAGCTCAAGTGTGTCTCAGCCTTCTCCCCACGGCAATTATATTGCAACTGTTTCAATCCCTGCAGCTGCCGGCTGACCTGATCGCGAGCATTTTCACCTCCATCGGCTCGGTGACGCTGGCCCTGCTGGTGGTGCTCTCCTTGGCCATGGTGGTCTTGGCCGTCACCGCCAGCAAGCGCGCGACGCAGGGCACCTACAGCCCCAGCCGGCAGGAGAAGGAGGGCTCCCGGGTGGAGATGTGGAACATGGTGCAGCCACCGCCCATGGAAAGACTGATCTAGAAGAAAGCAAAGCCGCTCCTCCATCCTCAGACATGGCGGAAAGGGGACACTGTACATATGTTAGATATATTCATTTTCCTTCTGATAAAGATTTACAGTGATTCTGGGCTTTCACTGCTTTCCTTTTAAGTTCAACGATGTGAAAAATCTTTTAGCATTTAAGTGAACCAATGACATTCCTCGTTGCTTTGGACCAGCCCATCCAAGGACAATTTTTATTTGCACTGGAAACTCCATCCTTGATAATCAGCAGTAGGCATTACAGACAGTAATGGCTCCTGGGATAAATGCCTGTCCCGGACACCGCACGGATAACAGCTTCTCCTTTGCACTCTCCTTTGGCTGCCTAGCAATCACTGCTGCAGAGGATGATGCAGACAAATCAACTAAGCCTGTACAATAAAGACATTGTAATTCTGTTATCAAAGGGTTTAGTACTAGAGCTGTGTCTCAGTGTATCTTCTTTCATCTGTTAATCAGGGATTAAAAGGAAGCTGTGTGAAAATTCTCCAAAATAAATCCTTCAAATTTGGTTTTCTTCCTTCTGGTTGTTTCTTTTTACTTGCTGCCCCTCCACCTTCTAGTAAAATGAAGGTGAAATGAATTTGAGTTTCCACAAAAGCACATATTTCTCCTAGGATAAAAGACTATGGCTTAAAATACCTAGTGGGCACAACCTGACCTGTTTGGAGACATGGAATCTAAATATCCCAAACGAATTGTGTGCATCCACACTACTGCCTTTTTCCTATTAGAATATTACCCAATGGGCCCTTTTAGAAAATTACTGCTTCTCACATTGCAAACATACATTGGCTGCCAAAAAGCATGCTTAGAAATGCTTCCTAAGCTCATGGAAAATACCAGGAAAGAGGCAGAAGTGGCCTACAGGTAGAACAGTGGCTTGAAAATAATAAGAACAAACTTGGTG
The DNA here is from genome assembly GCF_965178545.1 of Coloeus monedula. Lineage (NCBI taxonomy): Eukaryota > Metazoa > Chordata > Aves > Passeriformes > Corvidae > Coloeus > Coloeus monedula. The sequence continues at coordinate 9,344,548 of NC_138789.1, forward strand.
CTTCTCCTGGAGCTCAGACTTCTCATAAGATCATGGGCAAATAAATTTTTATGCCTCAATTTTCCTCTTTTAAAAGAGGGATAATCCTATTTAACTACCTCATAAACCTCAGCAGCAAAAGGGTTGCTTTGTCAAAAAAGAAACAAGTGCATGAAATGTAATGAAGAAGCTTGGAAGAAATCTTGTAATGAAACAGATATTTACATAGATGTAATAAAAATCACATTGACACATAATGCAATGAAACAAACATTTGATACAAAGAAATCTTGTAATGAAATAGACATTTGTAAATGTAAGTTAACAGTTGGACTCAATGATCTTAAAGGTATTTTTCAGCCTTAACAATTGTATGATTCTATGTGCCAAAAATGCTCCCAGGTCAAAAGGGGTTTTGGAACATAGAGGCAAAATTTAACTGTAACTCATGCAGTCAATTTTCAGATGTAGTCAAGTAATTAAATCACAAACTAACTCCTACACAAACCGAACCCACAATAAGGAGGCAACAGAGTGGAAACTCCATGAAGGCATTTCTTTCTTTCTGCACTTCAGCTTACATGTTCCCACAGTGGTGAAACACCCCAGACAGACACATCAACCCCCAGATGATTATTCCAGAAGTTGCATAACAGAGTATGCACACTCAATATCCAAGAGTTTAACTCATCTTTTTAATTAACGATCAATTCATAATTCATTTGGAATGAGCCCCTTAAGGGATTACTGAAAATCAATGCCACTCACATTTATTTTTGTATTGGATGATTAGCAGTAACTATGAGAGTAAGCACATCCAGGACTTTCTGCAGTCCTCACCAATATCTTTCAAAACAAGGCACTACAGAAAATGTGAGTGGATGGTTGGATTCAAGCTGAGTTAGAAGGGCAGAATGTAGTCATAACAAAAATGCCCGACAGATTTTATTCCAGCCAAATTTACAGCTTTACTACTGAACCTTATTATTTTGAATGCAGTCGCTGTTGTACAGCTGCAGTCTAAAGTCAGAGAATCCAAAAGACAACTGAGGAAAGAACAGAAAAATAAGTCTTTAAAATTATGATAAGAGTGAGCAGAAATTCAGGGTGGATCTTTTTAAACCATGGCTTTATGTAATTACAGATGCAGTAGCCTTTAATTGAAACTTTTGATTTAGCCCAGCTTTTGCCCCATGAGACACTGCTGAGGCATAATAAAGCACACCATAAAGTTTGTTAGGTGTGATCATTCCTAGAAAGATACATAAACACTGGGGGGAAAAAAGAAGCAATTTGCTCAAAGAGTGTCCAGTTTGAGGCAGCAGACACCAAGTAAATGAGACAGCAGAGAACAGCATGGGAAGATGAGAGACCACAAGTGAAGCAGAAGTGATTTGTGTGCATTCTTACACATGTGGGTTTTGGCTCACACAAAAAAGCTGCAAGAGACACAAAGACAAGGCCAACTATGCCAAGAAAGTGGGCAAAGACATAGGAGCCTGTGATAACAAGAGGGCAAGCAGTAAGTGAGTGGAGAAGAGAAACTGGAAGGCTGCAGGCTGGGAAAAGCTTGCAGAGAGCAAGCTCTGAACACCAGGGCAAATCTGGAAAGCATGAATTAGGCCCAAGCAGTAGAAGCAGCACTGGACTAATAAAGTGGATGCAAAGAAGATGCTTCCACTCTCCTGCTTTTTGATCTTGGTTTTCTAGTCAGTGAGTTCAACTGATAGAATTGACAGAGATCTCAGAGCACAGCAGAGATGGAGAAAGAAAAAGAGAAATTAACTCATATCAGAAATAGCAGTAGAATGGTTATAATAAATATCTAACTTTGAAGTCTGCCCTTCTTTGAGCAGGAGGTGGAACAAGATGACATCAGCAGGTCCCTTCCAGGCTTAATTATTACCTGATTCAAAGAACAAGGACAAAAGGGAGAAAGCAGCTGAAGACGGAGGCAGTTTGCAAGGAGAACTAAGTTGAAGGAAAGCACAAGGAAAGACAGAGCAAGAATAAGGAAGGGCTGGAGATTAAATCTGCTCTTCTCCGTGGTTTCACTTTCTGGATGAAATCTGGGAGACAGTAGAAAAACAATCTGTAGAGAGGTAATAAAATATTCCAGAAAGTGTTGCCACAGAGAGAATCTATAGGGCTGAGCAAGATACCCAGGAGCGCATACAGAGGAAGGAAGAGAGAGAGAAGATGAAAGCCTGAAGACTTTTCATACAGACCAAAGAGAGTTCAGGAGGAATATGCTCCTAGAGAATTAAAAAGACACCCATAAAAGCACAACAAAGGGAAAAATCTCACAGTGAAATACGAGTGTGGTTTGTAGAAAGTAAGTCAAGGAGACAGAAGGCAGGGGAAAAACCTTTAAACTAAGATTACAGTAAGTTGTGATTGCTGTCAGCCCCGGTGGAAAGGAGGTGATAAAAGTAAAAGTGGTGGAAATTCACAGAAAAATGAGAGAAGAAAAGGAAATGAAAGTAAATGGCACTTGAGGGAGGTGGAGACAAAAGCTGGATCGCAGCAAGGGTGAAGCTGGACTTTCACAGCAGTAAGGCCAAAGGAAGCAGAGGGGGGAGGATGGTGAGTCAGGAATGAGAATTACCTATCAAAACAGATCTGTGTAGGGTAACTTAGAGGGAGCACTTTTTACTTCAAATAGGGTTTAAAATGTGAAATATTCGAACCTCTACAATCTTATAAGAAACAAACGAGAAAAGGCCCAGAAGGCAACAAATGTCGGTTCCAAACACACTTCCCAAAAATCTGAATTAACGAAGCAACATCCAAAGGCAGCAGGGAGGTAGATGCTGCAGCTGGAAATGCTCAATGGCAGCCTGGAGAAGCACAAGAAGTCCCAAAGCTGTCGCTACATGAACACGCTATAGCCACCATAAAATGCATAGTTAGGAAGACTGACCCTTCTGGGCCGTATCTCAACCAGGGAACAACAGCTAAAACAAAAGAGAATACATTTTAAAGAGTGTCTAATAACATCCCTGGAGAAATTTAACCCACAGATAAGGACTGAGATAGCAGATGTCAAGCTATTTTCTGCTTCTCAGCCCAGGGTTTTAATAGAATGTATAGAAGCACAGACATTCAGGGAGGAGCAATAACATCTAGGAGTTGTGGAGAGCATTTGTGTTGCTATAAGGAAAAGATATTGAAATTGGCTTCTGGTTCCCAAAAAAGCACTGATAACCTCCACTAATGTGGAGGGATCTCCACATAAAAGACTTAAAATATTTCAAAATTCCATTTGTTTAATCTCTCTCACTATTTGACTCACAAGCTTGAAGTATAATGTATTATTCATGATCACTTGCAACCTATCCATTAAAGAAAAAAAAATGCTCAATATACTCCCAAACCTTACATATTTAAACTTTCTCTTTATGTCTTATAGCCTTCTACAAAGAGAGAGAGAGTGCTAGGTTAGAGCACATGATCTGCTCTGCACCAAATCCCTCCAAAGATACTCAGAGGCAGGGGAAGGATGAAGCAATTTACCCCCCTTTCATGGTCCATTCCCTTTTCCTTGGAAAAAGGTGACATCCAACCTGTGAAACAGTGAACATTACCTTGCATTATGTGCCTTCTCCATTTTATGTAAAATCAACTGTTCCCTCTCTATGTGTATACAGTGTGTTCATAGTTTAGATGCTGTATTCATATTACTATTTTGCTCTGTACAGGATCAAAATGAGCAATAAATAAGGATTATATTGAGTCACATGAAGCCTGTATTATTTTTGCATTATGGGATCATTTCACCATGCAATTACAAATGAAATTATTCCCAGGTCAGAACTATATTTACAGTTTAAGAAGTCAAATTTGCCATTAGGAATCAAGTGATCCAGAAACATTCTCCATACTTGGGAATGAGATGAACAGTGGGGGCTGCCAGCCTCAACACGGCAGTCTGCACCATCGTCTGCTGCAGCCACACCGACCCACTGCCCTGGACCACCAAAGGGATGTGTTTGTGCCAGGTCCCAAGTCAACACAGCCCCACAGAAGCCAATTTATACAAGCTAGGAAGCACATGCTCTGGTTTTGGAATTACTGCTGTCTTTCCAGCACTGTGGACAAGTGCAGGCAGAAAAGTGGCAGAGCTGTAAGGATTTTCTTCATTTAACGTTTAAGTCCCATTTTCATGAGGGACTTTCTGTTCTCTTCTAAAGTCCTTCTGTTACTTTTCAATAAAGATCAGTGACCTCAAAAGCCAAGAGTCCTTTTGTTTCAGAAGCATCAGCACCCTGACAGAGTGTCCTTGGAGCAGTTCAGCTCCTCTGCAGCCCAGCTGCAGAACAGGACACCTCCAGGTAAGACACAATTCCTTCCTTCTGATGCCTCTGAGCCGTGCCCAGCCCTGCCCCAATGGCCTGGGAGCAGCTGACTCTCCAAACAGCAGAGAGCTGAGGAGACAGCACCCAAAGAAACCACTCCCAACAGTGAAAAGATGCCTTTGACGCTGTGGGCCAAATCTGCCTTGCTTCTGGTCCCTTCCACACTCTGCACAGTCTCTTTCCCAGCTGAGGCCTGCTATTCCCACACCCCTGTCCTCTGACCTTCTTGGAAGAGGCATCTGTGCTCACCCCAGCCCTCCAAAGGCCTGTCATGAAGGCAAGGAGGTTGCTACAAATTCTTTTGGCAAGAACAGCTCATTTTGCAGAAGTGATAGACCCAGGACAGAAGGTGAATGTGAACTTTTGCGAGAATTTTTTTTTTCTCAGCATGTTGGCATGTAACCAACCAAACTCAAGCAGCAGCATCCTGTGCTGCAGCCAGAGCAGCCATCGTGCACCCAGAGCAGGGCACTTCGAGCACTGCCAGATAACCACAGGGTACCTTGGTGAATCCAAATCCATTGAGCAATTACTCCTGTCTCCTCCTTTGATAAGTGTGTGTCAGCCACTATTTCCTCATCACACATCCCCCAAAACTCTGTTCCAGGGGCTATGTTAAGTATCACTAGGTGTTTTTTTAAAAATAATTGTCCAATCCTTTTGTTTCTCGGACATCTAAATAAAAGTTTATCTATTCTTCAAAATCACAAGTTAAAGCAGGAGAATCCAAGTGTGTCCAAGGGATTTCTGGGGAATTCTATTTCACTGCTTAAATCAATAGCACCTCTTAAGCCTGAACCTGAGGAACATCTCCAAAAACATGAAACTCCTGTTTGCCAATATTTTAGTAACTAACTGCTGTTAAGACCTCACTCTCCAAAGATAATCATGATCCTCGTGGGGTTTAAATAGAAAACACTGCTTTTCTGTGCTCTCTGGAAGAGGAATGCCACCAGCACCACCAAAGATTTTTTTCACTCTGCCTCGAGGAAGAACAAGAATTCTTATTTGTTCCAACAAAATAGAATTATCTTTCTATTGAGTATAACTGAGTGATCTGAAACTTTCAGAGTACATTTCACAGACTTACAGCTATAATGCCATGCTACTTTTCCAGCTGCAGCAGGCCATTCTCAGGTGGGGAATCATCTCCCTTCCCAAGCCTCCAAAACACTTCCTGGTCCTGGAGGATGTGAGGAAGCATCTTGCCCATCCAGGTTTCTGGCCAGTGATTACCTAAGCCACATTTTTTTGTCATTGTCTACATCTGGCTAGTGATTATTGTTCACACAGATGCTAATTAATAACAAGCTTCATCTAATTTACAGTTTTAAACAAAGAAAATAGTTGACACACTTTTTAAAATGGGCACAATGAATACAGTACTGCAGCAGAAATCTTGTCTCCAGATAAGAGACAGCAAAGTCTTTTTCCCAGCCTCAAACGTCTGTACTATGTTTTATTTAACATAAGCCCCAAGTCTCACTGCAGGACAAACCTTACATGTGTAATGTCACATAACATCAGGAATCACGGATCAGAGGATTTTGGCCAAGTTCCTTTTCCTGTGCTGTTCAATCACCTCTCAGCTAAAGAAAACTGACACCTCTGAAAACAACTCAAAAAAAGAGCATCAGATTAGGCATTGTAACTCAATAAAGTTGAGCAGTGAATAGCTGACACCACTAGAATTTTGCCTATTGCAAGATGTCACAGTTGAATGAATGGATGGGGCTTTCATGCCCCACTGAAGCATGCACAGCCTTCAAACTACTGGCATGTGTCAAGATGCTGCAAAACCTAACATTTATAAAAGATACATCTGGTGTGCATTTATTGGGAGCAGAGTGAGGTCTTGTTTAAATTGCACACATGAATTTGATGTGGACGGTATGCGAAGCCTCACAGTAAAAGCATGTTTTAACCTAAACTCCTCCATCTATAATGCATGCCATGAGGTGTGAAGACCTCTTGCACAGCGAAAAGCCAGAGCATAAATTATGAATCAAGGCACAGGTGGAGTACTGAAAGCCAGGCAGAGTTTTCAATTCAGCAGTGATTTTTCTGAGTTTACGTTCTTTCAAATTATATTTATTAGAAAAAAATGTATTGGGAGATTTTATATTGCAACCAATTTGAGCAACTTTGCTGGTTTTTGACTGGGTTTCACAAATGTTGCTTTTAATTTCTGATTTTGTCAGGCCATGATTTTTCTTTCCCCAGAGACATTTGACAAAGCAATTCCTTCCCCAGCAATCCATCTAACACTGTTGAGCACCACCGAGGCGAGCATGTCCAAATCATGGCTTTAAATCATCTTTTTTGATCAGAGAAAAGCCACAGAGGCCTTCATCTGGTTCCATGCTCTTCATGGCACCGTTTGAAGCATGCCATTCTCAGGTGAATATTGTGTGTGACCTTTCAGGTTCCACCTGTACTTCCAGCAAAAGCGCAATTTCCACTGGCACGTACTGTAATAACCAGCGCTGACAAAAATGCGTGTTTCCAATTTAAACCCACTCAGTTTCACTTGGCACCTGTGCTAACCCTTCTTGGCAGCAGAGATCCAGCAGGAGCAGCAGCAGGGGAGAAGTGGGAGCAAGGGAAGGGCTGTGCAGGGCTACCTTAAGGCGATGTGACCACGCTGGCCGTGGCCCTTGTCACCTGTGCCAGCAGCCCCTGCACCAGCGGTGTGTCTGCAATGCCCAGGCAGTCAGGGCCCGGGGCAGCCTCGGGTCACAGAGCTGCTTTAGTCCCACTAAATAAACAACTGAGCGTCTCCCTCGCAGCTGGCACACAGATAACAGGAGTTCGGGTGTTACCCCTAGGTAATTGCACAATCCTTAGGCAGATTAGGGAAGTATAAATCTTCAGGGAACACGTGTGGAGCGTTCCCACGTATTTTTGCTCGGAGGACAGAACAATTTAAACAAATAAATGCAGCTTTAGCTGCTTCTTATCCCCTCCTCAGCAAGCAGGGAGAGGATGCCCATGGGCATCCAGCAAGACAGGGCATCCTGCCTGTACCACAGCTACTTCAGGACCAGCCAGGAGCCCAAGAGTATTTCGGAGGAAAAAGCACCAGGCTCTCCTTCCTGGCTGCCTGCAGCACCACTGTGGGAACAGCGCTTCACAGCTTGCCTACAACGACCTAGAAACACCCACAAAAGGAGCAACCCGGACCCAGATCCCAGTGACAAAGCAGGAAAAAAGCAAACCGGTGCACTGCTCTTCTCCCTCAGTTTCTGGCAGTGCATCCTCATGTGTTGGTGACTGCAGCTCTTCCAGAGATTTAAATATTCCCTTGGGCACAACCCTACATCAAGCAAGGGTCACTTAAAGCAAACCAGCAGTTTGGGACTTTCCTTCTGGAACATATAAGACCTCAATGTCCTGTTGAACAAGCCCAGTGCCAAGCATTTTCTTCCAGAGGGATCCGTGGCAGGATCATAGACAACTGATAAACCTGACCCCAGGGAGAAGGAAGCTCCAGCAAGTTTTTGCATGAGAAATGAGCCCAACAGAGAAGATGCAGATTTGCCTTTCAGGGCAGGCCAGTGCTGGCACAACTGATTAAACCAGCCCCAGAGAAGATCATTCTGGTTTAGAACCATGGGTAACAGTGACCACTGGCCAGAAAAATATGTGGCTGCACTCAAGACCTGCACAGACTGGGTTAGTTTGTGTTTGTCACTCAGTCCTGGGATGTATTTTTCTTGTGTAGTCTGCCTAAGATGTAGAAATCGCTTGTCAAATTTTATGACATTGGGGAGAAAAGAAGTAAGGGGAAAAAACCAATTACACAAATACTGGTCTGTTGACATTTAAAATGAGACAATGATGAGCATTAAAAAAAAAAAGGTTAAAAAAAAAATCCTGGGCCAGCAACCCAAAGGACCAAAGACAAATCACAAAATAGGATGCAACTAATTAGGCTGAAATGCCAACAATGTTCAGTATATCGTTCAAAGTATCTGTGGTGTCACACTGCTACCGTGACCCCCCATACAAATATGCCAAGGGGAGATGTAGAATAGGACTGAATCAGATAAATTAAATACAAATATTTTTAAATGACATTTTAATTTCTACCTCACCGTTTTAACATTTTCAAAATCGTTAAATAAGCATGTCGCCTATTCTCAGAGCAGGCCAAATGTCAGATGTTTGTATGTATTATTCAGCTGAACATTTTAAGTACATAATCCTCCTCATTGCTAAACAGGTGGTACTATACTAACAGGTTATTTTCTCAAAAGGAACAGTGAACAGAACACTGCTGACTCCATAAAGTGGTGTATTACTGAATGTGGAGCCAATGCAAGGGTAACTGAGCTGAGGTCTGTAGGCAAGACAGAACTTTCTGCTGTATCTACAATTTCCAAAGCACATTTCAAGGTAGAGTATCACAATTCAGCTGAGTTATCCATAGAATTATACACACCTGGAAATCAAACTTCTGTAGGCAAATGAGTATTGTGTAAGCTCTGCATGGCAGAGAACATCTTTACTGTGTCTCATCCATGAAACTGAGTCGTTTAGGATTTAACAATTAAAAACAGCCAACAGACCTAACAGGAAAAGCCTTGGAACTAAGTTTAGTAGATTCTTTTAGGCCACACTGAACCTTTCTTTTTTAGAGCTGCATGTTGGGGTTTGTTGCCACTTTGTTCCCCATGTTTCAGTGACAATTATTTGAGAGAAGAAGTGGACCCAAAAATAAAAATTAGTGGAGCAGTACACCATCAGAAGCCCAGCCCTTCGACTTTCAGGAGGAATGTAAAACAGGCAATCACAGAAAGGAAATAATATACAGCCCATAGCATATTCCAAATGTGGTTCCCAAATTTTGCTTTTAGAACTAGTACTTGTTTATATTTCATACAGAATTTCCAACAGGATTGACTGCCTCTGGGCTTTTGAACTGCAAGAAGCTGTTAACATTTTTTTTCTGACTGGTGAAAACCTGCAGACTGACTCTACTCTGCTTTATCAGAATACCAGTAAACCCACAACAACACTCCAGGCATTGCTTAGGTTTTTGTTGTTGTTGTTATTGCTTGTCACATCAAATAAAAATCTAAATCCCTGAATTTGATAAAGTTACTTTTCATTTTGTAAACATGAGGTTAACACACAGTGAGTCCTAGAATGAAAATGAAATGCTTTGTCCATCATTCAGGATCGGCTGCAGCTGCACTGTGTCAAAGTAGAAGTGAGTTGCAAAAGCAATTCTCATCTGCTTTTTGAAGCACAACCAACCAAGAAGTTACTAATGAAGAGGAGAGTTTCTGATTTCTCCTCCTAAGTAAGTGCCCAGTAAAACAGTGCTTTGAGCTGCATTTTTCCCTCAAATGACACAACTCCTAATACACGAGCCAGCTTTCGTACCCAGGGTGCTACCATGTGGCTGCTACACCAAACCCCTCAGAGTTTTTCACAAACACTTGGTATTGTATCTACAGGAGGCTGTACCATCTGTGTAAAATCTGCCAACTTAGACTACCTTTTATTACCTCTTTCTCATTCTCAGGTTTGAAAGAATTTAACTCAAACATCCACAGAAGGCAACTTGCAACCACACTCTCAGTGCCCTCAGAAAAAAAACTAAGGAAAGCAGGTGAACTTTACCTGAAAGGCTTCATACCTTCCACTCCTTCTGCAATGATTGCTTTTCTAATGTCCTCAATTGACTCATAACCTGGATCTATGACAAAAAATTTGTTTTCACAGCTGTCATTTTAACAGCTGAATAAATGTGGGCAAAGAAGTGACTGCAAGATGTGCTATGCTTCATCTAGCAGTGAGGACCCCTTTGCTACCATTCTTCACAGCTGGCATCACTCTTCTGGCTGCAGTAAGCTAGCACAGGTCTAATGGCAAGTGTTAAAATCACACCCTCACTTTTCTGGATCAAGATAATTTGTAGTTTTCTCATCAGCTGTGGATTGTATAAATATTGAAACCACAGTCTCTATGGTTTGTATAAGATATCAAAATGCTTTTAATTTAGAAGAGTGAATCACAGATCAGATTATGCTGCATAGCCATTTAATGGGAAATTCTAGCTGAATTACAGCCATACACCTGCAACTACATTAAAAAGCTTCCCCCATGTCTGGTGGAGTCAATGCCAGCCGGCTCTAGGACAGACTCACAGCTGGCCAAGGCTGAGCTGATCAGCCACAGTGGCAGCACCTCTGGGATAACAGCTAAGGGGGGAAGCACCCTGTGCAATAGCAGCTGAGAGAGAGAAGAGAAAGAAGCAGCTCTGCAGACATCAAGGTCAGCGAGAAGGGAGGGGCAGGAGCTGCTCCAGGCGCCAGAGCAGAGATTCCCCTGCAGCCCAAGGCACAGCCCATGGTGAGGCAGCTGTGCCCCTGCAGCCCAGGGAGGTCCATGGGGAGCAGAGATCCACCCACAGCCCACGGAGGAGCTCCTCCATGCTGGAGCTGGGGAGAGCCAGGAGCCCTCCCCGTGAGAAGGATGGAGCAGCAAAGACCAGTGAGGGTCAGCTAACCTCTTACAGGTTCTTGAGCCCACCTAAGTTACAAATGAAACCCACCTTAATTTTACTCCTGATCGCCACCAAAGCCAAGAGGGGCTTTCTGCAGCAGCCTCTCCCCAGCAGCAGCAGCAAGGATGGGGCATGAAGGAGGTCACCAGCTGTGGTCACACGGCCCAACAGGGCCACCAGGTGCCAGAGGGGCCAGAGCCAGGCCCGAGGGGAGCGGGGCAGGAAGAGCAGGGGGTGTCAGGAGCAGGTTTGCAAAAAGGGGAGGCCCCAGCGCCTCTCAGCAGCACAGTCTGACCTCTCATCATATCCCACCACAGCTACCACAGGAGGTTGGGCACCCCTTCTCCCTCACCAGCAAGATCCCCAAGAGCTCTCTGACAGTACTTGGCTGAACAGTACGAAAATACTTGGTGCTATCACAATTACTGGTACTTTTTCTAACATCTAATGTGAAAGGTCCAAACCATAGCATCCATCAGTTATTATTACTGTACCTTCGGCTCACAGCCTCTCCTTAATATGTAAATTCCTTAACCTATGAAGTAAGATAATATATCTACTTTTTTGGCAATAACTTGAAGATCTAGAGGCCAAGAAAAGCCGTTTAACAAAAAGGAATGATTAGCTAAGGTTTTTAAAAAATGCAGAACACCACTGGAATTTCAAAGGACATCAACATTTAACATTTGCACTAATCAATTCATTATTGCATTCAAATAAACACATTTTGCTTTCTCTGTATTTGAGAAAGTGAAATGATCATTCAGTGGAGAAAAACTTCCAAAATAATACAGCATATGCATAAAAATGCTGCTCAGATCAACCCATCAAACAAGAACCTGCACAACCCAAGGAATTTTGGTATTGTTAAATTTTATTTTATAGTACAGTGTTGGGCACTTTATGGTAATGTGGAATTCACTGAAAACTTCTACTGACGCCACAAACTTTGGAAGGAAAAAGAAAAAACAAACCACACCACACATCACAGCTCATTTAATACATCTAGACAGTGCACTACTAACAGTAGTCTAAGGTCTGAATTACAGTTCTCGAGGTGGCTTTGAACAGTAGTCCAGAAGGTGCAAAAGCATGGAGTAAATTTGGCTCTAGTTTTGTTAAAAGGTCAGTAACTAACAAAATTTTTAAAACTGTAAGGACAGTGCTGGTTGTTTGGTGTGTGGGTTTTTTTAATCTCTAAATTAAAAATTTCAATAACATCTCAATGTGTCCTGTACTTTATGCCTCTCCTTTAAGTATTAAAGGCTCACAATAAGGGCCATTTTTGGGAACGGTTTTCAACAGTCACCAAAAAAATGTTCTGAAAAAAAAAAAAATTAGAAGCATCAAGATACATGATGTTGCTTTGTTCCATGTCCATGTTCCATGAGGCATTTCTCATCATATCTGACACAGATTTAAAAATAACAAACACAAATTGTCAGTCTGCCAAACAACTAAGCATTTTAAATTGCCCTTCCTCCTCAAAAATCATGAAGTAACAGACATGATGTGCTTGTGTGCAAGCTGCACCAAGATTAGCTCTTCCACAGTGCTTTATTGCCTCATTCAAGTAAATTAATTTAAAGAAGGTCTCAAAGAAAAACCAAAGGTTAAAAGAAAATGTACATCAATATACAAAGAAATTAATTTACAAAAACTTAAAAGGACACTGGCAACATTAGTAGATATTTTAAGTAATGACTTATGATAATTAGGGATGTCACAAACTAAATTCTTGTGGTCATCGCTGTGAACTCTCACCTCACTGCTGGTCCTGAAAAGCAATGCTTAACACCTCAACTTTTTATCCATGATAAACAAGTGATCAAAGTATAAACTAAACATCATAAATGCTAATAGTTAACCTTACTTCAATTTAACCAGGTTTTACTTTTAAGAGTTAACTGGAACTACTGGTATGTGAACGTTGGCTTAGGCCTCATTATTTCTACAGAATGTGACATCCATAATCACTCCCAGTCACTGGAAATATACATTTGCCTCATTAGAATACATTTCTTCATGTTTTTATCATACAACCATATTTCAAAGCTACATGTAATTTTACACATTTCTAAAAAATACAATTTCATGGATCTGCATGAAAGCAGATGTGCACTACTAAATTAATTTGAAACAAGGAGAAATATTGCACAAAATTCACTGAAGATTTGAAAGTCAACACATTTCCCCCTCCCAACCAAGTTGCTCCCTTATTTTTAACAGAAAGAATGTTGATTCACACAGAATTGTAATAAATGTTAACGTATTTGAACTCAACTTATTTTCCAAATGCTAATACTGTTATTGGATTCTAAATACAAGTGTTGTTGGTATCGACCTGTGTAATAGTACAATCTGAGTACCCTTTACTACAATAAACCTTGGAGTAACTTCCAACTGTGTTACCCGCTTCATACTCCAACCCAGCAGAGGATGGCAACGGTCCTGCCACCTACGTGGGTTGTGGATGGCCCTCTAGACTGAGGTGGCTGTGGACTCACCAGGAAACTCTACAAGAATAAGTGAAGCAGCTTTCAAAAAGACCTGTCAAGTACTTTCAACTGGCCACTGACTGAAACTGCGGAACAGATATTGCAAAACAAATCAAGGAAGGTTTTGCACAAACAAACCGTATCATCCCTTTCCATTCCTTTATTTTCAACACCCAGAGGAACATGAATTCTAGGCCAGCTGTGGTCCATGCTCCTGGGGTGAAGATGAGGACATGTTCTGGTCAGCTCAGATTCTGCTAACAAGTAAACAGCACCTGGCAGAGACAGACACGCCTAATAGCAGCAAAGTTACCGAAGACAAGTCACATCACCATTCATACTGGTTTTGCTGGTGCAATTATTTCTACATTCATTCTTCACAGATTTACTGCAACACCACAGGAACAGACAGCATTCACCATCCTGAGCTTTGCAATAAGGAAGCTGCTTGCCTCAGGCTTAATTTTATTTGCCACATTTGTTTAGCCTGAAATTTCAGGCTGTTGGGAGCACACTGGCTGGAGTCTCACAGCACCTGGACTAGAGGCTGGTGCCAAGGGAGAAGGATGCTAACTCCTTGAAATAAAGCTCCTCTTGAACTCTCCCTGTGGAGTCAGGGAGGTCCATGGTTAGGGGTTCTTCCTGCAGGACAGGGTACAGTCAGGATTACACAGGGGGCATCTGCAAAAGGGCCTTATGCTGGCACTTGATTATTGCATGAAATGTTTCTTTGATTACTTACATGCATAGAGAAAGTATTTTAGATGCTCCTAGCAATTCTATTAGACAGCTGCACCAACCAAAGGTTGTTCTGTAGGACTGAATGTGATTGACTGTAGGTGGATGAAGAGAAGCTGTTTTAAAACCCGGTTTAACTGTTCTTTTGCCTAGACTTTACATTGGTTACAAGAACACAAGGTTGTAAACTAGCTCATCCTAAAACCTGAAAAGACACCTAAAACAGAATTTTAAGGTCTAAAACACTCTTCTAATAGATTGGGTGGGATTTTCAGAAGCACCCAGCATTTGTCTAAAACTCTGCCTGAAGTCTGTGTTACAATGCCTGAGAGGGGACTTCAGCCAGTGTCGAGAGTTTCTGATGATCCCACCCCAACAGCAGCAGCACCACTGAAATGCTAAATGACAAGGAAGGGTTCAGTCAACAAGTTCTATGACAACTTCTACAACTACATTTTTTCTTCAGAACAAGTCTATTTTTCAGAACTACATGATGCCCAAATATGTGAGATGGAAGAGCAAACCACTGCCTATTCTACACAGACTGCCCTCTGCATGCATAGAGGGTGGGTAGGGATCACCTCTGCATCCACAGTCCTTCCCTGGATATCTGCAGTTTTCCATGTTACATCTCTGTACACATGACTGGGAAGGCTTGGACTGGGACAACGTATTATCCATTCTGCAAATCCCACAGGGGGTTAACTCCACAGGCAATATGACTTTTGCCTACATGACTGAGCTGGAACCACTGTAACTGAGCTAGAACTGAAATCTGGATTTCTTCAAAGTTACTATCCCTCCTGTGGGCTTCCAGGCTTCACCACACTGCACTGGAACAAGCCAGGAATCCCTTTCTCCTTCCACTGCCCTTACTTTTTCCTCCCAAACCAGATGAGTGATACAGCTCATTTCAGGCAGACATCTATGCAAAATAACCTCAAAAACATTAATTTCAAGTCCTAATTTGACTTTCTACATTGGAAATTTGTTCCTATGTGTAAGTAACAGACCACAAAGCTTAATCAAATAAGCTGGTATCTCCCTTAAACAGGAGAGATGGGAAGATTTTTGAGATCCTGAAGAAAAGAGATGCCTCTGAAGAAGACTACAGGAGCTCTGACTGAGCAGAATTCAGTCCTCACCAGTAGCTGGTGATCAGTGTTGATGATTTTCAAAGACACTAGAAGGATTTCCACAAGTAAGAAGCATACAAGTATAAAACTTGCAAAGTACTGGACCTGGAAAATTTATCTTAATATAGAACCCAATGTGGTAATAAAAATACTGCATATGCAGCCAATGAACAGTTTTATATTATCACAAGGACAGAGAACAAGAGTGTTGAACCAGTAATATCAGTTTGGACTCTTATCTATTTGGTAACTGGCAATTCTATTTAAATAAGGCACAAATATTAGCCTTTTTAAAAGATCACTGATAGTAAGTGGAAAAGGATTCTGTATGTTACAGAGTAAAAAATGTACCTACAGTTAAAATCAACATATATATAAGACTAAGCTATTTCTGAACCCATACAAGGTTCAAAACCAAAAAAGACATACTATTTAAAGAGTGTAAACAAACTATGGGCTTTGTAAATAGTAAGGAAACAATGCAGCATAAGCACAGAAACATTTTGACTGAAATTAGAATAATTCTAAGTTGAATGTTACCATCTTTTATTTAATCTGTTTACTTCTTTTCAGCCTGCATTTTCACTCCATGAAGGCAGGAATTATTACTACAATGCCTCAATTTTGAAAGATTCCACTATCAAACTTTCAATTTTATGATCCTTATAAAAACTGTAAGAATACTGGCAGTCTCACATGACTTCCATATTTATTCCACAAAGCTGAGAATGGGACAACCTCTGTGATTATTTGTTCAGTGTCTAACCCTCATGTAAAGCCAGTAAGATTTTAAGCCTGTACTAGAGACTCGTTTTTGAAAACCATTTTCTGGCAGTATTCCTGAACTTAGGTGTTTGTTTTGAAAGTAATGATGGCCGTAATTTCCATTTTTTTGTATTTTACTCCTTAAGACATCGATACTGTTTACTATCTTTAATAAATGAAGAAAACAAAGCCACTTAGACTGAACCACGGACAGAAACATCATGTGAGATGCAGAGGAAAAGAAAACGTGAATCTTGAAATTCTTATCACAAAACGCAAGGAGATGAATGAGAAGGAGTGAGAAGTGCTACAAGAACAAAAACCTGGGTATTGCCTGTCTTCTCTTAGACACAATTGCAGCACTAAGCTTGGGCAGTGTTTACTACCAGCAAGGGAGAAGAATGGCTTCTATCAAGTCATTAATGCCAGCTCTAAACAAGGAACCATGAGGTTGCTCTGGAGCTCTGCCATCTGAACAGCACATGAGCCACCTGGTCTGACCACCTGGAAAGCTGAGAGTG
This sequence comes from Coloeus monedula, assembly GCF_965178545.1. Lineage (NCBI taxonomy): Eukaryota > Metazoa > Chordata > Aves > Passeriformes > Corvidae > Coloeus > Coloeus monedula. The sequence continues at coordinate 9,361,060 of NC_138789.1, forward strand.
AAGATCTTTATTACTTTTATGATATTTTCAACTTTTAATAGTGCAAAATATTTTGCCAAATAACATTTTTTGTTATTAAAAAAGTCCACAACATATCATATTGATGCACAAGAGGAAACCAAAGGATAAACAAATAGTTTGGTGTACAGACCTCTGGATGTACAACTGCTAGCTCTGGGACAGAGATTCTCCAGCAATGCCCTCCGGAATGTTCATGCTCGATCAGACACAGATACTTCTGCAAAATTTGCACTTTTACAACCTTTTAGCTCTGTTGCTCTGATTAAAAAAATTAATTCTGGAGGCTCATCCTCAGTGGCAAGTACTGGCCCTTCTCATTCTGGAACAAGCTGAAACTTTGTGCTAACAAACCCCAGGTCTGACTATACTGAGTCTCTCTGCTGAGGTTTCAAACAGTGCCTCTGCCATAATATGGAGCAATTCCCTTAGGTCAGCTGCCTTTTAAGAAAGCAGCCAAAAAAACCCCTTTCCATTTGTGTCAGCCAGAAGGAAAATGAGTTAATAAATCTCAGTGAGGCAACCGATATGAAACTCTGCTGCAAACTACCATTAAGGTACTAAAGCACAATCTGATCCAAGTACTGACCCCAGCAATGTGCTCACTCAGGCCTAGGCTGAGATTAAGAGAAATCATTCAAGCCAAAGAGGGAAAGAAAGAAAAAAAGCTTCATGACTTAGAAGAGCAGCAGAACATTCTTAGGCAGGGTTCATTTTATACCCATGTGCTATTTCTACTAACTGCACCACAAATATCCCTCAAAGCTGACGATCCCAATCTGCTGAAACTGATTGTCTTTTCTGTCCTAAGCTGTTTGTAGAGACAAGGTATGCATGATGAGGTGGAAAAAGAAAAGAGGAAGAAAATGTTAAAAATGAAAGAGCTGCTCCATAGAGCATTAAAAATTTTCAGACTTTAAATATCCAAATATTCGTCAGGAACACTGCCAGAAGGAGGACAAATGATTGTTCGAAATACAATATACATCAGGACCATTTATTCTCCTTCACTGGATTTAGAAAGAAGGTTTTGGTTGTTAACTTGGCTAAAATGAGAGTTGGATATATGCAGTCTCAAACTGAGTCTATAATTTTAGCTTTCTAGTGTTACAAATTAGGCACAAATTAGTTTTCCAACTATTAAACTGCAGAAAATAAAAAATAATAGAAATCTATCAATTCCACTTACACTTTCATTTCTGAGAATTTTTAGATGAATTAGTCTACCTAGGGAAACTGGATAATGTGTCTTTAAAGTGTCTTAGTTGTAAACAGAAGTCAATAAATGTCACATTATAATTCAGCACTTCATGTACTTTATAGAAGAGAGAAAACCACGTGCTACCTTTTTGAAGTCTGGAAGACAGAGCCACAGTTTTAGTTTGGAGTAAGTTCCAAGTTATATTCACAAGAAATTCCTTAATGTAAAAAAAGTCTCCTCCCCCCCCGCCTTTGCTGAAGCAAATTCCTGCCATGGAAAATCATTATTGCTGTTTTGTAGATTTGCATTCATCTTCTAAGATAGTTAAACCTCTTCCCAAGAGATTAAGGCAATTATTATTCATTACAAATATTAACATTAGTACATTTCAGACAAATCAGATTGCTTGGTTCATTTCATGCTTAATGGGATTAACATAGTACCTTCAAAACCTGGCTACCTTTAGGCAACACCCTTCCTGCTGCTTAGAGGAAGCAAATGCTAGGAAGCACCATACACTTGCTGTATTTTTAACACAGAGACTAACTAGTACCTGATTTAAGAGTGCATTCATATATTTAGCTCCATTTTGTGGACCTAACTACAGCCAACGAATGAACTGAGTAAACGTAGAAGCGGACGTCCAATGGCAGAAAATGCATACTCAACTGAAGAGAATTATTTCTATGACTGAAGACCACTGATTCCTTTTCATTTTTTGGTTATCATGTTATATGGAGTTACACGGAGTCCTGAGTAGTCTCCCTTTAACTTCTGATGGGAGTCAAGTTTCTCTTCTCATACTTTTCTTACGTTTTATTTCCACTGCTACTGCTGGATAAGCTATCCTTTGAAATATTTAAACCATAGTGAAAAGCAGAATTCAGTTTACATAATGACACCACTTCTTGAAGAAGTCCACCTTCTTCTGGAGTTTCATCTCCTTCCTTACCACCTTTCTCCCAAGGGACCAGAATTGATGGCTGTTGAGCAAGACCTCCTGGGAGCTGATCTTCTGAGGTATTGCTTAGTGTTTCACTAGGCTTTGCATACTGACAGGAAGAAAAGCCTGCTTTGAAACTTTCTAGGGAAGTAAACTGGGCACTTGGTCGTACTGGAGATAGGGATGTCATACTAGTGGTGTCCATCTTGTCAGTAGTAAAGGTTTTGCCACTCTTTTCTTCTTCCAGCCTTGAGAGAGATTCTCTCTGGCCATCAGAAGCAACTTGCTTCCTTGGCGACGGGGGGAGCTGCTTCCCATGGAGGACACTGTCATCCTGGCCGAGGTTCCACTCTGCCTGGTCATTAGCACAGCTGCAGAGCAGGGTAAGGTTGCTCTCACTAGGTGCATTTGACTTGTTCTGAAAGAAAAAAACATGTGTTTATAGTTTATAGTTAATGTCACAAGAAACATCTCTACACTGGCATGTTTGAAACACAAGTACTGGAAGGGATTTTGTATGTTCCTAAATCATGGATCCCCTTTGGGGCTCAGTGTTACAAAACAACTATCCCAGACACAATGCAAGGCCAAGTGTTTTTACATTTCCACACAGAACACTGTCTCTTAGCCTAAGGACTGCCTGGTACAGAGGAAGAATTTCCGTCTCCTCTGTCCATTCAGTCTTGGCAAAAGCAGTTTTGACAGTGAACAAAGACACACTTTTCTCGTTTGTATCCACAATATGAGAGGGAAGGGGACTAAAACTAAAACCAGATGGCATTTCCTCTTTGCTTCAGTAATTAATTATACCAACTTTCAATATTAAAGTTCTTTGGTCAAACAAAACTAGGCATTTTATTAATCTAACCCCTGTGTGACACTCATAATATAAAATTTTACAAGCTTTATAAATATTTGCATCAGTATTCGCTGCTGCAGTAACAAATCTTCTACTATAGGATCCCTTTCAGCAAAAGTAAGTGTTGGACAGCTGATATGTGCTGGAATTAAATGCTTTTAAAAACACTAATACTTTTTTGGTTAATACCACAGCAGTGACTTGGTGAGGGTTTTAAAATTGCAGGCAAGCAGTGTGTTTACACTAAAGGAGCAGTGCAAGTCTACCTAAAATAGGAACAAGGAGCCCTCTTAGAAAACTCTGGAGTATAGCAGTGTCTCAGGTGCAATTACCACCTGGATCCCATGACTTAAATCAAGAAGGAAACATCACCATATCACTATGACTATAGTGTCTGAGGCTACAAGGTGAAAATGAAAATGCCTTCTAAACTGCATTTAAAAATCCTAAATCAGCTCAAGGCCTAACAGATTTAACAGCAAAAAAAAAAAAGAAAAGAAAGAAATATATATAAAAAAATATTATTTCTATTATAGAAATATAATATTAAACTATTTGATTAAATAATTATTATGCTATTCATAGCTCTCTATGTCATTACTGCTTTAAGGGAAAAATACCCTTCCAAGATGACTTAGTAACCTGGACAATTTCTTGGCTGGTGAAAAACCACCACGCAGCGGCCAGCATGAGTGTACTGTCATGTAGCCCTAGGAAGACACATTGGCAATTCTAAGGACTGTACTGCAGTGTCTGAGTTGCATGTTGTTCATTCCACAAGCAGGAGTCCACTGTAAATGGACTTGGGTTGTCATTCAAATGAAAGCAGAAGACTAACCGCAGTCTTGTAATCAATGTCATCCATTGATCTAAAGAAATCCAGGCTCTTTGCTCCTGAGAGTTTTCCTTGATCTGAACTGTGTGTGCTCAGCGTGTCCAGAATCTCTCCAAGCAAGTCCATTTCTCCTTGATGCTGAGTTATTCCAGTTTCACCAGAACCATCACTATCATAAAAGTAAGCAGAAGTTTCTTCACTGTCTTCTGATGATAACCTGAAAACAAAAACTTTTCCATCAGATAGGAACACAAAAGCCATTTTATTATAACCACTTCTAAAAGGACATAGGAGAATGCATTTCAAGACCTTGGAATGGGAACATAAACCTGGAATATCTTTCTACTCAAGAATTTTCCTGAACACAGATATATGGTGTCAGTGGAGATGCAGTTACCATTAGCTGCCTCCTGGCCTAGCCAAACAATTGCTCTAGTGGCAACTCTTGCTCCACCACATGGGCAGGCTTACTGGGCTACTGTCTATCTGCAAAGAGAACTGGTGCTTTTGCTCTTATTTCCTCTCTTATTGCAATACCCTTATCTCAGACCCCCATTCTACCACAGTCTTTTCCTACCTCTGTCTATCAATACTGCTATAAAGGCTGTTTTCCATGGCTCACTGTTTTCATTATATCCTTTTAACACTTCACTAGCTCCCTCTTCCCTGCTATACCACAGCTTAAGCTGCTTGATTTTGCTTTCAATGTCCTTTCTGGTTTACATCCAGATGTTCATTATCAAAAACTGACTCCTGAATTCAGAAAATGCCTCAATGCAGCTTAAGCCTCAACAGTTTCCCTTTAGTTCTCATACAGGAAGACCTCGATATAAAACCTCCAAGGCATTACTTATCTTTCAGACCCTTCAAAAAACGTCCCATTGTCATGGCCACAACACAAGCCCTAAAGAATAGATTAGCTGAGGTCACTGCCCACCATGTTGATGAATATTTTGCTGTTTCTTTGTGTATGTAGTCTTTTTATCTGGAAGCTGTGAAGACTGAGGATTATGTCAAGCTCTTCTGGACACTATAAATAATGAAAAGATATAATAGCCTCTCCCTCATTTTAAAGCAGATTTAAATCCTAAACTACTTGACATCATCGAGATCAAGAATTAAGCTAGCAGCCTGGTCAGGACAAAAATGTGTCACTCGAACTCCACTTTGCTGAATAACACTTGTTACCTTCTCTCCTATACATATATAGCACATCCAAACAGGCTTCTTACTTGCTTGTTCTCTCAATTTCATCATCATCATCTTCATCCAAGGCAAAATCCTGGTTACTGAAGCGCTGGTTGAAACGAGTCTGGAGGAAGGACAATTAACATCATAATTTTGTTTATTTTTTCTAGTTCAGTTAGAGTTGGAGACCAGCTTACTTAGTTGGAGACCAGCTGCCACTTTATTCATTAAGGCTTCTTATGCACTTGATGAGGAAAACCACATATTGATCAAGTTTTGTAAAGGTTGTAACAAGTCCTTAAGCATCACCAATTAAAGAGAACCATTTCTCTTCATGGCCTATGGAGGGCCTCATTATTTATGCAAAGCCTGGAGTGCAATATTTATGCAAAGCATTGATTAGTAGAAGACTGGATATTGGAGGAAAAGCATCACTCAAGTCTACCAGCTACCCTTGAAAGCACATCACAAAAAGCACTGTGGTTTAGTACTTTCTGGCAGAAATATTTGCCAAGCTTTGGTTCATGTGGTCTATTGAGCATGACGAAAAATGGATTTTTGAAGTAGCAAATACAAAGCAAATCAGGAGTCTCTTTACGCTGCTATGGTTATGTTATGGTGCAGTACAGGACTGCAGAGGGGATAATATCCAGATCAGAAACTTTTCACTAAGAATGCCTTTGTGCAGGATAATTAACTGTGGATTACAGTTAACTCCAACCTAGTGCACACTCAGAGCACCCCATGAGGACTTTGCATGGAGGAGCTAGTGTGCTGTAAATTCACACACTTCTGTACAGAATACTCACTAACCTATTACATCACATTATTATTTAGCAAACAAAAATAAGCTAAAGAATTCCACAATAATTGGAAAAAAGTCGCTATCTTGGCCAGAACATTTAAATCAGGAATTTTAGTTACTTGCACTTCACAAATGACTGTCTTCAGGACTATACATCTCTTACACTTGTTTTGTATCAAAAACCTGCAAAGTTTAACTATGCTGGCAATCAATGCACTCAAGAGATTGTGAACCCTGGATAACCACCCATAACTTAAAGACATATGAATGGAATTTGTACAGAGGGAAAACAGCGTTAGCTAACTTTGAGGAAAGTCATACACAAGTAAGAAGTGCTACTGCCCACATCTCATCATGCAATTCACCAAATGCCTACAACTGCAACAAGCCCCTGATGGGGAAGAAATATGGCCTTAATTTCAGACTACAAGGAGCTTGAACATCTTGTACTGTGAGGATTTCAGTATGTGACCTATTACAGAGGTTGTCAGTGGTTCTACAAATACAAGGACGCTCTCTGCAACTCTCTACCCCCCCTCCGTTATTTTCAGGAATGCCTCAGTATTCACTCTTTATAGACTGAGACATTTTTTCTTGTTCAACAAGAGAGAATTTAATTAAAGCAGCAAGTTTTGATAACACTTTCCACAGTTCTTTGCCCTCAAAGAAGAAACATATGGTTCTTAATGTGTTAAACCAAGTAGTAGTTGACAGAAAATGAGAGAATTATTAGAGTACTAAAACCCATCAAAGAACCCTAAGATTCATATTGAGCAAAAAGTATAGGATGGAATACAGAGAAACATTTTTGTGAGTTCTTTGTGTCATTCCCATCACTGTTGCAATCTATCAATCATTCTCCCGCTTGTAACTAAAGGGAGGCGAGCCACTCTGTTAACTGACACTGGTGATTGGTTATCTTACAGATCCCTGTCACAACCACAGTCACTGCTTTTGGTTTAAAAGTTGCAGCTTTAAGTATTTATCTTCAATGGGAAAATGAAAATACTTTTTTTCTGTAACACTGGAAATTAGCCACTTCCCCAAGAAAATTCTGATGTGACATTCATTGTAATTCAAGCTCTAACCTGGAATTGGCTCCAGGAGGGCAAAACCCTGCCTGCCTCTCTCATTTTCTTCGAATTTGCATCAAAATTAGATGCTGCCATCACATTTACTTCTACTAACATAAATATGAGATTTTGCAGGGAAGAAGGTTCTTTAAGAATGTTGAGAAACTGCAGAAAACAAAATGGAAACTGACACTCGTTCATCTGTAGAAGAATTAACTCTGTCAATGGAATAAAATCCTACAAGATAACACCTGCTGATTTGTTGAAATAATAAATAATATTTCAAAGAGCACAGATACCAAGCTTCAAGAAAAAAAAGGGGAAAAAAGGAAAAAAAGTTGTGTGTTTGAGAAACAGGAGCTGAATAAAATTAATTAGAATCAGTAAACACCACAGGCATTGGCCTGTGGCCCTTCAGAACATCTATGAACAGTAATATGCAAGTGTGTTAGTGAAAGCAAGAATAATCATATAAAGGTACATAACAGAGAAGTTGGTGAACCTAAAACCTCTCTCCAAAACAAGAACTCCTATCTCCTCATGGTCAAACTCTTTGAAAAAATATTTTTGTTACCAATTTAAATGCTATGGGGTATATTATAAAATTATACAGGGAGAATTTCAACAGCTAAACCAAATAAAATGGGGTTTACATACAAAGGCAAAGATATGGGGGTAAGGCAAGGAAAGGAAAATATCTGGCTGTAAATAACAACCTTCTCCAGCATTTACAGCTCTCTGAGCTAACCACGGAGACAACAAGCAACACATGTTTTTGAATAGGTGACTTTCCTTTAAGAGCTGTAATAAAAATGACTGCAAGGGAGGGGTATGTCCAGACTACTTTGCAAAGAAAGAAAAAGAAAGAAAGAAACCTGTAATAAATTCCAAAAGGAGAGCCATAAAACTTTTTCAATGCTCCACTAGGCAAAGTGACAGAGTATGTGCACCTGCAAAAGCTGTCAGAGACATTTAAGAAGGCCTTCCATTACTGACGTACCCTGCTGTTTGCAGTTATTTAAGCTTTTAATTTCTGTCTTTTCTGCATTTTGAAGTGTGTAACCTTTTTTATACCCCTTTATGAAAAAAGGACAGACTTCTGCTTCCTTCCTGATTAGCATTCTAATAACAACCAGACCATTTAAATTTATTACCACAAGAAATGATAAGGCAGCAGTCCTTTCTTGCTGCACCAGAACTTTATAAAGTCTTAATAGACTGCTGTCATGTTTTTTCCAATAAAATAAAGGAACAAACTTCTTGAAAGTACCTGGTTGCTTTGCTTCTTCCAAACAGTTCTGCTTAGATAATAAATCTATTGCTTAATGTATTTATATCAAAACAAGAACAGGGATTCAACTTTCGCTGTTTCAAACTTCTCTCATTTTCCTGCACATGGCACCACAATAACTCATCTCTCACCTTGCTCAGAATATAAGAGCTGAGCACACTTAAAACACAAGCTCAGGCTCTCCACAAGTTGGTGTGAGGCTATACATCCTTTTTGTACTCCTATACATATACCATAACTATCCTCTCTGGTTGCTGCCCTGCTTCAAAATCTCCTTCTGCAAGTAGTTTGCAACCTATACAGACCTGAACCAATGCTGATCACTGAAATAAGAAAAAGGAGCTGACATAAATATGCGTAGAACCACATAAAGAGAGAGCCAGTCCTTAAATTGTCCTCTTCTGCTCGCTGCTAGCCTTACAAAATGTACTACTTTGGAATAAAAATGCCAAATACATGAATGCTAAAGGATTTAAATGTAAAATGGTTATATTCTTGATTGGGCAGGAAAGTCAATCTTTGAAATGTCAGCTTTTTATATAATGCCAGACCTTTCAGAAGTCCAGCTTTTGGTAATGAGTGCTTATTGATTGATACTAAGGCAGGAAGTTTAACAAGGCTGCTGCTATTAATTACACTCAAAGTGCAAAACAAATAATCTTTTGATAAATGGCAGCACAAATATAATTTCACATTTACTGGCTACTCAATACATCAACACATATAAAGTTTCAAAAAAACAAAAATATATACTATGGTTTAAATCTATGAAGTACTGTTCCCTTTTTCTTAAAAATGTAGAGATTACTCATTCAGTATGAGAAAGCAAAATAAATACAAGCCCACTATTATTTATGATTCAGTATTTTATTTTACCCATCCTCCTCTACAACCAAATCCCAGACACAATTATGGTTCCATCCAGTAGGGAAGCAAAAGATGTCTCAATCAGACCTTCCAGTAAAGCACGACCTGTCACCTTCCTTTCCGGTTAAACGCTGTGACCTAAAGCCATGACTCACAAGAAGGTACTCCTCATTACACTCCCCGAGAGCTGAGACTGATGAAAGAAGAAGGAAAGGAGAGATAGAAAAGAAGTACAGATTCTAAACAATAATGCTCTGATACCAGAACACTGTCCTGGATATAAATTAAACAGATACTACCAGAAATACGTGTATGGGCACAGTGCTTTGAAATGTCAAGTACACTTTAATGCCACAGAGATCTCCACTGACTATTGTAAAGTTATAGGAAACCCTCATACCTGTGCTGAGGCAGGATTTATTATAAGTAAGGATGATAAATTTGTTGAGATACTTAGTCATGGATAGCACATGGTAATTACTTTTGTTCTGAATTACTGTGGTGAAAAATGAACAAGCTCTCAGCTCCCTGCCATTTATGCATGCTAGCCTCCTGAACATCATTCAGGTATCATTTGAGAATTTTGCAATGCTGCTTTTCCTTTCTAACAATTAATCATGCTTCTGCAAATATTTTTTCAAAAATAGTTATGTTTTGCTCCAAAACAACAAGCAACCTTCCATTTTCCCTGAGGAATCGCAGACCCTTTTTTCCTCAGGAAGCTTGAGCCCCCCAAATCAGCCTGAGGTCCCACATTGCCCAGAGGGAGGCATCACCTCTCAACAGCCAGACCCCGCTTTTCTCAATGGCACTGAGGCTATTCTTAGCAAAGCCTCCCGTTTTCAGCTGATGATGCACTGTGGCACCATGCCACACACCATTCTAGCTGCAAGGAGTGCACCATCCAAAGGCAGCCTGGCTCCACTTTATTGGCAACAAGCAGAAGTGTTAGTCTTTTAAAATAGGACGTGGAGATTTGCAGTGCCATTTGCAACAACTAAAGCCAGCAGCTCATTTTTTTAGTGGATGATTTTAAAAATCAGACTCACCCGGCAGAATTTCCAGTTACAAAGATGGAGAAATGTATCACTTATTTTCCCTTTTTTGATGGTTATTAATGTCCTAATGTACACTCAATGATTAGATGGAAGGAAAATGATAGAATGGAGGGTTGAGGGGGTCACAGTGGACACAGGAGCAGGAAGGTAAGGGAGTGTGTCAGGAAAGAAAAACTAATCAGTGTCCATATGCACACAGCCACATGAATGTTTATATGAACAAAACCAGAAAAGGGAACACGGGTTTGAGGTAGCAGGAAAGTCAAGAGACCTGGAAGTAACTCAGGTGCACAGTGTGTGACTTTAGTAACCAGAACAGCTGTAAATCCAGTTTATTTGGTTGGAACATGCTGCCTGATACAATTCCTAAGCAGATAAAAGAGAGATGACTGGTTAAATTGATCTTTTGGGTAAAATGTGCATTATACCCTCCCATCAGCAGAACTGTCTCATGGTACAATCACTGCTGAGAGCACCGTTTGCTGATCATGTGTGACTTTCTCAGAGGAAAACTTATCAAAAATACGTACACTAGAATGTACAATGTGGATGTGATCGTAAACACAAACATCCCGTGCCTCCCGACTTCAGCAGCGCTGGACCCTGTCCATCAGACCAAAGCACTGTGGAAGAACCTATCTGATTGAAGCTTGAAAACACTACCCACATTTTCAAGGAAAGAAAGACTGTGCCTTAGAAATAGAAATACTGACTCCAAGCACATTTCTACTCTGCCTAGGCATTCCAAACAGAAGAATTACCAAGGAGGAGTCCCTCCTCCTGTCTGACACCAGTAGGAGTCGTCTGCTCAACAAATAAGGTCTTTCTCTGCAAGGTGCTGTGGAATCTGCCTGGCACTTGGAGTTGGATGTTACTAACTTCAGCTATTTTAGGGCCCAAATTAGGCAATTAGCAGCAAGACAGCGGCATCATCAGGATGCAGTCAAGACTAGGTGGGCTGAGCTGCCCTTTGGTCATGCCCCTCTCTCCATTTACTGCAGAAAGAGCCTAAGGCAGCACTGCTGCTAACTTCAGCATTTCAGAAGTATCTAAAATTAGAAAGGCTGAATCTGGACTCTCACATTCAGAGATGCTGAGATCCCTGCAGTAAAAGATCTTCCTGTTTCTTCTACTCCCTACTTTTGCCCCCAGACAAAATTTTTTTCTTTAATTGAACTTTTTTTTTTTTTTTTTTTTTTCATTCTTAGGCACAGGAATACAGAGAGGAAGAAAACATTAGGGAACATAGAGTACTAGAGATGAAGTTTTAGATGTAAAGTGGTGCTCTTTAACTTTCAAGCCAGAAGGCAAAAGCAACATGGAAGTTGGGACGCAGGTTCCAACCATTATCTGATGCTCCCTGCTTTAGTGGAGCAAAAATATGACCCATGGAAGACACAAGATACACAGCAAATGAAAGTAAAAGATACCACTGTTACATTAAGATATCAATAAATTCTGATGAAAAAATTAATCTGGTTATTTCAATTAGCTACTAAGGACAGAAAGGTGCACTCAGTTTTGAAGATACTTTGCGAGACAGCATTTTTCTTTGAGATGCTTCAGCAAAAGGAAACAATGACAGACATGCCAATATGGTTCATTTTTTTGCAGAAGAAAGACCCTTGGAAAAGCTGCCTTTCTATTTATTAAAAAACTTCAAGAGGGAGCAACAACAGCCAAGAAAAGCATCTGCAAACTTTTTGCTTGTATATAAATTTTTTTCTTTCAGTAAGATAAATCAGAGGTAGATATGCTGATGATCTCCCCTTGAAAAACCAAGCATTCCACAGGGTAACAAAAAATTCCAGAGCAATTTCCTGACCATTACCCCATGTATTTTTTTTCTTAAATTAAATTGGAATCATGGTAATTAGTGAAGAGATTTCTCAAGTGATTTTTACAGCAAAACTCCAAGACAGGCAGCCACAAGGCTGACACTGGTTTATGAGTGCAGAACAAACTGCACAATTCTGCTGAGAACAGTTCACTATTTAGTGGGAAGCAGGGGCAGGTTTGAGCAATCTTGTAATTATACCTCTACTTTGGAGCTTCTATTTCCTAATCCTGAAAATAGTATCATGCATGATCTATGAAAGCATCTAAATGCTTAATTTGCACAAAATCCAGAGACAATTTCACTTAGCACAAATAAAGGAGGTACCCCTCGATTCGTAAGAGGTCTTCATTGTACCAAGCAAGGCTTGCACAGGCAGAGGGTCCTGGTGTGCCCTGCCACTTCAGAAAGCAAGCGGAACCACCAGAGGGCACTCTCGTAATCTGCAATTTGAATTTTGGCTGCCTAGCTTTTTCGTTTTTAATTAAAAGGAAATCTGACTGTTTTGCAGAATGAAGAGATCTTACTTGACACAGCAAGACAAAAGACTTTTCTCCAAATTAAAGGAAGCTAATGATATCGACAATATTTTCACATTACACCACATTAGCTAAAGAAACAGAATTTACTGATCAACCAATGCTTATTTCAAAACTGTGTTTTACAGTAGCAAAACATGATTTCTATTAAAAACTAGCTCTTACTGTTTATAACATCTTTCAATTTATAATATTTTGGTCAATGAGGGTAGAAGACACCTCCAGCAACAGAGCCAGTGTTATATGTGGTTGGTGAGCATAGATGTGATCTCAAGCACATTGTCTGAATACAAATACAGGTAAATGTCCTTAATCAGATTTATGTTTCTGAAATCATTGAGGGGCTGACTGCGGATATTTTTTCTAGAAGATATTCAGTCATCTTACACAGAATATGTACATTCAGCACTGCATTATCACTGCATTATCACAGTCTCCTCTCTTATTTTTCTGGGGAAAAAAAAATGGAGTCTTCAGAATAGCCCACTCTCACCACCTTTTCCAGGTTAGGAGGGTAATCAGTTACTAGAAGTCCTTTGTAGCTAATGATTATGTCATTTATTTCACTGGCCATTGTAGGGATATTGATAAATGGGGCACTCCTGAAGGTAAGGTTATTCTGAACACATCTTCCTGCCTGACACTTGCTGTCTTTGTTGAACAGATGCCAAGCACACCTACTGCAAGCTGAATTATATATTGTATAGTCTCTAGGACATACTTCAACAAAAGTGAAAAAGCTCCATTTGCAACATGCCTTACAAAAAAAAAAAAAAAAGAAAAAAAAAGACAAAACCAAAACTCTCTTCTGTTTGAGACCACCAAGAAAAAAGTTTAGTCTAACTTGGTTTTTACTACCTTATACAAAAGTTAGACACTGTATTTGGAATCTGCAAAGTCATGGTGAGTAGTTCACTTGGTACCTTCGATATAGGAACATTAAAGCAGTGCTAACACACAGTGATTGCTAAATCTACCCTTAGAATCCACATGCCCATTTCCATTACAGAAGGAAGGTAGTAGGTGCCTAAAGGTACAGGTAGTACGTACATTTTCTTAGAGACCGTGGGACACTGCTAACTTACTAACTGCAAAGTGAACTGGTAGCTCTTGTTTGCTATTCTGCTAATCTTCCAGAGTGTTTTATTTGCCATGAAATACATTATGACTGTTGATATCCTGACATAGTCCATTTTCAATAAACTACCCTAACACCTGATATAACAGTAAAATTACAAAGATCATATTCATGAAATCAAACAAATCTTCTTGGCATTCTAACCAGGATCATAATAAACATGCTCCCTTTTTCATTATATATTAATTTGAAACAATTTTACAGAGCTCCTGCTGCATTTAGGTCCCTGTGCACCCAGAAATCTGCATTACCTGGGAGCATATAATGGAACAGAATTAAAACAGATTATGCAAAAACTGAATGCTCCATAGTCTAAGACATGTCCTGCTGTACCCCACTCATCAACAGTTAAAGGAACTCAGCAGTATCATTCACAAGATACTGCAAACAGAGTCTAAGCAATCTCATGCTTCCATTAATTTTTATTTCAAAAATTTTAGCTGGTGATTTCTTGTGCCTTCTACATTGCTAATTAAAGTAAGAGATGAAACATACCCGAGACACATTATTAGCTCTAGGCATGAAACAGTTAACAGCAGTGCACATGCCAAGGTTTTAATAAGGCTTAACAATAAAAAGCTTCAATCCTCCACTTTCACTAGATTTTGTTGTTGTGGTTTTCCCTTGCTTAGGGCAATCCATCTGTTAATGTTGACTTGCAATACAGTTAAGCTCACACATGTCTGAGGAGCCTACAACAGCGAACCTAAGCAGGAGCAAGCTCAGATGAATATTGCAGAGAGGAAGGGCTCGTCTCGGGCACGGATTCATTGTGCGCACACGGGCGCGCACACGGGCACGTACCAGTGCACTCCCCTCAGCTCCTCTCAGGAAACACTTTCAAAATGCAAATTACAGCAGGGCAAGCTGATCGCTTCCGTTTGCAATAAGGCATTTAATTATTTATCCTCTCGTTAGGTTATGACAGCTATTTTAGATGCTATAATTTTAATTTTTTTTATTTACTGCTGATTTTTTTAAAGTCTATTGCCAATCTGGAAAAGAAAAAATACAATAAAGCCACTATGACAGCAGTGATAAAGATTAGTAAATATTCATTGTTAAAAATGGCTCTGCACTATGACCAGTGCTGGTATTCTCCCTGGGCCAAACTGGCTGTGTTTTCAATAAAACCAGAGAAGTATCCTTTCCCTTGAGCCCTGTTAGGCTGAGGCTGCAGTTGGAACTGTCATCCTCACACAAAAGCAAAGGGGCTGGGTTTTACAAACGCAAAGCCTAATTGGGAGATCTTCATGGCTGTACCCTTGACATTTATTAAAGCCTCATCAACAAAACAGGAAATAACCGTACTAATTAGCAGACCCGTATACAAACTCCTGTTGGTTGGGGTAAAAGTGGATTCACTTCCTATTGTAAAGGAAACGTCCTCTCAGACCCCCAAATCCTGTTATGAACTGATTTTTAAAATGATCCTTCTCAGTAAAGCAAACTTTCATATCATACATAACTTTTCGAAGCAGATGTTTTACAGCATCTCAGGTAGCTCTCAGTATTTAACTGTTTCTAAGAAGTGGAGAAGGAAATTCTCAATGCATATATCTAAAATGACATAAAATATGACACAAAATTCTTTGTATTTACAATTTTCTAAATGTTTCAGTAGGGAAGAGATAGTAATAAAGTGCAAAGGTGCCTCTTTTTTGGAAGCAGGATGACCATTAAGAGAAATCTCCCTCTCTTGTTCATTGTTTATCTAGGTTTGGGTGAGTATTTCAGTACACCAGCATAACGACTTAATCAATATCTGGTCCTTACTTTAAATATGTATCAAATTGCCTGAACTCCACATTAGCACTATCCTTATACTGATACAGCCACTGGTGGAGATCATTTTAGAAATCTGGGTGGAGAACCTCATTTGCAGGATAAGGAACACCAGAAAAAGGATTAGACCTGACAATAACAGCACTCTGAATTTCACTTCTTTTAAACAGCAGATTCACTACTAGCTCAAACAGTCTCTCTCATATGCATGCATTGAATACAAAATATATATTTTTTATTTGGATGTAAACTTTAGAATCACCACTTATAAATAAAGAATTTATGTTATCGTATTCAAACACCAAGACCAAAAATAAAAACAAGAGTAGCAACAGCAGACTATTATTTTTCAGAAATCTTTTGGTTTATTTGCTCCTGGGGAGGAGGAAGAAGGAAGTGGCATGAGTGAGAGGTGAAGGAGTTCTTGGAGAGCAATCCCCACGTGCTCCTTCCTGCCCACTAGGTTCATGTGATGTTTGGGACAAGAGCTGGTTTTCAGCAGGGCAGTGCTGTGGGGCTCTCAGTTCCCAGCTTTGTTGGTAAATACACCCTACACAAACACGTGTATATGTCCATGTGCATACACATCCCTTAACGCACGTGTGTATGGATGCATGTAAACAAAGCCAGGCACACATCTGCACTCCTGTCCTGTTTGCAAAGCTAAAAGACAACTGGTAGAAACAGCAATGATTACAGGATTTAGCACTGTACAGCTGCACGAACACAAAACCACAGAGAAGTTCAATTGTTCTGTCTGAACACACGCCTTCAAGAGAACCCTTTAATTGTACCAAGGTGAATTATATTCCTTTGTATCCCTAGACTCCTGCACACAACAATAGGCAGCACTACCATATCAGCGAAGCAGAAAGTCTTTGTATTATTTATAACCCTACTAAAAATAACTTAATACTAATGTACAGTCTCATCATCATTTAGCAACCATCTGCATCAGTTCTATGTCGTATTTCAGAAACTTTATATTTATATTGCAATATCTAGAGAGAAAAAAAAAATGTTGTTAGAGCAACTGTGCGGAATTTATATACTTAATTCTCATATTAGGAAGATACGGGCATTAAAAATCCACATATATTAAAAACATGCAATAACAATATAATGTAAAAATAGATACCCATACATTAAAAATATGTACATATGCAAGTAAATATCTGCAGAAAAAAAAGTGTTAGAAAAACTACTTTGTTGATATTTTTGACATAAAACTGTCAAAATGAATCCAAAAACATTAAAACACTTGCCAAAGTTGAGACACTACACCTGTTACTTCAAATCTAGACTAGAAAGGATTAGAGAACAAAAGCCAAGACATTGGCACTGCATTAACTAGTTGACTTATTAATAAAATAATAAATCATAACTATCTGAGCAAGGTTAAAGGCCATGTGACTGCCAAAACAATTTATTAGAAACACTAAATTATTCTGCCTTACCATAAGAAACTAAAAAAGATAGCTTAATACAGATCTGTGAATAGATCAGAACGTATTTTTGTGAGAAGCCTTTCTCAAAACTGGAATTTAAGAATTAAATCTCAGATCCATACTTACAGATCTCCTGTTCTTTCCCCTTGCAACAGGGTTGAAATACAAATAGCATTTTTTTTCTCCATACAAGCAGTGTAGCAGTACTTCTATAAGCATAGCCTTTTAATCACACTATCCAAACACAGACAGGAAAATCATCTTGGAAACAGATTCACCAACACACTACTGTAAGCAGCAAAAAATTTTCCCTATATGTATGTGAATACAAACAGAAGTTTCAGGTGTCTTACCTGTGCCAGCCTTCGTTTTTCTGAGCTTGTTCTTTTGTCATAATGCGATGTGTAGACAGGAACAGTCTGTACTGCACCAGCACTGCAAGTTCCATACTCTTCCTCACTCTCCTATGCAACAAAACAGATTAAAAGTCCTTTATTTATAATGATTATCTGCAAACATACCCTCCATATTATGCACGCAGAATGCATTTAAAATTATCTTGCCACAATCTATTACTGTCATGAAAATACCATCTGTAGTAAGAAAATCAAATTTAGCTTTTCAAAACACTGGATTACCAACATGATCATTTAAAAGTTGAATTGCTCAAATGCTTTTGAAATTTTTCTTGAAATAGCATAATAGGTATCCAAAAAATGGTTCCTTCCCTGTACAGAAAAATCTTACATGGAAGCAAAATTCCTAATGGGAAAAGCAGCTGCAAAATGCCTAAACCATCTTTTCCGATAGTTTGTGATGTTGCTTTTGCAAAATGAAACTATTCATTCCTCTTGAAACACTGCTATTGAACTAAAACTGGACAACTGCACCTCCTGAAATACACTGTACTGCAAGACTCTCCCTTCTCAAATTCTCAGCTTGAAGCAAAGGCTTCAATTGTGATATCAAAGCAATCAACTTTATGAAAACATACATCCTCTTAATGTATCTTTGAAGACCTCTGTTGTTCTATGATAAAATATGCAAACAATAAAGAGATTATTCAGTGGATGCATAGAATGACAGATAGTTGCCAGAGGGCTCGTTATGAAAAATGTATTGTTGAACAAAGGGCTAAGCATATTTCAAAAGTCATTAAAAACACAAATCTCATGTGATTTGTAAAGTATAAGCTTCAAACTGATACAGGAAGCAGTGTAAGAAAGTAAATAAAGTGTACTACGTACCTTGTGTTTTAACTTATTCTTCACTTCTTTTATTCCTTGCCTTGCCTGGTTTTTTGCCTGGAGAAATAAAAGGACTTAAGTTGCTCAGCAAGACACTGGCTGGAGTCACAGAACATGCCTTATGATGCCATACTTATTTTGCCTTTTTTTTGAAACACCTGGTGATATAAAGAAGGGCAATAACCTTTATCACAAATTTCAAACATGCACTGTCACTGTATTTTTTATATTCATGCTTTGTCCATATATTTAAGGATTTTTTACAGTACGTGCATGCCAATGCTGTGAAAACACTAAAAATTCTCCATTATTACTAGGGACAGGCTAAGAATGGTCATATACACATCACTCCTTTATTTGAAATGCTCCTTTAGATTTGAAAGGGTATTTTAGCAATAAAGCATGTTGAAAAAACGTTCAGATTTTTAAGATGACTGCTAGAGTGTTCCAGTCTGGCAACTTGCAGGGCAACATCAATCTTAAGAGAAATGAAGTGATTTCATATGCAGATGGAGATTTTGCCCAGTGTTGCTGAACAGCACAGTGCTGCTATTTAGGGGAGAATTCTGAATGCATTAAAAGAGGCAGACAAGAATCATTGTTGCATAGAAAACAGCCAAGAATATTCTTCAATACAGAAAGGAATTAACAATATGGAATACTATGTTATGCTAAAAACAATGGGGGGGGGGGGGGGGGGAGAGAGAGAGAGAGAGAGAGAAGGGGGGAGAAGGAAAAAAAATAAAAATGGGGGTACAACACCAAAAACCCTAACAGAAAAAAAGATGTCTTTCCTACACAAATATGGGGGAAAACTACAAAAGTTTTCATGGTTGTCTTGAAAACAGGACTTTTAAAATACATTCAAGGGCATACATATCTGAAAACTATCTATTTTTCTGTGGTTTTCTGTACGTGGCAATTCAGGAAAAAAAAAAAATCATTTTCTTGAATCAAGAGGTCACAGAGTCTTTTTTGATCCTTAAATCACACATCCATAGGCTCAGTAACAGCACCATGGGGTGCCATGTACCAGATGCTAACCTGAAAGCCACTTTAAACTTTCCAGATCCTGCTCACAGCATTTGGATGAATTTCTGAGTGCTTTGTTCTAACTCTGAGGGATGGTCCCGACAACATTACTCAAAGCTCCCAACCAGTTATGTGACAATTAAGAAATGCATATTGCAGTCCTCTAGTACTAGGCTCCATAAAGGCAACAATGTAAGAAATTAAATGGGGTATAAATCTGGATACCAGGTACACACAGATCCTCAAGAATTTACTGGAGTTTCCTGGCATACACAGGAGTTCACTTTGAAGAACCTTTACTATCAAGGGCATGATTATCAAAATTGAAGGCTGGAGAAGTCCATGTAACCACAGTCTAAGACAGTGCAATTGAAGAAGAATAATTTGCAGATGAACCATTTTTTAATTATAAATGAGTCTATGAATATGAAGTATATTTATTTACCTGTTTCTCTCCATGACTGCTGTGTTTTTCAAGTGATGTAAAATTTAAAATTCTGTTTGAAAACTTTACTTAAAATACTCTAGCACAGACTGATTTACTGATCTATTCAGGACTATTTATAATGCATCCAGCTAGTGAAACATTTGGAAAAGCAAAAAGGAAGCCAAAAGTCTTTTCCCATATATTATAAAAGCAACCTTAAAATACTTCTCACTTCATTTTTTTCTATTGCTGTTTTACCATACTGCATAATACAGTATAATCTCACATGCTTCATGGGTTAGGCAGTCTTCGAAAACAAAATCTTTCAAGATGAAAAGTATAAGCATTAACCCCAGTTAAACATGAGTATTCCAATACCATCTTTAAAGGAGCAGATGATTTGCTGCACACTTTACTGAATCTTTACCACATCTCAATAGTGCAGCACTTAACTGCCAAAGTGAAATTACAGCTGTGTATCAAATACCTAAATGATATTCAAATAAGCTTCTAGTGTGTAAACCAGCACTCTGATGCTTTGAGAAAGTTTGTTTTTATGTACAAGCTACCTAGAAGAGTCTGAATCAACTACAAATCCTAGTGCTATATGAGAAAACAAATTAAGGTAAACACTTTCTACAGGCTGAAGTGCTTTTCTGCAATTTATTTATAAAATGTTGAGGTTTTTCAGCATTCAGGGAGAATGAGAGGTAGGAGGAAATTGCAGGATTTTTATGTATTATTTATTTGAAAGAGATGATCTTACAAATTTATATGCTGTTTTTACAGCCGGAGTGGCTTTGGTCATCGCTGTGTTGATCAGTGCACTGCCTTTCTGAAATACACAAAAAATATATTTCAGTAACATTGCAACACAAGGCAAACCTTAAGAAAACAGCAAGGAAAAATGAACAGTGTGCTATGAAGAAGTAACAACCTTCCCTTGAAATGGGTAAGAGCAAGCACAGCTGTGTTTCCTCCCCAACCTGCTGTCTGCAGCTACACAAGGGTTACAGTATGTCATTCCACAGCTGACACGTTTATCAAGGCACTCCAACAGAATGATGGATTTTCGGTCTTCATTCACTGTTACCATTACAAAATCAATTCAGAAGTTAAGGCTAGTTTTCATGTGTTCCTATCATATTTATTATGCAACTAAAAAATACTTTGACCTGACAGGAAGGACTATCTCATTTAATCACACAAGAATTCTCTTAATCTAAAATAATATATTTTACTAATGCTGCAGAATAACAAGGTTATACCAAGAGTCTTCTGCTAGCCAAATTGCACAAATCTGTATTAACAAAATTGCTATTTACTAGAAGTGATAAGCTTCATATCAAATTGTCACACCTAATTCAGAGTTATGGAATGTAACATGATACAGAAAGCAGTGAAATCTTTGACTATACAGACATAAAAACCTTATGCATTTTGGCACTTGTTTTGTGAATGGGAATTTTTTTTTTAAATCTTCAATAAAAAAATTCACAAAATTACTGCATATACTATAGACCTGGTATTTCTTATAGAATGTACTTACATTTTTCTCACAAATGAACAAACTTTTACATAGAAGTAAGGAAAAGGATGGAGACTTAAAAGGACAGGGTGGCCAGTATAATTACTTAACCAAGTTTATACCTTCACTGTGTGCATCCACTGCTGGTAAGATCTTGAATTCCCTGAAAGAGAAAGGTCAAATATAACACAATCAAACATACATTCAACATTTTAAATGTTGCAACCCTCTTCATTATCCGAATAAAAAATGTACTTAGAGTATTACTTATTCAATTAATCCTTTCCAGATAGACAAGGAATGTGAAGATAAGAATATGCATACACTAAGAAAGAAATCTAGGAATCTCTTATTGCTTGTTTTCTGTTTCCTTTGTAAAAGCTTATGTCTTCACCACACAGTTTTTAATTCCAATTGAGGCAGAAAGATGAATTAAAACTATGATAAGGTAACACACTCCTAGAAAGTATAAAAAGCAAAATACTAACTCAAAGGAAAGAATAATATATTAACTGCATTCAAGCATAATGATCCCTCTGGACAAACTTTCAAACACAACAATGACATGGACTGCAGAAGGTACCATCCCAAGGAAAAGGGACATGAGAAAAGTCTAAGGGTTATGGCACAACTATACATTCCTGTGCAGAAAAAATCCTTTTAAATTATTAACTGTATCTACTTCCTTTCACAGAGAAAAACCTCTAAAGGCAAGTGAGAGCTACTGACTTCTGTAGGACCACCGAGGACTGAACTGGCCACAAGGGTCCACATTAAATTCTACTTGATGAAGAAGTCAATACTACTTCCCAAAGGTGCTTCAGCTGAACAACAAAGATGAGGTCCATGATCCCTGAGAAAGCTTTAGGGTACATCAGTCACTTGAATACTCCAGTACTGTGAGCTGCTACTGACCCCATACAAGACATTCACTTTGACAAGACTGCTCCAGTTTCAGAGTTTGACCATTTTGAAAGGACCATACTGATATAACATTACAGACTTTTAACAGGAGCTCTCAAAACTCCTCGGGTGTTACAATAATCCATTAACTAAGGCCTGGATATAATTATTCCATTAGCTAATGAAAGCCAAAATACTCTCCTAGAACATTTTCATGAACTAACTGGATCATTGGAAAAGGTATTCCCAATTTCCAAAATGAGGTGAAGAAACTTGAACTGTTTAGACTCATATAAGGCACTTTCACCCATCCCACTCAATTTTTACAAGCAATTTTGAGACAGCCAGACTCTCAGGAATCATGGCACAAGTGAAAGCAATGCTTAGAGAGGAGAGACCCTCATGACGATTATGATCCCATCTCCATTAAGAACAGCAAAGAGCAACCGAAAGCAAAACCGACTCTTTTTTCACTTCTTTGATCTGGCTCCGTAGAACTTTCAGAGAAGGAAGCATGCAAATAACATGTATAAGGTGAAATTTAACCACTTCTGGGGTGTCAGGGATATTGCATGAACAATAAATACTTTCTTTAACACAACATTTCATAACTTCAGTTCCTGTCAACAATGTTCATAGATCACCTGTCTTGTAGTGTACTCAATAGTGACTCTTTCCACATCTGAGCTTTCTCTGTCACAGCCTGACTAGATTAATAGAAACAGTAAATGGGATCACAGCAAATGGCCAAGTTTAATGGTCATCTACTTATGTAGAGAGACTTCAGGGAAGGAAATCAAGGAAACTGATAAATACTCATCTACAGAGACAGCCATGCTAACACTGCATACCCTCAGCTAGAGCCGAACCTCCTGAAACTCTAGCAAAAAAAATCTCATTCCTTAAAATGAATTATCATTACAAGGGAGTTTCAAATGTTTTAATTTTTTCAGTTTTCTTTCTATTAGCACCAGTGATATTTGACCACCAGGAAAAAATTCCTGCTGTAGCAAAATTCGTGTAATTAAAAATTCATTAACATATTCTACAAGAAATCTGAGTGCTAAACCAATACATCATTATATTCTTGTATTGAAACTTACATAAAACTCTTGAGAACTAGTATGTCCATAGAATAAAATGTAAGAGAAAATAAAATTTTAATTATGAAGTGCAAACTGTAATGAAGATGTCTCACAAATTTATTTGCAGATGCAGACACAATTTTTGACCACTATTTCTTTTAAAAAAGGAGATCATAAAAAATAATGAAATTTAAGCTTTGTTCTTCAATTTTCAGTTTAATTTTCTTTCCTGGTTTAGTTAAACTTGCATATGTAGAAAAAGGCGAATTTAAAAAGAGGTTACTTAAAGAAACACTTTCCATTTGATTCAGTAGCTTTTAAATTATACTTTCCACACTAAGAATGTGTTCACCTGTCCTTTTAATGGCTTGTAGCTAACACTAACTTTCTGTGACTTTTCTGAAATCTGGGTTTCACCTGTTTTTTTCAAACCTTGGGCTTCCCAATAAAGTTGACGGGAGTTAAGTCCGCAAAGAGATCATAGTTCTACCCCATTAGCGTCACAAAATGTCACCTTCAATTGCACACATATTGTTAGCCCTGCACTTCATAACAATAATGAGACAGCAGTTATGTAAATACTGAGTATGTGCCCTAAGCAATTTGTCCACAGCCTGGCAAGATCAGCTTGTCTGACTTGAAAAGTACACAGGCAGTGCAAGCCAGCCCAGCACCGCCAGCAGAGCTGAGTCCCTCCTGAGCAGAGCCAGGTGAGACACGGTTCACAGCCTGCCAGAGCACAGCCAAGAAACAAGCTTTATCTAACTTCTGTTGCAGTTTTATTGCAGCCTCCTGACCCCTAACTGCAGTCAGCAAATGAGCTCTGAATACTGACAGCACCTATCTGAATAATGGATGCTCAAGGTCTCAAATCAGTTTACAGAGCAGCATAACTAACCCTAAAAAGGCAGGGAAGATGTAAATCTCTGTATAACTAACTACACCTTAATTAAGAAACAAAACCACAAATTATGTGCTAGATCCTAGCACAAGGCACAGAAGGCAGGAGAAGGCAGTGAAAATCTTGAACAAAAGGAATTATGCACTTTTGAGTACAAAAAATTTACTTTTTTAGGAGGTGCAGATGGCACAGCAGCACTTGATAGTTTCTCTGTGGGGGCCAAATCCTCTCCTTGATGTGTCCCATTCAAGGACAGTCTTGCAAAGGAAGCCCATCCAAAGCTGCCAGCTGCAGCTCAGTGGATTTGTTCAAATCACATAAGCTCCATCTACTGAGGAAGCTTCTACACGACTTTCAAGATTGACCATAGAATAGTATTTGTGCTGTCATGCATATTTTGAGCCCATCTTTTGATACCATCTCTTACACCTGTGCTGCTTTTGGCTGCAGTAGAGTGAGCAGCTGAGTGGTGGTGGGTTTAAAACATGACAACACCTGAAATAACAATACACCTATCCTAAATGTTTAACATGAAACCACTCCATAATACTGTAAAAATCAGCACTGGATGCAGGATGCACTCTTCCATTTGGGTTAGCTGATGTGAAAAGTGTTGTAACAATTGTCAGTGAACACAACCGAGGCAAACAACATGAGGAATAATATTTCTGTTTATGAAGAAGATAAATTTCCGTGTCCCTTCTCAGATCATATATAAAAGTGAAAAAAAACTTTCCCTTTTTTAGAGTAATACATTCACTGAAGAAAGCAGATTTCTCTTAACATTCATTCTTAAAGCACTTTGATTTTTACACTGCAGAAATAAGTAGATAAGAAAAGAAAATGAAGTGTTTATGGAAAATGTAATTATCTAGAAGTGAAGCAGCACAAATGTCAAAATGATTTTAAAAGTACAGTTTACACAGGATGCATCATATTATATAAATATGCAGTTAAAAATGTAAACACTATATTGATATCTCACCCTATACTGAAATCTAAGTATTATTTTACAGAATTAAACAAACATATCTTCATTTAATATACTGGTAGAACTAGGTACATAATAGTATGTGTCCCAGCAGTGATTTGCTGAAGGCTAAAACCTTTCCAAGAATGAGTGGAAACAATGAAACAGCAACAAGATCAATGACTTCTAAAATTTACAGGACATCATGAGGACATCATGTTGAACAGTTCCCAAAGAAGTGTCAATGAGTACACCCAAATTAATTCTGTACCTCCACAAAAGCCTCCTGCTGTGATTTCTTCTTCAAAAACATCAGAGAATCCTCTCCCTGCATTTAATTTTGATAGCCGACCATCAATAAACTGCAGGTGAAAAAAGAAGAGGGTCACACACACTTTGCTGTCTGTTCTATTCTTTACAGTGTTAGAGTTTTAAATGTGTCCATTCTAATGGAATGTGTATGTTCAAGACAATACATGTCTTAAGGATAATACACTGCTTTCAGATGGACTTTACAAGAGCAGTTGTAATTATGAGCAGCAGGAATGTTGAGTACAGACCAAGAAAACTATTTATATTTTCTGCATTTTTCTAATGGCAAGAAAAGAATTTAATTCCTTAAAAATAGTAACTCTGGATTTCTTATCATAACCATATAAAGGTCATCAAGACATTCCCTGATGTTCTGTTGTGAAATTGTGGGTCTTTTTAAGCACTAACCCTTATTTAGGTGCATCCACAGATGCATATTGCAACAGTTGTCCTTACGTAGAGGTTACAGCTGTGTGACTACACGAATTTGCAGCTACAGGTAAGTGTATATACAAAGACTGAAATGATCCAAATGTGTCAGAAAAAGTCAAAATTAGAAAACGAATGATTAAACCTCTTGGAAGGGATGATCACATTCTTTTCAAGAATTATCAGGCTTCAAGGAGTACAACAAGAACATTCTTATAGATGTAAAATTCTTTCAAGAAGCAATCCCTCCCTTTTTGTTTTGAAAAGGCTAATTCAAGTCTGACAGATAAAGTGAGAAAGCAATTTTCCAATTATACACAGTTCATCTTCTAGAAAGAATTATGAGTTATTCACTGGTACTAAACAGTACATAGGAATGAACCAGAATTAATTATTTGGCTGAATCATTTTTTACCACAGATTATCCAAACAGTGTCAGTGACAATCTGATGCTTGCCAATGAACAGACTAGTGACATGAAAAAACAATTTTCTCAGAGTACAAAAATTCCAGAAGCAAGAATAAGGTAAGCATGCAGATATTTTTCTCTTCCTTGTCTAAATTCCTTCTTTTTTTTTCATTTTACTCCAAGTTGGCCTTTTTCCAAATAGGTTGGTTCATGGTCAGACCACTGTGGGATCACTGGATTATTTCACAGTAAGAAAAAGAGATAAGAGCACCTTTAGCTACTGCTGTGAAAAAAAGCCCCAAAAACAACAACCCCCACTCTCATCCCTTCCTTTGAAGTAACACATTTTCTCTTTGGGGAAAGTTATGAATTCATGCCATACTATAAACTAGCATAAGATTTATGGACATGCTCATCATTTGGTAAAATCCTATCAACAGAAGGCTGAGACACTGACTGAATGTGAGAGGGTCACACCAACTGAGTATTTAATGTAAATACTGACAAAGAGAACTGTTAGCAAAAAGATACCAGAGACATTATTTAAAATAAATGATAAGTGTTAGTAGTGGTGGTAGTAGTAGTTACTACTTTTGAGTAATTTACTGTTAATGGTTGCACTTAAACTGCTACATGAAAAGAACAGCATGTGGAATCACACATAAAATTTATGGGTTTTCTCCTTCCATTTTTCAAACCCACACTCTTCAAACCCACAGACTGAAAAATCTGGGCCTGCTATTTCAAGAAATGTATTCACTTTGGGATCCAAAGAGCCTGTGGGTGACTCTTTCAATGAAAAACCAGCAATTCCAGTGTTACCCCTGGATTTTAAGGTGATGAAAGACATTATCCTCAGCTAATTTTGAATTCTAAAACCAAAATAGAGACCACATCCACTTCAAAATACCCAAGTAATTTTATCCATTTTTAAAACCAAAAGGTTTTTAGAAGCAAAGAAAACATCATAAATGTGATTTCCACAAAATAACAGCTCATATCTCGCAAGAAGAGAGCTCAGCTCACAAAGCTTGTAAATGAAATTTGAATTACTAACAATTTTAATGGGCTTATGATTCCTGCATTCATTACTTATTTTTCTAAGTAACACTTTCCAACATGTTAGGAACAAATCCCAATTGATGTTGCAAATTACCTTGCTGATACAACTACACTATTTACAGAGATAGTCTGGCATCAGGCTTCAGGCTAGTTCTAAGAGTGACTTCATATTTTACCTGGACACTTATCAGAACTATTTGACACATAAGATGCAATTATTAATTACTTATGTTTGCAGCTTGATATAAAGATTAGTTACCTTCCATGCTACTCTAATTAAAGGGACAGAGGAGGGATTTCATAGAACAGCACAAATAAAGCTCACTTGTCAGTTATGGCAAAAAGGGTGTATTTAAAGTACCAATTTTCTGCTTGGTCTGGGTTTAATGGGTGCCTCTAAGAACTATCTTCTGCTTAAAAGACTTTCAGAGCAGATAAGAATACAGTTTGGTCTCTTTGAATACAAACAACTTTGAAAACAGCTCATTTGTCAGTGGGAAAAACTGGAGAAGATGCAGCTGGGCTGAGGATTAACTGAAAAAGTAGGAGTGACCTTTGCAACAAAAACCAGAGGAATGAAAAAAACCTACTACCACTATTAAACCACACACACCATCAAAATTGTTACTATTTCCTAATCCTCTATTATTTCCTTCAACTGAAATAAAATTAGAGCAAGCTATAAACAAACTGTAAACTGATTCTGTTTAATTGAACACATTAAAATGTAATGGGTAAGTACAGAGCCAGCCCATTCATGGCAGTTGAAGGTCTTGCTTCAGTACTACCACTGTGACAACAGTTTAGCAACACTGCTTGTAAGCAGCTTTTTATTAAGAAAATTTCATGCTACCTTATTGCATGCAGATATGCAAAATGTAAACCACACTTCAATCTGTTACTTCTTCCCATTTCAATCCAACCAATCATAATTCAGAAGGTTTCAAATTTCTTATTGCTTATTTTATATAACCACAGTAAAATTAAAGCAGCCCAATTTTACGGTCATATTTTCACAGGACTTCTATAAAATATCATCCTTGCATAAATCTTTAGACACTATCCTTTGATTAACACTAACTTTTTTTTTAAATTAGAAGATTCTACATATAATGGATTTCCCTTATCTATCATGGTTGTGTATCTTCAAAGAAGTCCCCCATATTACTCATACACGAACTCTTGTGTATCAATCATTCCAGGCATTTTCAGCCAAATATATACTTTCATGAATCTTCTGATTTCATTCATATTTTCCTTAATTTTCATAAAAATCTAGTGATAAGTTTAACACCATTTTCATGCAACAGGGTCATCTGATGAAAAGGAAGAAGAGTTACAGAATAAAATCAAAGAACAAAATCCATTTCAAAGACTGTAATCAAACTAGAACTGAGCTGTGCCAGACATTCAACAATTTGTCCTCTATTAATTCAAATTCTGCATTAACAGATCAGCTAGAATACTGTTCAGGCCACCCCTATAGCTCAGGTTTGTGACATTTTCTGTGTGCATACTTCAAAAAGCCTAGCAAAGAAAACTGCAGTTACAGGATGAATCCAGTTTTTAAATAAAACACCAGTGAAGTCCAATTTAAGTAAGCACTCTGCTGTTTAGGCTCTTTGGGCATGAGCCAAGAGAGCTGAAAACGAAGTTCAACCATCAAGCTGGGAGATCCCTGATTTTTCTTGTGTAGCTGGGTTGCTGACAGGCTCTGAAGAGATGCTGCACTGGCTCAGCACCCTGGGGTTATTTTTTTGTTCAGTTTCACCACCACTCCTTTTAACTATAACTGCAGATATAAAAATACAACAAATCTGGGATGACTGTCCCCAAAGTACTTGTATTTAGATTTTATCCCAGAGTTTCATAAGCTGTCAGAAAGGAAAATGTATTTAAATACAGATATATTTTAAGAGAAAATCATTAAACATGGACCATTTACCCTCTCATACCTGTTTAAACAGTTGAAGATTAACAGCTGTTTCCAGGAACTGCTTAGTTGTACTGGAACGATGCTTCACAAAACTATTCTCACAGAAAGTTATAGGCTCTCCCTAAAAGATTGAAACAGAAGAAGTTAGGATGGTGAGTATACATATATATTGTAATTCAATCCAAAAATATGTCTGCACCAAATAATTTTATATTTATTCTACCAAGACATGAGAAGATTGATAAATACATTGCTGATTTAGCAGGAAATTATTGAAACACACACCTATTTCATTTTTACACAAAACAAAGACTACAAAGTGAAACACAGTTCTGAAAAAAGTTTGAACATTAACACTTAATACAACAAAATGTATTTTCCCACATGGGAAAAGTGCACAGCCTATAGTTACCAGAACCCTTGGATGATGCAAGAAGATAAACAAGCATTCATTGAAAAGTCAGAGCTTGTTGAAAAAAACTTACTGAAAACAACACTCATTGTAAAAAAAAGAGAGGTCAATGAGAGCATTTATAAACAATCCAACTCATTCCTCTGTTATTCCCAAATTTAATTTAAAATTTTCTGTCTTCTGTGTGTGCAGACCACTGGATGTTCCAGAGGAGCATCTCCCCAATTCTGTGATTCTTGTCCATACTTTGTGATAAGTACTTGAAGCTATTTGGCATAACTGGATAAGTAACAGAAAAAATACGAAATTTGTGTGGTAATCAAGGTACACAATCAGATTTCACCATAAAGCCGAGTGAGATTTCACTCTCACCCAAGTTTACAAAGCCAAAATGATCACCAGGTTAGCAACAACTACCAAAGCTATCAAAGACAGAAGACTTGGAATGCAAAAAAATGCCCCACCTAAATCCATCATTTGAAATTTTACTACCCAGAAGCTACATCTCCAGTACAGTCCCACAGCAGACTAAAAGATACCTCAGCCATTCAGAAGAGGAAAGATCAAAGGCAGCTGCTAAACTGATCTTCACAACAGATCCAACTGGCAGCCACTTTAAAGACAAATTAATTCATGGCCATGATCACCCCATCTTTGTGCTCCCAGCCCTGTTTAACTCCAATGGCAAATGGCACTTCCAGCACTTCCCCATCACTCCAGCTGACTGCAGGGAGGTGCTTCCAGAGCATCACCAAGCACTTTGTCCGTGAGACCTAGGTGAGTTTGCTGGAGCAGCTGTAAATCATTTTCAATTGTTCCTTCCACCTCACCCTTTGTTTTTAAATGGTTCAAGTGTGACCTAAGGGACTGTTGCAGTAAAGCCACTATGATGTCATTTTAAAATCTGTTCTTATACTATCAGAAACTTCCCTCTTTTTGAGTCATTCTTTTCAGACTCAATCTGACTCAGCAAAGTATTTTAGTTCAACAAGTTTTACATACTTACTTCTTTATGGAAGCTCTGATTTTAGAAAAGATCTCTCACTGGAAGAACTAGAAGCTTTACATTCACATAATCCTTGCCCTGTCCCAGGGTAGCTGGCATGCTCTGAGACACATACCCAGCTCAGTACAACACACAACACTGTGTCCACCAAATCTCCACAAGCACCCAAGTTATTCCCCCTACTCATCTCAAAATCACTGGTGAGCACTGTACATATGCAGGACATGCTGGATCTGCCAAACAGCCTGAAATGTTCGTGGTACTTTAAATAGCACTGCCTTCCTGACCCACTTTGCATGAGCTATTCTTGAGCTCCTAAAGACTCTTGTCTTAAGAAGATGACCCCAAGCTACTTAGCAAATCAACGTGCATCAAAACAAATGGAACAGTCTCTAGTGAGACATGGTGGTATAAGACATAGTGCTCCTGAGGGCAGACTCTCTTCTCAGTTCTGTTGTTCTTCCAAAAAATTTCAAGGCAGCAAATTAAAAGAGCTCCCTGTATATACATACATACACACACAAACACATCATATTTATTTAATTATTTGTTGTTGTTGTTACACAAAGAAGGCACTTCTGGAAATACAGAGGCTTTGTGGGACTGCAGCTCTGACTAGATGATGGCTCATGACATGCTAGGAAACACTACATTTAGGACTAAAGAGAGAAAATAATTTCAAAATAAACTATTTAATAAAATAAAAACTAAGGTTATGCTTCCCAGTGCCAGTCTCCCAGTTGTCTTGGGAAAGATGAAACAAGAGAGGTTATCTCCCAGCAGGAGAGAAAACAGGCATGCTTGCTCTCCCCTTTCACACCAGCCAGGGAAGAGAGAGCAGCCAGACAGTTTTCCTGATGGCACTTCTTGTGGTGGAGCCTTCTAAGAGAACACCAGGAAATGATAGTTCAACACACATTTTTAGTGCATGGCTGTGATATTTTCCCAAATACTTTCCTTTAATCACTGGATGTTTCAGATACCTACTAAGAATGCATGCACTGGTACATCTGTTCCCTTATCAGTACAGTTCAGACACAGAATAACCAAAGCTATTTCTTTGCTGAAAATTCATTTAGTTCTATAAGGAGTTCACATCCAAAAGTTGTCCATGTTATTTGAACCTGCTGACTGTGAGACTGATTTAAAATTTTGAGTAGGCTTAAAGCTCCTACCTGTTCAGCACATGAAAATGAGAGAATCTGTTGAAACCTGCAGAAATTCCACATTGAAGGTTTCTCAGGGTATCTTTGGTAACTTTAATGAAATTGCATTAAATAACATGATTAACTCCTAGCTCTTCTATTTGTTCAAGGCTCTCATCAACAAAATTGTTTTTGAATAAAACTTCTACAAAACTTCAAGCCTATTACTTAAAACACGAAGTCTTCCAAAGTGCTATTTAACAAGTAAATTATTGAATCACTATAAACAAAACTAGCTCTCGATGCTCTCATACATAAAGCTTGTAACACTCCCGTTTCTGCAAATACAGCTGACTACCTTTAGAAACTGAGTTTTGGAGGAATGCTGCACTGATATTTAACTACTCGACCATCAACTGGCCCCTGTTGTATTGATCTACAACGTACTTTCAAAACAAGTTCGATCAAAACCCAGTGGGGACCCTGTGCTGAAAAGCAGACAGCTAATACTCACACCAAACAATCTATGCCCAAACATGATATCTATCCTTCTAACAACAGTTGCTATAGAATTTTCTTACCCTTTCATAGCTTGCCACACACAGCAGGAATTTCTTACTCTAAGCTACATTCACATTTTAAGCAAGCTATTTATACAGACCTCAGCGGAACATGAAAACTGAGCTAAAGCAGTGTGATCATTTTAAAAGGAAAGAAAACCCCTAGATTAGAAGGTGTATTTGTGCTTTCTAGATCTAGTGATATTTAATTTGAACAAGAAGTAAAAACACTTTTATTGTAGAAAACACTGCCTCACTTTGGCATGAAAAGACTCACACCATCTATTAGTTCTATTACAACAATTAATATCATTTCATTTTGATATTAAAATTCCTCTTTTTAAAAATCTGTCATGACATTCAGAGGTAAAGGCCAAGGGATAACTGAGCATGCACTATGATTCTTCTCAGGAAGATACCATGTATAAACAAATCTCTCCAAAATGTGTAAATTTCTTGCAATCTGCCAAAAAACCCAAAAAAGATTCAGATATAATGGTATTTCTTACAGTCACAATTATACCCAAAACCAACTCCTACTAACACAGTATCTATATTCAGTAATGGACCACTAACAGTCCTTGAGAAAAATAAAACACTATGGTTTTCAACATGTAAAACAGAATTTTTATGAAAGTCAAATAGTAGTCATAACAGTAGTAATACACAGGGTGGTTCTGGATGAAACACCAATTTATGTCTGCCATTTCATTACTGTTTCTGTATTCTGATGTACTTTTCATATCTAACTCTTGGGGGAAAGGTAAACAAGTCAATGCCCATTTCAAGAGATACCAGTCCTTAAAAGGTTTTGTTTTGAAACTCAATTATAATCATTCATTATCCATCCATGCATCCTCAAATAATTCAGGTGGATTCTGAATTTCAATTTTTTTTCCAATATAAATTTTGTTTATTTATTTTATTTATTGTACTATTTTGATTTATTGTATATTGACTACAACATCTGTTGGACAGCTGATGTCACTGTTTGTCAATACTGGCCCAAAGCATCCAGTTAACGTTCAATTAAAGAGAGGTCTGACAGGTTGTGCCACCTCCACCATGAAGGATATCCTGGCCCTCCCGGAGGTCCTACTGCTGAGCATTGCAGAGCAAGCCATCAGCCTTTGTCCTTCATTTCTTCATTGCTGATGAGTGATGTTACAACCATCATAACTTGAAACAAAGCTATTCTGGATATTTTCTGGATTCATTTGTCTTAACATCAAGAGCTTCAAGGACTTTTTCCCCAAAAGAGGAGAAATTAATCTCTATCATGGTAAATATTTTTATATTCAATATTTTTCAACTCTTCCTTCATTCTCTTATCTACCAGTCCCTCCCCAGACACAGATTACTTTTTTAAGCATTCTTTACATCACGTATTATTTTATTAACTGGCCATATTGTACATGATTTATGAAAAACATGTACTAGTCTTTGCTTTCAGCTGCCCATGTACATGCAGGAAGAACATGTAAAGTAAAATAGTTGGGAAAAACACGGTGTCACATTCCCAACACGATGACAAAATGACACCAACACAAATTCACAACCACCATATTCGTGTCTATGTCCCACCTATGCCTGCAATCCTGAAACACGGAACATGCAGTATTATCCAGGAGAAATCCCCAAATGATGGGATACCAAAAGAAATTAGGAGCAACACAAGGTTCAAGGCCAAGTTGTGAGCACCTAAAGTAAACAATGTCTCAAAATGGATTGCAGTCCTCTATGTGAACCAGACCATATACAAAAGCATTATAATTTACCATGCCACTGATAATACTTTTTTCTGGATTATTTTTTGGTGATTTATTAAATGAAACTGAAGCAATTTTTTCAACATGCCCACCTACCATGTGTGAGGTGGATTCCTTCTGAATTAAACTAAAGCAGAGTTCCAGCTAGTCATGGGTATTCAGTATTCAACACCAGACTAAAATCAGAACCACAATGAAGGTACAAATGCACTCTGTGAATGTCAGGTCCTTAGCACTAGCTGTGCTGTTTTGCTTTACAGATCCACTCCTATTACACAATATTTGCTAATGTAATGTGTAGCATATTAAAAAGTACTCTTAACAGTTATATCAATTTGACACCTTAATTTAGTAATTATTAGATCTGAAAAAAACCTATTTCTACTTTTCTTGGAAACTTTTACTGATTAAGTGTTTTATTATCATTTAATACACACAAAAATTATTACAAACTTTCTCTATTACATGTCATATTTCCTGTCTGTATTAGAGTAGTCAGATTTTCCATATGGTCCTTTGGAGGCCCACGAACTCTCTGCAAGGCCCCTGAAGATTCCCATTTTGCCTTTCACCAATCATTTTTTTCAATAATTGCTAGACGTTTGTCCAAGACATATTGCTATACCAGGGAGAATCTGTGCTGTGCTGCAAACAAACAGTTGCACAGAACGAGTGTTCAGTGTGATGAACAGCGTTTGGAGGGGAGAGAAGTGTTGGATGAGTACAGACACTATTAAAGCTGTTCTTTACTCAAAGTGAATATTAATGACAGTTGTTTCACATTTCAAGTTAAAATCATACAGGACACACTGTTGCAAAGAAAAATAGTTCACTTAGACATGCTTTTCAACTTTCAAGCAATTGATAACTGTCCAAATACATTATTTTATTTTTCACCAGAAGCTTTGCGATCCTCAAAAGTGTACCCCAAAACATCTCAGTTCTTGATTTTGAAAATATGATAAGCTTATTTATAGCAAAAGTATTGCAAATCTATATGGAAAATTTTTTCATTTAAGTATTGCCCCTACAAAATTTTCTACACAAATACTACTTGAGCTCCTGAAAGTATGTAAATAAAGTCCATAGCAGTGCTTTAAATTACCTTATTAGACCTGGCACCACAGACTCCAAAACAAAGGGAAATATTTTTGCAATAGCAGTTATCAAGCTTTGATACTGCTGAAAAATAGGCCTACTACAGTCAAATGTGATTTGATTTTTTTCAGCTTTCCAATTCAGAGGAAAAGGCAAATGCAGAATGAGCTGAATAATCATGTGAAAATCCTCTTAATTCCTACTAATACAGAGCAAATTCAAATTTTCTTTCACAACAAAAATTCTGTGAAATACTGAATTAGTTAAGATTATGTGAACACAGCTCAAAATAACAGTTACAAGGGGTTTTTATTTATTTTTAAATATGCTTTGTCTTTGAACAAGTTGATATCAATCCAAGATATGCTAGTATTTGCCAGCAGACTTCTGCCTGCAAAGATATTCTGAAATAATGTGTCTTTAAAAAAAAATAATCAGGCCACAATGGTTTCATAAATATCTTCTCTTATATGCAATCAGTGGAGCCAAAAAAAGATAAATCTGCAAAAGAAAATAATGCAGAAAGACTTCAAAGGTCATTTTGACAAATGTTTGCCAGTTGAAATGATCCATAGTGCACTGTTTCCAATACAGTGCAAATGTAGATATCTCGGATATGCCAACAGCTAAACTGAAATAAAATGGAAATCAGTTAAAAGGAGAGCTCATTTCAAAAGAGACGCTAACCAGGATGCTAAAGAACTTGCACACTCAGTTCCACAGTTATCAAAACAAAGGACTGACTGACAATTATTTCTGGTCAGAACAGAGCTAAGGACATCAAGCAGACTGACATCCTTCTGTTTGCACATACCCAGTGTAGACTAAGACACCTTTTGACTTAACAGCTCTTCCTGCAAGCTGCCATGAGTTGGCATGGACTAGTGCCCTCACCTTTAGACTAAGGAGCAAATTAGATGCAGGTGGTGGCACTACGGAATAAAGGACAACTATCTGTTTTGTTGAAGTTATCTGCTTTACTGAAACAAGCAGTGTGTTGAAAACCAGTGATTTCTAAAACAGATGCAGCCCTTCCAATATGGAATGGAAAGGGGCTTACCATATCATAAGAGAACTGCTAAACACAGACACCTGAACTAAACCTGTACACAACACTTCATGCCTGCATGGGTTACCCTTCCGCTCAGTAACAGTGGCTCTCAGCAGCACAGACAGCAAAATGCTCATGGCAAAAAGGACTGCCTGGAAGGGAACCACTTGGGGAGAAGGAAGACCCAAGTGCCAAGCTGTATTTTGCAGTTCCCTCCAGAAAAAGCCCTCATCTGGAATTAATTAATGATTATCCTATCCACTTCCATCATGGAATACCATAGATCCTTAGAGTGCTCTTCTCACCCCCAAACAAATATCCACCCATGTTCCACACACGCACCATCTTTACAAACTTGACTCCTCAAGTGAGGACGATTTCTCCTATCAAATATCCATATTTATCTGAATCCATCAGACAGCCAAACACTGTATCCTCGGAATCCAATTCAGCCAATGCCATCTCAGTGCATTTGATCAAATCAACTACTACCAGTAGTTTGCAAGAAAAATAATCTGGACTGATGGACGAAATTATTCTCTAAGTTTTTTCTGATAAATTATTTTATCTCCAACAAGCTCAATATGTGCCACCCTCATTATTTAGAAATTATGAAAGCCCATAAAACATTAATCAACTGACTACCAGCAAAATGTCAGAAATACAGATTCTGAGGTTCTGATGAGATTAAATGGGTTTCATGCCTCCTAAGTGTAATCAAGGTAAGTGTATAATAGAAGAGATGCATGTTTGACTCTATGTATGTGGCTTCTGCTAGGAAAGAAGCTTCTGCCCTCCAACACAGCAAAACCTTTGGGAAAATGATGGAGTCTGAAAGGCACAGCCCCTTCAGTTCTTCACAACATTAAACCAGGTGAGCCGATTGTAAGTAGCTTCATTAATACAATCTGACTTTATACTAAACAGAGAATAAAACTGATAAAACAAGTAAGAAAATAGCTGATGAGTATTTATTTTTCAGTACAATTCACTGTCAAGAGATGGTGGTATCTTCCAATTCCTTAGCACAGAGTAAGATTTAAAACAGCCTGTTCCAGACTGGGATAAAACATTTCAAATTTTCCTTGAGAGAATGAGACCATGCTCTTAAAAATTCAGGGAAAAAAGCAACAGGGAAGCCATCTTACTGGTTTGTATCTCAGTGCATCTCTGTAGGATCCAAAGAGTGCTGCCTGTGCCCGAAGGAAGGCCTTGGCCACTCCGTCGCCCGTAGCTGTCGACTGCTTTTTCAGTTTATTTTTCAAGGCCGAGACCTGCGTGACAGAGTGGAACAGTTAAATTAACACCTCAGAAATTGGTACAGCAAGGTATGAACCCAATCAGCAGGCAAACCAGAGTGTCTATAGGTCAGCCAAAAATTCATCCTCCTCCTTGATAGCTTATCTTTTTAACTGCAAAGAGCACCTGCTGGTCTGTTAATTGAAATGAAGGCAGGGGATGATGGTAGAGTACAAATGCAGATTGGTTTATGCTCTCTTTTTTTTTTTCCCAAGGCCTCTTGACATAAATAAGCTTAATTATTTTACAGTTAAATGCATGTGAGTCACATTTTTGCAGTTTTTTTTTCCAGCATAACATGCATTTACTTGTTTGAATGTAGACAGTTGGATCATTTTTATTTAAGCTATGAAGGTTTATTTTTAAGGACTCTTAATGGTCACTCACTATTCAGTGTCAAGGAGTATCTCTTATTTTAGGTCAAATTCCTATCTTACATCATTTCTCATGCACCATGGGAGTACCTGCTACCACAGTCAAATAGCTGAGAAAGGTTTTCGTAAATTCAGTGTTACACTGCCTCTAGAATTGTCCTTGAAGATAAAACATGTGAAAGGGAAGAAAATAAAAAAAATAATTAGGAAGGGCCTGCAGGTTAAAAGAAAAAAAAAAAGTAAGAAAAAAAGACCATTCTGATTATAGTGGTTGACTTCTTTTAAGGAGGTTTGTCTTTTTTTATTTGGCAAATAACAACCACTGGTTAGACAGAATTAGAGAAAAAAAAAAAAAGGAAAGGGGGAAATTTTAATTTAAATAACTGTTCCTTGGACATACTTTGGAGGAAAATCATATAATTCTGGAATTATTACAAGATACGTGGAATTCTATCCAGATATAGTCTATACACTCCTAATTTCCATCATGAGGGACACCTGGAAAGTAAGTCAACTCTATTTACATAGAATACACATTTCTACATCCCTTTGTATTGCAGCATACCCAACAAAGCATTATTTAAGTCCCTAAATGAAGTAACATTCAGAGTTACTCTTTAAACAGGATATTATAAATACAAATTTATCACCAAAACAGCTTTCATTCTTTTGGAAATATATGCAAGAATGAGTATCTTTTTGTTTCTTTATGCAAGAGTCCTGACTGCTCTTGTAGATGATGATTTTAATTGAAGTGTCAACCTAATTAACAACTAAACTTTGAATAATGCTAATGAGAACTGAACATGGCATCAGAGAAAAGACCAGCTCTACAGGTGATAAACCTTCACAGTAGTGACATTTTCCAGTGTAAAGTCACAGTTACTGTGATCTGATCAAAGAGAGAGACCCCCATTGGGTCCAATTATAACTATAGTTTTGAAAAAAAATTATTGAGTTATGATGTTCATAATCTATGCAGAAAGGCCTTTACAGTATAGGTCTTTTCCCCATAGTTGTGATCTTTTCAATTTATATCCAAGCTCTACAGATCTAGATAAAAGTTTAGAGCCTGATTCGTTTAGCCCATGGAAAGCACACACCAAGGCTCATTTATGGTTTTGCCTTCCACCTCAAAAGGAAAAAAAGTACAAGTCTGAGTACAGCAACTGGTTAAGAAGTTCAAGGCTGAAAAAATAAATGCATGTCTTGGTTTTGTGGTTTGTTTTTTTTTTCTTTTGATCTGTATTGTATGATTATTTTATACTTGTATAAAGTAAGATTTCATTTTGGGGAAAACAAATGCATGCAAGGAAGATCTGCCCACAGACAGTAGCACAGTTTGACTAAAATAAAAGCAATTAACATGAAGTCAAAAAAGAATTGTCAATGTTAAAATTTTGTCTCTGACATGACAGGCAAAGCATCTTCTAAATATAAGGGAGGGAAAAGGTAGAAAAGTATCCACATTCTTTTAAATCTACATTCTTCTAAATTATACCTTATGATTTTGGAGAAATTATGGCAAACGATAAGACAGGGTAAGAGAAGAAAGGGGGTAAAGATAATGCAGAGCAGAGGGATTACATGACCAAGAGAGGAATGTGAAAGAAAAAGGTGTTTTCTATTTTCCTGTGCTCTGGCAGACCCTAAGCACCCTATCGTAAGCTTGATTAACAGGATGCTTTAGGCAGTGTGTTAAAAAGAACACTAGAAAGCAACTAGTCTGCTGCTTGGCTGCCATACCAGTGTGTTACTAGCTCAGCAATATTAAGAGCCTCCAATGGGCTGGCAGTTTGGAGGCAGGGTCTCTGGACAGACGCACATTTTTGTGCTTCTGTCCTGGAGGGAGTTTGAGCCTCAGAAAGGCAATGCTGGAGTTCAAAGAAAGCTCCTCCAACTCCTGCTTCTCTCAGGGGGCAATGCTTAAAGGCAGGAAGAGCTCTATCAGATTATCCTGCAGAAGAACCAGGAGCACAG
The DNA here is from genome assembly GCF_965178545.1 of Coloeus monedula. Taxonomy (NCBI): domain Eukaryota; kingdom Metazoa; phylum Chordata; class Aves; order Passeriformes; family Corvidae; genus Coloeus; species Coloeus monedula. The sequence goes on from NC_138789.1 coordinate 9,400,880, forward strand.
CGCTCTTAAGAAGAAGCCTGCAGAGATCATGTGAGCCACAGCCCTGATTTGCCTGCTGTCCCAAGTGGAACCCTGGCTGCAGCACACTTGAAGTGTCCTTGGGACCAGCTTTGGCTTCCTCCAAGCTGAGGCCAGCAAACAGGCAAGCACAGGACAGTGCTTACTCAGGGCTCAGCCCAGCCACACTTGGCTAGGCTGATGTCAAAATCTCCCTGTCCCACATTTGAATCAAAGGCAGAGTGATAAGAGTGATAAAGCAGTTATTACAGCCAGTAGAGCAGCTATAGGTAAGAGCCAGGGTGCACTGAACTCTTTGGAAAGACTTGGTGCACAGCAGGATTGTGACTGCTGAGATCCATGCACCTCAGACCAAGGAAATGTGAGACCCCTTGGAGTGACATCATTCATAGCACTTAAAATAATTTGAAAGTTACACGATTCTGACACCAAGCCAAAAAAATACCAAGCAGCATCTATATCAAAATCTTTTCCTCATACACATTTTAATCCATCTACCTATTTATGATTAAGAACGCCAAATTTTTTTCTTTGTATCTCTTTTGCAGAAATAAACTTTTACAAAGTTTGAAATTAAAGAACCGCAAACAACAAACTGCAGGGGTTAGAATGCTGTTAAAATTTATTTCTGAAAGACACCAGTGATCGGCTGCAGAAATGGTATTATTAATTTACACTAGAAGCAAACTGTTTTTATCTTCTCCTAGCAACAGCTTCTCATAGGAAGGTGACTTCATTGGACTGCTAAACACTGCCAGTGAAGAGCAATCAGAGCTTCAGGGAAGGTTTAAATCAGTACAATAGTTTTTTGGAGATACAGATGAGACTGATACGTAATTAAGTGCATCTAAAATGTAGAAACATACTGTGTTGGTCATAAAAACAAAAAGTATAATTCATTTAAATGGTCACCATACGGCCTTTCTAGGACTCCTAAAATCTAAATATCTGATAGAAAGGAAACATGACTAATATCTCTTCAGTATCCATGTGAGTAGAAGAATCACATAAAATTTAAAAATAAGTTAATAAGATCACATAGCTATTAACCAAAGCCTTTGTTCCTGCAAAAACTCAAACACACATACAAATTAAAGCACATACAGAAGAATTATATTTGCATACTATTGTTGTCTGAGAAATACAGAAACATGCACTGGAGTTTCAAATGACTATTAGATCTCTGAAAAGAATATATTCAGATATTCCTCTGGTTTCAGCAACACTTGTTATGTTCTAAACTACTTTTTGCTGTTCTCCATCAGATGATACCACTATAAAAGTAAGTAGAAGCTCACTCTCAAAAACAAGAAAGTGCAAGAAGATCACAAAGAAAAGAAAACAAAACCCCTCAAACTAGAGTCTCATATTTAAATCCATATTGCTAGTAAAGGGCTTCTATGTATATTATCTACACACAGAGGATTTAAGCATCTCAGGGAGACCTCCAGCATTTAATCACAATTTCCTCATTTAGACAAAAACAACTACTTAAATGCAAATGTTTTCAAAACTAGTTACACTTTTGGATTTCATATTCTAGTTTCTAAAACTATATCAAAGTTCAACAGAATCTCAGCTCTAAGAATTTGTTCACAATAAACAGTTGCCTCATAACACTGCAAACACTACTGACCACTCCAAGTTTCTAAAATATATTAGTAATATTTTTGGCTATTTTCTGATGGAAAAAAACATCGTAAATTATGCTATTTATATTTTGCAAAAAATCTTTTTAATTGCACTCTTATACATGGACCTTAATTTCTTTATAATACCATTAATCATCATATTTTAAGAAATAATTTGCACTCCCAGTAATTGCTGTATAAAGTAACCAATTTTCTACATGAATTACAGCCTACTTCTCAAATGCTACTTTTAGAACAGTAATGTTCACATGTCAAATTTATGGTGTAAAAATCTTCTGACTTTAGGAATCTCAAAACTAAAGCTCTAAACCCCAGTTTAGATTCTGTATTGCATCACAGTGTATAGGTACCAGGCAGTACAAACACTACACATCTTTCAACAGCTCTGTAGCTTTTGCAGTTGACAACATTTAACAACCACAGAAGATGCTAAAAGCCTCTAAATTCGGTTGTTTTCTGAAGATCATACTTATAAAAGTTCTGCTCAGTCTATGATTTCAAGTCAGTAAGACTTGGTTGCTAAAAGTGATGCTGTCAATTCTGCAAGCTGTTTGGGGAAGTGTTCACATCTGAGCAAAGGAGAAGTCTTTTTGTCAGAGTTGAGTGCAAGCAGGTATTGCAGGGTCAGGCCCAAAATTTATAAATTTCAGTCTATGATCACTAATATTCTTCTAATGTCTGACATTATTAAAGTGCTGATCTCAGTATTATTATATTAGGAAATTTACTCCCAGAGTAGTAGCTCCTTACTTTCTTTTTTTTTTTAATTAAAAAATAATAGACAAATTCACAGTGAAATGATGAAATGTAAAAACAAGCTTTCTTGTCAGAAGAGCGAAAAAAGAGGGGCTTTCCCCCTTCTAAGAAAACAAAGGATTCCTGAAAGTCTTGCCCTGATTTATTCTTCCAATTTTAAATACCTTAGGAGTAGCGGAACTGCTACTGGCATGGTAGTATTTCTAACAGTCAATAAATCTAAAATATTATGTGTGAATATTGGAATGAAGCCATTAAGAAGATTACAGCATGCAACGCAGCAGAGGGTCCTCATGAAAAAAGGACTGGTAATTCAGGACAACTGTGACCACTGACCTTTGAACAGTCAAGACCACTGGTCAGTCTGACAGAATAATAGAGTTCACATGCATAGAAAGTCATCTAGCCTGTAACTATAATTTAAATGCTTAAGTGAATGATTTAAAAATGCCTTTAAATCTCAGTTAATTTATTATACAGTTTATTAGACAATGCCATAGAATAATGTTTCTTTCAATCTTAAATTTATCACGAAAAAATTCACAATCAGAGCATATACACATGGGCAAACCATTAAATACCTATGCTGTGAGGACATCATCAGGCTTATTGATCAAGAAAATAATTACTCTGCTCCCTCTGGACACAAGAAACAGTTTTAGAAAACTTGGAAAATAATGCATTTCTTTTGTTAGACTGTTAACCAACCTGGAATCAATTTTTGAAACGGACAGTAAGACTACAGCTTCTTTTATATTTTCAGTTCTTCATTCTATTTTAATGCCTTTCAGAGGTATTCATTCTATTTTTTCATCAGAAGTTTTACTACTTTTTTATTTATGCTTATGAGGTTTCTCTATATAAGTTAAAATGCTTCACACATGTATCTTTGACATTCCCTTTAACATTTTAAGCCTGACTTACTATTTTGACTCTATACCCCTCTGTCTTATACTTTTTCCCCAAGATATCAGCAGCAAAGGAAGGACAAGCATTTTGTCACCTTGTGAACCAAACACAGCCCCGTGACTTTTGTTTCCAGGTTTTCCTACTATAATTGTATATGCATTCCATCAAAATGTTTAATTTAATTGCCTTACAGATTGAAGTGAAGGAAGAGATGGAATTACTCAAAAGCTTCAGTATAAAATCCTCAAGTTCTGCAAGTATATTTTGCATAGATCACTGTTCTTTTTTGTTCTATATTAGATATGGAAAAGATATTATAAGTCTAGTCTGCAGTCTGTACACTTGGATAACCTACTTTAAGATCTGTAGTAATAACATGCATATATTATGGGAGAAAATACACTTCTAGAAGTATGAAGATGTGTTCCTATTTCCTTCATGCTAGCCTACTTATTTAGAGATCATTTTGATATGCACCTGTGAAACACATAATAAGTACCTCTTTTATTGCACAAAGATCCATTTTGGCTGTTTGAAGGACCTCCAGCTACAACTCCAGTATCTCATGGAATATGATGCCTCATTCTCAATTCGACATCCAGCTATTATTTGGCATACAGACCTTCATAGCATTATAACATCAACCTTATTCACTCAATGGAAGTCCAGTTAAAGTTACTGACACACCAGGAAACAACGCTCTTTTTACTTTGCTTGTTACACTCTTGCATGATAGGGTACAGTTGAAGTTATTGTATATATGTTTGTGCATGTATACATGCATATGTAAATCATAAAACATCACAAAATATACCAATGCAATAATACACATACTAGTGTGAACCACAGAACATCACAATAATTTTTATAGTCTTTTACATTTCTGAACTACAGTTGAGACTGAGTCGAAAGACTGACCAGATGATCTATAAAAAGTCTAGATTTTAACATCATTACAATCAAAGGGGACTGTCATGAATATAATCATCAAGAGTTTGACTTCTATTGTACTAAATATATACAAATTACCAACAATAGCAAAAGACACAGTGTGTCACTATAGGATCTTACTTTTATTACAACAGGGGTTTTTTACTTTTACAATTTCAGAAAATGTAACTCTTTGATTTCATATTTTGATATAAAATTCTTTGTCTTGACAACTATTTGTGATAGCTTGTGCATCTTTAATTAAATAATGAAAACAGTGGTTTCACAGTTATATTCTTTTAGAGCTCTACTGGGAAAAACAAGATAAGTGAATTTTGTGACTATTTAAAATGATATAGAGAGTATGTTCCCCTATAGGCAATAAAAAAAAAAAGGCAAAAAAAAGGGGGGGGCACCCTCTGCAAGATCAAAGTCCAGAAAGAACTGGCACTTAATTTATCATCCTTTACAGACAAAAGACAGCTTTCGTCATTTCAAAAGGATCAGATGTCTTTTATGACAAACTGGGTTTGCAGTTTAATTTACAAATAGAATTCTAAGTAAGCAGTCTTTGCTCTGCCAAAGCAAATGACAAACAGTATAGGTTTTCATTCACGCAGCCCTCAGCAGGATAGAAGAGATTAAAATAAAACTGAAATAATTTAGAGAAAACAAATAAATGTTTCACAAAGTTGAAGAAGATCAAAGCCTGAATTTTCTGACCCCAACTGTACAAGCATTTCTTATTATATTGACCAGTGCCATCAGATCATTAATTAAAAGGAAAGCGCTGGCAGGTGGCAGGGAAGCAGAAGCCGATAATTGGCCCCCTTCTTCTTTTTGCCTTCAAAAACTCTCTCGTTCTTTTGCAAGACATGCCACTAGGCAGACAGAAATGCCTACTTTGTAATATAATGATTAAGATGAGATGAAGAGACTCTTGCGTTTAAAGCAGCTCTGCCTAATGAATGCAGCTAGCTTTATAATTATGATCCTACTTTTACAATAAGGAATATGATGTTCCATTCAACATCTCCTCAACTGTCAAAAAGGTAAAAATCTCAAATACAGGGGTCTGAACTAGGTGCTTTTCACCCCCTTATTCCTTTTATAGCAGTTAGCAAAACGAGGCAAAAATAACTACTAGTAATTCAAGCACCTATATAAGAAAGAAAGAAAGAATGAAATGTCTAAGACTCACCACTTCACCAGGTAGGTTGTTCAGGTCATTAAAAGGGGTTTCTAGAGTGTTTGTGTCAACATTTAGCAAAACCACATCCTCCAGTGATCTATTTTTTACTCTCTGTAAAGAAAAAAAAAAAAAATACTGGAGAAACAATTTACTATGGTGTGCTCCTGAAGTACATTTTTATTATAACGTGCTAAATTACAAATGATGATTTTATACAAAGGACAGTAATGGCAAAAACAACAGTTGGAGTTTTAGATGTAGGATTTGTGAAGTAGATATAGCATTCAGAGTAGCTTTTAAAAATACTTCTTATTCTTCAAACAGTAAGGTTATATTAACAATCTCTGAAATAAATTCCTGAAAACCAAGTTTTACACAGAACACAGTTAAATATATTGGACAAATATATATTGGAAGTAAATATATCTTATAACAACATTTCATTCTTTCAAATTTGTGAAAATCAAAGATGTTAATGATATAATCAGATGAAAATGAGAAAAAACTACCATTATTTGCAGATTTATGTAAGCACCAGGCATGTGATGCCTACTATTACCATAGAAGAATGGATAAAACCCTTTTTCATCCATGTACGTGGCTAGCAGCTAAGAATTAAACAATTTGTTCCTTTCAGGAAAAAGGGATAGAACTCTTTTCTATATGGTCCTACAATAATACATAATAATGCAGGAAATAATTCCTGAAGGAACTGAGTGGCTTCTTTTTCAGAGCAAATCTTTCTGTTCCATTATTTCCTTATTGAATAAGAAAAAACATCCTAGTGAAGATATTATGATCAATGCATGCAGGTCACATGGACCTGATTTCAGAGCACAGAAGGCTGTGCCTGGAGTTAAGAAGTGGAGATGATATAAAAGGCCTTTTTCTGGAAAAACAAAAGTGCTGGTGGCTCAGGAAAGACCCCACCCCATCAGCTTAGCAGATGTGAATTGATCCTTAGAAACTGCTTTAGCTGAAGTGTAAATCAAATAATGTTCTCAAATCAATTATCTACTCTGCGTGATAATCAGATGGCACATGTAGGCTTCACAGTGTAATCAAACGCTTATGGAAAAAGGCAAAACTATTCCATACCCAGCTATTTACTGACCAGTCAGGTGAGTTCTATTGTGTTGATTTACATTCAAATCTGTAAAAGCTACCTCTTGTTTTTTGGCAAAAAAATACAAATTTCTAAATTAATAGTTATGAGTGTTACAGGATGGAGGTCAGACTCAAATTTTCAGAGGGACGGGAGCACAAATTATCCAGGAAATCACAATAATGCTGAAATCTGAGTGATGGTGACTCCAAAATAAATTTTACCTGTTCTCATTATTGGGAAAATCTGTTGCTAAAGTACCAAATGCAGGAAAATAACTATCACTGAGCTACTAATCAGACAAAGAAACAAATCATGACATAGAGCTACATGTCTCCATAAAACACTGCAAAAGTAATATTTCAAAGAGAGACATTTTTTACTTAGTAAAGCATATGAAGCTTAAATTTTGTAATTCTACATGCTAAAATACAGGAATATTTCCTGAAGCACTTCCATTAACAATTTTTTTATGGTGCACACACCTCATGCTTCCCAGTACACTGAAGTGTATATTAAACTTACCTCTATCAAGCTTAAGTGGACGCCAATTAGATAAGGCATTGGTGCACTGAAGAAAAAAAGTGGAAAACATCAAGTTTTAAGTACAACATTAATGGAGTATTTTAAATCTTGGCACATAAGACCCTAGTAAACTGTCACCTGTTTAAGACAGTATTAAATGAACACAGTTGCTACAGGAATTTTTACTTGACAAGGAAAATTTTATTTTATTCTGCAGTAAAAATGACCACAAAATCAATGATGCTGCTCCAAACGATGAGGAATGAGCAAGGAGGCCCCACAGCTTTCATTCACACCTAGTTCCAATAACTGACCACACTGAGCTAACCCAGCAGATGTTCCCAAAGTGGTCTGGTTTTGAAACACCATTCTGGAGAACATGGTCCCAGTTACCATCACCACAATGCAACACAAACATCATGGTTTGGTTCTAAAACCCTTCCCTGGCAAGATTTTGGAAGCTGTATAATATCCTGTTTAACTAGAGAGAATAAACTACTCCTTTCCAACTTGCATAAGACAAGGAACTATATTCTCCAAATAAAACAAATATCCACAGAAAGCCACTGCAGTAAGACCTCCTGCAGTATGCAAGCAAGAAACTGAATTAGTCAGGCTAATTTATCATGGCTTCCTACAATCTTCTGTTCTGGCAACATCTGACCAAGAATATACTCAGTGTCCAGCACTGAAGGAAAAAAAAACTCCAACAATCACCATCAGACACTTGGGTTCTGTGAGATTACTGACAATATGCACTCCAGAGAAGCAAGCAACAGACAGGCTGGTTTTGGCAACTCAGTGGGAAACGAATCACTAATAGACCACACAGAAAAAAAAAAAAAAAAACTAAATAAAAATAACCTCTGAAAAACAAATAAATTTTCAGAGGTAAGATGACTTACAAAGGTACACAAACAACTCAGACACAATTTCTCTCATGGCAATAATTTGATCGTGGATCTGAGCCAGTGGCACTGACTGACTGGAGATTGACTTCCCAAGGATGGGGGAAGGCTTCACTGCATCAGTTCATGTGGTCTCATCCATTTGGTCCCACCTCTGGGACCAGGAGAAGCAATTCTCACCTGCCTACGACTACAGCCCATTTTAGAAAAATCTGTACATCCTATGGATTAGCCAATTGCTCTCATTAACAACGTCCCACGGGAGAGGATCAATGCAAAAATAATCCAAACAAAAACCGACAAACAAAACCAAAAACCCAGCCTGAGCAAGGCTCAAACAAGATTTCATCGTGTTTATGTTATCAAAACATAGGTTTGCTGAAACTGCAAACTGTCATGACTTAAGGTTTTTCTAGGCAATGGGGCTTCCAAAAAGGAAAAGAGGCTTTATTTTCCCACACATCTTTTTCTTAGCCCAATACTGACAAAATTTTAGCACTTCCTGATGACTTCATCCAGGCTACTAAACACAAATTACATGGAGCTGTAAATGAGGGTCACTCCAGAGCAGACACACCTACATATTCAGAGAGGATTTAAACAGCTTTAAACCACTATAATTTTAAGAATGCTTTGTACTATTTAACATATTTAACCAAGCCAGTAAGAATGATCTCGGCTGACATGTAACTGAGAAATCTGCAGCGGAATATGGATCCTCAGGTTCCTCATATCAGGATATCTTAGTGTTCCAAATAATGTGAACAGGAGAAACTACATGGAAAACAAGTGCTATATGATGCATGGATTTTATGCACACTTGTTTTCTCGTACATCGAGACTGTTCCAGTAGCTTCACCATGCCTGTGCTGACTTAAGATAGCTGATGATTTGCTCCATTAATAAACCTGTCATTAAAAAGGGTAGCATGTAGCTCTTTTCTCTACAGAACAAAGCAACAGCTACATCATTTCAATTTTGAAGTTAACAGAATAAAGGTACAAAGCACATCTTGAAAATGGATGAAATAAAAACTGCAGGTATGGAAAGTTAATTTGATCGTTTTCAGCAAAAAGTGAATTTTATTACTGCTGGATTCTGAAGTCTTAACAGCAGAGGACTGTAATATGTACATGAAATGGCTTACTACAATACTACTGGGGGCTGCTATACAGTTTTTCACTTGCTTATGCATGTTATCACCAAAAATATCAATCTATGGTATCATTGCCCAAAATAATTACTACATTATGCAAAACATCCAAGTTAATTCGGAAATAATCGTCCCATTCTCACGGAAACAGGCATATGTATATTCTAATTCAGAAGAGACCAAAGCTCATAAAGACCTATTGCAACTGTAACTTGAATTTTCTAATTGCATTATATTCTTAACAGAGCATCAGTATAACAGATGCTTTATCATGCACAGACAAAACTGGCGTGTATTCTAATATTGGTGATTTAGTTTGCTGAGATATTACACAGAAATGTCATGAAATTAGCTTTCTCCTTTACAAAAATTAATTTTATTCAAACATATAATTATTATATCAATGCTCAAACAATTTTTGTAGAAGTTTTCTTGAAAGCCAGCCACTCACTCTGCTGAGTGCAACAGTCTCCTTTTATTTACTTAAATGTAGAAGAGAAATCAATTTTATATAACAATCTAAAACTCAATTTTTCATTAACTGTGCTGTTATTTGCTCTACAGCTACAATGAATATTCCTTTTACAGCCCAGTATTTTGCTATCTTTTAGAAAAAGAAATTTATTACGTCTCGTTTTTTGGATGGCCATTCCAATTCTCACACTGGAGCTCTCATAATGGCATTCAAGGCTGAGATAAGCTGCATGGGGGTAGAAAACCCTCCTGAGGTCAATAAACAGACACTGTTCACACACACTGGACCTTGGCACTCATGGCCTGGCCAGTCCTGAGGGCGTTACAGTCTGTACTGACCCTCTGGTTCGGGCTACCTCAGCATCATCTCTTACATTAGGTCTAAATCCAGCCTGTTAATCAGGCAGCAGGAGAGAAATTAACAGAGTTTTTTATTAAAAAGGCAAGTGGAAGAATTGAAATATTTTTTAATATAGCTGTGCTTTGCTCAAAGATACATTTTTTCTTTTTTCATGCTTACAAAATGCACCAACTAGGCACTTTATGTAATTTATCAAATTCTAACCCCCACAGAATTATATCATTTATCTTTATGATATTATGAAGGTATTTAGTCCAAGTAATTTTATCTTTGTTTAAAATAGCCTTATTACTACGGAATGAACAAAATTATCAAATTGATATTTTCCTACTTCATATATTTGAATACCATTTCAGAACAACACTAAGAAAATGAGAGTTCATGGGAGACATCCCAGCAAGTCCAAGTGCAACACTGACAATGAAATTTCTAGGTATGAAAATGCATGTTGAGCTAAAAGGAAAAACATCACTTTTATAAAAAGAACTTTGCTTATCAAAATGACATAAAAAAATCAATGTATACAAAATAACTTTTAAATTCTTTTATTGATTTTAATTTGGCATGATCCCGTTGGATGGCAAACTAGATCAGGCCTACCATAAACTTTGACCTCAAGAATTCATCAAGGTTTTTTAACTTGATATATTATATATCTATGAGGAGAACATTTATTTACTGTTAATACACCAGAACATGAGGAAAGCTAAGTAATTTGTGATTTTATTACACTTTTCCAACCTGTCTCACAAAAGAACCATTCAGATCATCAGATAGAGAAATATAAATGCAAAATAATCTGAGTCAAAAGGTTTGAATGATAGTTACTGTGATGAACTCATCAGTTGTGCATTTCTTTTCATGAACTTCATGTTTCCTTTTGAACATTTCTAAAACAGGGAAACTTTTCCTCCACACTATTGTACTACTGTGAAAAAGAAAAAGGGATATAAATGAATTTTACAAGTTTAAGAAGCTCCATGCTTCTTTTTAATGAGTAAAAAAATTCTCAGGCCACAGCACAGTGCTTTAGAATCCCAACTATTATCATCATCACATGGAGCTGTGTACAGCATCTAATATTATTATTTCTGGAAACATTATCTGGGCTTAGAAGGGCAAATTAAAAAATCTTCTAGTATTCAGGACGCACTCTACAGAGTACAGCTTGAAAAAAGATGTTGATCTGCCTTCTGAGAACAGAATTGATGAATGATCTGAGAAATTACAAAGCTTCTGGCAGTAAGCTCAAGTAATACAAAAATTAAAATACACCCAAGTTCTACCCCACCTTGGTGCATTTTATCAAGGGCAGGAGGAGAAACAATTAGGAGAGACTTTCTTCAAATGAAAACTATCGTTAAAGATGAAAGGCTTAGTAAGTAAAGGGAGGAGTTTAAGAACATTGTTTCCTTTTTTAAAACAACAAATAATATACACATTAATTGTAAGAAATACCACAGAAAGAAATATATACCATGGACAAATATTGTGAAATTCAGGAAAAACCATCAAAGGCACTTAAGGAAACAGCAAGAATTTGTTTGAAAACAAAAGTTCAGCAGACTGGGTGGAGTTCAGTGGAACAGCAATATATTAATAGATTTGAGGGGGGGAAAACCCAACCCAAACCAACATAAAGCCCAGCAAACATATAAGCATAATTTATTCCTATGAAGAAAACATAGACTTAGCTTGGTAAGCATCTGGCTGGGTCTCAGGTTTTATATATAATAACAATTGCCAATCTCTAAAACAGCTTGAAATGGTTCATTTTTCCCTAACAGACCCAGAGGGTCTACATAAAGTGAAAATTTCCAGGGATGGATATTCCTGTTTAAACGCTTTAATGGAAACTCTCATTTACTATCTCTGCCACTACTCTGAATAAAAGCAAGTAGTCTTAGCCTGAAATTGTGGAACACAGGCATGTGGAAACATCATCCCCTTGAAGGATCAGAAGTGAATCAAAAAGTGATTCTTGTCCAACTTAAAAATATGCCAAAACCACAAAGTCTGTCATATGAACAGAAACACATCAGGAGAAGCAGAATTCTTATTATAAAAATTCTGGAGTCCCAAAAGGAGTTTTTAAGCTCTTTTGGGAAAGCACTGGCTGGAATCCTGAGCCTGGCTGAGTTAAAATACAAATACTAAATCACTGATGAATACTAACATCTGATTCTGGAAAAAATGATCTTTTTTTTTCTGAATACTTCTATAAGTATCATTTATTTCAACTTAAAATAAAAGCCAACTAAAAGTAAACTGTAACACAGTTGCATTTAAATTATTGAATGAATTCTCTTACCAATAAAACAGAAACAGTTATTACAAACAGGATTCTAAATGCTGCACTGATAGTAATCAGCACTGTAATTCAAGGTACCAATTCAAACACCACATCAAGGCATGCTGGAATATCCCTGTTCAAGTCATCATTTAAGCACTGGCCTAAGTGCTTTCATAAACTGGATCCTGTATGTTCAGTCAAATAAAGAGTTAGTGTTTTCATCACTTACTCAGAATCCTAAGACAGGTAAGAATCTCAGAAATGGGGATAACAGGTTAGCTGTCTTACCAGCAGTAGTCCAGAAGATGTGGAGGAAGCACTGGGATGTAAATATGTTGCCAATACATTGGATATAACAATGCAGCTGACGCATGAACACAAGCAGTTAACTAAAAATAAAAATACACACACAGAATTGGCAACACAAAAAACATGAATAAAAAGAAAATACAAAATCTTAAATAAACTTTTAGACATGCAAGAATCTTAACCTCCCCAAATCACCTACATAATTTTGTAAATAACTCTGAATTGCCAAAACACATCCATGAAGAACTCTGATGTAAATATATAAGCACAACATCTGCAAGAAGTCAGGCTAACAAGTCGAGTTAGCCCTCCCTGATCAGCTATTCCCTTGGAAAAAAGGAAATAATAATGAATTACTTGATGCAGTCATGGTCAAACATGAGTACTGCCATGAACACATAGGGCTGAAGTGCACCCCAGTTTAACTCGGCTCCACTGAGTGGGAAAGACTCAGGGGAGTTTTCTGGTCCTCATTTCTGCTATTTCTAACTGGAAGTGGTCTGAAGCTGCATGAAGAGACAGAACAGCAGCAAACTCAGAAGCAGGATTAACTCCTGTTTGTGTCACTATCTTGATTTCCAAACGATCTTTAAAAAAAAAATCTGAAGTGAATATTCCCTGTAACAGAAAAGCAACTTTATTACAATTTTCCAAAACTCCCTTCCCAAAGCAGAGACTTCCAAGCCTGACACAAGGATCATGGAAAATGAAGGACTCCTTGGCCAAGAAAGGAGGTGCTACAAACTGCTTGCCACTCAAAATGGACATATCTGGTTTTCTAAAGCAAACAAAAAACCACCATAAGCTCCACTTTACCCCACAACAACCAAAAATTAACTATGGAATTTATACAAAATGGGGCCAAGTCCATTCCACAAGTGAACAAAATCATCTGTAATATGTAAAGAATTCAAATTTGATCTATCTTTGCTGTCAGGGAGTCTCTCAAATTTTGTTATTTTATTATTCAGGCACAGAGTTACAACAAAATGAGAAAAAAATCGAGACTGTGTTCAAAAGAAGGTAGCTTCTATCCATCACAAACCTCATTTTAAAAGGGAAAAAGATTTTTAAAGCAAGTGCCCCCCTTACAAGTTACCAAGCTGATGGAAAAGATGAGGCTGTCCTAATGTTTTATATCACAACAAAATTACTACCTGAGTTTAACTTGATAATAGCACTGGCTATTAGACATGAACTTTCACAGTAACAAAGCAAGAGCTAAAAATAAAATGTAAATTCTGCCCATACAGCAAGTGCTAAAACATTATGGATTTTTACATGGAAAAAAACCAACCCTCTTTGTGGAACAGATCAGTCGTTAAAGCATTCACACCCGGGCTGTCTTGGACATTTAGACTTGTAAATAAAAATTACACTACAATTTTGTACATGTATTTTTACACTAAAAATGAAAAAAGCAGTTATAAGACCATTGCAGCAGAAATCACAGACAACTACAACTTGTGCAGCCTAGTTTGCTCAGCACTCAGATTAATATAACACGATTAAATATGGAAAAGAAGAGGGTCTGAAAGCTCCTGAGGGATATCATTAGGGCAAATTGCCAAAGAATGAAACATGAGCCAGTCAGGAGAGTCTGGAAGCTGCAGTGGTACCAAGGGACTTGAATGTTCGACAGTTGGAGCTTCAGTAATGTGTGAACTGCAGGTTAAGGTATCAGGAGACTCTGTTCACTGACACACAGAATGTCACTATTGACCAGCGAGCTGCCCGAGCCTGACAGCTACACTGCAGAAAGCCAAGGATATCATAATTCCCCATTTAAACTCTTCCTTTCAGATTAACATCTCCTTTCTTAGCCTTACACCACACCTCTGCAATTACTCTCATTTTAGACTTACAATAATAGCTATTTTAATAATTACTGCATGGTTACTAAGAATTGATTTGAGGGAAGAAATACATGAGTACCTTATTCCTCTTCTACGCAGTGGGATTTATGAGGTTTATTTCCATATTATCCCTCTCTGTAGTTTAACTAACACTACTGATAGCACAGTCCAGCACAGCATTGTGTTTTTTGCTCTTTCACTCAGAATGGACATGGAATTACTAATTAGCATGTCCACATACATACTATTGTAAACAGTATATAAATTTCAAACTACAACAACCTATACAAAAATCAGCATTTCATGTATTTCAATGAGAGGCTGAAAAAAAGCTGAGCATACAGTTATACAGGATATCCCCTGATGTATACAGTCGCCTCCTCCTCCTCTTAATAGGCATTCTTAAATTATGAATTAAGATGACTATACCATTTGCATGAAGAAATTTCCCTATCTTATGCATATGTCTATTATATTTTAACTCTCACTTTAACAGAGGAAGTGTGCAATTCCTTAAAAACATCTGAAGTTTTATTAGCTCATTTTATGATCTGTATTTTAGTGTGACACTCACACTAGCATCTGTTTAACATTTATAATTTTTTTAATCTACTAAATTTTATTATTTCTAGCAGGAAAGGTAAAGATTTTATTAGCTACACATCAAGCTTTTGTTGTACTGCTCCTTGCTTTTCTATTTAACATCATCTTAATGTAAGATCTTATTTTAACATTTCCCTCTATGCTGCTGCAGTAGATTTCCAAAAATTTTAGTATGCCATCAACATGTTTTATAGTTTCCTGTTGTATACAGGCTGTAACACAAGCAGCTATGGGATTGTGCTGCTCTTCAAACTGTGTGACATTTTAATATTCCGCCAACTCTGCCTTTAAGCAAATACTGATGAGATAATTACAGAGTTCAGATTAACATTTCCAAACTTTCTGGAAAAAAATCTCTTTTTTGCTTTTTGTACTGTTTCAACAGTGACTGCATTTCTCAAATGCATTGGTTATTTAAACAACCTTCCTCTTTAACTGACACATCTGCTCCACTGAACAGAAGGGATATGGCTGTGAACCCTGGAATAATGCTGCACTTCTTAAGGAACCAGGCAGCTCAAGAGCTCTGAAAAGCCAGGCACCAGTTAGAACTCGACCACTTACATCAGAACCCTACAAAGGACACCAGATCTGAGGGTGTCCAACAGCATCTGTGCTTGGGAGCAGAGCCCAGCAGCACCTGCCAAAGGCTGCAGGAGGAGATCCTCAAACAGAGCACACAGCACAAGCTCCCAGGCAAAGAAATGAGAGTCTGTTGCTTGACCAAGTGGGGATATCTTGTGCAGAAAACAATTCCTTACACTATTTAGGGACAAAGGCATCTCTCTGGAGTCCGACAATTGACTGCTATCTATTCTGAAAGGAATTATCCTTTAAAAAAATAATTGTAAGGAAAGATACGTCATAGATCAGGAAAAACTCATTTTCAAAACGGGTACACATTCTCCTAAATTATCTTGAAGTTGTCTTCAGTAGACATTCTCCCAAATTATCTTGAAGTTGTCCTCAAGACTGTGTACAACCCTACTTATTTTTCCACTGACAACTGGAGATAAACATCAACTGTGAACTGTAATTCCTTTTAAAGGTAAGTTTTATATAAAAAGGCAAAATCCCTCTGTCCAACAAAATTTGCTGTGTGTTTATGTATACACACACATAGATCACTGCACAACTCTGCAATTTGCTAAAAAATCTTAAATTGTAGCAGAGAAGTGCTGCAGAACCTAGTTTCTGCAAATCTCATAATTTATTACCTGGTTTGAGGCAACAAATGATGTTGAGACATCCCGCTGTAGTTCAGTGAACTAGAAAAGACCTATTAGAGTTGTGTTTCTATCCATAAAAAATGGGTAGGCAATTTCTAAGTAAACCCATTTGCCAACATTGAACGGAACCTTTAACATTTTTGCGTCCATCAATTTTAATTTTTAGACTGTTTTTTTCCATGTCAAATAATGTCTTTCAGTTAAACAACTTTTATGTTCAAGAACAAATCTAACTATATTCCTAAAATTGGTTTAAATAATTTGTTTTTAAAGTACATGAACAGCAGGAGTCAATCAATTTGAATTAGTTAAAAGTAAAATTTCAGTGTTCAACCCTCTAACAAATGAACACATCTAATTTGAAATCTCTTACATTTGCACTGGACATGAGAAGAAGCTTTATGTCTCATTCCATCAGTAATAGGTTTACTGATAGTACTGAGTACAACTGAAAGTTTCAGTCTGTTTCTGATCTCTCCTGATAAGATGCTGCAGCCAGAATCAACATGTGAGCTTTCATATACTGCAAGGAAAGTAATTGCTGTTTTCTCCAGTGTTCTGCAGTGATTCTGGTAAAATAATCTTTATCTCTGCCCCTGCAAAAAACCATTCTGAAAATAGTCTCTCCAAATAGTGGGAGACCACATTACAGAGTTCGTTAGCAAAATTCATTATTGGGGGACAGAAAATTGATTGCTACCAAATCTCTACAAGACTGAAGTAATGTCCAAATTCTTCCTACCTCATGGCAATAAGCAGACAGTTGAGAAGGATGTTGTTCAAAAGCTATGCACTGATGAACATGAACAGCCAGGAGAAGTTTTAGTTCAAGGCTTCATCAAAGCAGGTTTACCTGCTCCTGGGAACACAGAGTGCAGCTCCTCCCCTCCCTCACATGGATGCAGTAATTCTGATGTGTGTATCTGCTACCCCAATGCTCACTTCTACCAATGAATCTTTCTGCTCTGTATTTCAAGGGGATCGGTCCCTTTTTGTTATCTTTTTTCCTTTTCCTCATTTTAGCTTTTGCCAAAACACTGTGACATGTCTAGAGCCACTCTACTTCAGCTGAAACACTTTCTGCAGACTCACAGACAATGCTTATTTGATACCTAATATTCACATAATTTCGATGAGTAACAAGAAAATACCTGTATCCTGCACAAAAGTTACCTGGCAGTTTCTACCTATATAAATTACTTTCTTCAAAGCCTGTTCTATAGTCAAAGGTAAAAAGAGAGGAAGAGCATAGGTAGCAAGATTTGCACACATTGCAATGCACAAACTAGAAAGACAGAAACTGATTAGCAGAATCTTGTCAGAAAGCCAAAAACAGCAACAGAAGTTAAACAAATGCTAAAGTAAAATTAACCTGTGATTCTGTACAACCTTTCAAAATCTACTGTAAGCAACTAAAGAACTACTGTGATAAAACCATTTCCTGAAAAATCATCAAACACTGTCAATCTCTGTCAACACCATGTCCAGAAACGGGTGCTGGTGTGCTCTCTCCCTCCTCCCTCACAGTCCCAACGGGCCAAAGAACTGCTTCCCTCCCACTGCCTTGACCACACATATGTTGAAAGATGCCCAAGATTCTGTGTAGTTTTGTTATCTCATCTACTCATTAATACCTACAGCAATAAACTGTAGGGGATGGGTCACTGTTTTACCACAATTACAGCAGGTACCATCAGCCTGGACCAACCCTTGCTGCTCCTACCCCAACACTCTCAGTTCACAAGAATTACTGAGAAATCACTATGTGCTTCCTGAAAGGGGAACAGTCGTACAGGTGAAAGGAAGCCTCTCCTCTACGTTATTACAACTCATAAGACAACCAACTTCAGAGGGGCAAACATATCTAAAACTTGTTGGATTGAGAATGAGATCAGGCCCCAAACCCATAACAGATGCTTAACATTTGTGGAGACCTACCTTTCCATCCACTTCTTGAACAGGGGGCAGGGCAGGGAAAGATTGCTGGGGAGTAAAGTGCAAAGGGAGCTCTTGCTTTTGCCAGTTTACAAGAGAGCATAAATCTATTCCCAGCTCTAAAGATTAAACACTCAGACTAAATGATAAACTAGCCCATTCTGATGGCATTGGTGAGAAATCAGTGAGGAAAAAAATTAGCAACAAAAGAGAACAGAATATATTGCCCAAGCCATGATATGCAAAGTCACTTCCATGTAATTCTTTAATTTAGCTCCTGGCTAATCATTTTCCATCTGTCATCCCCATAATCTTTAGGAAGAAAAAGAAGGAGGACCTTAAATGAGCCATAATGCATTTTCCTCCTGTTGGCAAGATGAAAACCCAGCTCTCCTCTCTCACAGAGGGAGAGAGAAAGGGAAATATATTTCCAGTTCACAGATGAAATTTTTAATTTTTTTCCTTGTAAAAATTAAAGATGAAAAAGAAAACACTTATATAAAAAACTTATTTTCTCCTGGAATTGCAGCTGGGTTTTTTAGGATTATTCACTTCCTTTTATCATTCTTTCTGGGGAAAGGAAAGGGAAGAGATGAGTGTTATTCATGATTTTGACAGCGCTTCATATACAATCAATTTCATTCTTTTCTTGCAATTCTTGATTCACAAAGCAGCATTATGGCATCATTCTTGTGCATTAGTTTGGAAGAGAAAAGAGAAGGCTGCAGACACGGCTTGTTCCTTGCCTATGGCTCCAGGAGTGACATGTTTCCCAATAACTGAAGCTGAGCAGAAAATAGAATTGAAGTGGTAGTAGACAGGTGAGTGCTCAACAAGGAATACCACTGACATACTGTGCCTACACCAGGGACCTACAGGCGCTTTTACAGAAAATCAGAGGTATCTATATAACAAAGTAGGTGTGGGTGCAGAGAAAAAATATGTAACTTCATTCAGTTACTCAATATTTTCATACCAGAAAGGGTTTTTTGTATTTTTTATAGGTTGAAAAGGGAACTCTTGGAAGTTAATCATCAGGTTTTATCCCTAACACGTTAGAGATCAGGTTAACTAACATGCCTCTTATGATACTCATTTATCCTATAATAAACTAACTATGCTTCTTTAAATCATCTGTTCAAAAATTGCAGTTTCCTCACATTTCTTCATTTCATCTCTGTATGTTCTTGATTTGTTTATTACCATCTTGACATTCATTTATTCCCTAACTTCTTTATCTCTGCCTTAATCACAAAAACACAGAACACTACAAGCATTCACACCTTCATGTCCCTTTTCCTGACCATCTCCTGACACATCCTTTCCTTCCTCCTTTATTTTATAATCTGTCTCTACGGAGGAAGAGCTACCCTCCCATAAAATGAGGCGGTTCTGCAAACATTTCCCACCTCTGACAGGAGAGCTTCCAGGAAAATCATTTCTGATTAACATTTCCTCCTCCAAAGGAACTCCATGGCATGTTCTTCTGCCATACACTAAGAAGCAGCAGGGAAAAACTTCCTTGTGAATGGCTGACAGGCAACTTACTGTAGCAAGAGTAGAGATAACCACCAATGATGCTATAGCTCATCTTATCATTGGTGAATTTAGGAAAAAAAGAGTGATAAAGCAGTAGCAAGTGTGAAAAGGGGAAATCTTGCCATACCAGCACACCAGAACGAGGGCTGGTATTGCACTCATGTACCCTTCAGCAACCCTTCACCACTTCTTTTGCTTCACACGACCACCAAATGACTTCACTGGTACTTATTGGAGGGGGTGAGACAGTTCTGCTCAACAGAATAGGGACTCTTTCCCTTTCAGTTCCCCTTCAGCCCAGCCACAAAGGACTCAGTTCCTAAAGGCTTCTCTCAGAGCGCTTACGCCCACAGCAGTGCCTGCACTGGCTCTGCACAGCGTTTTTTTCCCTCAGTTTCTACTGAATTGCCAAATCTCATGTGAACTGGAGAAAGAAACAACTTTGCCCCAGTTTAACTCAATCTTGGAACTTTCTTTTTTCCTGCAAGTGCTAGTAAGTAAAAAATTAAATTCTGAAACTAATTTGTAGATCTGTCTTTCTGCCTACGTGCCTTTTTTCTTTTACTGTGTGGATTTTTGAGGTTTGGGATTTTTAAATTTTTTTTATAAAACCCAGCAATGAAGTTTTTCATGTTTTACACAGATGGCAGGTAATAGCAATTTTCAACTATTTATTGGCTCTCCCCCCCACTCTCATTAAAAGATGATTTTTTAACAACACATTTCAATTTCTTTTCACAAATTTTTTCAGCAATTATTTCTCCTAATATTATGCTGTGGCAATGGGAAAACTATTCTAAACTTCAAGACTGAGAGAGCTTTCCAGATGTGGCTGTATATCCTAATTCCACTGTATTCCATATTGACATCCCACAGCCTCATTGCTGGAAGTGTGCTCCCTACAGGTGTCCCAATGGGAACTTAACTGCACCTACAACAGTTTACACCCCTGCCCAGTTTATCTTAGACTGCTTACACCTGAACTAAAAAAAAAAAAAAAAAAAAAAAAAAAAAAAAAAAAAAAAAAAAAAATTTAACGCCACTTGTCGTTTACTTCCAGACCAAATGGCCCAACTGAGGCTATATTCCAAAATTAATTCTAATTATGCTTCTGGGAGCACAGCGAGTATCAGCAGAATATCCATTCTGCCACGCAAGTTAATGATAAATTCCCATCCATTTCTTGACTTTTAAGAACTAAATTTAGCCCTTGAACATCTCCAGGTCACATGAATTTGAGATACGAATTAAATTTTAAATCTGTAGTATTTTTACTGAGCAACTATGTATAGTGTGACAAGTGCTGAACAAGACTAATGAGGCAAAGAGAATAAAGCCAATACTCAGTCCAACTCACTGAGGGCAACTGTAGAAAGCTCTCTTTGCATGGAAGCAACAGTAAAAGTGATTCCACAAATGTATGTGTGTAAATTTATATTCAGCGCTCCTTCACCACCAAAACAAATCTGTATCTTCTATTGACATACATGTCTGTTTATGTAGGGCTACCAAAGAAACCCAGAGCCAGCACCAAGCAGAACTTGTACGCACCTGCTCTGAGACACATCAGGCTTGTATTACCCGAAACAAATACTGGTCAAAGTGGAGCTAACACTTAGACATTTGCTTTAAAGTGTAGCATCCCTTCCACCTGCCAGCGCCGGCCGCAGACGATCCCATCTAGTTAGCATATTACTGACAGGCTGATGAGAAAGCTCCTGTCAGACACTGGCCAGGCGGGTGTTGGAGATGAACACACAGCCCCAGCTGACTAGTTAGGGAGAGACTGCAGAGGTACAATTACAGAGGCATATGACAAGCTTTCATGCTTGAGTGACTTGAGAACCGATGACATGGCTTTAAACAGCAATCCTTCCTACCTCCGGTCACAAAACAGCAATAAGTCAACTGATGCACTGTTGTAAAATCATGATTTATTCCTTTGCTTTGAATACATGAGAGTGTGGTATGATGTTCTGGTAGACTACCACAGCAGGTGCACTTGGGGCCAAAACATCTAGGGCCTGCCTCCAGCATGCATAAAATCAATGCTGTAGTTCAGCCTTCGTGGAAAATCCAACCCCAGTGCTTTAATAATTTATAGAAAGACTGAATTAAAAAGTTATTTGTACTGAAACTCATACAGCTCCATGCAACTAATAAGAATACATGCAGATGCAGTGACGTGGGAGAAAACAGTGCTGGGCAAGAACGTACAGCATGACATTTAGGAAAGGTCTTCCTTTTGCTGCTAAAGTGAAATAACTAACAGCCACCTCTGTCAATAGATCAATCCCTTTGTTTCATTCATCCTTTCGCTTAATCCAAAGCCATATATTTTGTTTCTCTTTCATAGTTTACTGTTCAAAAGCCAGAAATGGTAATTTTTTTGCTACAAACAGATCTTACAGAGCACAATCCTCAGGCTAGCTGAATCCATCTCGCTCTAACACTAAGCCTGAAGCAAGCTGTGAGGTTGGTGATAATCACATTATTAAAGTGGTTGGAAAGTCAAGCTAATAAAAGAACCAACAGTTCGGGCAAATAATGACCCAGAAGCTACAAGAGAACGGAGTGGTGGGAAGTTTCCACTCATATCTTGGTAGTAATTGGAAGGACTAGAAGACAAATATCTACACCAAATGAGTTTTTAAAGGGGATAAACCCACAGAAAACCAGTTTCAAGGAAGATGCAAAGAAAATATAACAACTGTAAAAATCTGAAGATGCACATAAAACAAAGCCTGCTTGGCTAAAATAAAATATATACTGGAACACTCTCAAGATGGTTCTTTTTTTCCTGTTTTGGTTTGTTTTTTTTTTTTTTTTAATTAAAAAACTCTACTGGGCAGCTTAAAACAGGCAACCTTCTTTTATTTTTTCCTCTACAGTAAACCCTTTTTAATATACCATCATTTCCCCCCTTCTTTTTTCCATACTAGGACTGATTCTTTACTTGATTATAGTGACAGTATGAAATTAATAGGGCAGAAATGGTAGACAAAGAATTCCTGAACATAAGTAAGGGCAGCCTTCCATTCCTGGCCCCCACAAGAAGGGCGAGGAGAAAGCGAACAAGGCCTTGAATTATGCCTTTTGTTATCAGTCACTGCCCTGAGATAGTGAACCAAAACAGAGCTGATAACTTGAAGGTGACATCACATCCCAGTCTTCATGAACTGACATAAACACTTCATATTCAGTAAACCCAAAAGATAAGGCACAACTCCCTTAACAGAAAGTTGTGCTTGATTGCACTATTTTTGAACAATTAATCTTTTCAAGTATCAAGCTGTAATTTAGGAATATTAAAACACCACCTTTGCAACAGAAAGTACCAGTCTGCTGCACTTTGGATGCAACAGTAAAACAGCACAAAGCCTGCAAAGGCTAACGTCCAAACAGACTCCATTTGCTTGCTGTATTACATCAAGCAATCCCCATTTTAAAGAAGAAATATCTTATGCCAAAAACACATTTAATCATTCCTGGCAATTCAATTAAATTCTTATAGGCAATACTGGAAAGTGTTTCATTAACTTTTTTTAACTATATTGCTCTGTAAAGAAGCAAGCCATGCATCACTCCTGTTCTGTTCCTGAAAGAGATGAGCAGGCAGCACTTCTGTGAACTGAAGCTTTTAATAAGCTAAGTCTACTTTTCTGTTTTATCAGAACTCACTACTGCAAATGAAAATTAACCAATCCTGTATAAAAAGTGGATCCAACATCATGTGGCAGTAATTTTGTATAGCCATGACTTAAGTAATGCTAGGAGACTGAAAAACCAACTAGAAAGAAAGTGAAGCTGGTGTGCTGTCTCATTTTGGATTTGACCTGCAAGCCACTATTTACATTCACAGCTTGGGGACACTCCAGGATGTCCAAACACCACTACAAACATCTGGAAAGTGACATGAATTATTTTCAAGTGAAGACATAGGCAAGATGGCTATTAATTCATTAAAAGGTTAGGAATAAACAGCTGAACTGTAAACAAAGTGGAAATTTCTCACAACCAAAATATTCTATCTGTTGTTCTGTAATGACTTCCAAAAAGGAATTTGATCATGTAAATAAGGTAGTCTAGATCAGCACAGTCTAATTCTGGTGCTTCCTCATGGCTTGTCACATCATAGCAATAGACACCAGCTGGGATGTTCAGCCTAACAAAAACAAGTCTTAAACAGATCCAAATGTAGGCTGAGAGTACAATTCTAAATTGTGTCAAGCAGACAGACACGTGCTCACCTGCAGAATGAATCTTCCATGGGCTCAGAGCTGCCATCATGATTCCTATCTCCTCTCTACTGAAGCAGTAAAACAAGGTTGACTGGGGCATCATTGGAGCTGAGTTTTTTAAATGGTGTATTTCTTCCCCCCCCCCCCTTTTTTTTTCCCCCCTTAAATATAGCAAGCAGTGTTTCAGACTGGCAAAGTGAAAAAAAATTCTGATTCCCCAGTTTTGCTACATCATGTGAGCTTCTGCTAAAACAGATTCTTTGAAAGAGCTTTCCCTTCAAAATCTATTTGCCCATTCAGGTCTTACTACTGTGTTGTAAAGCACAATTCTTGCCCTAGCCATTTCAGGAAGGGAAGAGGGAGCATGGAGAGGGGAAAAAAACCCCTCTAATAAAATACAGAAAATTCCTAGGAAAAAGTAAAATCTTTGGTTGTTAAAAATATATCAGAAACTAGTAATGTGAAGATTGTTTAAATTCATTTAGTATTTATTGTGCTGGCTTTCCGTTGTTCACATGGCCTCTGCTTGTATGACCCCGTGTTTGCTTCACTGCAGTTCCCAGGACTGACTTAGCTCCACACCCTGCAGAGCACAGGGCAAGTGCTGCCTCTGTGCACTGCCCTAACTGCAGTGCTGGTCACAGATCCAGGGACCCAACACCGTGGTGTTTAAAAAATAATAAGGAAATTATATAATCACTACTACAACCTGCAGTTGTAAAACCTGTCAGCCCTCTATGGCAATTCTGAATCTTCTCTAGCTTCAATTTACTTTGGACTCAAAAAAATTGAAAGGAGTTTTATCCACTATTTATAATCAGAGAATTCTCACTCCTTACAGCACTTGCAAGTCTTTGAAAATAGTAATTTTTAGTACTATATCCAACCTTGTACCCATGTGTTCATTTCTTTGGTAGTGCAATTACCAGTGTTCAGAAACACAGAATTGATTTTCCACCACAGACAGCATATCAAGCAAAATGTTTTACGCATCATTCTTCAAAAAAATTAAGGTAACAGTGCTTAATAAGCTAAAGATTCTGTGTAAGAATTATACTCTATGATTAAAACTTGGTTATAAAGTGACAGTCTTGTACTGATGCAAAAACTGACTTGGGAGTGTTCTCAAAATACAGGGGATTTTAAAAACCTGTAAGATTCTGTGAAGAGTAAAATAAAATGGCATCTGAATATTTAGGTATACTTTCCAAACAAAATGCAAAATGCAGTCTAAGAAGGCATAAGAGGGGGGAAAAAAATTTTAATGTGAGCAGCAGCTTAAAACCTTTAATTAAAAAACCGCTATTTTGAGTTGTACGTTATTGACAGTCTGAAGAGCTGCTCCAAATCAGAGATATTACAGTGTGCACTCCCAAACCACTCTAACAAAGATGAATCTACCTATTACCAGGTTAGGATAGCAGCTATTATTAGGCACCCTTGATTTCTTTCAAGTAGCTCCAATGGAATAAGCCACAAGTGAATAATAAAGATCTTATAATAGCCCTTAAGAATTCTTTTTAGGTTAGAAGGCACAAAAATGAACTTGGGAGAGTTAAAGAACTCTCATCTCCCGATAAGAAAAATAATTAACCTGACTTAATGTATCTGAGTAGGTCTTACATAAATCAGACTTTTGTACTTCAAGAGCCAGACTAAAACCATATATTAGAAGAGTATGTAGATATTGTCTTTTAAGTACACATGGAACATATCTAAAACCACAAAGGTCTGCAGGTCATTTTGTGAAATGTTCAATATATCCTACTTAAAAGGAGATGTGTGAAGTACTTACAGTGCTTAGTTTGCTGGAGGTAATAATGATTCGTCTCTCATGCAACATACTGGCATAAAGTTGCAGCATGTTGTTCACATCCACAGCAACAAAATATTCAGTGAGGTTTCTCTGTTTAAATAAAAAAGAAGTTAATAATATAGCAACAGTAGTAGCTAAGTGGAACATTTGATATACATTACTTGTGAACATTTTTGTCAAATTAGTAGGTGGGGAAAAAAAACAAACCCCAAACTATTAATGAAATCCCTTTCCACCAAAACTTGTGCACTTTAAAAATAATTAATTGGGTTTTAAAGCAAATGAAAAGTTAACTGTGGTGTAAGCTATTAATATTTCACTCATTTCATTATGCTTGTGACTTAGATTTGCCCTTTTGTTTTCTCAAATTGGAAAGATTATGAGATTGGTTATTATACCAATATCCCCATATGCTTTTAAGGTGACCATTACTTCCAACTCAGGAAGGGATCTTCCACCACTGTGATAACTGGTCTGTCACAGCTACAGTAATAAAACTGCTACTTAGCCAGGATCTCCCAAAGTCAACACATTTTATTCCATTTCAAGTACAGCAAAACAGCTTGTTGAACAACATCAAGCTTTTGCTTGAGCTGTATGTGCCATGATATCAAACGTCCAGCAGAACTGGTGGAAAGTACTGGGTTCTTCCTGCAGCCACCCTTTTCACCCCTGTAAGAATCCTGCTGTGGGGTTTAATCAGAGGCAAAGCCACCAGCACCTCCCATTAATAGTTCAGACATCAGAAAAGTGGGGGCAAAAGAGAAAAGGGTGGGGGGATCTCTGTGTTCCAGCTGAATGTAACAGTTATTCCTGCAGGGCACAGTGCCAGAGAGACACAGGTTCTGAATAAGCTAAAATAGCTAGCAGCAAAAACGCCTGGAAAACAGCAAATTTTTGTAAACAGTGGAGAACATGTATGAAAATATACTAATACAGCCCCCAATATGCAAAATATTTAATTTCACATATTCATTCTCATATCTGCAACCAGAACTCCTGTTCATCTGTTCTCAGGGACAACAATGTCACTGAATGTTCATGTAGGAGGTCTATCAAGGACAGGCCCTAGCAGAAGGACAGACATCAACAGTGGAATTGTACACTAACATTCTATTCTATTCTATTCTGGATGTGGCCAACACACAACAGTAAGGCCTCCCAGCCCTGAAAAAAAAGCCAGGGCAAGATGAGTAGGAAAAGCTTCAGAGTGGAGTGACTTCCCTTTTGGATATATTGCAACATTAAACAAAACAAAACAAAACCACAAAAAAAACCCAAAACAAAACAAAACAAAAACAAAAACCACAAAAAAACCCCCCAAAGAAATTGAAAAGACAAAGAAAGATCCAACAGCCAATCTAGCTTCATGCAAATTCATAAACCCATTATTAATTTCAAGACATGAAGTAATAGAGTTATTCTTGGTCCATGTTGCATAGAATTTTTGGAAGAGATAAAAACCAGAGCTTTAAGGCTACAAACACTCAGTTTTGGAAAAAACCCTCTGGTCTTTCAAGTGCTACTTTTAAGGGGTTGTCAGAGGCTGATGCACCATGAGAATTTGAGTCCAGTTTATCTTAGACACCCTCCAACACTGCAGTTGATAATGGTGTGCTGATTCCTTGCTGAAAAAGCTGTGGTAAAAAACAGTTCATAATCTTGTACAGACCAATTTGTCTTTGGGAGACAGTCACAGTTATTTCTCTGTTACATTTGAAAAGCTACTGCCCCTGAAATACGTGAACCTTAAAACAAAAGGTAAAAAAATTCATTTTATGGCCAGTTTACTGTAATTATCTCACCTCTTCACTCCTTGCATGTTCTAGCTCTCCATTAGTACCTTACTATTTTGATTCACACTGAAAGGATGAGACTTCTATTAATGCAGTAAAAAATAATTATAGGAAGGCAGCTAAAAATTACTTTGTCTTTCTCAAACAAAAAAAATAAATCTACAGTGGCATCATTGCAAGATCCTCCATCAGCCACAGGTCCAGATAGATGCTTTCCCATATTTTCTTCAATTTGAGCCCATAACACACCTTCTAGACTCCAAAACTATGTTCTATTAGAACCTCAAACAGTAAGTTAAGAGATTCCTTAAAAACAGAGGCATTCAAAACATAAGGTAAAACAGATGAAGACATAAATTTAAAAAACTAAGCCCTGTCCTGCCCAATGAGCCCTAACAACAAGTGTCCTCTCTTTTATTCCTCCATCCAGCAACTTTCCCTGGTCTCTTAGGTTGCAACATGGTCCATGCCACCATCTTAGACTCCTTCTCACCAGCACAGATGTACCCTCAGGCCTCCTCTCTGCTACCAGCACCCTCCTGCTCCTCTCCACCGGTGTTTCTCTATGCCCTTCCCTGGCCCATCCCACCCTGCATCACGGGACGCCGAGGGGAGCTGGGAGCAGCTCCCTGCTGCCCCAACACCATCATCCACCAGGCATGAGCTCTGGGGCACTGCATGATTTTGGGAACCCCAACAGCTTAACTTTCAGAAGGAAGTCACTGTTTGAAAGTGTAAAAACACATTCATACAGCCATATACCATTCCAGATTTGGAGGCTGGAGGGGGGAAAAAGGACCCTTCAAAGCTCTTTCATGAGATGCTATCTAGCTAAACACATCATAGAGAACGTGATCCAAGATTTCCCATTTGTGCTTTACCCACAGCACCATTCAGGACTTAGCACTTACAGAATGCAAGTCTTCATAAAGTAAATAAAAACAACAACCAAAAAAAAAGCCCAAACCTCTGTTCCTGGTGCTTGGTTAGCATCCAAGGGTAAGCAGGTACAGCATGTTTTCAAAAAGTCGGAAACAACACCTTCTTGCACAAAAAATGTGTGTCTTGAAGGCTGAACTTGCAGCTTAGCAATGCACTGTCTAAAGGGCAAGTATTCAAATAAAACACGAGGTGCAGAAGTGGAATATATTTTATGTAAGTAATCCTAGTAAATGCAAAGAAGCCAAGTAACTACGAGCAAAGGGTGGATATAGCAGTGGTCAGAAATGTCCTGTTAATGCTTTAAAAGGGGTTAATGAATGCAACAGTAACTACCAGCTAAAGGTTGCAATAATAGACATCAATCATTTCTAAAAACTGTCTTGGAAAAAAAAAATCTCCTCTTGATAAAAGCAAAAGTTCAGCCTAGCCCAAAATGAGGTTAAATAAGAAATGGAATACTTACACTTTCAGGGATAGTTGGCAATCCAGTTATATCAGGAGTAATGAAATACGAGTGCTAATCGATGGGAAAAAATAATTGATAATTTATGCACACAGGAAAAAGAATTCTTTTCTTAAGAACCCAGCATTTAGGATTTCCAACCCCATCTGTGTTTAAGCAAATAGCCATTTCTCTAATAGCATTCTTGCTGCTGCTAGACAAAGAATTAAGCAGATCACAACGTGAAATGACAAGCTCTGGTTCTGCATAGCACAAAACCGAGGAAACAAAATACTGGGCTTCAGTTTTGAAATAACACTGAAATTAAGCCAGCTTTAAATGTTGTCACGAGCCTGAGAATAGCATTGATTAAATTAAGCACTGAATTAAAAATTGCAACAAAAAAAAGTTAAAGGACAAAATGTAAATTTAGAATGGAAAAGAAAAACCATTCACATGAGAAAGATAATTAGAACAGAAATATTATTACTTGATATACAATTCTCCTTTCTTTCCAAACATCTTTGTATCAAAAATGTGCTAACAGTAATGCAAGATCTGAAGCCTGAGATTCTGCAATCATTTATGAAATACATTAACAATTTTATGCATCTTAGTTTGAGGCCATCTAGGATGTAAATATAAAATGGATTAAACTAAAACCAGATATAATTTAAATTACCCTCATTAATCCAATGCTCTTATTAGTTATCAGACATGGATATAGCTCAGAAATTTTAAGGCATTTTTGCATGTTAGTCTAAATCTTGAAGGAGAAAGAACCTCAGTGAATACTAAGTAAATAAGATAATTATTGGGGTTTTAGCATTTGTTTTTAACAGAATTTTTACATTTTTCCAGACTTCTTTTGTTCTTACAGTATATTTTTACAATTATAATTAGCAACACAAAGACATAGCTTGTTTTCAAGTCAAATTTGAAAAAGATATATCAAACCAAAGTCTATAAGACTTACATGTGTCTTGCCTTCAAGAAAAAAAAATTAATAGTATTAAGTCTGTGTAGGAGACTTATTAAACCAGCTTGATACATTTAATAGAAAATTTTCCCCACAAATTAGGTCATTTGGCAATAGTTAAAATTTAAGGAAAAAATTGGCTTAAAAAAGGCATCCCATAAACATCATACCACTTGCACAATAAATATCACAGGTATTGTTTCACATCAACACAGGAAAAAAAGAGATTTTTTCCTCCGGTCAAGAAGAGGAAAATATTCAGATTAGACTCAGACAGAATGCCTGCATTCTTCAGAAGTATATTGAAAACAGAAAATTATTCCCTATACATAATAAGGTCACAGAATATTTATCAAAAGATTTCTGAGTAATGAAGTTATTAACTTGAAGAAGTAATAATTTCTAATTAACAAAGTAATAATATTTCACTAATTAAACAGAAAAGGAAGCCAGAACTATGAGAAGCAAAAGCCATCACTGCAGTCATTAAGAGCCATAAAGCAGCAGAAACACTGTGGTATGGAGTCCTTGCACAACTTTGTGAACTCGCTTAGGAAGATGTATGACCTTGGAAGAGATACTAAATCAATAGCTGCTGTCCTCTATGAAGTTTTCTCTAAAAAAGGACACTGGAAAATGCAAGTTTTGCTCATCAGTTCAAGGGTTTGATTTTCATAGCAGGTTTTACAAAAGCATTATGATGCACACACACATAGCTCTGAAGCTGGACTTAAACAGAAAAGGTATGCTGATATTAGACTGGTCTTTTAGGCCAAAGACAGCAGCAGAATTTCCCAAAGGACAGGTATAAATAAGCCTCAAATCAACAGAAATATCCCATAGCAAGTGATTATTTCTTTAATTACGATAGGCTTTAGATAGTCAGTGCCTTTAAAACTCACCGATACAAGACAAGGCTGTTTTTTCAAAACTTGCTCACTTGCAAAAATCATCTCTTGGTTCTTATGCAAGATGAGAGAAAGATTGAACAGTTGACTTTTGAGTTTTCCAACAAAAAAGGCCAAAGCTGGCTGTACTGCTTGTAATATTCCATGTTTAAAATATTGGCTGAAAGTAAGTTTTATTCCTTTTATTCCTCCCCCATTTGAACTCAGACTTAGCTGGCTTTTCCAACAACAACAAAATTTTTAAAACTTTTTTAAAAAGGAAAGTGACCCAAATTATTTTTAAGCTCATGTTTCACAGAACAAATAACCACCTCATAAATTTCAGCTGCAGAATATTTGTTACTGGGACCAACAGGTGAGAGTAGAACTTGGTCCCTAACTGGACAAAGGTATTTTGGTGTCTCCTGACCAAGGATTGCTAGGAAACACCATGTATCCAGATATTGGATGTAATTTATGCATGGTTATGCACACACAGTCCTAAGGACCACTGTGGGCTACCACCCAAACCCTGCTGCAGCACCCATGAGCCTTTACCCTGCAGCACATCTGAGTGAATGAAATCTGAACCAGACTGATCCTGGCACAAGGAAAAGCCACCTCATGATGTCATTTCCACAATTATTCTTAAGGCTATTACTCCTGATGGTCACTTATTTATTTATGAGGGCCAAGAAAGAAATATCAATACATAAGACTAGAACTGAAAGTGGCAATAAATATTTCCCTGCTCCCTGCAGCATTACAAAAACAGAGATGCCTGTAGACCCAACAAGCATTGGGATTCCAGCTGACCCATTCCTCCCTCCTCTGCCCCATCTGAACCCACAATATTTGCTCGACTGTCCCTGCAGCCAAGCATTTGGCAAGAGGTTTGCATTTAGATAACCATTGTTCAGCTAGAAAGATTACAAAACTCTTTGATATAACTGGGAACAAGACATAATTGAGGAAAAAAAACAATTCCAAAGTCAGACAACACTGAAATAAAACCAACTATTGACTTAAGAGCAAGCAATCTGTCGTTCCAGTGTAGCCAGCTGTATTCACCAAAACAGCCATCTCCACATTCCCCACAACATTCATTTTGAGGTTGGCAAGTTCTAGAAAGATGAACTTTGTGAGAAATACAAAGGAAAATATATTTAAAAGTGCTCTATGTCCCTCTGAGCCACAGAAGCTTTGATGGACATTTTATAAAGCATTTTAGAGTTGCCAAATTATAATTGGTTGTAATACTGCAATTAATGATAGCAAAATATTATTTGATATACAGAAGTATTTTTGTCAAAGGCATTAGGAACTGAAACATTACACTGACAACAGAAAGAAAAAACTTATCAACAGAAACAATTCCAACTGCAGCCTCAAAACCAGTTCATTGTTCTGGTGAAAAACAACAAACAAGACTGGAAGGACTTTCAAATACAGTCAATTAGCACTGTACAAGGGGAGAAAATATTAGCTCTCTATAGCCTAGTGAAAAACAAGGAATTTGTAATATTAAAAATTAAAATAAAATAAAATAATCATTAAGTTAAGCAGCAAGGATCAGTAACTGCTGCAACAGAAGTGGTAGACTCCATTTTTCTATGCCTTCATAATAGTGCCAGAAGCTTTTCTAGAATCTGTGCTCACTTTAACTGAAGTACAGGGCTCATTTCCAAAATACATGAGCCAGAAGTCACAAGAAATCACACAAAGTCAAGACAAATAATCTAACAATATTTCAGTACATGTGTAAGCAAAGACTTCACAAAATCACTTCTTTCTGTGTCCTGCAAACTGTGATGGTTCAACCAAGCCCCAGGTATTTGCACACTGTTTCTGGCAAGCACAGTAACTGTACAGATGCTCTGAACATGCATAATGTCTCCGAGACAGCAGAGGTTCTGTGCTGGCTTTATATTTCACACAGGCTCTACAGATGTGTTTAAACATGCACCCATAAGCTAATTCTGGTTAAAATTTCAGGAACTGTAACAATGACATATCCCCTTTTAGATGTTTCTGCAGCAACACCATCTTCCCCCACAGCCCATGGCACATCACAAAAAGTCAGAGCACAGAAGCAAAGGAGGCCCGGACACATTCTTTCATCGAGATGTGCCGAAAGTTTCACATAACAGTGTACTTCTGCTCTTCCTACAGAATTTTTGTATGATTAAGCAAAACTAGGGAAAAGGAGAAGGAAGATGGGAAAGCAGCCAGCTTTCACAGACTTTTGACCAATCCTGAAACTGTACCTACTCAGACATAAGAGGCAATAAAACTGAGTTAGTGTCTCCTGATGCACAGCAGGAGAAACCAAAATTGTCTACATGAAACAGCTGGAGGCACAAAAAAGTAGTTCTAGCACTGTCAGATCCTACTGCAGTTTAGTTTCTCATCCACAGAGCAAAATTCAAAATTCTGCTTCTTTATGACTATGACTTTTAGAAAACAACACAAGACAAACTCTACCCTGCACAGAGGGAAAAAAAAATAAAAAAAGGTTGTCCAAGCCAGTTAATGATGGGAAGCAACATAAATTTACTCTTTCAAACGGTTGAGGTTTCTTCTTCTTTCAACTTTACCTACTATTTCATAGTCGGTAGTAATAAAAAAGAAAAAAATACTTACCACACTTAAACTGACTAAAGCATTCGCCTTTGGCACAGGATGGCTATACAATGATTTTAACAAATCATTTGAGTCATTTTCCTGCAGGGAATATATTTTAAAGGTAGTTAATTATCATATAAAAACTAATTACTATTTACTACACATCAAACTATATATTGACAAAGAGATATAAATATTCAATGACCAAAACAATTGCAATTCATAGTGAAGTATTTAAATATTAAGTATAAAATTCAGGCCAGCTTTGTATCTCATAAAATGATCATATCTGCAAGTTAAGCCATTTGCAACTGAAAACTGGGATACCATGTGTAGCTGGTCTGCACATCCTGGACATCATCTTCCTAAAACTGTTAGCCATGATATAGGTTTATTCAAAATTTTATTAAATATGCCTCATCAAAACACATAAAACAGTTAATAAGGTTTACTAAAATGTACTTGCAGCTACCTGGTTTAACTAGGATCCTTCACTTTGGTCTCTAGAAGGGACATTTACTTGGGAAAGAGAAGTGCTTGGAGGGTTTTCTGGTTTGGGGTTTTCGTTCCATTTAGGTGTTTTGTTCGTGGAGATTAAATTCTTTATGTTGCCAAAGTAAAACCAAAAGCATCAGCTGCAAGCCAAGGCCAACTTTTAAACACATTGCTTTGAGTTTACAGCAAGCTTCTGCCTCTCCCTGTAAGATGATGATGCTGCTACTGGACCCCATATCAGTGAACAAGACTTTTGGGTCTAGCCCTTGGTCAGATGAACAGTACCTGGGCCAGGAGGGAGCAATGTCCTCCCACAGCCTCCTCAGCAACAGGTATGGCACCAGGCAGTGTAACAAACTGCCTCCATGCACTGCTAAAACTTTCCAACCCACCAAAACAGCTCTCAGTACATAAAACAACAAACCCTGCTACCTAAATTGCTTGAAGTAATAAGTGCAATGCCAGCACCACTGATCAAGACAATCCCTATCCCTTTCCCTCAAACACAACCTTAGTAACAATTTTTTCTATTACAGTGAAATAGGGACTAAACCCAAGGTCTAATTATAGCATTTGTAAGACTTACATATATTCCACTTTATTGAAACACACAGCTAACACCAAACCTTCTTATTTATCTTTGTACATAAAGTCTCATCATTCTCCACAGTCCATTTACTATAATGCGTAATTATTGCTTATTCTATACTTCATATATTTTTGAAATGTCAGCTTTTCCAGTCTACAGCATATGACTAAATAGTGATGCTTTTTAAAAAAAATTATAATCTAGTACACTACTATAGTTAAAGCAGAAAGGTATAGCTTTAATGTTCTCAGCAAAGACAGATGCCAGTAGCTCCTTTGCTGTGTAATCCTGGAATACATCTAATTGCTCATGAATATGCAAACTAAATTATCACGATTCTTTACCAAATGCTGTAAGTAATTTTGTCTTGTTACTTGAGATGTCAGAATTACGAGAGGTAGTTTTTAGTTAATATGAAGGGTGAAACAGTACATCATCTTTTATACAGTTCTGAACAAAACTGTTTGCAGCTGATAATCAGATAGTTCCAGAGAGCTACAGTTTACAATCAATACGTCATACAGCTCTCCAGTGAGGTGACACTTGCTCACACTTCACACAGGACCTGTTTATGCTGAGACTGACACATTATAAAGGTATATTTTCAGCAGCTTTTTAAGATTAATGTGGGATTCAAGTGACTGTGGAAGCTGTATGTTCAGATTCTTTGAATTTCAGTAGGAGGGGTATAACTTGCTTCTAAATCCTACTAAAACCTTAAAGTTCTAAACAGTATAGAATCCCTTTACAGTATTGCAAATGGTGAGTACTATTTCAAGGAAAATATTTTACACAAAGAACTAGAATATGTAAAATTACCTGTTCTTTAGCTAAATAATCTGCCAGGGTATTTAGGAGCTTGTAGTATACCTCAAACCATGGTAGGTAACTAAAACAGGAGGAAAAAAGTGTTTTAATAAAATATCAATGTGTTTTTCCAGTGCTTATAAAATACTACGATTGATCTGACTTGCACATTTTTATAACATCTCTACATATAAATAAAAAGCATATAAAACCTTTCCCCATTAATTTAATAGCACATCACTGATACGCAGTACAGATAGATGGTTTCTTTATGCTGGACACTTGCATGAAGTTTCATTAACCACAGATTAACTCATAGTACTTACATTTCTTAGTATTTTCAAGGCACCAAAACCACATTTGAAACATTTTCTAATGTCATTCCCACTACTGTAAATTGTTACAGATTTCAGTAGTTATTTGCAATTTTTAAATTCTACATCCTCTTATACCCAGGGGACTGAACAGACCTGCTGCTTGCCTGGAGAACAAAAACCAACTTTGTCTGGGCAGAGCAGGTACCACCTATCTGACAAGTGGTGCAATGCTGTGCAGTAGTACAGATGTTACATTATGTGTAAGAATTTTGGTCTCCCTATAAAGTCATTTTTATAGATTAAATTAACTTCCAAAACTAAAAACATTCCCCAATATTGTAAACACAAACACACTGATAAATCAATACTTAAGAGATTTTAACACAAGTCTGCAGCCCATGAGTGCAATACTCTCACTCAGTTAAACAGAATCCAAGATAAATCAGACATAACTGAAGAGTATGAGAAAAAACCCTCAAACACAGTGGTATCAGTTGCATTTTTGCCATCTGTTGATTGAAGTTATCTTTAACAGTGACATCATC
Source organism: Coloeus monedula (assembly GCF_965178545.1). Classification (NCBI taxonomy): domain Eukaryota; kingdom Metazoa; phylum Chordata; class Aves; order Passeriformes; family Corvidae; genus Coloeus; species Coloeus monedula. Next base: position 9,437,108 of record NC_138789.1, read on the forward strand.
AGCGACCACATGCTACAGAACTTTCCACCATCACTGTTTAAGCTATTAAGTCTGATAAATAGTAACAATATAAATCATGCCTTATTTACAAATAGCACACCTTCTCATGTCTGTTAGAATTTTATCACAAAGAATGTTACTGAATTGGTAATAGTATAGCTAATATTAGTTGTTTGAAATTAGAAGGGGGAGCTGGAAAGGAAATAGAGCCTGAAAGGTTTTTAGAACATTTCATACCCATATGTAACACTACTACAGACTTCATTCTTCAGTGCAGTGTAAATCCACAGACATTCTTCTTAAAGGCTTTAGTGCACACTGCAGACAGACCTTAAATTGCAAATTTATATATTTCAGGAAATATGCTAACTACAACTGAAAAAACCCAGTATGCAGAACCGAAATATTTTCCCTGATAGGGAAAGGAAAGCTGCAGGGGAAACCCTGACTGGTAGAGAAGCTAAGTACTGCTTTGTGCAGGGAGTCCAGTGAAGGGTTATGTTTTCTTTGTAACACCTCTGTTCTCAGTATGTAGCTGGCAAGGTTTTAGAAACAGATCCTGATTCTTAGGGTAAAGAAAAAGCAGAAATCCAAACACAGTTATGGTTAATGCATTTTTCTAGCAATCTTTGCTGTCTTTATAAATGCTTAACTACTGGCTCCTATAAAAACAAAACCAAAACCAAAAAACCTCCCACAGAAATTCATCATGAATTTACTCTTGCCAAGCTGAAGAGACAGAGGCAATGATTTAATGATTTCCTTAAAGCCACCATATTAATGTCTTTATCACACTTTACCATACATTGTGCTGGCTATTAATCAAAACAACACCAACCTCATAATGCTCACAGACATTTTTAATGCTTGGTATTGCTGACAGTGGTTAAGGTGTAACACTATTGCATTTGCATTTCAATATATTTTTGATACAATCATAAAATTTACTGTAGTGCACCTTTGTAAGGTGCTTACAGGTGTGAATGTTCCATGCCCTTGTAAAACACCCACCATATCAGCACCTAAAACACCTGATCTTTGAGCATTCTTTCACCTAGGACTCCTGTTCTATTATCTTCTCAAATCACGTTAACCTGCTGTTACACAGAGAGGCAAACAGAATTGCTCACTGCAGTGTTCAGAGTTTCTGCAAACATCAGAGCTGTGGAACTGCTTCACAGCCCAGAATTACAGCAGGGACTGGGACACTGTCCTAGCATTTTGTCAAAGGCAAGGTACACGGTAGGTGTAAATTGCAAAATATTTTTATAACACTGCACACACAAATGGGTTAGACCACCTAAACGCTTTCCAGTCCCTTGCTATCACATCTGTGTTAACAGTATACACGACCCCAGCATATTTTGCTGTAGAATACTCCAAAATCTCATCTGATCATCTATTTTTGATAATGAACATTTATGAACAGCATTCTACAAAAATAAATTCTCCTACTTCGATGAAATATTAACTATACTTCTTTCCTCTATGCATGATCTCAACTCCCTTATTACTGAGAAAAGAAAAATTAAATGCAATTTTTAAGCATTTAAAAAGGTCAAATTAATTATTTGAAAATAATGAACCCTAACAGAAAGCCCAGGGAGATTTTTCTTTCATACAGCAAGGCATGCTGACCAGAGCACTTGGATAGAAATTTCTTCCCTTAGCAACATCAGGTTGACGATACACTTCCATGTCTTTGTGCAACAAAACCACAAAGAAAAACATCCTACTTGACCATAGTTTACAAAAGTCAATTTCTTTTATGAGCTGAAAGAATGGAAAAATAATTGCTTTAAGCCTTATAACCACAGACACAAGGTTAATATAATTTCAACATGCCTCTTAAACCTGAAAAATTAAGGAAATCAAAACAAGTACTCCATTACATTATATGGCATGAAACCAAAGGCTGCCAGAACCTGTCCTCTGCTTCTTTTCTACATAATCTTTACTTCTTCAATGGTATGGCCTAATTGCAAAAGCTTTTGTCAGTATTTTTAATTACAATGTTCTTCAACAAAATATTACAAAGATCTATTGGAAGCAAAAAAGTTCCCTTTATATTTTTCTTTTATGTATTTGCTAATTGTAATTAATTCAGCATAATAAAGAATCATACTTGTTTTTTCATGAACAATAAAGAGTACATTTGCATGTGTGCATATACAACGCATCTCTGCCTTCAGGAGTAAACACAGTTGTGTTTGTTCATAATAAAGATACCATCAGGTGGTATTTCAGATGCTCAACTCAAAGACCAAGTACAAGCTCTTTGCAATTTGTAAAATCCTCGAGGTTGTCAAGCAACACTTTTGTCCTCTTTTATCATCGGCTAATTTTGGAAGCACGTTTGTTAATAATCCTATTAATTGATTTGGACTACTCTTGTAAACAGATTTATTCACAGATAAACACTGGATGACATAGGCTTTACATCTTTATCCAGTGTATCACATTGGACAAAGAATTGTATGTAGAATCATAGAATCCTGTAGGTTGGAAAAGACCTGTAAGACCACCGAGTCCAACCATCAATTCAGCATTGCCAAATCTACCACTACACTACATCCCAAAGCACCACATCTACAGGCCTTTTAAATCCCTCCGGGGATGGTGAATCCACCACAGCCCCGGGCAGCCTGTTCCAGTGTTCAGCAATGCTTTCTATGAAGAAATTTTTCCTAATATCCAATCTAAACCTCTAATGGTGTAAATTGTGGCCATTTCCTCTTGCCCCACACCTTATTACCCGGGAGAGAGCCCGACTCCCACCTGGCTGTGCCCTCCTTTCAAGTAGTTGTAGAGATCTGTAAGCTCCCCCCCGAGCCTCCTTTTCTCCAGGCTAAACACCCCCAGCTCCCTCAGCTGCTCCTGATCAGACTTGTGCTCCAAACCCTTCCCCAGCTCCATTGCCCTTCTCTGGACACTCTCCAGCATCTCAATGCCCTTCCTGAAGTGATTGGCCCAAAGCCAAACACAGGGTTCAAGGTGCTGCCTGACCAGTGCCCAGTACAGGGGGACAACCCCTGCCCTGGTCCTGCTGCCACACTATTCCTGATCCAGGCCAGGATGCCCTTGGCCTCTTTGGCCACCTGTGCACAGCTGGCTTTTGTTCAGCTGCTTTTGACCAGCAGTCCCAGGTCCTTTTCCATCAGGCAGCTTTCCAGCCACTCTGCCCCAGTCTGGAATGCTGCATGGGGCTGTTGTGGCCCAAGGGCAGCACCTGGCACTTGGCCTTGTTTGCTTGTTTGGCATTTGTGTGTATGACAGCTAAAATCCAGAAGTATTACAGGTAAAGAATCTTCTTAGCTTGTCCTGTTAAAAAATGTTGCAGAATTATTTAATCTTTGCTAGCACAGAACTAGTCTATGTACAGAAAATTCATCCAGCACACAAATGTCCATCAGCATCTATTAGTTGGGTAACTATTTTTTTTCAAGTCAGTAGAGAAACACATTGTCTGAAACACACAGATTTTAAGTAGCTGAATTTGACAGAGGAGACCTGTAATATATTACTCCTCCTAACTCAGAACTAGCACACTAATATGTACTTTAACAACAGATAAAATCAAAATTAAAGTCCATTACCAGAAAAACCTCACCACCATACCTATATTCATAAAATTATTTATTAGCAGTCAGTACATTTCATAATGAATTGTCTTAAGAAAACATCTAAAGGTTATCAGTGAAGCCCCTTCACAGTAGAGAAAGCAGAGGAAAATCAGGGCTTTAATGTCCAATTTTAATGTATTTGGAAGCTTAAATTAATTTCAGTTCTTACACTATAAAACCACTACTGCTTTCTTATTTATTTTTCTTTAATTGTAGCCACTGTCCTTGCATTCCTCAAGTCACAATCAATAACTGTTTGAAAAACAAACATGCAAGACAAACATAGAACAATCTCCAAAAATACACAACAATTTCTCTAAATATTTCTTCCATAATCAAGAGAAACATAAAAGCATAAACAATATTAATAGATACATATTCCCCAATTGAGAGTACAGGGGTCTTTATTTAAAAGTACAGCCCCTGTCTGTCACAAAAGCAAGAGACCAAGACACTTCATGGTTAATTAAAAACATACTTAGCATTTTCTCTTAATCCAAATGAGCCACAAGGCAGGAGCTCAGACTTTCATTCAAAGTCACACACAACCCTTGCTGCCATAAGTAGACTTCCACCTCACCAATGCTTCTACTACAGCTCTGATAAAACTTTTACATTCATGAGTCAAAGGTTAAACAAAGGAGAGGAAATGTTTTCTGTCAAATAGTCAGGTAACCACTAACAGTCCTGAACTATCAGCAGGAATCTAACTTCTAGTAATCAAATAAAACTAAGGAAACTGCCTTTCCGTAGCTAAATGTCTAATGTCTAGGGGCTACTTTTCTGTCTGGAAAATTGACACAAAATGTGTAAAATTGAAACATTCTGCTTCTAAGGGATTTGCCTAAAGGAAGAGTGAAAAAGCTTCAAGCGTGGCTGAACTGAAGAACTACAAAGCCTTACCACATAAACCTGTCTTCCTTATTAGAGCATTTCATTTGGAAACGTAGGTGACAATTTTACAGTCATAAAATTAATGAAATCTAAGACTGAGCATTTTAATGATGCATTTTGTGTTCCTCTGCATACCTAAGGTCAACCTCAGAGTCCATCAACAGTTTCAGGATTTTTAACAAATTATTTGCACTTTGTACTGAAACCATTCAGGTAATTCAAAACCAATTTCATGTAAGCCCAGAAAGTATTATTTCTACTGCAAGCAGCAGTGATACTTAAAAACAAAACCCAGAAGAATTAAGTCTCCTATTATTCAAAAGCGGACATTGAAGTTTCTACTGTGCCACTTCAAACCTCAACTAGCAAAACTATTACCAAAAAATAGGAAAGGTAAACTAGGAGAAAAGATCCAGTATAGGATATTAACTCAACAAGGTATTTTACAATATGCCTATTGTGTATCCCTTGTCTTGCAGGGCTGCATTAGCTCAACAGTTTATTGAGAGGGAGGAGGTGACACAGCAGGAGTCACACCAAGAGCTTCACAAAGCATCCATGCAGCATAAAGAAAAGAACTAAATAAAACTTGTAAAGGAATCACACAGCATTTCTGGAGAATAATCCAAGAGTTATTTTCTCATCTTACTACGGTTTAGCAATTTGAATTCAGCAACTGCAGTCAAGCTCTGCACATTCATTCTAGACAACACAATATCACAATTAAGTTCTTCAAACAAAAATGCCTGAGAAAGCTACCTTGGGAAAATTTTATTTTACTTTATAAACAGAGTATTTGAACAATACATTCTGATTTGAGAGAAAATTTTATTTACAAAATTCATATACATGTGTATATAAAACACAAAAAAACTCCATAAAACTTACAGAAGAATTTTGTATGTACAAGAATATTTTCTGTTTCAAACTATCCAGTTTAAAGCAGGACCATGTGGCTGGAAATTCAGAGATAATTTCCTTTAATTAGTGTTTCAGATGGAGAATGAATTATAGAGCAAAGTCCCATAAACCACAAGACTTTAATCTTACATGCAGCTTTGACTTGCTGGTGTAAAACCCGAGAACAAGCAGCCTGTACTTCAGCTTTCAGTTAAAAATCCCATTCAACAATCGAAATTCCATCTCTTCAGAAGCCCTGGCACAGTTAACACATGGCTTGCTACTGTCCACAAAAGACATGCCCGAGGGAAAAGCTGTGTCCTGTTCCCACTCATCAGCCTGCCTAAATTTCTACAGTTACTTCCTTCCAATCACTTTGACTGGCTTGTTCCTGCTTCTCTTTAGAGATTTTTGGTTACATTTCAGTTCTTTACAACAATTCAATTAATTTTTCTGTATTTGAGTATCTCTAATTGTCTTTCTACAAGCTCAGTCAGTAATCTTATTATATTCCTCTTGTCCAAGGGGATACATCCATGTGCACATGGAGAAGGCAGTTTGACGTGGCATTTCTGTACACCTGCACCTGTGTGCTTAGATAAAAGTCCATGGCTATTGTGCACACACCTGTGATGAACAAGTAGTTTGAATTGCCCATACATCAGCCATCATGTGTATATACACACAGCAAATATCATTTTGTGTTGTTTTGATATATGGACAAAAGTGAGTTTGAACATGCATACACACTCTTTATATATAAAAGACAGCATTCATTTGTTTGGGGGGGGGGGGGGGGGGTTGGTTAATTTAAAAACAATGAGCATGTGCAAGGGAGAGACAGATAAAATGTCAAAAAAAATCTGCTTAGTGAGTCTTCTTTCACTTGGTCACTTCTAATGAATCTTGAGATTCAGAGCAAAAACCAGAGTGGCTACTAGAACATATCAGATGGAAATAGTGATGCATTCCCTCCATCTGAGCCAAACACAACACACACACACATACACACACACTGGAGATAAGCAGACTACCCAGCTACAAGTACAATGCTGTGAAGCTAGTGCTGTTATGCATTCAGCTATGCACTGTAAATTTGAAATTGTCACAATAAAAGCAATAAAGGCAATGCTTTGGATATGGTTCAGTGAAAAATTACAGCTTGCTACTTTTCATTTTCCTACTTATTTCTACGAAGTAACAGACCATTGACTAATCTTTAGCTGATGCACGTCCATGGGGAAATGTTAAAAGAAATATCCAGTTTACACCAGCTGAGAATTTACATCCTTTGTTTTGCAGCACTCCATACAGTATTTAAATGTACTTGAGTGTGCGTAACTGATTAAATGTTGTTACAGCCACACAAGCAATGCAAAAAAAAAAGTGTTTCTAGCCTGATGAGGGAAGAAAAGATCAACTCAGAGAAAAGAGCTAATCCTCACTCTGGGCTTTAACAAGTTATATAAAAAAAAGGTATCATAGAGAAAAGGGGTTAAGTATTATACATTCCAAAAGCCTAAGACTTACATCCTTCTGAAGTATTACTAAAGACATATTTCCAAGATCACAGAAAGCAAATTAATTTCCAGAATAAAATATTTCCCTTTTGCTACTTTCATTATATAGTGGTATTTTTTTTCTTTTCTTTGCCATATTTATAGCAAATACTTCTTTTTAAATTACTTGCCAAAAAACATCCAGTGTAGTGACTTAACATTAGTTTGGCACCTTGACATGCTCCTTCCAATAATTTTAAGAACTACTCTACAAGTCTCTATATTGGCTGGTCCTTTTTTTCCCCTCAGTGTTCATTTACTGATAATTCTTTTATAAGCTGATGTTAGGTTTTTCTCCCTAACTCACATGGTCTATCCTAATGACACCCTCCATTACTACCTGATAACTACTACATGTTATCCAAATACCTGAACACCTGCTTTTCTCCATAAACTTCCTACTCTACTCTCCAAAATTCTCTGCTTCCCCTTTGATGCCAATGCATTTGGCTTCTCCTCTTTTGTGTTTGGAGATTCTCACTTTAAAAGCAATTTTACTTCAATTTTGATCCTCCTATGTGCTGCTGAACTGGATATTCCCATTTCCTCTATGGAGCTTGCAGGCTGCTAGGCTCTTAATTAAAGTTGCAAATTTGTCTTCTCATGAGATCACTCTGACTTTAATTTAATTAAAATGGTTTTAGGACAGCTAAACAACTGGGGGTTTTTGTTACCAAAACAATTGTCTTAAGAGAGAAGAATGAAAAAGGACAGGGAGAAACAAAGTATTTCATTGGGGTCACTCTCCCCAACATCAGCATCTCTTCTGCAACACAACAGCATGCTATTACCTTGTGAATTCTCTGGATCTGGGGTTTCTTATACTAGATATAGTCTGGGCAAAGAACTTGGAAGAGACACCCAAAAATCTCCTTTCCAAGGACAGGAATACAGAATAATGCACTTTATTTTTCAATTGACAGAATGCTTGTCAAAGATCTGATTAGAAAGTAAAAATATCCACATAACAGTGCAAGCCTCTAAGGCTGCAATGTATTGTTCTCTGCTTAAATTTAACATTATTTAAATAAAATGTTTAGCTTCACACATGAATACCATCTTATGGGGCTTGGGGGCACTTTTTATGTGAAAGCAATGGTAACATGGCTGTAGCAAAGCAATACCCTGATAGCAAAGTTAAACACATTGGCAGAGAATTTTTAAAAAATCATTTTATTCTATTTTTTATAGTCACTCATTGACTCAATTTTTCTTGTACCAACTTACCTTAGAATACAGAGGCAGACCTTGCCTCCTGACGTCAAACGGCAGAATCCAAACCTTTGCTTACTTTCAATGTCGGTGAGCACAAAGGTGAAATGCTGTCCTACTTGGTTTTGGGACACCCTGAAAAACCAGATACAGAGAATAAAACCACTATATCACATAAAACATGAGCATTTAAGTCCTTGGTCTCAAGTGTTTTCATGCTCAATCCTCACTATAATCCCCAATACAATTCTATTGTCTGCTTTTCTTTTCCTACTCTTACACAACCTTCTACAGCAGAACCTGCTAGTAGTGATTAACACGTGTCATTTGTGGCTCAATCTTAGATGACCAAACTGAAAATTAGTTCCCAGAGAAGCTGAAAATCATCACAGACCTCAATCTACAAATCAGAGCACAATTTTTTTTTTTTTTCACTTTATCCCTTGGAATATGGGGCAGAGGGGGTTGCTGTGGTTTTTGTTGGTTTTTGTTGGTTTGTTTGGGTTTTTCTAAATCTCCAGCAAAAATAACGTATAGAAAATTTCCCCCCTAGGTAAAAAGAAAGTAGCAGTTGATTAAAGGGCAGGAGAAGCCACATAGGACACAGGGGTTTTATACAGCTTAACACATGCATGACAAAGGTTTAAAGATTAGCTAAGTAGTACCACTACCGAGCCTGTAGAGCCTCTGACTCCTTTCAGTTTGGTTCAGTTCCTCATGAACATAAGTGACTAGGCTGAAACAAAAGACTGTGCTGAACATACAACATAGAAGATGCACTTAGTCCAATATAACCACCATGATAATTAATGGACTTTTTTTTGTTAGGTGATTAAACTCAAATCATTAAAACAAGCACTTTCCTCGGTTGCCTTCAACAGCCTGGAACAATCAAATGCTCTCTTTAAACACTGCAAACACCCAGGGGCTTCTGCTCAGTCCCTCCTTGCTCGGGTTCTGCGTAGCTGGGATGGTGCACAGTGCGCCTGGCACCACAGAGCCATCAATAACCAGGCCTTACTGCTCCCCTGCCAACCGTGCAATTTGCTCTTTCACATCCCTGCACTTTGCTCTTTACTACAGGGAGCAGATTGCCATGAAATGTGTGCTGTGGTTTCATCACCCCTGCGCACCCTGGGGCCGGGGGCTCACACTCAAACTCAGCAGCAGCTGCTCGCTCGGGAGCACTGGAAATACTCCGTGTAGTGACCTCAGCTGCCTCCTGCTCCCACCCGCTCTCTGCTCAGCCACGTCCCACTCTGAGGCTTGGAGCTTCCAGCAGCCATGCCTGGCTTCTCCTTACACCACAAAACACCTGGCAGGGTTAGGCTGGATTCTCTGTGCACCACCGTATTAACACAAATTATTTTTAATGTACTGTGTACATGTATGTCAGGCAAAATGTCTGTACACAGGGTCACTTTAAAAATGAAATTTAAATTATGGTATTTTCTATTAAAAATAGCCCAGCTGAGTTATGAGTTCAGTGGGAAGCATTTCCAGTGCCATCTCACCACCTCCAAATCGCTATCTTCCCTTTGCTTCTTTAAGAGAGGCAACTCCATGTTTTGACAGTCAGTGTAAAAGTAGTCCGACTTGAATCCTGCTTCCCACACAGTTTGGAAAGAGATGTGAGCAGCAAGTCCCAGATTTTTAGTATGAGAACTACTCCAAGGCTACAACTGAATTTCCACAAAAACCCAAAAGTTTGCATTTGGTCCCGTTTGCTTCAAAAGAACAGCTAACAGAAGCCAGTGACCAACCATCTGGACTATGTATTCTGTTCAGTTTAAAATACTGAATAAATTCTGGATTTCTAATTTAAGAGCTCCATTTAAGATGTGCCGGCAGCAAGGATGCCTGTTCTTCTACTCCTCTTCAGCAGAATTAAAACTGACTGTGTGTAAGCCTTACAGAGAAAAACAAATGATAACTGGGGATTTCTACTGATAGATGACCACAACGTATAAATCAGACACATAAAACATCCCAGAAGTGCTAGCACTAGAGTTTTAACACATATATAGCATGTTCCATCATGCAGACAAACACTGGCCACCTGGGGTTTGTGCCTCTCTGTTTCACTGCAGCACATTCAGGTTGTTCCGAAATCAAGCCTCCCCTCCAGAAACAGGCAGCAGCTCCTGGCCCTGCTACTGGACCACAGCATTGATGCCTCTCATGTTTTTCTGAGCATGAAAATCACCACAGATATAATGAAATTATTACATACCAGAATTCCCCCAACAAAATGTTATCTGGACTTTTTGCTGGAGCACAAGATAAAGTAGCCCAGCTGCAAAACCTTTCTGCAGAATGCTGGTCTAGTCAGCTGTTTGAAGAGAGCATGATCTGCTCACTTCAGGTGAGAACAGGCACAAATCGTTCCCAACCAGTGCTGACATTGCCTCGCTCATTCCTCTGCCTTGCTTCTGACTTACTTTCAACTCTTGCCCTGCATGGTTACTTTTAATGTTAGTTCAACAATAATAAATCACTAATAATGAAGAATGTGTGTAAATACATATTAACCCCGCAGACTACAATGGGCTCTTTCAAGGTTATTACAGTTCACTATAGAAATAAAAATAGGTTTTAAAATTTTCTATGTACTTACACAATGCAGAAAAGGCTCTTTAGTACCCATGGAGCAGGTAAAGAATCATTTTAAAGATTTTTGTTTACACTACAGCCATTGCTCAGGCCTCATTTTAAGAGAGACTTAAGAGAGCTGATTAAGGCAGGAACTGAACTCTCCTTCAAACAAAAAACAGTATAGCTAATCACTAAATTTATCCCTTGCTCTCCTTAAAAATTTCTCTTCTTCCAAATTATTTTGTTTAGGATAGAGCAGATGTTTGAAATTATTTTCTCTTCAAATTTTAGAAATTTTTGAAGAGGTTCAAAAAACTTAAGACCTTATACATGGGGATAGATATTTCTGTTTTCTTTTAAAAATAAGTCATAAAGTTACTGGTATTGTTACTTAAAAATGTCATGTACACCATAACTAATATACACAGTTCTGACTGAAGCTTTGGTGACTGCTACCTAAACCTGAAAATTTCACATGTATTACAACTCCCAAACTGTTGAAAAAGCAAACCCCATCAGTCACCCTAATTTCTCAGTAGAATAGAATAGAAAGTGTTTCAAGCAGGAATTTGAAAACCAGATGTTAAGATAGTAGTACAAGCTGATGGAGAGACTGAGGAGACAGTAACACTAGGTTGGGCAGTGTCCTGCAGCTAATTGCTATCCCCAAATCTAAGCTTCAGGAACTATTTTCTTCACTTCCAGGCCCACTCCAGCACCCACAAGTCCACAGCTTAGGCTCCCTGTGTGGAGAGCTCCTCTGTTCCAACCAAACTATCTGATACGAGCTCTGCCTCCCAAAAAACCCAACCCTTTACAATTCAGTAAAAAAAAGGAACATGAGAAAAACTGCAGAAGATATGAAAATGGAGAATGCCACCACCAAGAAAATTCCCACAAATAAAAAGCACAGTTAGCTTATTAATGGGGTCATGTTTTCAAAACAACAGAGGCATTAAAAGAAACCACAACTACTTAGTAAAGAGTCTCACTGGGAGTATTTAAGTTGCAACAGAAGCCTGTCTAGAAGCTCTGTCTCAGGGCCCTGACCATCACACCTGGCCAGAGGTCTATGGGAGCACACAGCGGCTCCCGTGGCGTTCCCAGGTTTCCTCCCAGACGGGTCCACTTCTGCACACACACAGAAACCAAACAACCCCTGTCTGTTTGAAATCAATAGTTACACTCTTCACAGTGCACACTGCAGCCTGTCCTTACACTCGTCTCTCACACATACACTCACTATTACACAAACATGTGCCATAATGCAGTGAGACACAAGATGCAAAGAACTCAATTGTGTGTAACTGCTGCTACATTTCTGAGTTCACAACTCACCTCAAAAACTGCCTACAGTGCCTGAAGGGTACAGGAAAGGGTACAGGTTTATTTATCTTCACCCGTACAGCTTGAAAGACTTTCTTGATTATTCACTTTTCATTCTCAACTATTTCCTCTGAAGGCAAAATTTTTGTGTAAGGTATCTTATAAGTGCCTTTCACAAGATCAGCAAAGCCACTGTTTTGCACTTGTCTTGATCATAATTGTGTTTCTGCACAGACTTTTACCACAAATATCAACAAAAACAGCATTAGCCAGGAACGGGAGAGCGACAGTGATGTCAATCCTGCTATCATTACTCAGTGACCCTAATATGAGTTAAATAACCTGCACATTTATTCCCATACTCAAGTGACATTCTGCTGCTAAGGAGAAATCCTCTACTGTAGAAGCACCATTGATTATTTTCCAAAATCTAACACTTGCTGCGACTGGGTGAGCACCATGGGGGAATTAATGAGGTATATATCACTCTCTCCATGCTGATCCTACAGGCAGTTCCCAAAACGCCTTATCTAAAAGAGGCTTGCATGCTTCACATTCAGCAGGAGAAATGCATCCTGAAAGGGAAAACACTGAGGAATGAGAGGAAGTACTTATGGTGGAGAGAAATGGCAGAGACTCAAAGCACAGATAAAAATGAGGGGTCAAGCAGTGACGTAGCACAACTTCAGACTGAACCTGAAATGGCTCCAAAAGGAACAAGAGAAGTCCTACCCTCACTAGTCATCACCCAACTACATAACTGATGGATGTGGACATCGAGGTATGGACTCTGCAAAGTTACACCTGATTGAGAGGGAAAGTACAAAATACTGCTGAGAAAGAAAAGTGAAGCAAACCATGCAGAATTTGCACAGAGAATTTAAGGAACAAGAGAGGACAAAGTGGTTTTGTCCGAAGCATTATCACGACTTTAGCAAACATTAAAAGGAAATTAAAATCTCTGTCCTCAAATGTTAAATCCTCCTAGACCATGTGAAAAGAAACAAACTGAGTACCAGAGAAAAGGTTCCTTATTCGTAAATACATACATGCAAACTGTTAGAATGTTATACAATTGCACCATTTATTAAACATAAAATAATTTATTCACAAAAAGAGGCATAGGTACTCGGAGGAAATGCTCAAGAACTTCTATGATGTAATTCATTCTTAATCCCTTCAAAATAAAATGTAAACCTTAACTAGAAGTAATGAAATTATGCATTTGTTTTCAATAAAAAATTTTATATAAAACTCAAAGTTTAAGTCATGGTGAAAGAATTTTTTTTTTACACCATTGTGCCTCTTTTGGCTTGACGTTCAGTTTTAATTTAATGGGAGTTAATTCTAGATTTTTAATTACCATTCCCACTATGTACTTTTGATAATTAGAGTGAGTAGTGTACAGTTACTTATAACATCTGCAGAAAGTATGCCTGGTGAGATGATGCAAGCAGCATCCGACAGTGAGAACTAAATCTGGATCTATGATCATTGCAGTACAGTGAATAAAAAAAAATCAAATACATATTCTCATTTATTTCCTTTTTCAATTCCTTAAGTAATTAATATAGGTGAGTTGAAAGAAAATGGGTGATGATGATCTTACTACTATGCTTCAGCTTTCCCCTCTCCATAATTCAAAGAACATAGATTTCCTATTTAAGTTTTACTTAGCTAGATAACAGAATTAACACTCCATTCCCTATAACTCTGCTGTGTAGTAGAAATCCAGAAGCAATCTATGGAACAGAGTCACATTTTTTAAATATCTTGATCAGCAGAATCAGTGGCAGTTATCACTTCTGCACTAGTAATTTCTAGCTCTTAATAGGCTCAGATAATGCTTGAAGTAGCTTATATACATACATAAATATACATATATTACACATATGCATATAAATATACATATATTACAGGTTGAGAAGTTATGCTCTCTGCAGTACAATATGCTCAATAAATGAAATACATATTTTCTATTTCAGTTCAAATGTTTCTGTACAGAAATAGCCACTGAAACTACCTGTAAAATACTTGGTGTGCCCTCTATCATGATCCTATATACAAGTGGAAAACTATATATACACACATAAATATATTCATCAGAGAAGTGAAAATCACATATATGACTAGACAAATACTAAAATGATTGTCACATCTTTAATGTCCAATGGAAAAAAGCCCTGTAAAAGAATTTCCACAATGTTTTTCTCAATCCTTTTCTTTATCACTTCAAATTTCTAAACAAAAATAATTAAACTGGGAAAGCAGAAGACAGCTGGTTTTGTTTAAAAAAATTGGTGCGCCCACGTTAAAGAAAACACTTGAGCTGAGTAGTAAATGGCAAATGCATCATGCAGCCAGTAAGTTGTTCACACAAATAACTTGCCTGTAACAGTCCCCACTCTCCTGAAAGAGCTTCCAGCATTTCTGTCCTTTCCTCCACAATAGCTCTGCCCCTCCTTGTCTGTGCTCTGTTACACTCCCATGATCCCGTGTTGCCTTTGGTTCTTCCTCAAATGCCCCAGAACTCGGCTCCCAGGAATTCGGCTAGGCAGGAAGCTGCGAGTGCAGCACCCGTTCTAAAGACACCACAGCACTGCCTGAGCAGACTGCAGGCCACACTGATCAGCCTTATTCCCCTCAGCAGCATCCCAGCTTCCAGGAACCTCCACTCCCTCTGTCCAGCTCACAAGTCTGATGAAATTTGTAGAAATTTTGCACCTTTGAGAACACTGCTTTACAGTCAAGCATGAGGCCAGCAGTCAAAAACCATATCTGGTGAGGGGGCACAAGAGGTATTAACAAACAAACAACAAACATCCCTTAACTTTTTCCTTTTCGTCCCTTTTTTCTTTGTTTTTTATCCCTTCAGACAATCAGCTAAAATACATACTTAGCTATGCTAAAAATTCATGTATTGCCACAGTTTACTAAGTTCATCCTCCTCATACAGGCAGCTAAGTGCCTTCTGAATGGTTCAAGAGAAATAGTTAAGGTAAGACATGTTATTTAAAAATAATTATTTGCTGCCACTGATTATCTTCTTGCCACTGGATGGCAGCAACAGAACCTCACCTTTTTCTGTTATCCTCAAATTTTATTTCCATTATTCATCTTCATTACCAATTTTAAACAGAATTCTGTACATATCTTAAGCACATTAAAGACTTCAATGCTTTAAAGCCAACACTGACAACCGTATTAGTTAAGTCATTAGAACAGCTTAAAGGACAGTGAGCTTAACCAGCTCAAAACCCAAACAACTTAATTAAATTTATCTATAAAAGACTAAACAAGCCTAGCTGACTTCAGGGAAGTTGTGTTTATAAAGATCTTTATTTTGCCAATGTGTTTTGCTGCAGAGACTCTTCTTTCCTCTCTACACACACCAGCTTTTCCTCCACTGGGAGTAGCTTCTTGCATCTGATAGATGCTTCTCATCTCCAAGTCTCCATCTACAACTGAGGGCCATGTTGTTCTGAAATTGGCTCAGCCTGCACACTACCTGGGTGTATCTTTCATTAATTATGCAAATCGAGCTTCTAATTCAATCTTTGCCAATTCGGACAGTACGGGTTTTCCAAACCGAGTGAGTTCAATCTATTAAATTAATTATCATTAATCATTTTGACAAGCCCAAATAAATATTTTCATTAATAAAAAAAATTTTATATGAACAATTTAAATGACTGGCAGCATTACATGGAAGCCAGACCATAACTGATACCAGAAAGGTAAGGACTAATTAATTATAAATAATGGTCTTGATTCTTCTCTGAGAAAAGTCAATTGCATATTCAGCTACTTCCCTGTAATTAAAGTCTTAATTTCTTTGAACTCAAACAACACATTTTCTGTACTGCTCGGTGAGTTTTTATATCCTGGTGCACCGTAACATTTTTTATGAAGCTTGCTGCTTGAAGGAAACTGTGTTATATCCTTATACTTACACAGATGGTGTTCACAATTACAATGGACAAAACTGGGACCTGCAATGTAGCTCTACCTTGACAGAGATATTCCTAAAATTCTGTAAGGACTGCATTTTGCTGGGGTAGTTTCCTATTAGTGACTTCATACTTACTTGAACAAAGGGCATGTTTTCTCATCTGCAGGTGCAAGTTTAGGGAGTACGTTACATTTGCTTTTTCTTTAAATCCTTGCTTGTAATTATGCTAAAAATAATTTTCTATGAAATATTTTTAAATAAATGATAACTGTAGCACATACCTTTCAACGTCAAAAGGAAAGCAGAACTTTGGGACACTGTTCAGCACTTCCTGAAAATACAAGCAAAAGAAATGAAGTTAGAGTTTTTTGAAAAGGCTTTTGAAAGGCTTGCTTTTTAAAAAAATGGCCAAAAATACTCCTAACAAATAATAAGTTCAAGAAATATATGATTGCAAAAAAATACAGCACACGTTCCTGGACTGAAATAATTGATTATTAAAAAAGAATTAAGTTTGTGCTTTGGCAGATTGCAAAGACAATGCCATAGAAACCCCAGGAGGGAAAGGCCTGGCCTGAAGGGTATTAACACCCTTCACATCCCCGCTGGGATTCCCTTCAACAAGGCCATATGGATTTTACAAGAAGCACCACACCATATGGGTAAGCCACGTCTGCTGCTACTTGTACCACAGACTAGCCACAGGGACTTCTGACAGATCCTGGCTCAAAAATACAAATGTTGTTTCAATTAAAATGCAGGCAGAGAAAAGGGAATGAAGTTGGCAGCAGAATGAATTACAGAGAGGTATAACAACTCTATACATGTTCCATAGTCAAATGCTGAAAATGATGGAAATCATCTACTGGTCCAAAGCAGAAATTTATATCATTAACCCTTTGGGTTTCACAAGCAAGCCTTGCTATTAATAAAGAAAGGGGGGGGGGGGGGGGGTGTAAAATCCACCAGATCTACATTCATACCAAAGTATGAAAGGATAATGTGACTCTTCCGTGCAGAATTTTATTTAAGAAGCTGTTTAGTGGCAAATAAAATGTGTTAATTAAAATATAAAAATGCTCTCAAACTAGTCAACGTTTTACTTAAAAAAAAAAAAATTAAGAAGTGAATTACCAGATCATTTAGCAGCAAATATTAAACAATGACTTTACAAGATCCTAGAAAATAGGTTTTATTTCCTTGCTCCCAACTGGAAAAACAAACCCTCTGTGAAATGCTTCAGCAAGAAGAGACAGTTGACATCAGTGCAGTTGGTCAAAGCTGCAGAATTCCCTTTTTGTAGCAGCCCAACAGACCTGTACTTCTGTATACACAAGCTGGCTCACAAGGTTTGTTTTCAGAAAAGAGCACGTTGATTACAAATTTCCAGGGCTGCACATGAAGGTTTAAGAAGTTGATCTAAGATGTTGGCACTCTCCAGCCTGAACACCCTGTTTGCTGCACGTCAGACACTCAACTCCCATTAAGGGAAATTACATATTTAAATTCCTACACACTACAATGACTATTTCCTTCTAACATTTGCCAGGCTCAGTGGATACTGTAAAATATAAAGAGCCCATACAAGTTAATCAGCAAGAGAGGAACAGTTTAGGAAAAAGACACTGGTGACTACAACATGCGTATGTTAGCTGCAACATTTTAACATGTGATGTGCATCAGTAAATCTTCATGCGATACAAAATCAGGAAGTCAATGTTTTTAGAATTTCTAAGTCATACAAGTGAGTTCAAGAAATCTTTAGAACTTTTACTTTGTTAGCACAGTGTATGAAAGCGACAGATGTGTTTTGGGAAAGGTTATTAACTCCATCATGAACAACAGCAGTACATATAATACTCTTCAAAAGGAACTGCTCAAGCACCATCCTGCCTGCTCTGAGTGCCCACTGCAGAAAGGTGAGAAGAGAAATATAAACAGGGCAGGTAAGTATTTGATTTTCTGCAGTCAGGAACAAGCACACACAATGATAGTAGTAACAATAATAAACTCTTACAAAAGAGAGCAAACAGAACAGGCTAATCAAAACTTCTAACTCAGAAATTTCCTAAACATTTCCAAATAGTCTCTCCCTTCAGGCTCATAAAGCTTTTTTTTCCTGTTCCAAAGAAACAGCATTTTATTCTTTTTCTAAATCTGCACCTATTCTCACACTATAGGAAGTGATTTTTCTCCTCACTACCAAGGATTTTAATTGCTGCCTGGTGAGCTTAGCACTGACTCAGAATTGGGTATGGAAATGTATTCATTTATGTTCCCCATTGTATTCTCTCAGAATAAATTATCACGCGAGGAAAAGAAAACAAAAACAAAAAAACCAAAGGTATTAGCTCAATATTTTGACTAAACAACCTGAAAATTACGAGTGTGTTTCGCAGCGTTGCCCGGCCGAGCGACAGGCCAGGGCTCCCCCAGCGCCGCGCGGCCCTCCCCAGGCAGACACGTGCGCACAACTTCTGCGGAGCAGCCCCGCTCGCTTCCCAACTGGCAGGAGCATCCCTCGGGGGACAAGTCTTTAAACCTCCGCACTCTTTAAAATTCAGCCAGCCAGCAGGTCTATAGACTGGTGTATAAACAGTATAGACACACACACACACACAAAAAAATCCTCTCTCAGCTTATGTCAGTGACAAAGCAGCTCAGCAGTTGACTGCTTCTCCCCTGACAGCATAAGCTGGGTTTACACAGATCAATAGATGGAAGTCCTACCTAGCTTCCAGGGCTCAGTTTTCTCCCTTAATTACAGGTGCTATTCAGATTTTTAAAATGGAAGAAAACAAGATGCCCCCCCAAAATGCTCCTAGACGAATTTAAAATGCAAATGATATTACACAGACATTCACATACACAGTTACTATTCGTGTACAATTACAGTTGGTACTTGCAGCAACCTCTCTATTGGATAAAATTTGAACATTGTCTCCTAATGGGTCATCAATTTTCAAGGCTCCCTAACCAGCCAGGACTTCCTCCTGAGTCAACACAAACACTCTCAGAAAGAGAATAACGTATTTGTTGGTTTTTACACTCACAACTTTATAAAATTATCTATTTATTTCTGAAGGCAAAAGGTTGTACAAGTCTTCAGAAAGCAAAATATCTTGATTCACACGTCCCATGCTTATTTCCTCCTCTGGTTCTCACAGTCTTAGTGCTTTCAGAAATGGTTCTTGTGTCATAAACAAGGTTTATACAGAGGGAAGATGATAATGACGTAAAAGAAAAAAAAATTAAGACCCCCACAAATAAAGGGTTCTCTACTTGCTTTCAAACATTGACTAAACATCTACAGGTGCATACAAAATTGTGTTTAATTGCTAAGTTAAAGGATAATTATCTCATTCCTTATGCAAACTCAAAGAGAAAGAAGAAAATCATAAAATTAGTATCATGTGAACTATGGCATGTTGCTTCCCTTGAAAAAAGCTTAAACAAAGACAAAAATGGTATTTACAAAAATATTTCCCTTATGCCTATAGCACAGCAGCAGAACCCTGTACTCTCACAGGCCCATGGTGCAATGGTTTTATTAATTCACTCTCACTCGTTGCACTGTGCAACTCCAGCCTGGCCTGGTCATGCTCACTGGCTCTACAATGAGAGGATATTACAGAAGCCTTAAAGTTAAGAACTATTTAGCATTCCTTGCTTGTTTTGATACCCACTCAGCTAATTCGGTGTATCAGCATTTTATAAAGCAATGTAATCAGTGGCAGAAATGCTTCTGAATTCATACACGCCAGCTTTCTGGGAAAAAAGGTCCTGATAACTTTGTACTCTGGAAAGAAACACGGTCAGTAGTTAACTTCCGGCACTTTCGCCTTCAGATATTCCAGATTTTCCTCTAGGTTTAAAGACAAATTATGAAGAACTCCCTGAAACTATTTAACAGAAAAATTAATACTTCATAGCAACTACTAATTGGCTTGCTAGTCATATTCACAGGGCAGTCCCACAAAAGTCCTGTGCACATTGCACCATTTCATTTGTGGTGTGACACCACAGGATGGGTATAACACAACTGGGTGACATGGGAGTCTCAGTGCCGTGTGGGTGGCAAAACAGAGCTGTAGATGTGTCCTCTAAGCTCCACCTGCTGCAACACTTCAATTCACAGAAGATAGAAAAGAAAATTTGTGCAATCGCAGCTCCCTAAAAATAGACCTGCTCTTTTCAGCTAACAATTTTCAGACTAAGTTGTGGATGGTGCTGCATTTTTTGACAGCTATTTCTATCCCAATACAGCTGCCACATAACACTTCGTATATCCCTGACAAACATGCAAAGAGGAAGGAGATTCTGGACCATGTCGCCGAAATTGTCACTAATGGATTCAAGCAAGATTAAAATTCCACTAAACTTGAGCCACGTGTACATTTCTACAAGCGTAGATTGTTTTGACCCACAAAACAAATTCCACTCCACTGCTGAGAACAAGTTTTGATCCTCACTTGGTTGGCTAACATGTAAACCACAACTGGCAAGGCCCTACAGCCTAATGACATTCAGAAGAATTGGGTTGCTCATAATGCTTAAGCACTGAGCCTTTTAGAATACTTGCTCTCCAAAAGGTGTTAGCATCTTTCAAAAGCTTATTCAGAGAAATATTTGTTGTCTAAAATGAATTTGGAGCTGAATACCTACAAAGGAGGATGAGATCACTTACAGAATTTCAGTTAATTTCTCTTGTTCCTGCTTCCTGTCTCCTCTACCTGGCCACCTTTCAGTTATGTGCCTCAGGAAAGGATGCCAGACAGGCAGCGGAAGGTTTTTGGTAGCTTAGTCTGGTGGTTTAGTGTTCTACACAGCAACAAGGGCAGAGGTAAGGGCACAGACAGATGAGGCAGCAGTGATGCCTTTTCCCGGTCTTAAAATCAAGAATCAAACACAGTTAGAAGGGGAAAAGGGATTTTACCTTGGTATTTATTTTAAGGATCTTTAGGTGCACACATTCAGGTCAAATGCGCCAAAATGCACACCACAGTGCACACCCCCAAAATATCTGCTATAACATTATAGGTCTTACTAATTAGCATATCTATCAAAAATTCCCCAATGAGAGGCTTGAATGAGCCCCCCTCCCCAAGGAACCTTCCCCTGGATGGTTCTATCTTAGTTTACAGAATGTTCTGGAGAGGACCTTGGGGTCTGGGGCACACTATCTTCTACTTACGAAGCTTCTAAAATATTTAGTCTCTTAGCTGAACAAACAAGTTCAAGAATGTAGGCAAAAGCACTAAGAATACAGAAGTTGTAAAAAAGGTATAATAGGGGTATAAAAGAAAAGGCAAAAACTCTTCATGGCATCAGCAGGACAGGAAGACTTTAGACAACAAGGTAATGGGATGAGCTTGAGATCTTAGAGAAGCAAAATCGCATCAACAAGTAACTCTCGTAGTGGTGTCAGTGGAGGCCTGAAGATCAGCTGTACTTGTGACTGAACTTGCAGATGATTGCTGCAATATCACTTAGAACCAACAGGACGTTAAATACACACAAAAAGAAATGAAAAAAGCCTTAAGGACCGGAACAGTGAAGGACCAGGGTGTGGTGCACTGCAACTGCAGATATGCTACAGGATGCTCTTGCCCTGTAGAACAGACTAAGACTGGTGTCCTACGGAGCACACCTTTTACTGCTCTTACAGCAGCTTTCAAAGGCACTTCACAAGAAGGAAAGCTAATCCTGCATGATTAATCTTACTAGCCTGCAAGACTGAGGAATAAGACTTTCTAAACAACCACAGAGCAGTTTCAAAATTCAGAGATTTCACTAAATTATAAAATGTTGGTGTCTCTATTTGTCTAATTGCTCCTGAATCTCATCATATAACCAGATAAAAATAAAGCCTATTTCAGACAGTTGTGTCCAGCACAGCATACAGGGAATCAATTAAAATAACAAGCTCAGCTACAAATAGCAGAATAAAACCAACATGAAATTCAGCACAGGCTAATTTTCCTGCTTAAAGAAAAAACCCTTCAAATTTCCTGGAATTCATAATAAAAACATAAAAATTGACAACGCTCTTCTTCCCAAAGAAAGTTCCCATTAGAATAAGTTTAGATTTAAATGTTACCATCTACCTCTACCCCTGGCAAGGCAAACAAAAACAAGATAAATATTATTTCGCCACACATCTCTAGCCTGCATGTAATATTAGTATTCCATGCAACAAAAAATAGTTTTCCCTTAGTTCCCTGACTCATGTCAGGGAGACCATTATTCCCTAGGCAATATCAGAGAGCTGGGAAAAACAGGAAACATGATCTTCCATCTCCATTCTTCAGATTACTATGTGAGCAACATTTAACTCTTAAGGTGGTAGAGTATTTACTATATTTAAAAAAATTAATTACATTTTGTAGCTAAAAAAAAAAGGAAGAAAAAGGCACCAGTGTATGGCACACAACTTTCTATTACCATGCTGTAGGGGAAAAGTAGCTATTTATTAATCAATACTTTCCATGTCTCTAACACTATCTGGAAACTCAACAGAGAAGTTCTCTTAACTAAAATTACAGGAGACATCATTTTCTGAATCCAAATATGTACGTCTCTGAAGGTCAGGTTAAAGTCCCCGAGTCATCCTACACAGATAAGGGGGCAGCAATATTTGTTTCACTCAAGACCTCTTCAGATCTGCCCCTGCTTACAACAGCAGTTGAGATGCATCTTTGGCAGCAGTGCTGAGAACCTCCTGCACATCCTGTTCAGATGCTGTTTCACCAGTGGTGACAAAATAACCACCGTAAAATAAAACACAAATTAAAATTGGTTCTTATTTATTAACCTGTTAGTTTTTTCATTCCACCTTGGAATATTCTGACAGCAAGGGACAGAACTAAGCCTATTTGAAATATATTCAACTCTACCTATTCAATCTATTGCTTTAAAGTGAAGTTGCAGTCTCAGAAATGCCTATGAAACAGTATCAAATATATCATATCTGGTCAAAAGGCCCCTATTTGCAAGATTTCCTTCTCAATCACCAAGAAAACCTATTTATAAAAGGAAAACTAACTATAAAAAAACACTACAAATAATTAATATCTGCATTTCCATGAAAAAGAAATATACTGAAAAAATCATAACATTTCAAGCACAACAAACTCTACTCCCTACGCAACTAGATACGTTTCAAATTGATTTTAACTCCAAGCATATTTTGTTCCAAATATATTCCAAATCTTTTTTCCCCCCTCACTAAGTACTGCATTAGTTACCTAAAAGACAAGTCCTGAAACAGAGAGTGTCTGTAAATAGCAAGATGCCATTCCTTGTCTACAAAGCTTTTGGTGAGCAACTGGCCTGCCCAGTAAATACCCAGTACTGGTGTACACAGAGAGGTCAGCACCAGCTCTGCAGACTGCTCCTGCTCAGGCTGGGCAGTGAAACTCTCTTGTAACACCAGGTGATGCTCTTCCAGAATCCCAGCTTCCCACTGGTTATTTCACAAGATGACTGCACAGCATACGCCAGGAAGAAATCCTGATTTCACTGGCAATTCAGAAAGTCAGAAGTAGTCAGAAAATGAAGCACCACGTGAGTTAAAGAACAATTGGGGTGCCACGCTGAGAGAAAGCATCTGTAGCAGAGCATGATTTATGCAGATAAACAAGGTGAGGCAGACCAAAAGCCAAACCTTTGTCTGGGCTCATCCAGGCCTAAATGTGCAGCCCTGTGGGATGGTGCTGGCTCCCATGGCTGGCAGCAGCAGGGGAAGTCAGGGAGGGAACTGCACCACCTTGTACAGGGTACTGAAACCAATGACGTGTGCGGTCTGAGTTTCTTGGTTACAAGAATCCACAGCCAAAAGAAAAGGAACTGAGAAAGGAAATCAGCTTCTAAGGAACCTGCTGGGATTATAATTCCTTAAATAAGATTATTTGTGATATTTTTATAAAGGAAACACTTACTTCTTGTTTTACACTCAGCATAGGTTACATTCTAAGCTTCACCATAATGCAGCTCAGTAAGAATTGCTTGCAGTAATAGTTTTTCAGTACTAAAATGAGATATTATCAAGTGTGTTGAAAAACGGAAGGAAGATGAAACAACTCCAGATGAAAGACCAAAGAGGAAAAGGGAAGAAGCAAACAAGCATAAATTTAAAGTGCTAATGTGCCCCTAGTGTTACCCGATGCAGACAGATGATTGTCCCAAAAAATAAAATAAAGTGGCCATACAACTGGGTCTCTTTTTCCCAAGAAGATATGCAATGTACATTCACTTTGCCTATGGCTGAGCCTGTCCAGACCTTCTGGCTCCCTGCTCAAAGCCTCTGGCAGCTTTATAGCCAGCAATTACTCTGCAACAATTGGAGGCTGGTGTTGCTGCATGTGAGCATCAGTCAGCCACCTCAGCACTCAGTCAATCAGCTTAGCATTGACCTCTGATACAGCACAAGCCAGCTTTGAACAGTTAAGACAAGAGGGAGGCAGCTTTCATCAGCAAGCCAGGCAGCACAAGCAGCTACGGCCAAGATTTTCAGCTGCTTCACTTTGATCCAGAAGAATGAAACGGCCCATGTTCAGGGAAGACAGTCATAAACCTAACCCAAGTATTCACAACACTTACTGAAAAATTAGTAGGAGCCCTGTTCCTACAGTAGGATGTCCCCATCAATTGAAAGAGGTCTTCTTTCTTCCAAAACTCAGTTTAAAATTCAAGAAGGGGTGCCCTGAGCGTTCAGTGGCCCAGTATGTTTTCTCTAATCATAGTCATTAGTGCCTCATGAAGGAAAAAGGGCAGAGAGAAGTGTGGACTGTACCCTCAAGAGACAGGTGATTTCTCATATGTGGATCTTTCATTATCAAGTGTACATTTATTAATGACTGCAGATAGAAACACACAAAAGCCAGAAACTCAACACCTCAGCTTAAGGAAGAAGCAGAGAGAGTCTACCAGCCAGGTAGCTCACAATGCCTTGAAAACTCATGCAGAAGTAACGAGCACCAGAAATAGTTTTATTCTGATGGATTAATGCATTTCTCTTCCTGATTACCTGCCTGGAACTGCTTCACCTTCCTTATTCCTGGTCCAAGATCCCAAACCAAGTTGCCTGGTTCCCTCCAGCTGCAGCCCACTAATCACCCTTGCATTGTTCTTGCTGCTCCTGTTCCTGATCTCATTCCCACAAAAGAAAGTCAAAAGAAAGAACAAAGTCTTGTTCTTTGCCTGGTTCCTTGATTTCATCACATGTGAATTATGCACTTTGATCCCAGACCATTTCCCTAACACAAGCAATATGTAAAAGAGTACTTTATTTAACAAAATATCAGCAAATCATTTGAAGAGACACTCCAAATACCTGTAGCAGTAACAGTGAACCAATGTACCTCAAATGCTCTCCCAGTTCTCCAGAAAACATCATCAAGAAAGGCAGAAGAGCCAAGAACCAAACACAGTATTCAGGTTACACTCAGTATTTAATAGAAAAAGAGGCTGCACTAATTAGGATATTCCTAAAAGTGCAGCAGTAAGCTTGACACACAAAAGCAACGCTGAAAGTAAAACAGAGGCAACAAATTGAAGACTGAAATGGAAGGAGGGTATTAAGCAAGCAGATGAGAAAGTATAAGGTATCCCAGAATAAGGAATTAGGGGACATTTGACTGGAATATTCTGAGGGCAGCTGAGGTCAATCAACAATGACATCACACATGACAATTTGGCAGTCTTTCTGGAAGATGTTCCAAATGATTGTCATCACTATTTCAGCCATCAGTTAATTTTTTCTTCTTTGGTTTGGCACATTGCTGTAGGCTGGAATCTGATTTGGCTTTGAAATAAGCCAAATCAGCAACAGTTATTTTCGATAGCCTGATATAGAATATCTGAAGGACAGTCAAATATTAATTCTGTACTTATTTGAGCAAACAGAAAAAACTACTTCTACAAAACGTGGTCCCCCAATATCACAGCTGTATGATTTTTAAAAATGGCTAACATATGCATACAGTCTATTAAAATGCACATAATTTATTTGACTCAAAATGAAAACATATCTAACAAGTAATTCCATTCATCTGGCCCTTTTTCACCCAGCCTTAAGATATACAAATGTGTGCCTTTTCACCAGAACACAGCAGCTGGGAATGAAAAGAAAAGCATTCAAATGATCATTTTCACATCATATTCCATCGTCTTTTCACCAGCTTCTCCCCAGCCTTTCTTTGAGTCCCATTCTGTTACAAGAGAGCTGCTTTTTAGATCAATTCATATTTCCATAATCCACTCTGCTGTTTCTCTCTCTCCTCCCCAGGGTGGACTAACCCCTGCATCCAGAACTATGGCTTACAACTGTCATTAAGACCTGTAACAATAAGAAGATAACAAAAGAGCTGGTAGAGATGAGGTTAGCCAGTACCATATGCTGATCAAGTTCAACATTTTTAACTTAAAAGCTCTATAAAACAAAACTCCCACAATTCTGAGAACAAGCATACTTCAGGTTGCCACCTGTCCTCAAAATTTCAAGGAAATTCCAAGTATAAAAGCCCAAATTCAGTATTGGGCTTTTATAATTTTTAAAATTTTAAAAATAGATGTCTCAAAGATTTTTCTGTCTCTGTTGGGATGAATTAAAAGAAAAGGTTGAGAAAGCATCTTGGAATATTCACATCTTGAATGATGTAAGGGTCTCAGTGATTCTGGGTGTTCCCAGCACGTCTGCGTGGGCAGTTGTTTCACAGAATATTTATCAGGACTGAACAGATCTTTTCTGTTCACACAGTGCAGTTAGCAACTATAAATACACCTCTGAATCTTTTCCTGCTGGTCATCTATCAGCTGGGATTTGCATAGACAAAAAGCATTGCTGCCTTACACATTCAGTATTTTTCAATAAAAACAGTATGTCTTCCAAACACAAAGAGTTAGAAAATCACTTTATCTTAACCAGATAAAGTCTCGTTGCAATGTACAAAATTGCCATGTTGCCATCATCTCAGCAGGGCTAATTGCTTTCCACAAAGATTCAAGTTTCTAAATATCCCTTAGCTAAATATAATACAATAACATTTAGACAAAAACACTACTGAAAATTAGTAATCTCATTAGATTGATTCCTCCTTTCTCATACCAATGCACCCAAATATTAATCATACTTATTAATACACAAGCAACAAAATCCCCAAAATCTTTTTAAGATTTCCTGATAAAAACAATCCCACAAAGCAAGCACCTATCTAGTTAGCATAAACATTTGAAACATGCATTTAATGCCTCATCAGAATACAAGAACAAAGCCATCTCATGCAGAAAGCTGGTGAGATGCATCCCCTAACAGCACGCCTGCAGCCTTGAAGGCAGTGTAAACAGCCTCGTACCTCCTGGGTTCCTGCTGCTCTCTTAAGAGAGCAGAGAGGAACACAGAATCTCACTGCTGGCTTCCACACACTAGTTTGACCCAGAGAACAGATTTAAGCCTGCTTCTTGAGAATACTAAAACAAACAAACAAACAAACCCAAACCCCAACTCGTGCTATTATTCACTTATTTTTAAAAAGAATGTAGTATCTTTCATGGTGACCTCGTTTATGTAAGTGCTGCCACGAACCATGCAATTAAATATTCCATCCTGAAAAAAACTGAGCCTTTGTCTCCAATCAGATGCTCATTTAAACCAGGCTTAACTTTCACTAGTTAAAACATACATTGAAAGTCAAGTGTGTGACTGTTGCTTTCTTGTGGGAAGACCAACACACTGGTACTTCAGAGGATTTACCCTTTAAACAGCTATACATGTAACTATACATCTTTATATACACAAATATTTTCACACGAACCAGGTAGATTTATATGTATACTATCAGACTTCAGTAGCTGGGTCACTACAGGATATGGAATAAGGCTCATAGCTCACAATCCAGGGGTGACTTCTGCATAATGTGATACAGTAAAACTAAAACCCAGATGTTATCTAAAATATGAGATAATAGCATAAAGAGTCTTACTGTAACTTCAGAGAAAACAGCAGAGATTCCTTACACGGGATGCCATATCCCTTACTCATTACTCATCTGCAGGGTTTGGGAAAAGCCTGACATGGGAAAGCAGATTTAGACTGCTTGTCTTAGAAAGTGAGAGAAGATAGGATGAAATCTGCAACACAACCAACAGTCTAATGCAGAGTCTCAATTCCTTCTTAACCCACATCTTCAGTTAACAACCCCAGTCATATTTATTACTGAAGTGGCTTCTGGTAAGACCATCTCCTGCCATATTAGCTGTTCGTGTCATCTTCCTGGTGAGATGTTTTTTCACCAGCAGAGAAGTTGAAGGCTGAAGATAGAAAATGTTATGTGATTAGAAGTGCAAAGAATGAGAACTATTCAATGGACACCACACACTACAGGACCACTGCAGGTAGAAATCCCTCTGGGTCAATGAGCAGTTAGATTAAAAAGCTACTGAATTCTTACACAGCTAAAAATAACATCCAATGTATCTGTAATTATTAAATTAATAAGAAATGTTAGACCTCACATGCCTCAAAGGTTAAGACAACACAGAAAGCAGCACCACCTCTTGCACAGGCACTAGCTGCTGCTGGTGCTATCAGCACCATGCTCTCCTCGTTCCTTGTGCCAACACCACTCTTCTCCCAGGAATGTTTCAACCCACTGAAGTTGGTGGGAGAGTCAGTGTTTTTATTTGCTGAACAGACATGAACAGAGCCACAGTGGAGACATCTGGACACGTGTGACATCAATAGGGCTTTGCTACTGCCTGCACTGCCATGAGGAGACAAGCCAGTGTCAGCAGATCACAGCTCTGCAGGGCAACAACCGACTTCTGCAGAAATGTGTATTTTCTTCTTCAAGTCATCAAGTACTTCAGTTTGGAAGCCAAGGTGTTGTTTTCATTTGGGTTACTTTTCTGAAGCCCTTAAAAAATACTTTCTTCTCTAAAACAACTGGATTTTTTTTCCCAGATATCATAGCATTAATATTTTCTCTACAGACTTCCATTTAAAAATGGGCTTGCAAGGCCAAAATTAAGCTCTAGTTAAACCAGTCTGAATAAAAAAAATAACAATTTCAAGATTAAAAACATACACATCTTTTATCATGGGAATTTTTGCATAAAGGTGATATTTGAACATACTACAAGACAGAGCCTCTAGAAATATACATTCAAAATACATTTTAAACAACAAAAAAATAGCCCATTAAATGGCTACAACTCATTCTTCATCCAAATTTGAGCTTGTGAGGATAATCACAGAAGACCTATATGTGCTCAAAACAGAAATCTTCACATTTTTTCTACAGAGCTGAGATTATTCACAACTTTTTCAACAAAAATGAGTCGTCAAACTCATTTTTATAGCACTAATGCCAGTAATGATGGCTCAAACAGATTAATTCTTCTGGCGCTTGAGGTATTTTTTAATAAACATTTTCTTTGAAATGGTAGTGTGGCTCTCTGTATTGTGAATTCTAACCAGCATGAGCTCATTTTTCCATTGATAGTTTTGAGAGTTACTAAAAATGGAATTATTCCCACCTCAAAAAATAAAATAAAATGAAAAAAGAAAAAAGGGACAAAACCACTTTCTGAAGCACTCCTGGCAAAGAGAAGTATTTTTCATTTTCCGCCTTGAAGCGTTACTTTTTTTCTTTCCCCATTCTGTTTTCCTCTTTTCCTTATTCTGGCATCTGAGGAATTACCAGAGACAAAATAAGTGGTTTCCCTGCAGTCTTGGCAGATAAGGAAATCAACAATGAATCTTTCAAATTCTTTTCTGGTACCAAAACCGCGCCTTAATATTTCCTTTACTTGACAGACTGCAACTGAGTGATTATGACAAATCCCAAGTCTTGTCTTCCTCCTGATCAACTGTAGTTTCTACATCCCATCCACAACAGATGGGATGTTTTGCAAAACAGGAATTTGGAAAGTCAATATTTAAGAAAAAAGTACACTAGAAGAATATCGACCAGCATCGAAGAAAACGGC
Source organism: Coloeus monedula (assembly GCF_965178545.1). Taxonomy (NCBI): domain Eukaryota; kingdom Metazoa; phylum Chordata; class Aves; order Passeriformes; family Corvidae; genus Coloeus; species Coloeus monedula. The sequence continues at coordinate 9,467,158 of NC_138789.1, forward strand.
AGGGCACAAGAAAAAACAGGGATTAAGAGATGAGTAAACACTGGGAAGTTCAGACATACTTAGAGGACAAATGTGAGAAAGAGGAAGAAAATGTCAAAATGGCTCAGACAAGTTTTCTTTGCATTATGAAAGCAACAAAAAGGTGACATGATAAACTGTAGAAAAATTCAGGAAGAGAGGAAAATATTTTGCCCACTGTTATCACATCACTGTGCAAACAGACAGCCCTTCAATTTTAGGAAAGATGATTCTTTGGGATACATCCAAAAACTAACTCACACATTTTACATTTAAAATATAAATGACTGAAGAACAGGACAGAGAATATTCTTTTTCTTTTTTTTTTTCTGAGCATTCTCCCCACAAACTTTTATGGAAATTAGCCTTGATAGTTTTAGTGAGTTCTTGGTTCTTAAAGAAATTAAATCTGGTGGATACTCAGGTCTCCAATCCAAACCTACCCAGTTCAACATCCACACACACATGTGCAAAGAAGGCTTCTGCTGATTTCACTTCATGACTTGGCTCAGGGGTTTGCTTTAGAAGCTGCTATATATTCCGTTCAAATCCAGGGGTTCTAACAGGAGAATTTCCCTTGCAAGGAGAAGGATTAAAATATCCTGTTTTCCAGAGACACAAGCAATTTACCTGAAATGCCAGATTCCCTACACAGCTGAGACACAATGTGCAGGCATAGGTTTTTCGGAGCCCAAAGGCAGAGAGCTGCCTGAGGCCTCTGGTTTTTATAGATTAGGTATGTCTATTGCATCTTTGTATGATTCCCTTCCAGTCTTTAGTGGGCTTCATCTTCTAATCATTTTTCTACACCAGCTGTTCTTTGAATAACCTTCGACTTGCTGAATAAGCTCCCATTTTTCTTCATACATAATTTGTCTTTTCTTTTTTTTTTTTCTTCTTTTTTTTTTTTTTAAGATCAAGTCTTTCTTGGGGAAAAAACAAAAAAAGAACAAAACAAACTAGAAAAAAAGAATTTAAATGACAATGAAGATGATCATTCTGCAGCCAGGATAATTATCAAAACTTGCTGAATGCCTAGCTGAGAACGTGTAACAGCACGCTTTGCTCATTTGTCACTGTTTTACAGGCTGCACATTTCTGACTGATGCTATTCCCTAACCAGACATCCTACCTTCTATGTTTGTATATTTATTCCTTTCATCATGAATCACCTTATAGCTGTCTTTATAGAATCTTGTATTACTGACTTTAAAAAAAAAAAAAAAAATCAGCAATTTATCAACATCTACTGTACAACAACATTTCCAGATCATCCACTGTGGTGATACTACCAACGAAAAATATGTTTGCCTCAGTATTAGTATAAAAACAAGAGGCAAAAAAGCCATTGAGACAGAGATATTTATTCTATTTAGTAGTTTTATGTATTTTCTTTTAGTAAAATAAAAATCCATGCAAGAAACTCTTGTTAAAAGTTGCTGAAATAATAAAATTCAGTACTTTCATTAAGGTTTAATAGTAATAACTTTCATAAAATAGTCATGGGGCAAAAAACCCAACACACTAATTAATAGCTTGCTGTCACTACAAACAGTGAAATAATCCATCAGTCCTGTATGTATAAACTTTCCTTTGAGGATTAATTATAGATAGAACATAGGATTTTCATGCTTCCAGAATCAGTAACTTAAGATCAGTCTCTTATAAGGGTCTGAGGATTTTTTTTTCCCCAAGCAAGTAACTAGGGTATCTCTAAAATATTATTAACTAACTATCTAAAATCTTGCATTGGAAAGGATTAAAGAAATGGAATGCACACATTCTGACATTAAAAGGACATACATGGGCAGCTCTTCAACTTTTTTGTTCTGGTGGTTTTTATAACATCAGTGTTTGGCAAAGTTTTACTGATAATTTTTTCCACATTTTCGATACCACAACAGATAAAAACCCAACATGTCCAACAGGACCACCTGATAAAATACTCTATATCAAAAAAAAGGTGATACAGAGAATTAGCACGACATTCCATGCTCTACAACTGCTGTTGCATATTCCTGTCACAAAGGCAATCTAATCACCAAGCCACCAGTTGGGTGAAGGCTTCCACCCCACCATCATTAGCATCTGCCTCTCCACAGCTGAATAGAAGAGCTTTTTTTATTATTATTCTAACATAAAAAAAAGTTCAATCTCATGTTTCCAACCTGGTCTCCAAAGTCCTCCGGGAACTTCCACAGTACCACTGGATCTGTAAATAATTGACAGACAGCATTAATCAGAGGCAAAGGAACAGAGTATTACAGTCAGAGTACATTAATATTAAAGAGAGGGTCAGCTTAGCGTCAAGCTTTGAGGCAAGTGCAAAAATGTATCTAAAAACCAAGGAAGATACTGGATTATTAAAAAGACTTATTTCATATTTATGAAACTGTATGTTTATTGTTCTACATATGGCAGCAGGTTATAAATGTACTGAACTATTTTCATATTCTTTTTTTTTCTGGAATACGTAATTTTTTAAGCACATTTAATTTTCACAGTTTAATTCAATTAAGAAGTAAGAGATATAAAACCTCTTTCCATCCCAGGAAAAAAGAACATAAAATTATAAGGGAAAAAAAAGGCCTTTACAAAAGTACAGAAAAACATCCTTTGTGATTTTAAAAATAGTACTAATGTAACCAGGATTCTTAAGGAGGAGCTCAGAAGAGCTAGTTAGTTTCAGTATTTTCTGTTCAGAGCCACTTAAAGCCAGCATTTCAATAATACCTCGAAGTTTTCATTAACCTCTTGTAAACTGCTAATTTTAAAAATAATCACTGTTACTTAGGCTACATATTAGTCTACACTTAATATTGCTTTGAAAGCCTCTAAAACAACAACCTGAGCCATAACCTTTCAACAAAAACACAAATTATGCTCTTCATCCTCCCTCCCCCAGCTTTTAATCGCCTTTGACACAAAACCTTCCGGAGGTGCTACGGTTACACGGCCACAAACGCCCACGAAGCCTCACAGGCTTCTAAAGAACAGATTAGCAGCCGTGTTTGTCCACCTGCTAACAGCGAATTATCCATCTTCCTGCAAGGGAGACCCAGGTCAGGCCAGACCCACCACTGACCACGCAGCCAACAGCAGCTCGGGGTGCCAAGGGCAGGAAAATGAAGGAGAAACACAACAGTAAGTGCCAGGAGACACGGCCTGATGGGAACTGCCAGATACTGTCTACCTCAGGAGCTGCTGGATTCCTGTCTTCCAAGGAGCCAGTATCTGGGAAACTATTCAGATTTCCACTTCAGGCTCTAGCACCAGCACTGTGTAGCAACTCAAATTTCCTTCTCGCTGTTAGCTTTGACATCAGAACCACAGCGTTCTCCACTTTTGGCAAAGTACGGACGGTTCAGCTCTTCTTCATGGTCCCACATGTTTGCTGCTGTAAACTGGAGATTTAATGAGGAGGGAAATGCCACTGATGGTGCTGTCATTCCCAGCTGCTGATCTGAAATCCTACTATTCAGCACGGAGCTGTTGCACGCGTGTGTTTGCCGCTGGCCCAACCACCAGGAGCTGGAGAATGGAGTCAGCATTTCTCCTTCACTCCAGAACAGATGTCAAGCCAACAGTGGAACATGCATTCCAAACGTGTTACAAAATTCAACCTGTCAACCAACTCAATGCAATTTAGAGCTAATTTGTATCTAATTCAAATTTAAGTAAGATTTTCAATAAAAATGGAGGCATTTGATTCTACTTGTTGGATTCTACTTCTTTTTTCTCCTAAGAACATCCAGGAAGGGTTCTGCAGCTATTATTTAATAAAATGTATGTATTTTGCACAAGGAATCTTCCTCCATCTACTATACGGAGCAAGAACTTTTGAAGGTGGATATGAAACAAGAGGTAAGAGGCTACGTCTCTAAAAATATGACAGCAAATAAATACAGGTACTTACAACAGAGACCTTTTTTTCCCCCATTTATTTTGTGCATATTTAAATTGCAAACATCTCTATAATGACCAGGTACAAGAGGAGTTTGACTATCCTGTAAGGGAGCTCGTTTTTTATTCCAAATTAGTATCATGAAAAAGAAAACAATTACATATCAACAGCTATCCCTGATAAATCCAAGGAGTCACAAGCATGGTAACATATCAAAAAATTGATGTTAAGTGATTCATAAATTACTTGCTAAAAAGCATTGAAAATTTGCAGAATCCAAAAAATACTTTAACAGAGCTTGTAAATCCAATGCCATATGTCCATGAACATTTCAGGCATAAACTTCTCTTCAAAAGAGCAATCCCACTGCACTCCCACTACCAGGTACTTGTTGGTGAAGCTGTAGCACTGTCTGTCTCCTGCTGGTACAGACTTTCACAGCTACACTGAGCCAGATGAGGGAACTGACCGAGATCAAACCAACTGTCTGAAACTTTTCAGGTCAGCGTTAACTAGATCAGTTCCCCAAAACCATTTGGTTTATGCCAGAAAAAAAGGAACAAAAACTGGGGAATAGGGAATTGTGGTAAGAAGAAAGCAGGACTGCTTCGTGCGGCAGCATTCCAGCCTCAAGCATTTGCTACAGCTCATGCAATACAAGCTGGTTACCAGCTGCGTCTAGTTCCGTTTCTTATCACCCATTTCTTGTTCACAACTTCCCAAGTCTTGCAGTACCATTTAAAGTTGCTTCTACTGCAAAACCTAAGCGCTATGGCCTGCGAGGAGGCTCTGCAGTGAGGCCGGGCTGCCGGAGCATCGCCAGCCAGGAGCTTGGCAACATCACCTTTTCCCAGCAATGAAGCCAGGCAGATGATTTTGGCAGATGTGAAGCACAGTTACATGAGAAACATTGAGTATAGCGAATGCTTTAGCAACACAGTAACAAAATTACTGGGGTTTCTGAAATCGGACAGAAACGTAATTTCTTTCCTTCACTGTCCTTAGTGCAAATGTAACTGCCAGGCTTCAAAATAGGAAGCAGATCGCAATAGCAAAACCTCCAGGTGTTGTTTTAAAGGTCACGGTCATGAGCAAAGTACAATCTCAGAATTAAGCAAAACTCTGGGTTTGGGGTCAAAACATGGGTAAAATTTACACCTCAGCGAAGTGCCAAATGAAGCTGAACAGCATTTCACAAGGCCACCCTTTATCTACAGGCAACAAGATCAACAGCTCTAATAAGTTCTTTTGGTGCCCTGATATCCTAACAGCTAAAAAACCCTACAGCCTTAATGTAGGGTCCTGCTCAGCTTGCCATCTTCACTTCATACTAAGGCTCTCTCATACCACTCCAGTCTCACTTGAAATGGTAAAAACAAATCTAAAGTAAATTCCAGTTCACTTAACTATAGGTACAACAATATTTACTTTCATACCATGAAAGGATGTTTATATCATGAGAGAATAATTAAATTCATGTGATCTAAACAGGAAAAATAATGATTTTAATACTCCATCATGAAAACAAAAAAGAGCCAACATTTTAAAAAATATTCCTAACTCAATCCAAGCAAAACAATTGGTGCTACACTCAGCAAAAATTACACGCCTTCAAGACGTGTCCAACTGCTTTGAGCTGGGTTTTGCAGCTGTTATTACTGGCCTTTAACTGGTTATTTTAGTAGGTACTTGCCATACATTTATTAAGTAAGAAAATCTAATGTGACTCGTGCTTCAAAAAGAAAAGTTCCTATATTCTTTTTATGCCTTTACTCTCTGAAACCAAACCCTAACACCTATAAAAAGCCTCAGGATTTTATTATAATTATCCAAGTCTGGGATTGGGCTTTTTTTCAAAAGATTATGTTGGTTTCTGCTTTTGGAGCTAGGCTCAGGCAGCATCTGAAACATCTTTGTGGCAACTTCTCAAAAGTGCTGCAAAGGAAGAAACAAAAGGGTACTGATTTAGAAATAAAAAGAGAAAGTATAATCCAATTCTGCAACTTTATGCACTCTATCTTCAGGTTTACAAAGACTGAATTTTCTTTTCCTTGAGGATTACTTTCCAGATACCCCATCTGATCTGGCAATGTTAGGTCAATTTTATGCTGATTTTATGGATGAGAGGATGAGAATCGTTCAGAAATAGCTGTTGTTATCATCAGCTGAGAAACTACTAAATTTCTCCTCATTTTCTTTTGCTAACAGACTTTTCAGGATAAATGGTTTACACCAATTCTAAGTAAAGGTAGCAGTAAGAGGAAATTCTCAAGTGCACACATAAAATAATTTGTGTGTTACATGTATAAATCTAGATACTATTGCATGTGTAAATGGATATTTCCACGTACAGACACTGCTTTTTCCTATGCCTACCACGTCCAGGATGTAAATCTCAACACCTGCCAGTAACACATGAAAATTCTTTTGCTAAATATCCTGCAACATTGGAAAGGACATCTCCCTTGGAACAAGTCAGACAAGAGACAATCATGGAAAGGTTTGATGAGGTACCAAAAGAGTGCAGTATAATTACAAAGAGGGAAGCGAGTCACATGCAATGCTTAAAAAAGTAGTACTCAAGATGTTGTAATCTAGAACTGCTCCAGAAGACAAATGCAGGCAAGTGTGACACACACTAAGACAAGAGGAAAACATATGCATATCCTCAAGGTAATTCCTCTCCAAAAATCTATTCTTGTAGAGGCAAGGTCATAAAGCACATCATCCGTACTTTTAGGAAAACAACTGCTAAAACAGTTTAGCTTCTGTAACAAATCTGAGAAAATACAAAGGTACTATTTCTCATGACAGAGTAGATTAGAGAAGCAGTGCATTCTAAACTATGGAGGAAAAAAAAAAAAAAGAGAAATCTTTCTGAGGCACAACTTTCCCAAAATCTAACAAGTTAAATATACTCTAAAAATACTCTTCATAATCATCGAGCTTGCAGATTATAAATGCCACCCAAAAATACAACAGGATAAGGTAATTAGCACACACTCAATTTGGTAATGGAACAGAAATTACAAACGCATGCTGAGAAACATCATCTCGGGTAATTCTCTTGATAGCAACAGAGAATATTTCAGACACAAAAGCACAGCCAAGGTAAAATGAAACAGATTAATTAAGTAGTCCAATATTCTGGAGAGAGAAGGAATCTTCATCCCTGTTGGCTGTACTTAACAGAACAGACAAGAAGACTGCCAAGCAGTGGTGGTCATGCCTTCGGACAGAGGAACGGACTAGATGACTGCTCAGTATCCCTCCAGTTGTATTTTCTCTGATGCTATACAGATATTCATTGGAAAAAAGCTGTCAGTGCAGAGGGGAAAGAAGAGACTGGGGCCAGGAGTTAAGGGGGTGGGAAAGATATATAGTGAGGAAAAGAAAGGCAGCAAAGCAAAGCTTATTGCAGACTGTTCTTCTTTCATGTCTGGAAAAAACAAGAAGTGCCACATTCTTTTCCTTAGGTGAACATGTGAATGTAATTAATAAAGCTGAAATTATCTATCATTATCTCAGGGAACAGCTTTATAAATGCACATTTAAGAAATAAGCAGAATGGATTTTTTCAGAGCAAGTAGTTTTTAGCAATAAAAATTAGTTCTCCAAACCAAGTTTATGATACTGCTATTGTTCAAAAACAAAGACCTCTTACATACTTAAGATAATTTTCCAGAAACACTCAACAGTAATTTTAGTGATGCCTTTGTATCAATATAGTATTTAATACTCAACCAAATCACTACAACAGTGATTCAGAAACAAAATAAGAGATGAACCACAACGTGCAACCCAAGGGTTTTTACAGATGAAATCATCTAATGAAAAAACCAGCATTCACATTAAAAAATTACTTCTTGCAAAAAAAGACTTCTGTATATCATATTAAAATCCACCTGTAAACAGTTTCATACATGAAGTACCAGAGATGGAGTAGAATGGGAGGCCCTGCTGCCAGAAGAGCTGGGTGCAACAGTGGTCTTCAGCTCCCTGGTTTGGGGGATCAAAGTGGAGTGCCAGCCAGCAGCAGGCAGAAGAAGAACAGGATGCCGTGGAAAAGGGGAGAAGAAGGGAGTTACAGTATTTTCCAAGCATCAGTAATCAAAAGAAAGAACAAGGACAAAATACATTGAAGCAATTTGATTTTAAAAAAAGTGAAACTAAGGAATGGTCACTAACTTCTCAGGCACCTAAAACCTGTCAGATTAAAGATAATATGCAAGCGAGGATGCCACTACAGAAAATACCTGAAAGTACACTTTAATGCAAATCACGTAGCAAAAGAAAACATTTTTACAAAATTACATCAAATCTCAACAATCCAGTGCCTTCAGCCTTTTTACTCACACTTTACTCACAAGTGTGCCTTCCTAAATTGCCTCCACAATTTCAAACAGTTCCTACTTCAGCAAACAGCAAGGGAACGAGGCAAAAATGATGTCATTGACAACATCAGTTACAGAAAAACATTAACGAGTTTCAGTAATTGTATTTGCCAGCTTTTCCTGCCATATATTACTACACAGATTCCTCTGGGTCTCTAGGTGGTCTTTGCCTTTTAAAATAAGCCACAGCATGGCCACAGCACAGGAGTCCAGTGTCTCCAGTCCCCTCTCCCTCACCCACACCAGTGGCCCGTGCCTTGTCTTCAACTGATTCTAAAAAGCTCCTGCCCCATTTTGAAAAATTATTTAGGCATTGAAGGTACCCATCTCACACTGGCATCAAAAGTGTTATTTGGAATGTGTGACTTTTGACATTTTTCCTTCCAACTTTTCTCACAGAAAGTGAAGTGCACACTAAATGACAACAGAGACAACAAACACATGGTAAATACTGACCTTTGTGAAATGGAAAATGGAAAATAACAGTATAGTAGCCTCAGTTACAGTCACTGTAGGTGTTATCTGTAAGTCTTTGTGACTGTACATTTGCCAATCAGAAATGTGATTTTTGTATCAGGTTCAGAAACAATTACAAAGACCTTACTGGCAAGATGAAAATATCTTCCTTCCATGAGGAAGCTTTTCCTAAGGAACTGTTTTTAACTGTAGTAGTAACAGCTGCAATTGAAGTAATTTCTGTGGGACGTGTGCTCCCAGTCACAAGTAGAACAATTACTCATGGACTTATCAATTGGCTCAGAATTTAATTATATCTTTCTATAAACATATAATACTTAGCAAATGATTTCAGGATACCAGTGCTCACACCATGTTTGCAGAAATCCAGAATTTTGTTTCTAATACATGGGAAAACAAAGGTACAATCCATAACTATAAGAGTCACTCAACCCTTAACAAAAACCACACATACAACATGATCTTCTCTACTCCCCACAAAAACCACTTGTGCTTGAAGCCAGTGGGTCCAGTTCAGTCAGCCCCTCACAGCATCACAACGTCACGGCAACTCCACAGCTTTGAGCTGCCGGTCATTGCTGCCCCACCAAGCCCCACCAGTTCACAATCCAGACTGAAGTGTGAGAATCTCACGTGTCTACATTGCACTGCAAAGCCACACACGAGATTTGCTGATTGTACAGTTTATCACAAAATTATTTTCAAATATTTCTACTTTTAAACTTATGTGACAAAGGTTCCTCCAGGTATTCAAAAATATGAGAACAGTGTGCAAATACTGACCTCCCAACTAATCACATGCAAGGTTCAGCCAAGTACCTTGTAGAGAAGCAGGACTTTGTCAGGTTTTGGACCTGAAACTTCCTCCAGTGTTTCAGATTTCCCTGTCTGTAAGGCACTTGGGCTAGGAAATAAGTACTTCTTCCCCTTTTACAGGCAGGTAGATGGTTAAAAGTTCTAGCCACAACTTGACATCTCCTTCAGAGCTCCAGGTCAATCCCTTTTTGCCCAAGAATTTGTCCCACTGAAGGACAGAGCAGTAAGTCATTTCAGCTTACTAGAGACAGAAAGAAAGGGTTCTTTTGGCTGCAATGCTATTAGCCATGCTTCAGGCTAAAACCTTAATCAGGGTGAGAGTTCATTGCACAGATAGTGCACAGATAAAATGAGTATGTTCAGCCTTTATTTGGTCTCTTCATGAGATAAGCAGGGGTTTCTTCTACCTGGTAAGTCTTTAGAATGACCTTGTAAGTATGGCAACAACTGCATGCCTTTAGAAGCTGTGATGTAATTCTTAATTTTCCTACTTCTAACTTTTAACTGTGAGTGAATCATGAGAACAAGGATCTAAGAACTGAGGTAGCAGAAGAAGAAGCAAGTGAGCACCACATTTATCTTAAGTCATTGCTAATGTTTAAGGAGGGTTTACAAAACAAAATACTTTTGCTGTCACTGGGTCTCTTGTTCAAAGAAATTTAAAGGAGACAGGCCATGCTGTGATCGACTGAAATGAACAATAACTGAAAAGTGTAAGACTAAGGGCATTCACCTTTGCAACCAACATAAGTTTTACATCTCACCCTGTAAGAATGAAAAAGTAACTTGCCACACTCCCTTGCAAACAGACATTGTGCAGGGGTTTCTTTGTTTTAAATGAAGACATGGGACTTAAAGTTCTTAAAAAATATTGTGGGCTACATGAAATTTTCCTACATTAGGAAATACACAATATTGATTTTGAGGAAGATCTAGAAAAGTTCAAGTCCATTATTACCAAGCAAGATGTACTAAGTAAATCAGGAAGAAACAAAACTCCTGCCCTGCCAAAGACACTGGAGATGGACCATCACTTGCTCTCCCACGTCAGTGATGTCTGACCAGAAACAACCATTTTATCTCCTAGAGTACACTGTTATATTTGCTTTGTGAAACCCCCACACACTGCATATAGAAAAATCAAAAACCTTTTGGCACATGACAAAAACTACATCTCAGTACGTACGGATACCTGAGTTACTGCTTCCTGATTTACTTCAAGAAATACAAATTTGGTGTCAGCTTGGACATGAAAGCAGGGATATATGTGAGCCTGTAAAGCAAACTGATCGGTTACAGAAAACACAGAATGATATCCAAGCCATTTTTGATAGACATTTTCCAAAAATAACACAAAAATAAATCCTACATTAGAGTTAACATGCCTTAAAAAAATAAATTAAAGCAATTAAAAATTAAACCAAAATCTTAATCCTTCTGCAAGTTTTTTTTCTCTAAGGAGAAATTAGTCCAGTCCTTAGCTACTTCAAGAAAAAATGACTGTTGCAGGGGAACACCCTCTTGGCCAAAGATGATATAATGACTATTTACATCACTTCTTGGCTGAACAGTGCAGCAACATTCCTTCCACTTTCCTCTGGTGAGGACCACATCCTGGGCAGAGCCCAACTGTCAGTACTTGAGGGCACGACTTCCCTCTAAATTATGCCCCTTGCCTTAAATACTGACTAGCACAAGCAATAAAATGTGATTACTCAATAATTAACAGGTAAGTAACTACCTATTACTCAGTAAGTTACAGGGACAGATTACCTAAAGGCCAGAGCAATAGTGGAATACATAATATCTTGGAAAAGCAATCCCACTGACACTGTCTTTACAACCAAGGACAGCTACAGGGAGAAGGGGTTAGCTTCTCTGTTCACTGTTCTATTCTAGATTATTTAAGACATTTCATTTAATTAATATAGATACTACTGTATCATATAGTCACCCCATCTCAGTGATCATGCTGTGAAACAAGACTCGGAATTGTGCAATGATATGCTGCTTATGTGTGAGAAGGAATGAAAATAATTGTACATTACAAAAGCATAGTTTCAAATTCTTTATCCTTTTTTCATTCTCCAATTACAAATAGCATTTTCTACATGAAATGCAGACCTGTCACATTTTGCTTACTGGCTGTGGTAGGAATGTATGGAAGTAGAACAGCACTGGTAACCAGAACCTCGCCTGGAAGATTCCTACTCCTCTGAACATCTCCAGCATTACAGCTAAAACATATCTAACTTCAAAAGCTATAATTATATAAACCAACATTTCGTAATTTTATATATGTAAATTTAGAACAATCACAAACCTTCTTAGTTACGCAAAGCTCTAAAATTCTAGCAACCGTGTTGATTAGCCATAGTACACATAGAGTTTGCTATATATGCAAACAGTTCACAGACTTTCATTTTAAAATAAGCATTTTCTAGCGTATTCTGATTCAGTGTTCATTTTAATCTTTGTTGTTCATGACACTAAGCCAGAACAAAGATGAAGGAGCACTGATCAATAAGCACAAACCATTTTTTGCCTTTCCTTTCCATCTTACCCCAAATCTATTTTAATATCATCAGGGGGAAAAATAAAACTCATCAGTCACCTGATGGAGTAATTCAAAACTTAACCAAACAGGGCTAATGGGTGAGAATTGAAATGAAAACACCTTGACAAAGAAAGCAATTTCTTTTCTTCGCACTCTTCAGAAGCTGTGGGTGATCGCTGTAATCCAACCATCAACAGCGAGGGGCCATCTGTCCCAAGAGCCCTCCACGTGAGCAAGAATCAGCAAGAAAAAAATTTTAGAGGCTGGCCCACATGCATTCAGCCCAGATATATCTATGGCAGGCAGCATGCAGCTGAAAATAAGTGTTTTGACATTTTTCCCATACCAATCCTTAAAAGTCAACACTAAACTTTTGATAAGAACAAAACACAAAAAGCAGGTTAAGAGGTTGCTAACAGAAAGATCAGTGTTACACCAACAGCTGAGATCTCCCCTGACATGAAGCACTCATGCTTTAGTATCCAAGAGCCATGTTCAGAAAAAAAGGCTACAGAAAACAACCTTTACACTTGCATTTATGTTACAAGTCCCCTCTAGGATTAGTTTTTGCAGCTAAAGAAGATTTACCAGTCTCTTACCAAACCATCCTCACACAATCACCAAACCTTGGGTTTCTTCCACAGAAAACAAACAAAACATTAAGAAAGGGTCTACCAGACATTTCCAAGGCAGCAACCACACACAATGCATGACCCAGGGGCTCAGGCAGAGGCACTGTGGCTTTGACACCTGACTTCCCAGGGAAAAGAGATCATTCTGATCCCCACCAAGCACTGACCTCCCAGAACTGGAGAAGAGGCTTCATGTCACACCCTCCCAGGGATGTTCCCAAACTGGGCACTTTTACCTCACTAAGCCTCTTAAAAGGCAACACCATACATGGCAGAAGGCTAATGCAATTTATTTCTTCTTCATTTTCTAACTGAAAAATATATTGATCTTTTAGCAAAATAAACTCTGACATACCTGCAACTCTCTGCACCCTTCTCTCCATCTGTTTCAAAAGTCTGAAGAGTCATAAAGTGGATAGAGAGGGCAGGAAAAAAAATGTTTTTTTTTTTGTTGTTGTTGAGCTGCATTAACAATATTGGTCCCTTCCTGCTTCAGGAGAGGTAGAACACAGACCCAGCCAGCAGCACACTGGAAATTAGAAGAAGCACACTGTTTTTTCAGTCCTGCCAGTTATCTGTTGCCTGACCTCAAGTCAGTTATTTCAGGTTCCCAAACACCATGAGGCCTTGGAAAAACTAATTTTTTTTTTTTTATTCAGGAGAAAGGGCATTTAAAAAGGGACATTTCCAGGGGGGGCCAAGTTCAGTTATTTTAAAGCACAAGCCACACAGATACATAAAACAAGTAAAAGCAAGACAAAGGGTTTTCTCACAGGTGTTTGCAGTCACTCAGGTCAAAATTCCCTATTATGCATTGGAGAGGGGTCAGCAAAACCAGAAACATAAACATCAACCCAAAATAAATAGAGGTTCTACCAGAATGGTCTTGTGTCTTGCAGCCCTCAAGGCACGAGATCTGGGTTCTCCATTAATAATCCCAAAGCACATTCAACAACTAGGAAACTCTCCAAGACATTTCTTGATATCACATACTTCAGTGATAAAACAGAAAAATAATACTATTTATTCAGAACAGCAAAGTAGAAGGGTGATGTAGATGCATGATTTCAATTTACATCCCAATACAAAGTAACAGAGATGTGGTTGAAGTGCAACACTATTTTATCTTACAAAGCCGCAATGCCCGATGCCTGCTTTGTCCAGTGAAATTTCAAATAAATCATGCACAAAATAGTGAAAATTAATTTAACAGTGTGATAATAGCAGACAATATATTTCACTCCAACAGAAAAAGCTAAAGTTCAAAACAACACACTGAAATCGCATGGCCCATGAGGGGTCAGAACTCAACACATCCTGTGTAAATTGAGCCTTTCCAGAAGGCAAGGTCAGAAGCTGCCTTCTCCCATTTCAGCAGTCTGCATTCAAACTAGCTGTTCAAAAAGTACAAGAACTTTTTTGTCAGAAGCAGTTACTTCAACAAAGGCACCCTGCAAGGTAACACGGCTCCACTGGTGGGTGGGAGCCCAACTCAGGCTGGCTGCTTTGCGGATTGGAAAGCCAGGACACACCAGCCAGGCACAGCAGGCTCCAGCTGGTCGGTCACCGCCTCACCGAGGCAAAGCAGCAGCCCAGGGAGTGCTCACCACCCTGCAGAGGAGAAAGGAGAAAGAAAACAGACCTGTACACACTTGGAAGAGCAGTGGGGTGGCTGCAGATGGGAAGATAAAGACTACAGGAAGGGAGCACTGCAGAATGATGGGCCATCCATATGCTTGAACTGAGCCTCTTAAATAATGAAGGTCTTCATTTTACTTTCCAAAAAGCATTGCAGCAGAAAGAAGTGAGATGAGGCCAGGGAAAGCATGGATAATGCCTGTGTATTCACCATACAGCAGTCAAAAATATTAGCAAGGTGAAAAATGATATTATTACTATTGATGTGAAAGAACAAGGAATTACTTATTAATAAATCAACAACAGCACAAATTAAGGTTATGACTTATCTGAAAACATCGATTTACCAAATAAATCTGATGCTAATATTTCAGAATGCACCAATAAACCTGCACAACAGTAACAGCTGTCTACGCACAGAATGCACAAGGAGCTAAAATATATGGCACTACATGTAACATTACACACTCTATTACGTTAATCTGTATGAAAATTTTCATTAAAAGTTCTCCTCCCAACCGCTGCCCTTCTCTCACTGCCCAATTTCGCCATGTTTGCATGAAAGGATTTGATGCTATTGGAAGGGCTGTATTATTTTGGCTTCCCTTTTCTATCTACTTCAGCTTCTTCCTTGACGCAGATGATTAAACAAACCCCAGATTTCCTACAAGCCCCACACCACTAATCACTTCCAGTCATTTTACATCCATGCTCTGTCCTCCTGCACATTCTCCATCTCCACCAGTAAGACTGCAGGTTCACCACCGAAGGCTTTAAGAGGATGAGCTCAATGATCAGTACAGTTTGACAACAACTTGATAACTACACGGAGCTTTTCTCTTTATTCCTTGTTTTGTTTCTGAAAATGAAAGACCTTCACCTCCTGGAGCACAGCTGAGCTCTGTAAATATATGTAAGAGCCTAGACTGGCAGTGTACAGTTAGAATCAATGCTAAAAGCTGAAAGCAAAATAATTGCTTATCTAAGGAAATTAAAGTCATGACTGGATGAACCTAAGAAAACAGTACCATTGTCTCACTGGTCATTTATCAGGAACATGAAAAAGGCTAAGAACACTAAGAATTAATCACAGGTGTCAACCAATCTTCATAAGACATGCAAAAGAATTTTTGGAGCCAGTTCCTGCACTAGAATACAGTATGCTGCAGCAAAACCCAATCACCACCCATGAGCATACACTTCTCATCAAGAACAATTCAATATGCAGCTAGACAAATCAGAAGTTGTTTTGCTTTAAGATCAATAATTCCATTTTTTTTTTAATAAAGACTAATCATAATCACTCATGCTGAAAATTTCAGAATCAGTGGGGTAGAATACACTTGTAAATTACGTCTACATAAAATAAGGTATCTCCTTTTAGCATCTTTTTAATTCATTGTTTTTATAATTAGTAAAAAACCTCCATGGGGCGGGAAAATATTGCTGCACTTTTCAAGTACTAAGACATACATTCTCTCTCAAGCATGCCTCAGATAACTCCTCTCTTATCTTGAGTCTTCCATCACTCTGATAAACGAAATCCCTGAACTTTCCAGAGCAGGGAAGATCCACTAATTTCTGAAAATACTAAAAATAGATTTCAAGAATCATGGATGTGCAAATATCACATCTTAATTTTAGCAAGTTATCCCAAATTACTTATTATTGCTTAAATTCTTCATTCCTATCAAGCCCATAAAGGATTAGGCAAATTCCATAGAATAACATCCTGCCTCAAACTGTAAAGTGTATCTCCTTTCTTCAGGGCAAATTCTGTTTACTGTATTTATCAATGGCCTGGACAAGGGGATCATGTGCACCCTCAGTAAGTTTGAAGATGAAACCTAGTTGGGCAGGAATCTTGGGCAGGAGTGTTGATCTGCTGGAGGGCAGGAAGGCTCTGCAGAGGGATCTGGGCAGGCTGGATCCATGGGCTGAGGTCAACATTTTGAGGTTCAATTAGAGCAAAGTGCCAGGTGCTGCACTTTAGCCACAATAACCCCATACAATGCTACAGACTGGGGCAGAGTGGCTGGAAAGCTGCCTGATGGAAAAGGACCTGGGACTGCTGGTTGACAGTGGCTGAACAAAAGCCAGCTGTGCACAGGTGGCCAAAGAGGCCAAGGGCATCCTGGCTTCAATCAGGAATAGTGTGGCAGCAGGACCAGGGCAGGGGTTGTCCCCCTGTACTGGGCACTGGTCAGGCAGCACCTTGAACCCTGTGTTTGGCTTTGGGCCAATCACTTCAGGAAGGGCATTGAGATGCTGGAGAGTGTCCAGAGAAGGGCAATGGAGCTGGGGAAGGGTTTGGAGCACAAGTCTGATCAGGAGCAGCTGAGGGAGCTGGGGGTGTTTAGCCTGGAGAAAAGGAGGCTCGGGGCAGGGGGGGGAGCTTACAGATCTCTACAGCTCCCTGATAGGAGGGTGTAGCAAGTGGGGGTCAGTCTCTTCTCCCAGGTGACAAGAGATAGGACAAGGGGAAATGGCCTCAAGTTGTACCAGGGGAGGTTTAGATTGGATATTAGGGAAAAATGATTCATAGAAAAAGTTGTCAAGCACTGGAAAAGGCTGCCCAGTGAAATGAGAAGGTCACCATCCCTGAGAGGTATTTAAAAGACATGTAGATGTGCTTTGGAATGTGGTTTAGTGGTGGAGCTGGCAGTGCTGGGTTAAGGGTGGGACTCAATGATCTTAAAGGGCCATTAAGGAAGAGGTTTATATTCCTTTTCAAGATTGCAGACAAAATAATTATGGGGAATAAAACCTCTTATTTTCCAAACTTCGATAGAAGATAATGAAAGGTGCCTACTTTAAAATACATCAATATTTTAACTTCTGGTGCTTCCCCAAGGGCAGAAATATCAGTCATTTTGCTTGAGAACACCATTTGATCCCATCAAATTTGAAAAGCTGAAAAGATCACAATTCATAAAGTTACAAAACTAACCCATTAGGAGCAAGGCAAAAAGACTATAAAGGGTTTTTCATTTTACTTTCACTTAATAGCTATAGAAATCACCCACTCAGGTAATCCTAGCAAGAGCCACAATCCCAAGCCTTTCATTTAAGATTTATAAAATAAACAATTCTGCATGTTCAACAAGGTCTCCACCAAAATGCTGTATTTTCAAATCAGTGAACCCAATAGAGTTTTTAAGGAATGCAAGGAAAATGAAGTCTATTTTCTCATTTGAAGACATGTCTGATCATGGAAGTACACTTAGTACCACCTTTCTGAGGAATTTACCCCTAAAATACTTAAAAAGAAGAAAGATGGATGTCTGTGAAATTGAGAAACAGAAGACTGAACTCAGCCAAGAGTCAGAGGATGCACAATGTCTGAGGCTGTGCTATTTCCAAGCACAAATAAAATCAAGCCTTAACCAAAATATCTTTCTCCCAGTGCTGAGAGGCCCTGGCACTGACTTGCTGAGGAATGCTGCTGGTTCCTGATCACTTCTCTGAATGCAAGTGGCCTAAAGCTGTCCAAGCCATAAGCAAATGTTTGAAGATGTGACATGTGAAGAGGGTCAACAACAAAGCCTAGCTTTAATCCCTTTGTGTGGAGCAGGAAGAGGAATTTACCTCATACACACAGCACATCTACGTCCAGTGAAGTATAAAACTTCCAGAGGTGCACAAGCAAGGCATTATGTCTTCTTTGCTTTTTTGCATGCTGGGAGAGGCCGGGAGGGAGGTGAGCAGTGCTTCTCATGGGCTGGATGTAGTGAAGCACAAGGAATGGTTGTATGCCAAGCAGCTTTAGTGCACCACGTGTATTAATCACTGTTGGTATCTTCTCCCAGCCTGAGCCAAGAGTAGCACAACCCATTAGTCCAAACGGGTGGACCTGAGAATATGGGAGGCTTAACTATTAGCTAACATAACTTCCCTCATTTCTAATTGGATTGTGACTAAATTCCCAGCACTGATAATACCAAAATGAGATCAGAGGGGAAAGCCTCCATATTCCCTTTGCACAAAGATTGGAAACAGCTCTCCCCTGCTGTTGTACAATAGCACTGACCACCCAAAGATCCGTGGCTTTAGCTAAAAGAGACCCATCTCACTGCCAGTTGAACACGTGTGAGGATGTGATTACTGTGATGCTTTACGAATTTCAAAAAAAAGCCCAGAAACAGTGCAAATAGTTAGAAGGCCAAATACTAAATTATGTTAATCTACACAAAGGAAAATTAGAATAAAAAATTGTAAAGACAAAAGGATCTGATATGGGCTGAAGAAAAAGAGAGCAGAGTATCTGTGCTTTTGAGGACTGCTGAAAGATTCAATTTTGTTTTGGGGACCTCTTTATCAAGCATTTAAGAGAGCTATGCAAGTTCCAAATTCTATTGCAATGAACAACTAAGTCAGAGCACATCTTCAGACTTCCTTGCAGCCCATCAGAACTCCTGTAACTATTCCTGACACTCATTTGCTTGACCCATTTCTGATAAACAAAGAATGGAGTACTTGAAGTATTTTTCCCCCTTGTTCGTCCCATTCTTCGCTAGTCTCTTGTTTTGTGGTCAGAGGTTAAACTGCTGACCTCTCACCTTCAAGGCAAGTTTTTCCCCCCTTCCATAAAAGGTTTTTCACAGTGTGCAGCATTCGGATTAGCCCCTATCCCCCTGAACAAAAGCTATGCCTTTGTACCACTGGTTTGGGCATGGAGTCCGTACATCAGAGGAAGCTGCTCCTACTTACCATTCACAATAACTATATTGTGAGGCCCCTCTAACGCCTCGTCTCTCAGTGTCTAGACTTTCACCCAACCAGCCAGCAAAAAGAAAATCCTGTAAAGCACTCAACTGAAAATTAACTATGGTATCCTGTTGTGAACCTGATGAAGACGTTATTTGAACATACGGTAAAACTTTCCATTGTTTAACATAAAGATAAGAGAAAAACTTTTAAAGCCCTGAGGTTTATATAGTCATAGGGATCAATTCACTCATGGGTCAGTAAATGCATTTTATAAGCAAGCAGCTATTGCTCATGTGTGTCTTTAAAATAATACACAGATTATTAAATCATACCCAAGGACCCAGCATTATGGGTATTTGCAGAGCCTAATTTTATACTCATTGTGAATACACTAAGGCAGAATTCAAGACAAAGAAAAAGAAATTGTATCTTCCAGAATTAATTGAAAACATAATATCGCTTCTGCCCACTGTCCCACTTACCTTCAGCAAATATAATAAAAGACGTATAGCTACATAAATATTTTGTGCCTTGCTGTATGAAACAAGACCTGTAAGGAAAACTCTGGGCAAGACAGGGTATCTATAAAGTTGGGAGTGTGAACAAACCATTGGATTTTCCAGGGAAAAAAACCAAAACAAACAAAAAACCACTGCAATGACTTGTATTTTGTTTCTTTGCATCACTTGCATTGCTGTAGCATGAATAACACAAAGAAGCAGGACAGTTTACTGAAGTGGACTAACATTAATAAAAATCTATTCTTTCACCTTGAGGGAAAAAAAACCAACCAAACAAACAAACAAAAAAAAAAAAATAATCACACCACAAGTAGGCCAGGTAAAAATAATCTAGATCTGAGCAATATTTTAGCATTTGAATATGCATATGATATATTTTGAAACTCTGAAAATAATTTATTATTGCAGAAAAACTGATGTTTGCATCTTCTTGGAATTCTTATGGCCTCTTTTGAGTGCATACTTGGAAAGAATTCCCTGGGTTTTGCTAGGAGAATAAGGCACAGCTGAGGAAATGCATCTCTCTCATCAATTTCCCCAATCTGTTTTGAAAAGAGAGCCAGAGTGTCTCAAAATAAGAGGCAAACAAATTGCTGTCTGGCATAGGTTGATTGATTAGGGGAACACAAGGGGGTGTGCTAGGTTTTTTTGGGGGGGGTTGTTTGTTTTTTTTTTAAAGTGTGTTTTATGCTGAAACAAGAAAGTGTGAAATCATCCTTGTCATAACAGGAAAAACAAAACAACAACGTTTATCCCTTACCAGCACCCCACAGTGCCTGGTCATGGCAGCAGCATGTGGAAAGCAATGGGATTTGGGAGTCCGGACACCAAATATAGCAACCCAGGAAGGGCCTAACAACAACCTCAGCTCTCTCAACAGGCAAACAAGGTTGGATTTGCAAAGGAAACAGAAATCAGGAGACAAAAACCTTCTCTGTCTTAAGGAATATCAGACATCAGGCACACGCCACTGTCTCACTCTGCCACACAGGTCAGTCATGCTTAGGAAGTATTTTAATGTTCCTTGTAATGCCCTTAAAAATAAAAAAAAGCCCACACAGGATAGCTGTCAAACCTAGAGACTGCTGGTATTAATCTCTTTAGCTACAGAAGTACTTAAGTCAACCTCTGATGTTTTAGGCTCTGATCTTTCCCAAAACTGCCTGGCCTGCTTCCGAAGGAGAGATGTATTGCACACTGGAGTCACTGCCTGCAACACCTGCTGCACTGCCACAGGAGCACAAGCATCCTTAGGCTGGTACTGATCTACTTTTACTTGGAGATGCCACACATAAACCCCATCAAATTATCACCAGTCTCCAAAAGTGATACTGAAAAATAGCAATACAAGCATTTACTGTACTTAAATTGAAAAGGATTGCCTTCTGCACCACTGATTAGATACGCTTCTGTTCCAGGTCCACTGCAATCTGCCTTCTTCACACACGAGGTCTTCTTGGGGCGAGTCAGCACCCTCTGAAGCTGACTAGTGATACACAGGAACCTAAGTCAGCACCCCAAAACAATGCAGCTGTCACAGAAGACAAACTACAGAGGATCTAATACTATAATCCTGTTCATGGTACCAAAGAACTTGCTTATTTATAGCTATTGACTGAGAATGATTCAACAAGATGCACATTTTCACACATATGTAGGCCTGACAGAGAGGATACACATAAACTGATTTCAGAGAGACAAAATGTCTGAGAAGTAACAAATACAGAGCATAACTCAAGAACATGATAATTGAAATTGATTTTCTTATGATTATTAATTTTAGCTCTACACAAGGGTACTGAGAGGGAAAAAATATTAACATGGGAGACTTAAAAATCAGAACACTTTGAAATTCTCCCTGTAGCTTCTGTAAAAATCCACAGAACAACACCACCTTGGACCACCCTCTCCTCAAAATCCAAAAAAGATTGAGGGAAGAACATAAAAGAATATAACCTAGGTATGGAAAAGCATCTACTCATGGGCAGGTTCAATAAATTACACATTCAGGTAAAAGACAACTGCAGGGGAGAGGGGGGTGCAAAACATCACCTAGGGCACAAGTGAAGAAAAGGAAATAAATAATTCCTATTTCTTGTAATACAAAAACTAATCTAAGGGAATCAACAGTAGCATATTTAAAACAAAGAGAAGGAAACTGTTCACAAACGCTGTACCACAGCCACGGACAGGACTGCTCAAGGTCACTGCTGAGGCCAAAGGCATAAAGAGAGCTCAAACCCCAGTGTGCTTGCACAAGATGGGCCCACATTTTGCTCTGAGAGAAAATGTCTGTTTTCACCAGCTTCCAAACCCAAGGTGACCATGGGTTCCCATGCAGGAGAAAGGATGCTGACATCCATCAAGGCACTTTTTGGGCAGTGACACACGGCATGCTGTGCCCACACCCAGCACCACCAGCTGCTGCATGCAGGCAGAGGAATGAACTCCTGCAAAACCTCCTCCCAGTTTTTCTTCTCTGCCTTGAAGGAGAGAATCTGCATTCTGACACATTTTCCATTTTTCCTTCAGTTATAAATACAAGAATGGAGTCTCACTAGGGACACGAATGGAAGGAGGGGGTGATAGGGGCAGCCCTTCAGACCCTCCCCTAGCCAGACTGATCCCCTTTCAGTCACAATGAGGAAGGACAGAACATTTTCACACATGCAAAAGGGAGGCCTGATGCTTTTGGAGATCACTAGAAACAGGTAATGGTTTTGTCTGGGATATGAGCAGGAAAGAAGTTTCACACAGTGCATATTTTAGACTGAGGGTTCAGGTGTTTTGTTCCAAGCAGGCAGCCTTATTTGCACAGACTGCATGCTGAGCTCCTTGTGGCAACATCAGACCTCTTTTAAGCTGTCAGATCTGGAAAGAAGAGTTAAGCATCTCTCAGAAGACATTTCCTGGATATTTCAGTCAGCTTCAGGTCATGCTGGCCAGTATCACCAAAGCACTGGATTGCAACACCTGCTGTGATTAACTTCAGCTGGTTTTATTAACCAGTGTTTTACTAGCTATGTGAAAGAGAACGCGCCTTCTCATGGAGATCATGTGTGCATTAAACACCAAGAAATGCACAGGTAACCCATCTGCAATGAATAGAATTCCAGAATCTTTACTTGTCCTGATGATGCGAAGTAATATCTTTCTTTTGCACAAAACTTCTGCAAGATAAATTTTGCATACAGAAGTCTAATTTAAGAATACATTTCTCTTGTTCTTCAAATTAAAGAGCATCTCCTTAACAAATAGCCTCAGTCACAATTCCTCCCACCTACACACTTGCACCCAAAATTAAACCCGAAAACAAGAAGATAGCAAAACAGGGAACCAACTGCACTGTGATAAGGAGCTATTTGATTAAACTACTGAGCAAGATACTGAAATCTCATTTCTGATGTGCCAAGAAAACTATCTTTTACAGACAGTTATAAACCAAACACACACAACACATGTTTAAGAACCACCCTGCATAGATTACTTGATTGACCTTTGTCTTCACCTATATGCTATTGTTTACCATCTTGTTCCTTCTTACACTTACTTAAACTGCTTCTCATTCCTGACCTTCAAGCATATAGTAAAATTAACATCTAACAATTATGCAACATACACCATTATAGAAGCAGCTAATGAAAAAAGCAGACTACACACAAATGTAGTCTAAACCCCCTCAACACCAACAGATACACAATTACTTGTCTACCATCACTTTTGGACTCTTAAGTCATTTTAATTTCAATTATTCAGTTACTAAAACTCCTTCAAAAGATAGGAGTCATAGATCTACACAGAAAAGAGTAAGATTTTAAGCCATTGTACAATGTACGACTCATTTCAAGCACCACAAAGCCCAGCAGCTAAGTTTAAGGCAAAAGTTACTGATTACAATCCTCCAGTAACACTTGAAAACTACTTATGAGAATTCTGATTACAAACGCTTCATTTTTTCCCAAAAAAAAAATGTTCTAATAAAGGGTAAGTGAATACATCACTTCTTTGTTTTGCTTTTGGAATGAGAATCTATAGCAGTTTGTTTAAAAAAACAAACAAACAAACAAACAAACTTAAGTGTTTGTTATTTCTTTGTTAAATATACAAGAAGCTCAGAGAGATTCATCCATTCATAACTTTCATAGCAGATTCATTCCGTTTTATAGTTCTTTAAAACATTGATCTGTTTTCAAATCTGCTTCCACAGAAAGCAATACCAATCTGCTATTAACAGAAACAATTATCAGATGCCCTAAAATGCTAAAAACTCATTACAAATGTGGCAGAATTTTCAGCCTGAACTGAAGCAGACTCACAGTCTACTTCATTACTCCCAGCATATTGCTTTTATTGAATAAAAAGAAAGAAATCAAATGAACTCTCTTATCTTAAATGTAACACATCTGTGCAGTACCTTGAACTCCAAGAGAGTTCAGCAAGATCCTCCCCTCTAAAAACAAAGACATGAGAAGTGATGCAACACAGAAGCACAATCCTAATCTGCTCCCTCCCTGAAATCAGTCCTTGGTCACTGGATTTTCTTTCCATGTTTCCTCGCTGCTCTCCACGAGCCCCAGGGAGCCCTGCACCCAGTGGCAGGCACCGACACCTGCCAGCTCTGCTGGGCCAGCTCTCAGGCAGGACAAGTTTAGAGAAGCAAAGCAACACTGGGACTCTCCTACGAGGTGTCAGGAGTGCTTTCAGCTTCTCCTGCCACAGAGGGGACCAAAACAAAGAGGTGCCAAATCACACCTCTCCCTCGCAGGGCAGCCAAACCCTCAACAGCAAATACAGAAAGCAGAGTGGGTACCATTCTCACAACTGCTGTTCCTTGAAGCCTGACAAGGAACTAAATTATGTTTGATAAGCAATGGGTAAAATGGCGTGTAGTTTTTAAACAATTAATTTATTGTATTTCCTAGATTAGGAGTGTCTTGAAATAACACCTTGCAAATGCATTGTTGCATCAGGAAACAACTGCTAGGTTTTAATGAAGCAGTTGGTAAATTTCCTACTTGAATAAAGCCTAAAACAATTTTCTTTTTGAAGTTACAGGTCATTAGGAAAGTTACAACTTTCACATATATTTGCAGCTGAAGTGCTGTTGTGGTGCAAAGGTAAGAACAACAGTCTTATTTAATCTTTTCAAGCATAGATATTACAGCACTTCACAGAGGTCATAATCACAGTCCCCCCCCATATTTCATAAAACAATAGCTTATAAAGAAGTGCTTTTTTTCCTCTCTCTTTTTTTAAGGTTTTCTATTGCTTAAATATATTTACAAGATTATACAGCAAGTCTTCTCTGCTCCCTTATCCACCAAATTCAGATGATTTGAGGTGAAAGTATTGCTTAACCATAGACTTTGCCCCCACTGTCTCCTGCTTGAAGGGAGCTCCTAAAACTGCTTTAACTACAGCCAAATAGATAACTGATTAAGTCACCAATGAACAAACAAACTTAGGTCATTTTCTGATATTATAAAACTTATTTTTCAAAAGAATATTTACTCCAGGCACAAGAAAAGCTAGCACTTAGGAAAATTATGTAATTTCTCTATAATGCAATTTTACCTTGACTTACAGCACGTATTTGCCATCTTCTTTGGGGCAGTTCCGGGAGGGCTCACCCGCGCGCTTTTACTTCAGTTCCGCCAACACAGTTTCTGGGCAGCAGTGCAGGAAAGACAGGTTGTAGAACAGAGGACAGCAACACTTACCATTACCAGCAAAGAAGTAATACCAAGAAATGCACTGTGCTCAGTATTAGTCATTCATTTCAAGCTTGAAGCATCTACTTCCTGCAAAATGCTATTCAAAGACCTGGCTTTTTTTGTAGAACTTGCCTAATGGACACTTATTAGCAGTAAAGCTCCTTGATGTGGCCCACGGTAAAGCATCACCAAGCTTTCAGCAACATGATCAGGGCTTTTGACACTTCCCTTCACAGTGACTGGTGCTTGCACTTTCTACTAACACAGAGGATGTGTTTTACCTTTGTGGAACCATTTTTTCCCCAGTTTGGCTGAACAAGGCAAAATCCAACAAGGTTTAAGGATTACGTCTGGTCCTTATAATGGGGGGGGTATTTTCATCCTTTTCCCTTAGTACTGCTAAGTCAAATGAAAACAAACCTCACACATGCAAAGGAGGAAGCAAAAACAATAACAGGACACTCAAAAGAAGGAAGAAAATATCAGAGGTAGCTCTGTAAACATATTCCAGAGCTGAAATATTTTGTATCCTATTAATAACTACTGAGCTATCTAGCCACAGTTAGGAAGCTATTTCATCTATTGTTTATAAAATGCTTTTCTTTGTTGACTTAGCACTATTCAAGACCAGACTTGGTTGGTATCCTGTATGACACTGTGTTTTGTACCACCTTATCTTTGGTGTATGTGATCAGTTTTCTAAGCACAGATATTTCTACAGGGGTGGATTGCAGTTCATTGAACATAAAGCAGGTTTTATCCACACATCTGTGCATTCTACCAGTGCCCATAACTTCTGACATAGCTACCTATGAAAGAGAATTCCTGTTTCACTGCTCACATATTTTATTTGAAGACAACTAAAAATTGTATCAGAATGTCTTAAGAATTTCAGATTAGAGGAGTCAGCTAGAATATCTCAACAAAACACCATTTTCCAATGCTGCTCTGTAGTAAACATTTTCTTAAGAAGAACCTAATGAAGTTGATAACATTGATTTCAAATTCATCTCTCTTGGCCATTGGTGTTCAAAGTAGATCTGGAATAAAATCTGTCTCTGCCTAACCCTGCATATTTGCAGTACTCCAGTACATCTAGTTAATAACCTGTGAAGTTAAACAAAAATCTCCATAAATGTTGGTGAACCATGTATGAACATCACATGGTAATTAAACTTCAGAACTATTGATGTATATTTCAAATGTGGTTTCTTTGGTTTCTAGAACATACTATTTTCTTGTAATGGATGGGTATTGCTCTCTGACAAGAATATTAATTTAAGATAACATACACTATCTTTTTTTTTTGGTTTACAAATGTGACATGACTGCTAACATTCCTATTAAATGTATGAATTGAATATATACTGATGTGACTTGAAAAAAATGAGGTTCTGGAACACTGATTAATAGAAAGGCACTTTCTCAGTTTCTGCAACACTTAACTTTCAACATTTATCTCAGATTAAGCAAACTATCTGTTTCATGATTTGCATTGTGTTCGATGCACAAGCACAAAGCTACTATACTACCTGCTATGCTAAGTAATATATCCTGTTCTACATACCCAAAGCAACATTAACTAAATACAGGTCTTGAAACAAAGAAAGGGAACACCAAACCCACTTTAATCTCTCTGCACACAAAGCACTTTGAAGCATCACTTTGTTTGCAAATATTGTTTATGCTGTTCTGGCACTTTCTGTCCTAGCAAGCCTTTTTGTCTTGCTCCCTGAAAGATGAATATTTCAAGATATGCTGTTAATTAAAACATACTGGTCATGCTTAGATGAATAATTTCTAGTGTTAAAATACACAGAAGCAGAACTCCAGCAAAGTCCCCCAGCAGCACATGCCAGTACCAAGATTCCCTGTTATATTAAGATAAAAGGAGGAGTGTACATGGTGAGACACAAAACAAACAATGGTCTTTTACCAGATTATAAAATCCCGTTATGTTCCTAAGACATAATGTGAGCAATTCTGTTTTGGCTCCATACAGACCCCAGTTATGTTCTCAGCAGAAATCCAGAACTGCATCTACTAAGGGTATATATTTACTTTACACAGATTGGCTCTAAATCCATGCTACAGTACAACCATAACGAGCACCTCTGCAACTGTCCTAAGTTGAATTAATTATAGGCTCTTTTACTGCAGTCATTAACAATGATGTTGACTGGTGAATACATAGATCATTCTGCAATCCCAGGCCACAACTTACTGAAGTGACTGCATACGCAATGCAATTTTTATCCTCAATACTTCTCTCTCCTTTTAGATGAGTTGTTGAATATTTTAAAAGTTGGAGAGCATATGAAGTACAGCCACTGTTCACCAGAAAGCTAAAATTTCTACTTCTCCTTCTGAAGAGAACATCTTGTAACAAGGTATCCTTATTTTCACAGATTGCCGCATAGAGTATGTTCCAGTTTATGAGAGTCCAGCAGCCATAGAAAGCATCACCAACCAAAACACCCAGATAGGAGAAGCCACGCAGATGGGTTCTGTTAGAGCAAATGTTGTTACTGAGAAGTTTTCTGCAAAATGCAGAGAAAATCAGTGTTTCAGAGCTGAGAGACATGCAATCCCATGTTAGGAGAGTCAGGCAAACCTACAGATTGAACTGAAGTAATTTAGGGCTGGAAGCAAAGTAATTTTTTCTCTTTTTAGAGCTTCAATGAACACTGCAGTTTCAGATCTTTCTCATCTATTTAAACTGCACGAGGCAGATCATATATGAGCAGACCAAGTTCACGTTCCCCAGCACCTACAGAGCAAGTGCTTGGGATCTGCCCATCCTCACAGATGTACTGGCTTCAAGAGCTCTGCTGACCACAGCCAACACAATTCACTACCTTTTTATTTCCAAACTTCATCCTATTTCACTTCCACTGAAAATTCTGGTGGTTTAATTTATTTTTATTATTATTCAATCTGGTTTACCTTGTCACTTTCCACAACAGCAGGAGCTGAAAGGATTTCTGCTTTGTTCACTGTTGAAAACACAATGCAAATTCCCTCCAAGGACTGCAAGACCTGACAAGTATTCTCAATGACAGTCTGCTGTATCTGTCAGTGTCCAGTAACATCACACAAATTGTTTATTTAAAAAGAAGAGAATCACCATCACTAGCTGCCACACAATTTAAGACAGGCTTTAGTTTATCAATGTTTTTACTGCCAATGAAAAATGTTTTCAGCCAGACACTTGAGGGGTGGTCATCTCAAGCTTTTTTTTGTCAAGCAGTGTCACAGTATTGATTTCTACCATCACAACCAGAATGTAAAAGAATGTATTACAAATCATTCTTTGTATAATACAGCATATTATATCAAGACAAGAAAAAAATATAAATTCCTTACCTATTAATTACATATGCTAGTTCTGATTTTTTTTCCCTGCCTGACACTTGTAAAAGCATTTTTAAACTAGAACTAGCAATGTGCTAGAGGACTCTAAACCCAAGTTAAAGCAGATGGAAACACGTACTTACATTGGCATGGGATGTGCCCATTTCCAGAACTAAAATGGGTTTACTCAGATGCACCAATTAAAAATGCCTGATTGAAACTGAAACTGAATGCTCAGAACCTCACCTAACTCAGGTTCAGTGTCAGGAAGCTTTACTTGTCCTGGCACAAAACCACTGGTATCACAGCCTCCTCTGACGTGACAGCAAAAATTCACCTGCTACTAGGAAACTGAAGTTCTTGTTAATCTGGCAGTATTTTTAGCAGGGAAAGGTTACCTAGAGTATGAATACCAGCAAAAGTCTTTCCTGGACACAAAATTCATCAGAATTTCCTCTGCTGTGTCACAATACTGTTAACTATTTTCAGTTCCATGAATTACTGCATGATACCAATCTAGCACAATTGTGGTCTTTAGCCAGAATTTTGTTTACACAAATTGAAAATTTAATCTATCTCCAAATCTGCAATACTTTAAAGTGACTACAGGTGACAAGGATCTAACTTCGAGTATCTGGGTTCTTTCTTAAGAGCTAAATTTTGTTGTGAACAGAAAACTGGGGGGGAAAAAAAAAAATTCACAAAAGGTGTCACACGCATTTCTTCAAAAACAGGACCAGAGTTTAACAAAACCCAAACAGATTCCAACACAAAGCCAACAGGAAGATAGTAGGACAGAATAAGGGCATACCTAGTTGTGTTTATCTTCCTGAACTGGCAAGACATTTATTTTAACGAACCTGAAACACCTGAAATTAACACTAAAAAATGAAACAACAGCCAATGCTACATTGCATGGCATAAAAATCCCATTAATTCCTCCCTATCTGACCTGCATAATTAACTTTTCTTGTCAGCTCCAGAGCAGCTGAATGGCGAGCGTGCCCACGGAGCCAGCCTGCCAGGTGCCACCAGAAGCAGGAAGGATGCTTCCCTCACATGCTTTTAGCAGTGCCAGTTATTTGAAGTGAAACACAAACAGCAAACACGCACAGCTTAGGAGCCAAATGACCTCCAGAAGATGGGAACAGGACACAAATGATCAGCTCCTGTCAGCAAGACTAAGTTACAGTAACTATTTCCTTGTAACTCTAAAAGCACAGTGGTTTCACTCCATTATTTCAAACTCATGACAGACTTCCAGACTTTTAGGTAAGTTAGCAATCGTCACACAACCCTTGTCCTTTACCTTTACACTGCTACTTTTTCTTATTTTGCATTTAAACAGAACACAAACACATTCAATGTAGCACAAAACACTTTTTTTTTTTTTGTACTGCATGTTAACCGGATGATATAAAAATTAACACTGTTCCATAATAACTTAATTTCATTCCTGGAAACAGCTGCCTTAAGCTTTTCTTTATAATTTCTGAAGGAAATAATGCCATGATTATAATCATTATCAGCATGGCTTCTGTGTGTCAAGTGCAACTATCTCAACACAGTTACATTCAGTATTTAGCATCCACTATTTAAATACTAAGATAGCAGATTTTTGTGTTTAGCTAGTCCTTTAACACAGCAAAAGAACTGCCTCCACCCAAAAGCAAACACTTCATACCATCCACACAATGACAACACAACCATATTTATACATGTTCTAATACAGGTTCAAGTGGCACAACAAATAAAATCCTTGATATTGAACAGCATCTAAAGTCAGGTGAATAGGAAGCATTTGTGTCACTTAATTGTTCTGAGTTTAAGGAACAATGCAGTGTTAACCAAGGTATTTTGCCATAAGTGGTTTATGACGATTATGCCTCTATGATGATCAAACTTGCCATTAACTATAGGAGAAAGTTTCATGAAGGATGTCTGCACTTCAGGTGGCTCTCTTGAAAGCTGTTTATTGCATAGGCAAAGTTACAGCAGCTCAGGGAGTGGCTATCCAGAGCCAGCCCTACAGCTGTCAGCTCCAGCTGTAGGCATCCCTGAAGCCCCTTGCTGTTCAAGTTACAAAGCATTATATACTTTTCTTTGCAGAGTATCTTAACACATAACAACCAATAAGCACCATACACAATACCTTTACATTTGCCTATAGCCTATCATAACTACTACCATTACCATGTTATAGTCATTCTTATCCAATCACAAGAGTAAGTAAGTTACAATTTAAGTTTACCATGGAAAATTCTCAGACCTCTCTTCTTCTTCCTACATCGAATTTCTTGTTTGCCTGCCATATCTCTCTTTTTGGTAAAGACATGTTTTCTATTTACTTGTGCTCTTCTTGAGACTTATTTATACTTGGTGAAAAACATGTCTTTGTTTGTAGTCACATACCTTTGTCCTATTCATAAAAATCTCCTTCCAACCCATCTCCCACTTTTGCCTTCTCAGTTATTCAGTGGTCAGTGTTTCAGCAAAACATCTTTTTCTCTATATCAAAACTTGCTTTCATTTCTATCTCATCCTCCATTTCTACATTCAGAGATCTTTCTGCCAAGCCTACATATCTGTGAAACTTTCTTACCAAACTTTCATCCTCCCCAACAATTAACTAAGTTTGTAAAATATGTTCCAGAGAAACCCTAACGAATATGCTCCTTTCAGACACAAGTTTTTGATTTTAGGTAGGTTTTAATCTACATCTGAATGTGTAAAGAAACCAGATTCAGGAAACATAATCTAAGGGCGTTGCTAAAACCTTGTTTCTAATTAAGGATTTAATACTTGGACATAACCTTCCAAACAAGGATTGAGAATTTTGCAAAGGAACACAGTAAGACTGTAAACCGCTGCCTTGGCTTTCCCAGTGCAGGAAGCACAGATACCACA
The DNA here is from genome assembly GCF_965178545.1 of Coloeus monedula. Taxonomy (NCBI): domain Eukaryota; kingdom Metazoa; phylum Chordata; class Aves; order Passeriformes; family Corvidae; genus Coloeus; species Coloeus monedula. The sequence goes on from NC_138789.1 coordinate 9,498,800, forward strand.
CCCAAAATCTTGTTCAGGCCTTTTTTCTTTACTTCTGCTTTTTCTCTTCTTTTTTCCATATAAAGTTCAGTACTAAGTTTTAAACTCTTCTCCTAAACCAGATTCACAAAATATAAAAAGCCTTTGTTCACCCAAATTATTCAGTTCTAAGCATAAAGCTACAGTTCTCCAAAACACATGGAAAAATATTAAAGGTGAATATAAGAAGTTCATGTTTTCAGTATTTTATTACTTTATCTGTCAGTCACATAGAATCTTCCATCCTAAGTATTTGCCTGTAAATATCATGTTTTCACTAGGATCTTGGAGTTATCACATGTCAGCCTGCCATGAAAAATACAGATTCTTAACATATTAGTTGCAAAGCAATGTTATGCTCAAATTGCTCTTACTACATTATTTTAAGGAATAAAAATAGCACTTTACTTGGCTTCAGGGGTTTTTAAGCCCTTCATGAACACTTATGTAACTCTCCCCTTTGCAGCCCTGATCATGTTTTATTTTATTTATAAACAGAAGTATCTATTTCAACAGTTAGACGATGAGCATGTGCATCTACATGTATCTGCCATTCCTCAGATAATATCATCAGTGACAAAGGAAAAAAAGAATTTAAAAGACTATTTTTGTTAACCAGACAGGAAACTCTACACTTCAGCCTCTGCAAGTTAGTGGTAGACAGAGAAGTGTCCTACAGCTTTGCAAAAAAAGCATTTTAAACCTCGGAAGTTTAACCAGTTTTCAAAACTTTTCAGCAGATTTTAAATCCTCCGTACATAAAAAAAAAAAAAAAAAAAAAGTCATTAAACTATATATGAAGAGAGCAAGCAGCATAAAATACCCCACTGAAGAAAGATAAACCTGTGTACGATGGGCTGGCTGTTCAGTGTGTGGGAGGGCTGAAGCATACTGACATTAGCTTAGGAAAATATGCAAACTCTTAACACTTCTGAATGCAAGCAATTTAAAAGCCCACAAACTATCCCCCAGGCAGCCATCGCAAATAGTGAAGTACTAAAATGAAACTAAAATTAAATTTGAAAAAAAGACAAGAATGTCAACTTTCATATTGACTGACTACATTACACGATACATTACACAGATCGCTGTTTTCAGCTTATATTTAGTTACACTAATACTAGTTTGTTCATTCTACTCAATTTTATACAAATACTAACTTGGTATAAAAAGGAATTTTTATCACTTAACTCCTCAAGTTTTTCCCTTTTAATTTCACTGCCCAAAACCCGATCACACTGCTGAAAGCGGCATATGGCATTACATGAAAAACTGACACAGACGGGCAAGTGCCTGCAGGGGAATAATTCATCTCTACCAGCATTGATACCACAGTGCCTGCCCCCACATTACTACAGCTGGAATCTCTGCAGTGGAGCAGAGCCTGCCACTCCTCCAGGACTGTCCTCTGCCTGCTGGGGAGCAGGGTCAGCCCTCCCCACTGAGGTCTCTTCACCCTGGTAAAGAATGCAGGCAAGATAGAGAAAGGGCTTCCTTGACCTATTTCTTCAGCAGCTCTCACCCCTTCCCCTCCTACACACACATATCTGCACCCACCTCCAAATTACACAAACATCCAAGAATCTCTGGAGGTTGGCAGAAAAAAAAGATCTGTAGGAAATGAGACACTGAAAAGTAGCAACATTTTCCTCCACATTTTTGCATCTGTGGAGAAGCTGAAAGCTGGAGAGACTACACTCCATTTCTCAGTCTCTGGAGAACAGAAGGAAAAGGTAAAAAGCATCAAAATGCCAATCTTTATCTTAGATGCAAAATCATTCTTGTCTTAATTGTTTTTGTTGATCGTAATTTTCCAACACCCACTCTGTGCTAGTGACAGTCCAAACACACAGAAGACATTGTTCATACCCTCAGGGGCATTCCAATTAAATGCAAGAAATTTGAACACAATGAAAATACTCATTTAGCTACAACTGGAGGGTTTAACGATTATAATTTATGAAGGATTTACAGCTATGCTTGGTGTTCCTACACAAGAGAACTTCAGCTAAATTCTGCCTTATATTCCTTGGTTTTGTCTAAAGGGCAAAAGTGATGCTCTACCTGTTTTTCATACACTACCTGCTTTTGTCTTCAAAACATTTACATAACCCTCAACAAAAGACTGTAACATTTCTGTCTCCTAATCAATCAATCCTATAGAGAAACCAGGCTAGATTAAATGTCCTTTTTAGCTTCGAAATTTCAACAGAAAAGCAAGAAACCACTACAGGGAAGTAGCACTAACCTAAATAACAACATATGAGTTAATGAGTTGGGGCGGGGGGGCAAGGGAGCGGATGTTAAGCTTAATGAAGCTTCTGAAAAGTATAAAAAGAAAGTTTAATTTTTTTAATACACAAAACCTCCATCTAAGCTAAGACTATAAGCAGATATCCAATGTTGTGAAATGACATTTTACCAATTGAAAAAGCACCTTTAACTTTTTATTGGTGTAAAATAAATTCTATTATATTACACAATATTTGAGACTAAAAATATACACTTGTAGGAAAGCTTATCTAGTTCATACCTTATCTAGTTCTAGTATAAAACATATAGTTGCTCTCCATAGTCATCTGAAGAATAGAGTATACTTTAAAAAAGTAGAGAAACCTAAGTTACCGTGGGCCAGTATTTATTTAGTACCCTTCCAGCTAAAACCAACCGGGGAAAAAGGTTAGCAGTACGTAAAGACTGCATCAAAAGTTTTAACTGCTCTTTAAAAAAAATTCTACCGACTTCATGTGTTACACTAATAGAATTATCTTTTTGATCAGGTTCAAGAGATGCTCTACAAAAAAAAATGTAGAGCAGAGGAAAGGGGTTATCTTGATCAGCATGTTACACCCACTGGCTCAGAGTATGCGGTTAACAAACAACTACCTAGAGTGAAGAAAAAATAAAAGAAGAAAAAGTACTGCTTGCTCTGTCCACAATCCTAGGGGCAGCTTTGGAAGATTCTTAATCAAAACCTTACCAAAGCAAGACAGGTTACCCTTGGACAAACCTACCAACTGCATTAAACTTTTTTTTTTTTTTAATTGGGACCCTTCTGGATTTACATATTTTTTTAGCACCTTATAGACAGCAATCCAAGCTCATACAAAGAATTCTGCATTTCTAGACTAATTTCTGGACTTAATGCATACAGTTTTTAACTCTACCAACACACAATTAAACTGGATTTGTGGCTTTTTCTTGAAAATTTAATGAAAATAAGACCCTTTAAAGAAAAAATAATTTAGAGATCACACATCACTAAGATTTATTATCATTTTGGCAGAGGCAAGATAAACTACAGAAGTCATTCACGCAATTCAACGCAACCTATTTAACACCTTCTCTGAAAATCGCATTATCTAGCCCTAGAGCTATATAAGACTTGTTAGCATTTTAAAAAGAAATAGAGACAAAGCAACCAAATTTCAAGGGTGTTCCAACAATTATTCTTAGATTGAACAGAAAATGAACTGGTACTTTAAAAGGGTAAAACTTTAACAGTCAGGACTGCTTTAGACCCAAACCACAACACTCTTTTCTGGATCTACCTGCAGCCTCCAAGGAGCCTTTTTGTTGCTTTTTTTATGTGCTATAATCAAAGAAAATGAAGGTGTAGCAAACAGCATTCTCTCAACCACACTGAAACCAATCTGAGTCATCTTCTTGGGAAACCATGGACAGAAATGCTGAAGGCTTTGTTCACAGAAGCAATTGCACATTGCTTTGCTACTGCTGGCTGCCCTATCTGCGCTGCCTTTTTCATCTGCAACCCAGTTTTAATAGAACCACTACACAGGATGTACAATTTATAGACGGAGTTAAATTACCAACTTCATCTCTGTCCATTTAACTCAAATCCACAGTTCAGACTTAGAGGTGTGTATGCACAACATGTATATGCTTGTGAACTCATAGCACACAGATAAATATACACTCCTCACAAAGATTACAATGGCACTATTAATTTGGACATCTCCTGTGGAAAAGTTCAGAAACAGCAACCTTCCAGAAATTTAATTTACTTTTCATGATAGAAGGATCTGGATAGCAAAAAAGAAGCTGCAGACTGCTTTGTTCAGAGTTCCTAGGCTCCAGCACATCTTCCAGTGTCAGCTGCAGTGTAATTTTCAAGGGACAAAAGAGTGCCAGGAGAAGAGTAAAGTTGCTGTAGGTGCAGCTGTTGAGCAATAGCCTTATGTAAGACTGTGCACTTAGGACAACTGTACCCCTGCTTTACTCCTGATACCCAGGAAGGGTGATTCAGCCCAAAGTACAAAAAGCTTTTCACCCTAAAGCTAAAGAGCAACTCTTGTCGTTAAAATAACACAGCAGTTTTGATGATATCTGTTATCAAGTTGCCCTCTGGGTCTGTAAGTGAAAATTTAACACAGAAGGCCTGCTGCTGATAGTAAATTGAGCACACATTTTTGCTATTTCTTGTTTACTTGTTCATTAAGGAATAACACAGAAAAGAATTACAAAAATATACAACTTCCTGGAAGGCAGTGTAAAACTTTTTGCTATAAGGTGCTACTCACACTGCAAGCCAAATTCATAATTAACAAACACCAGGCTGTTAGAATAGCTTAGCGCTTATGTCCCAGTCACTTAGCAAACTCTGGTGAACAGAGGATAACTCATCTCAAAGTTTTGTGGGAAACGGGTAATGAATTTTCATAAGTAAAAGCTGTCACATTGACTAAGTACTAATTGATGCTTACCACCCTCAGCACTGCAAAGGACTTGAAGTTTTGACATGGGCTACAATCTGATATTGGTCTTAAGGGTTTTGTCTCCTCTTTGGAGGTTTACTCTGAAAATACAGTAAGCAATCCTAAACTGTTGAGGGAATTATGAGAATATTTAAGTAGAGAGTATCCTTTTTTTTCTCTCCTGCATAAGGAAATGGTTGGAAGATCACTGCTCTAGCAATCCTACTGTGCACCCCTGTAGTTTAAAATAAAGTTAACAAATATTCAAGTATGTAAGCTACTCTTAAGTCACAAAAAATCCAACAACCATATATCCAATGGGAAACAAAATTTTGATCCAGCTACAAGTACATATACATGCTAGCAGAAGTGAGCCTGTAGCCAATTCAGGAGCTACCTACCAAACACAAAGGATAAATTCATATTAACCTACATGAAACTTCTTTGGTTTCTACTCAATGTAAACACCTATGTTGAAAATAATTAGTTGAATGATTGAAGAACAAATTTCTTAACACATATAAACCCTGCTGCATTTCATGTATGTATGATCCTTTGCAGCTGGAAAAGTCCTGGGACAATGTAACTTCTAAAAAACTGACATTCCTTGAGAGCTGCGTTGCAAGTAAGAGGTTATGAAAAAACACTTTTCCAAAAGTGTTTAACAATTTTAACAGCAAAATTCTTCAGCATATCACATTGTTGAAGGCATTTAGCATCCCCATAAAAACATCTTAGTAAGAGCTACACATGCAGCAGGGCCACCTCAATTTTGATTTGTTAGAACAGTTACACATTGGTAAAGGGAAATTAAAATGCAGGAGAATGCAGACTACAGCAAAGCTTGAAAAGAAAAAGCTTAAAGATACACGGGTCACATTAAGGTCTTTCTCTCTCCTAAGTCGGCTTCTCCTGCTGCTCACTCATGCAGGGAGATCATAATTTTGTGATATTTCCACGGCAACACTGGTGACAGTGATGTCACAAATTCGGTCCTGACATAGCTTCAAGATCAAGTACAAGGAGCAGATGGGATGCGAGGGAGAAAGCCCCTATTTAAACACAAATCTCTTTCATAAGAAAGAAAGAGGCATGAGCAAAGAACCAGGTGAATGGATCACGTTTTCAAGTATGATATATTCAAAAGATTATCCTAGCATGAAAATCTATTTAAAGGCAAGACCTACAATACAGGGTAACTGTCAAATTTGTTAGGCCTTATAATAAACCAACCTTGAAAGCTCCCTGTTTTGCATGACAAGCCCTGTGCTCCATTTCTAAAGTGGCAGTGAAGACAATACACTTTTGTCCCTTGTGAATTTCCTTTGGATAACTTTAACATTCAGATATATTAATTTGATACATCACTGTGCTCATAATACCATATGTAAATATGATGTCAAGCCCTCACTAGAGAGAGTTTGTTATCTGAATTAGATATGATATGAAAGACATTAAAGCAAATCCCAGATGGGTCACCAAGTACAAGAGGATGGTAACTGGAATATTCAGCCAGCACAGCTAGATTGGCTAAAGGGACTGTACTTTCATCCTGATCTGTGGATGCATGCAAGAATCAACACAAGCTCCAGGCCAGCTAAAGACCCCTAAACTCCTTACCAGACTCCAAAAAATTACTGGTATCAAACCTCCTTCCCATCTTTGGTCACACCATGAGCCAAGAGCAACTGAGCCCAAACAGCATAAAAAGGATTGTGACAAAAAGAGAAATAGCAGAGAATGAAACCACAATACAGTCACAGTATCCACATTAACTCATGTCACAGTGCGAGGAGACACTCGTAGATTTCTTAGTAACGCTCCTCTCCAAAGAAGACAAGTGGTAAACAGCAAAACTACCTACCAAGAGAGGCAGGGAAAGTGCCTGTGACCAAAATTCAGGTGTAGGTGGTCATTCAGAGAACTGCAAGCAGCGAGAAGTGGTTTCTTATGGCAGCAGTGGCAGAAAGATGCACAAGAAAAATCAGAAGTCAAACGGGAGATAAAAGGAACTAAAAGGATATAGATCCACATTCTGATCACAGAAGAAAAAAGCCCACACTATTCAAGATTTCAAGACGAAGACCTGGAAGGATTACCAACAGTCTAGATCTCAGGAGAGAAAGGAAGAAAGGGAGTAAAATCTGCAGGCTGAAGCTGGGCCTAAGCCAAGATGTGAACAGGCCCCCAGGAAGGGGTGTTGGGCACAGGCAGAGACTAAAAGCACAATGCAAGGAGGAACAGATCCAAAGTCAAGTAGCTAAGCAGGGTTCCCAGACATTATCTATGAAATCACAAAGGCAAAAACTGCAAACGGGAGAGAAAAGAAGGCAAACAGTGCCATGTTATACAAGCCACAACAACAATCAGAGTTAGAAAAGTCCACCTGATCTGCCAAACTATAACAACACCAACAGCAAATCAAAAAAGCAGGCGATGAACTGAAGGGTGCTGGCTGGTCACAAAAATAATTAAAAGACCTGAAGAACTACAATTGTTTGGCTTGAAAAAAAAATAGGTTTTTTTCCAAACACATTAAGCACATTCCCATGACTAACACTGACAGAAATGCTGTCTGAAACTAAAAAAAAAAAAAAAAATAAAAGGAATAGTTTGGGGCTATAAACTTCTACAGGCCTCTTACTTGTTAGAGTAGTAAACTCTGGAAACAGTATCCATTAGCACAGTAGGATAAGAAATATAGTCTATTTTAAGAGTAGTTTATTGTTTTTACAGTTGTGATTAAGACACAGCTGTCACAGACTAACAGGACTACAACACAACACCGACAAGACTCCTCCTCTCCCTTTGCTTTTGTGAGGCCAACAACCTCGGATGAGAACATGAACCGAGTTCCCCCAGCGGACTTTCTAGAGGTCACTTTGATTTCAGTACTGGAAATCCCATCTTCTTTTTATCCAAGAGGAAAAAAAGCCTCTCCCAGACAACTCTTGCAGTACTACATCTCTTTTACCTCGTGTTTATAGAGATGTGAAAGCGATGGCTGATACAAGCTCAAGCCAGCTCTCATTGCTGTTTGTATGGTGTAGCAAACCAAGACAGCCACCAAACATGAGCTACAAAGAAAGTCTCTCCCTATTGTTGTTCAGAAAATAACTTAGTTTACCACACTGACCAAAATTAACATTCCCCTGATAGACAGAAGTCAACTATTCTTCTAAAATGAAACCCCACACAGAATCAACATTTTATGAGCAGAAAATACATTTCAAGTCCAAGTTTTGCAAATATATCATGCAGAACAAAAATATTTTTACAACAGCTAAAATAAAAACATAACAAAACCCCCCAGCAACTACAAAGTAATAGATTTTTAAAAGCAATAAAATAATCATAGGCACATTCTAACACAATCTCAGTCCAAAAGCAATTCAAAGTATAAAATAACACTGGATTGGGATGCCAAGTATTTTTTTCCAGCTGTCATTTTTCTATGCAAATATCATAGGCACAGTGTATTACCTTCATTTTCTGAAGCTTGGCATTTTACTTTCAGTACCAAATCAAAGGTACGTTCTGGATTTTCCCTAGAAGAAACAAACACAACCAATTAATCATATACATGTTTCAGATCTTATTTCCACTGTTACATCCTTTCCATCCTTTTTGTACAATAAAAAATAAAATTAAAGTATAATTAAAACAAAATTAGTACTCCGATTAGTTCTAAGGAAGAACCAAGAAGTCACATTTCCCTATACAGCCTGAAGAAAGGACTAAGAAAGATAAACAAGCTAAACTGTGTGATTTATTTACGTGATATTGTCACTGCCTTATACATCAAATAGCTTTTAAGTCACTCCATCACACCCCACCTAACAGCTGAGAAAAAATACCTACTACACTCCTTGTCAATCAATCAATCTGCAACATTAATGGAGTCACAGGCAGCCTTTTCTAAAGTTATATCTTATTTCTACTGAATAGGAACAGCCCATCATTACACTTCCATTTTAAACCCCAAGGCCGAGAATCATTTGGCTCCCTCTTTCACCAGATATTGATCGCCAGCTGGGATTTAAAGGCTGAACCTCAGGCATGATTCACTGTGAGAGCACTAACTAGGGAAGGACACAAGCCTGAGCTGGCCAGGAGGACGAAGCCTCCCTATCTGCAGCAGCCATCAAGGGCAGCTGTGTGTGACGGCCGGCCGGCGCCTCTTCCACCTGATGATAATAACAAACTGCATGTGCCAATAGCAATTAACACTCAACCTAATCCCAAACTGCATATTTATTGAAACAGTTCTAAACGCCATTACCATAGCATCCACCCCTCTCTGCCTACCGAGCACACTGCTATTTATATTAAAAACAAGCGGTATAACCGCACCCATATCAATTATCTATTTAACCACATAAAAGGCTCACACTTGAACTCCTGTCTTCTGTAACACTCCCACTGAAGTCAGCTGGAGATTTAAGCATAGAAGAAAAAAAAAAAATCCAAGATTTGGTTCCAGGTTTCTGGAATGCTTCACATAAAGCATACAGCAAAATAAAACGTTGTTTCTTTAAATAAAGTTTTGAATGAAATCCAAAGGCTGAGCTAGGGAAAAACTCAGCTGTCACAAATTAATTGATGCAGTACATGCTTTCACTGACCTCAGCGCCATCATCAACTGAGATATGCAATTATAGTCTAATTCAGATTATGAAGATATAACGTGCCCGTATCACACTCCTTCCTTTAATGCATTTTAAAGCATTTTGTTGGGGAAATCCTGTATCTACTGATCATGTGTGTAGGAGATGAAATTCTGGTCTGAGTTATAACAGCCTACATCCAGGACATTGGAGATTTCCTCTGGTGTTGTACTGCCCATTGTTCCTCTGGCTGGTGAGCAGGTTCTGAAACTGAAAACGCTGTGCTTGGTTGAGTCACCTAGAAAACTGAACCACAAAAATCCTTCATTTAAAGAAATGACATCTCCCCATGACACTTTTCTAGTTTAGGCGTTGGTTTTATACTCTCAGGTTGGGGTTCTAATGTGAATCAGTTCAAGTGCTACAAACACCAAATGAGTGCTTCTAACTCAACTCCTAGCTGAATTATACTCATGAAAAAAAGCTCTTTGAAGTAATACTGCCTTCTGTCTTTCACCGTAGTACTCCAAAACTGCTTTTGCAGGAAAATGCTTCTAAGTTTATTCTTCACATCCCACTACGCTTAGAAGTGTCAAAAATGTGTCAAACTAATCTGAGAATTGTGAGCCCGTCTCTCGTCTCTCGTTTCGCTGCCAGCTCGGCGGTGCCAGCCTGCTCATTGAGCACGTATGGACACGGAGCTGTTTGTCAATTGCCGAAACCCACGTGTAACATCTTGTCACTTTCAATGGCACGAGAGCAGGCGGCCGCTGCCGGAGGGTAGCCTGGACGGCAGCGCTCCCAAACACTCAAAAAACCTCCTCGGCACCTGCCATGCTGTAATGGCAAAAGGGTGGTCTGCAACCACCATGGCCATAAGCTAAGACACAAGGAGTTTCACCTGAACACGAGGAAGAACTTCTTTACACTGAGAGTGGCAGAGCACTGGAACAGGCTGCCCAGGAAGGTCGTGGAGTCTTCTCCTGGAGACGTTCCAAACCCACCTGGAAGCGTTCCTGTGTCACCTGCTCTACATGACCCTGCCTTAGCAAGGCGAGTGGATGGGATGATCTGCAGAGCTCCCTCCCAACCCTGACAATGCAGTGACCTCCTGAAGGGATGCCTGTAACAACCTCGGCCCGCGGCGGCCAGGGGTACTGCGGGCAGCTCTGCTGGGCCCGGCGGCCTCGGGACTGCGCTGCCACCCCGCACGCCCCCGTTCACCGGGCACAGCCCGACCGGCGCCGGGGCCTCTGCGCGGCCGGGCCGGCGGCTGCCGAGCGCGTCCCCCGCGCCGCTGCGGACGGGCGATGCCGGGGCCGCCGCGGGGGCCGGAGGCGGGGGAGCGGCCGGCAGAGCTGCAGCCGCCACCGCCGCCGCCGCCTCCTCCTCCTCCTCCTCCCCGCCGCCGCCGCCGTGGATCGGGTCGGGGGGCGCCGGCGCTCGCCCCGCGCCGCGGGTCCCGCCTCGCCCCGGCTCCGGCCCCGCCGCCTCCAGCCCGCCCTTCCCGCTGTCACTCAGCGGCCGCGGCGGACGCGCCCGGCCCCTCGCACGCTCCCGCCGGGTGGGCTCCCCCTCCTCCCGTCCCCGCCCGCCGCACGCCGGGCCCGGCGGACCGGGGCTGCCGCGGGGCCTGCTCGCCGCGGGGGCTCGGCTCGGCCCGGCCCGCTGCGCCCGACAGCCCCGCCGCGGCCCCGCGCACGCAGCACTCACTTGAACCTGCTGTCCATGGTCACATCGCGGGCCCCCGGCGGCGGCCCCGGCGCCCCCAGGGACAAGCGCCCCGCCCGGCAGGGGCGAAGGGGCAGCGCCGGCCGCGGAGCGCTGGGCGGCAGGGGCGGCTCAGCGCCGCGGCGGGCGGCGGCCCATGGCTGCTCCGCTCCGCTCCCCCGGCTCGGGCCGCGACTGCGGCGGAGCGGCGGCACCGCCTCCTCCCCTGTCTCTCAGTTCCTGTTGCAGCCGCTCCGGCACCTTCTGGGAACCAGGAAGCTCCGCGGCGGCCCGGGGAGCTGCCGGGGCCGGTGTCACCTGAGGCCGGCGGGGGAGGGCGGGCAGCCCGTGCCCTCCGCGGCAGGTGCGCGGGGCCCGGGGCGCTGCGGGCCCTGCCCGAGCCCCGCAGGTGGGGCAGGGCAGCGCACAGGGACCGTCATGTGTCACCTCAGGGGCACCTTCAGCCTCTGCTACAGCAGCTCAGAGGATGAGTCCGGCTGCGATGTGCACTGACACATCCTAACAGCCCTTTTACGTTCTTTATGCACAGCAGGAGAGTGGAGCTTTTCGTACTAAAGGTCATAAATGTTAATTTAACCTGCGGTAATCTGCTTAGCTTTTGTTTTTATCGAGTGCTAAACAAACACTATCCCCAAATGCTCAAGAGCTGGTGCAGCAGGGACCGGCTGGAGCAAACCCACCGTCCTGTAAACACACATTAAAAGCTTTAAGTCTTCGAGTGCTTCCCGCGAGTTTGGAAAGGAAATAGAAATAGCACCGTCCTTGAGAGGCTTCCAAGTCTCATTCATCTGAGAGGCACTGAGCCGCCAAATTCCCACCTACACCAAGTTTCCCTCACCAACATAGTAACACTGCAATGAAAAAGTGCATAAAATAGATTCTGTGGTACTGGGCCAAAGAAAAAACGTCAGACTTTTCACTCTTCCTCCAGAAACTAATCATCGTATCAACAGTTGAAAAGATGAAAAAGATTCAAGCCAATTATATATTAAACACATAAAAATAGCATTAGTGCATTACTGGGGCTGAAAAATCAAATATTCAAAAGTCAGGAAATTACAAATATTAACTCCTCCAAACCAATATTGGTTTGGCTTCATTGCACATCCTACACATCTCACAGGACACAGATTAACTAATAATGAAACATGTAGATGTGCAACAAAAAGAACTGAATGTTGCAGCAGCAACCTTAGCTTGGGGATTTTCTTGGGTTTCAAGTACTTACTTTCCCAGTCCACATTCTGCAGTAATTTTTGGCTGTGTTTTAGCAGCCAGTATTTGCAACTCCCACTGAAGTAAATGAAATTGCTTGGGGCTTTGTATCCTTAACACATAACTACACACTTCATATAGCTCAGGGATTTTTTAGAAAAAAACATTAAATGTGAATTTTGTATACCATGAGAGGCCCTCACAGCAGGCAGCGTTAATCCACTCACTGTTAAATTGAACTTCTCTGGTGGGATCAGTCTGGACTAAAGAGCCAGGAGAGAGGGGAGCAATGCCCATGTCTGCTCTAGCAAGGGGATGGGAAGAGCAAGGCATCCAGCACTCAGGGATTTTACAGAACCAAAAGGGCTCCAGCAGCACCTTTTAAAGCTGGATACAGGAGAAAGAGCACATGGGGAAGGACATGGGACACAATCACAGTTGTTCTGTACATCTGTCTGTCTGCCTTCCTTCTGCCTTCCATCTCTGCCCCCAGACCTACTGTAAAGCACACAGAATTTGAAAGTCTTTTCTGCAAAAAGTGGCCAATACTTTAACAAGATTGAATTTGGATCAGATGATTATCCAAATATTGAGACATTTTACTTGTGGAAGACTTCCATTTGATGTGTACAAGAAAGCAAAAAAGAAAAAAAAAAGCCAGGTTTCAGGATTTCAGTATATCTGTATTTTGAATTGCAGGAAATATTTTATAAGTCTAATGTGAGTTAGAAGAGTCTCTCTTCTCTTGAGCTGCTGATGCTTGCCACTTTTGCAGACAGAAGAGTATTCTGGTGGCCTGTCAAGCTGATCTACCGTGCAATTCCAGCCACTCTTGGACTGGGGTCTGTCTTGGCAGATAGGACCATTGGGTCCCTTAGATTTCATTTTATCGTAATTGGAGAAAAAAGAGGTAGGGTTTCTTTCCCAAAGTAAATACATGCCTTGTCACTGGGGTGAATTGACTGCACACAGTGACTAAACCTCGCCTGCCTGGAAGAGCAGAAGAGTAGAGAAAGTTCAAGTTTAAAATAGAAGGCATACGAGAGAACGCCCTGTTGGGATGAGGCTCACATCTCTCAGAGCTATTATTTCAGACTCTGTGAAAGCTTAAGCAGACATCTCTGCCCAGGTTACACTTACTTCATGTTTTCAAGACTGTTCTGCAACCGCAGCAGCTTTTAATGAAGGATGATGTTTTAGGAAAGGTGTTGGTGTTCAAAACCACCTCTTGCTACTGCCTTGGTTTCAGCCTTTACTTGTAAGAGGGTTAAGGAAGAAGGAAAAACTGAAAGCAAAACCTCACAGATATGCAGAAAATTGATTAATTTAGTATATTCTGAAGCTGTGACTCTAGTTTACTTTTTTTTTGCTCTTTGGTTTTTCTCTCCAAATTAGAACCATGAAGCAAATGATACCTGGACTTCTCAGTCAGCTGTTCTACATGTAATCCAGAAGACACAAAGCCTTTTTTCTTTATGTTTTGCATAACATGAAAATGGCTGACCTTGACCTAAATTATATCTAAAAGATTAGCATAGGAACTGATATAAGAGGATTTGCTGGAGGTGGGGGAGATGAACATTTGTTTTGCAGATAAGAGCAACTGAAAAACAGGTAACTTAGAGATGAAGATTCCTATTCAATCTTTTGTTGTAGTTTACCGGTGGTGAATATTCATTAAGTGATCTTTGTAGCAGTCCGATAATGTAAAGGAGCTTTAAAGCTGATACAGATACACAATTCAGCTCTTACATGCTGGCAGTAAAAGAGGTCTCATGTAAACTGAATTGGACCTGCAAGCCTTAATTTTCTCCCAAATTTATTAATGCTTTGCAATAAGAGGCTGGATGACAAAATATCCAAAAAATATCCAAAATAACCCTTCGTCTGAATCAGAGAAGAGAAGAATGGAAGTGCCATCAGGGCAGCTCCATCTCAAGGATTATAGAATGGCCTGGGTTGGAAGAGACCTTAAAGATCATCTAGTTCCAAGTCCCCTGCCATGGGCAGGGACATCTCCCACTAAACCAGGTTACTCAGAGCCTCATCCAACCTGGCCTTGATCACTTCCAGGGATGGGGCTCCTCAGCTTCTCTGGGCAACCTGTTCCAGTTCCTCAGCACCCTCACAACAAAAAATTTCTTCCTAACACCTAACCTAAACCTACTGTCTTTCATTTTGAGGCCATTCCTCCCTGCCCTGTCACTACATGCTCTTGTAAAATGTCCCTCTCCATGTTTCTTGTAGGCTCCCTTCAAGTACTGGAAGGCTGCAATTAGGTCAGCCTTCTCCAGGCTGGACAAACCCAATTCTCCCAGTCCTTGCTCATAGGAGAGGTACTCCATCCCTCTGATCAGCTGGGGGGCCCCTTCTGGACTCACTCCAGCAGCACCTTGCACTTGGCCTTAGGAAACCTCATGAGATTCCCAAAACTCATGAGATTTGTTATCAACATAACAAAACACAGAGCATACTTTCCAGTTTACAACCAAGCTCAATATGGAAACAACAGGAGATGTAGATGAAAAACACCAAACAAAATGCCAAAACAAGCACCCACATCCTTTCTGTTAGCAATCCCCCATTCTCTGCCATATCAAAACCATGTGGGTTTGGGTCTATAAAAGTGGTGCAAAGCAGGGTTAAGATCTCTAAAAGGGAGATGAGAAACAGACAAAAATGGCCACACATCATGTCACTCAGAAACAGTGGAGCAAGGAAGAGAAGTTCCACGAGAAGCCAATTACTTTTTTTAAGTTGATACCACTCTATTCACACATGCAGTGATTTTCTTTTGGCAGGGAAAATATAAAAGGGACAGAGGGAAGGCAAAAGCACAAAACCTCTGAGGACAAAAATTACTCTGTTCAGTAGTTAGCATGGGGGAATTTGAATCCTAATGCAAACTGTAAGCACCCAGGTTTTGTGGAGCGAGATTCACAGGGAGCACAGGAAACAGAATTTACCCTACAAACAAATGCCACCCAATGAAATAATGGGGTTTAGGGATCACTGACTGAATCCAACTCTGTACAGGTCTAAATCTCCCACCCAAATAACTCCAGCAAGGCTTTGAGAGGTAGAAAACCTTCATCATCACCATAAGCTGGAGCACACATATTGTCAATTAACGAACCTTAAGTATGACAGAATTCCTCACTAGCCAGGTAAAAATCTTTTAATAGTAAGTCATGCTACTAATAAAGTAGCTGCTGAAACCCATAAAGGGAATTCCTTCAGAACATTGTTAGCAGAGCTTGCTGAAAGAGATGTTTTCCCCTGGGAACACCAGTGTGTTTGTCAAAAATGGCAAAATCGAAAACGATGAAGTTTCCCACTCTATGGCTATAATAAATATGTTTTAGAATACTTTGATATGATCAGCAGTTTATACCTTGTACCAAGAACTCCTTCTTCACTCACCCCTGAGTGTACTTGGGTCTGTTTTAGTCCTTGTTCCCTCAAATAATTTACAGTAGGTTTATGTTACCTCAGCAGCTATCAGTACATCTCCTGACAACATAAGCAGCTCACAGACTTGGAAAGCATCTCTTAGAATGAGAGTTTGCTCTCAGCCTCATTTTAATGGGGTTGGAGGTTTGGGTTTTCTATCACCTTGTTTGAATCTTACACACACCCATCCCAAGTTGTAAATGAGTGACTATGTCATCTCCCCTATGCAAAGTTTTCCAAACCACCAAATTCATAAACATCGAGATCCCCATTAAACTTCTTAGCCATAATATTGTCATGAGACAATACTTAAAGACAAAATACTGTACTTAAAAAAACCCCACATACCTGCATTACGTGATTTCATCATTCAGATTCTTTAAACATAGTCTCTTTGAAGATTTGAAATAGGTCTCTTTCAAGAAGCCTGTCAAGTTTATTAACTAAATACATATATATAGAATATACATGTCTACAAGTATGCCACATTTTTATTGACTCCTTGCGTGATCATACAAACATCTTTTTTAATCTTTCAATGTTATATTTCAAAAGTGCACTGTAAAGAGCTTAAGTTTTCTTGCTTTAGAACAGATGATGATTTAAGGTGGACATGACCAAAAGTGGCATCTCTCCATGGCTGCGTAAAGACTTTTGTGTGAAGCTTGTGCTATGTTATTGTTAAGGTTCAGGGATGCTGCATTCCAACAGCTGTCATTGTCCTTGCAGCCAGGCTATGTGCAAAGGCTCATCTGCCCAAACTCACACACCCAGGTAAACACAGTCATTAATTAATCAGTGGACTCCTGGGCAGAGATCATTGCTTGGAAAGAAGTGAGAATTCCCTGGTTTTCTAATCACTGTGTCCTCCCAACAAGACTGAGAAAGCAGGTCTTCTTATCAGGTCAGCTTTAATTACAAGCTGAACAAAGGAGATGGGGGAACTTTTATGAACATAACTACAAACTACAGAGCTTTGAGAGATAAGACACTCGAAAAGTTAAATGTTTATGATATGGCTGTATTAGCTCAGCATTTGATTTACTGTCAGTATTTGCAAATCTTTGCAGTCTGATCCACAATACCTTTTGTTTGTTAGATAGATTAGCATAATAATCTACAGAAGATGTGAAGTATGCATTTAGTAAATATTTACAAGCCTTTGTAAGGTTTAACCAGACATTTGCTTTTACCTATGCAGTCTGGATGCCTTATCAGTTGTTTAGATGTAAATTAGTTTAGAAATTAAACATGAGTAATGTTTCAATGCATATTGACTTCAATTCATAGACAATTTAGAAAATTTGGGTGGATTTCTAATTTATTCAGATGTGACAGCTGGCACAATCTAACAGTAGAATAAGCCACCTTTCAGGTCTGCTGCCCAAATCCAGCCTTCAGCCAGCAAATATCGAGTGCTTTCCAGTGGATGCTGATTATTCATAGGAGCGTTTGAAAACAAGGGGTGGTCTTTGCCCAGCTCCAGTTTAGATGAGAGTCAGACACCTTGCAGCCAGCTTCCCTGTTAGGAACTTCAAAGAAACAAAAGACAGAAAAAAGAAAGAAGCTCTTCTCTTCTTTGCATAGAAAAAAAAATCTCCTAGAAAGTTTCAAGAAACATTGATGGCAACATTAAGGGAATATACCCAATTCTTTCCCACACTTAGTAATTATTGTGGAGATTTTTTCAGCCCAGCAGATAGTTTGCTTAAGGAAGGATTTTTTTAGTGAAGCAGCAGGGTCAGGCAGCATCTTTCAATATGCATGTATTCAGGAGAACGAAATCACTCATTCTGGTCATTTGCGAGTAAAAGTTTCTTACCAGACTGAATGCTTTCTTGCTGAATAAATTCAATTCTTCTCTTTAGGCAAGAATATACTCCTCATACTTCTCAAATGTATATTTTAAATGCTGCAGGTTGCAGGCTACCTGATGAATCTGGTACTCATTAAAACTACAGCGGAGCTTTTTTAAAAAGTTCTATTCAAAGCAGTACGAAACTGGGTTTTGTTATCAGACATAAAAATTTCATACCCTTGTAATCTTCTGAATGTGGACTTATTGTGGTAAGGTCAAATGTACATAAAATTAGGAACAGAACTTTATTAAAATGAAGATGTGTTAAAATATCTGTAGGCTGCTTTAGAAACTGTCTGCTGTGTCTACCAAAAAATTTCAAACAGTAAATCAAGGAATACTAAATATTAAAAGAACAGGTCCCAGCTATTTACTTACCATACATTAAGGCCCTCTGTATACACTAGCATACTAACAGATGTTTTATATGAAAATTAGTTATTAAAAAAGCCAGTCTCTCAGCTCTACAAACGGTATGTAATTTACAAATAGCCAATAGAGAGGGTATATTTTTGTATTTACTTGCATTAAAAGATTAAAAATCTCTCTATGGTTTCCCCTCTGAGAAGATCCTGCAGAATATCCCTAACCCTGTTCTAATGTTGTGGTTGACATAATGGGGAGCCCCCAGTGCCAGCTTCTTTGGCCAGCAATTTGTCCTTATGTTTTGTTGAGGGTGCTTTGCTCATAACTAATTCCATAAGGTAATTCAGCAATGCCAACCTTTCTTCCTAGGAATAAGTAAATTCCCCCTCTAACAAAATGAATTAATGTTTTTTTCTATAAAGGAAAAATTATATCCCTGTGTAGTGTATGAATCCTAATGTAGGTGTATGGAAAGTTTTTAAGGAAGACTTCCTATACTGCTGTTTGTTTTAACACTTTGTTATGCAACTGGATCACAGGTAAATCACCAAAATATCAAATACATCTTCTGCAGCTTTCTTCATTCAGAGGTGTGACAACGACAGACCCAGTTGCCATTGTGCTAAATAGCTACAAATACTTCAGGCAGATGGGTTAAGCTCTCTGTATGCATTTGCCATTTTTGACTCACCACTGCATCAGATACCAAAGACACAAAGCAGGTGGGGAGGTTCTAAGCACAACAGATGTGAGTGTACCCAGTAATTAACTAATAAAATAAACTGCCATATTTATTAGTATGCTTACTGAAGAAATTCTTGAGTTTAATATCTGGGTAAAATAAGATCAGAAGAAGGAAGTGACAGCTCCAGAAAAATAAGGCCAGTGGGCTATCCTTGGGACGGTACAGCCCTACTGCATTAACACAGCTGATGGCTTTATTTACTGGAGTTAGTCCCGCTGCCTACCCTAACCACTAGAGCTGTAGATTCAGTTTAAGAGCAAAGAGTGGTAGGACATCATACTGTTTGGCATTTGAGAGGTTGCACCTGAGAGAGTTCAGAAAGATGACAGCAGCAAGCCTGTGGAGCCACCTCACTGTTTTATTTCAGGGCTTTGCTCCTCACTGGTGGTGAAGGGAACAGGGCTCATAGCAGTTCTCAAGGGTTGCTGTAATGCTGCCACAGAATCGGGCCGTTTTGTTGTCAGAGTCCCAGGCAAACACAAAAATTAAATCATACTGATATGACTTATTTTGCACAGAATTTTCCATCTGTCGCTCTTCTCAACAGTTCCATTAGAAAGTCGTGTTGCTTCATACTCTATTGTTAACAGATGTTGCAGCAGAATAATGTGTACGTGTTCCTGAGAATTAGAAGTATTGCGAAGAACAAACCTCTGTCCTTGGACTTGCATTGTAACACCACACCAAAGTACCTTGCTGCCATGTGAAATCCCACTTGTGGGATGGTCCCCTCCCCTCTGGCTCCTGCTCAGAGCAGGCTGCTCGGGGCCTCATGCAGGTTGGTTCTGAGCACTTCCAAGGGTGGGGGATACTGCAGCCTCCCTGGGCATCCTGCTCGCTCCAGTGTTTGACTGCCCCCACAGCAAAAAAGAAAATGACTGTATCAAGTCAACATTTCTCATGTTTCCACACACCTTTACTGCCTCTGCCCACCTCTGGGAAGAGTTGGGCTCCATCTTCTCCTCACCCCCCTCGGTAGCTGCATACACCAGGAAGGCTCTCCCTGAAGCTACCTCTCCTCAGGGCTGAACGAGCACAGCTCTCCAGCTGCTCCTCCTCCCTCAGAATCTCCAGCCAAACAGTATCTTGGCGGCCCTCCACTGGCCCTGCATTAGTGTTTCATTTTCTTGTGATGGGGAGCCTGAAACGGGGCGAGTAAACAAACAGAGGGACTAATGCCTCCCCTTCAGAGGCTGCCTGGCCTTCTGCTCACAGAGCCTGGAGTGCTGTCAGCCTCCCTTTTGCTACAAGAGCGTGTTGCTGACTCACAGTCAGCTCCTTGTCCACCAGGTCTCCCAGGTTTTATTCTGCAATACTGATTTCTGGACAGCAAATCCCCAGCCTGTAGTGCATCAGGGCCCTGATTCAACTCCTGCTGCCAGGATTTTAGTTGGTTCAGGAGTTTATTTGACTCAGTTCAAGGTCAGCCTTTTTGCTGATCTGAGCTGTTTGCTGGGAATAAAGCTAGAGACAACCTCAGCACGGGCCTGCCTGCCTCTCCATCCCTTGGGAGCTGCTTTCAAGCTGAGGCTCTTGCACTTGGCCTCTGCCTGAGCGACACTGCAGCTGTGCTGCAGCTGTGTCAGTGCCCAGTCTCCTACCTCCCTGATCCTGACCTGCTGGCTTGATTTCCTGGCTTGACCTTGAACCTGCCTCACCACAACAGACTTGCTGTGTGGTCACTGGACCCAGGCTGACACTGGCAACTCTTTCCAGGCATATAAGCACAAGAAGCCCCTTTATACCCTTTACATCATTTGCTAATTTCAACTCAGCTTGAGCTTTGTATTTTGCAGTTCTTCCTCTGTGTTCTCAAGAAGTGTCTCTGAATACCTCCTGGGCTGCCATCTCTGCTTTCTCCTTCAGTGTGCTCCCTATGTGCATCTGAGCTGGGTCAGGACTCCCCTCTCCACCCACCACAAGCGTACCCAAGTACAAGTGTTACAAGTGTAACACAAGTAACCAAGTGTTACTTTTGCTTTAATTTCCATTTAGTGCACTGGACTAGTCTTATGCCCTAAGGAGGTTGTCCTTGAAGACTGACTTGCTCTCCTGGGCCCCTTATTCCTCCAAGTCCGTCTCACGTGGGGATTTGCCAAGTCTCACGGTCACTGCAGCCAAGACTGCCCTTGACCTTCACTTTCTCAACCAGTTCTTCCTTCTTTGTGTGTAACAGGCCCAGCAATCAGTTCATTCATCATCTGCCACAGCAAAATGTCCTCAATACACTTCAGAAACCTCCTGGATCGGTTGTGCATGGTCCTGTCACCATTCTAGTAGACAGGGCATTTGAAATTCTCTATGAATGCCGGAGCCTGGGATAAAGGAGCACTCAAAACAGGACTAAACAAAAATTCATCTTCATGCACACAACATGTGTAGACTCCAAATATCCCTGCAAACACAGGTGATACCAAAGGGAAACCTCATCATGCACACTACAGCGTGCGTGGGAAGTGCAGCTTAGAGCTGTGGTGAGCTGCAGTCAGCCAGACAGTGTGGATGGACACAATGGGACTGAGCCTAAGAGCTCAAGACACCAAGCAAGAGGGCATCACCTTAGGTCCTGGATTTGGTGTTGACCCTAAAGAAGGAGAAGTTCACTACATCCTTATCACCACCACTTCCTGAAGTAGTTAATCTCTTCATGTTTCTATCCAAACAGCATGAGAAGTAGCACATGAGATCTGATGGACTATATTGGAATACAATAGTCTTGAAATCCTCATTTTCAAGGACCAATTTTTTATTTCTCTTGCAATCTCCTGAGAAAACAAAACTAAAATTCCTCATTTAAGGAACTTTTACACATTAAAATGTAATTGCACTCTATAAAGTAGTCCAAGGACATGTTCTTTCTGCTCTATTATCTCCTAAGTTTCTTTAATGCCAACTGTCAAATGTGGTATTTTGTATACAGGCTTCTATGGCAAAGCATCATTAACGTGCATTTCAAAAAGCATCGTGAAAGCAGTTATCTGTCATTCATGGTTTGCCAATCACACCTAGTATTGCCTAATAACACTCAATTTATATGTATAAACAGGGCTGGACCTGTTCCACAGGGTACAAACCAGACAATCTGAAATATGCCAAATGAAAGCATTTCAGAGAGCTTAAAGAATATTCCTGATACCAGCATTTACACTTACAGGTATATTAATTGCTGTCACAATCAACTGCAATTGTTTGTTCCACTTTTCTTGAAACATTTTGGACATTTTTTTCCCTCACATAATGTGTAGTAAGTTTGGCAAGTGGGGAGACACGGGGAATAGTTTTACAGAACAATACGTCATTTTTCTCTTTCACAGAACATATGTCAGGCACCAGCAGACTCAGGAGATGTAATCCATATGAGAGTTCCTCAAATGTGTTACAAAATACAGTCAGACTCTTGCAAAAGGAATTTCTTTCTTCAATGTATAAACTTGGGATGACAATTAGGTATAATCAATCATGCAGTACACTTAAAAAAAAAAGAGGAAAAGAATGAACTCCTTTCCACAGTAAAACTGTAGGGTACTTCCAGGCATTGGTTAAGTAAATAAAACTTGGTTTGAACTGAAGGACCTCCTTAGAAGACTTCTAGTTTAGCCTGGAGACATGATGTACTGTGATTGTGATGTGATGCAACTCTTTTTCAGTTTTGTTATCTACAGACTGAATGAAAATTACATACAGTAGAGAGTGTTATCAATCTTCTCACATCATAGAGGTTGTTTTTATGATGGATACAGTCAGGGATTCTTGAAAAAGTCTAACTGCAGTGCCCATGCACTTACCCAAAGGCTTGTGATTGCCTCTGCTGTTTTCCTGAGACTGCCTCTGTTAAATGTTATCACTGAAAAATTTAAATTTCTCATCATGCAGTAATCAACTTGTAACAGCAGTAACCCAGAGAAGTCATAAAATATTGTGTTTTATTGTAAGATGATTTCTGGCCTGCTTAGGAAGTCAACCAATATTTTCAGCAAATCTGGGCATTACCCACAAAGTAAATCTTTCATCACACAGTTATATGGCAGAGGAACAGTCATCTACTTCCAGTAAAGATATTTGTCTTACCTATTTTTTTTGGACTCATTCCTCACTGCACTTCCCAAACCAAAACCTTGCAGGCTTTCACTCCCTGCAACAGAAGAATCAGTGCAAACCACTTTTAATGCAAGCAACAAACCAGGATCCCTCCAGTCCATCTGCTGTATCCAGCTACACAGGAGATCTGTAACACTCAAAATAACTACTGAAGTATGACAGTTCTGCTTCTATAGCTACTCTTTCACTAAACTCACCCTGCAGTTTAAAACCAAGCACTAAACCCAGGTGCATTAACTACAGACAAGCAAGGGATCCCTGTTTCCTGGTGACTGCTCACAGTTAAGCATCTAAGAGAAAGCATTTCTAGAAGCAGGCCATGAAAATGTCTGCCAAGAGAGAATACTTTTCTTGATATCATAAAATTGAAATCTACAGTCTTCTCAGAGCTTTAGAAGAAGCTGTATTGAAAACATCTGTCCTGCAGCTGGGTCGCAAGGCAAATAGGATCCTAAACAACTGGGACAAGCACTGGTTGGCCTGTGACCTGCAAGGTCATTGTACTGCCTTGCTTTGTCTTCTCCATCTAACACAGAGGATTTACTCATGCAGAACCATAAAGGAGCCAACAGGTGCCCGAGAAAGAGGCAAAGGGGCCTAAAAAATGAGTACTAGTGGTGAAAAATCTCTTAAAGGCCCGTGACAAAAGAAGTTGCACTTTCTTGTTTCCATATGAAACAGGATGCTTTTCTGTGACAAGCAGCAGCCATGCCGTTTCCTACTTCTGCTTCAGCAGAAGTAGAAAAATATCTTCAACGCATTATGATTAATTTACCTTAAAAATGGTTTTCTCTGTCCTTAGCTCTTTAGATTTACTGCCTATTCATCTGTGTCTATGAAATAGCTATAATTTATAAATTTTTTTTCTGTCTATAATGTTAATAAAGTACATTGAGAATGTTAATTAGCATATTATGCTTCAAAGAACATTTTCTTAATATTCTCTGCAACCACCTTTGGGGTAAGAAGTTTGTATTACTAAATGATTTTGAAATGTTCACGTCCAAAAGAGGAATCTTGATCTGGCTACATTCAGTTCAACATTGTCTATTCTGACATATTTTCCCAAATATTATCAAAATAATTTACTTTGGCCTGCTCTTTCCTTCCACATTCCTATGTTGTCAATTTCCTTCTTTTTGCAGGGAGTTCATTTTCTTCAATTTCCAGCACTGAGCAGCTCTGCTGCCACTTATTTATGAGCTCCATCATCTGTACCCTTGCCATCAACTCTCTCCATGTTGGACTGAGGAACACATCATCCCTTGAGCACTGGGATAAAGTTGTGTTTTCCTATTAAAGAAAAAAAGTCGTTCAATTTTCAAATTCTTTCATTCACTAGCTTGTATCTAAACTCAAATTTGAGAATAATTGATCTTGAAATGTCTGGCTGAATATACAGCCTGCCTGAAACAAGAGCAGGAGGGCTCCCTCTGTCCACTCCCATAGTTTGTGTGAATCCATGTGGATCCAGCAGGAGACTGATTCAGTGTGTCAGGGGTAGGGGATGGAGGGAGACCTGCACATCCACCCAAACAGAAACACAGGGTCCTCTGCTGTGGCTGAGAGCATTTTCCAGGAAGAGACAGGAGTGTGACGATGTTAAACCAAACAAGAGAGGAGAACACAAAGATCTCTTTGTCAAGTTTCCAAGACACAGTTGCCTTCATCCTTTCTTGGTGTGCAGAATGCTTCCCCTGGCCTCCTAATGAAGCTGCCAAACACCGCCCTCTTAATATTTCATGCATCATTTCACTGCATAGACCTTTCTGTCCTCGGCATTTGTCCCGTATCAGTTTTTATCCACTGCATCCTCACAGTCCTGGGGAGGAACTTCACCCATAAGGCTGCTGGTACAAAAAGCAGTGCTGCCTCTCCCAGTGAATCCAGGAATGTTTTACACAGGGACTTCAGGCTGTAAGAATGAATATGATCTTTTTCATGGGCGAAGCAGCCTGACCAGATTCTCTCAGCAGGGAACTGCAGCCCAAGTTCACACAGAGGATCATTACTGCTTTGTTTTCCAAGTGTTAACATTAAAAAAAAAAAAAACCAGAACCTGAGAATCTGAGAATTCATCTGACAAGTTTGGCAACCCTCTAATCAGCTGTTGGTAACAGAATTATAGAGAGCAGTCCAAGCCAAAAAGTTCTACAAGTCCCACCGTTTCCGCCCGTCGCACCTTCCGGCACAGCCGAGTGCTCCTTCGTGCAGCAACAGGAAGCGTTTTGTGCTCACTCAGATGCACTTTGTTACCAAATGAGTCACTGTGGTCTCTGCCTGTCTCCCAGTGCAAGTCCATGCCAAGGGGGTTTTCACAGCTTTCGCTTTACAAATGTATGTAAAGTTCAAAGTTATGTGGAAAATAAGTTTTCATTTTTCAAAGCAGCCTCATGTATCTTAAAATCCACTTAAATCCAAAATAACAGACTGTGATTAAAGGCAGAGAAGAGACATGTTCAAGGCAACAGATTAAGCCCCATATCATTAATATCAGCCCATCTTCACAAAAGTCAGGTAATTTATGCCAGCTGATGTTTTGGCCTTGCATTTTAAATTTCCAGTAAGAAATTAGGAAAACAATACTGAGAGCAGTCGAGAGAGTTATAAAAAAGATTTGAAATTATTATTTTAAGATTTCGTTTCTACATTTTTGTATAAAACCCAAATGTTTACTAATCAGGTCAATGCATGTGTCTATTCAGGAGCCATCTCAGTATTGTTGAAGAATTTGGCAAAATTCTCAGATCGACTTTACTTTGTAGCACTTATTGCCAGAATGCTTTGACATTTTCCAAGAAATGTATATTTCTTGGATTCGTTGTCCCAGCTGGTTTATTGATTCCATGGTTCTCCTTTCCAAATCACTGTTCCAGCTCATTGATAATTCTATCCAGTGCTGGTTACACAGAATGTTGTTGAAAGTCCTCTGTACTTTGAAAAGCCATGTGTTGACCAGTATTTTTAGTTAACAGATATACTCAGCCAAGATGACAATCTCCAAATTTTCTACTTCAGGTTTTTTTCCGCAGAAGGCAATGAGCTGTTTGCTGCAATAAACTCTTCTGTTTTGCCCATACTTATGGCCACAATCCATGCTCTAAATCACTGTCTACATTATTTTAACATAAATCCTCTTTCAAATACCCTTCTAATTCAATGGCATGCTGTAAATCAAATACACACTATTATAACTGCCTTGAGACTCTACTGGAGCTCTTCAAATATACTCTTTAAAAGCACTGACTTTATGGCAAGCTTCAGGGTAAATTTACAGCATGATACACAAAGACTTAGTCTCAGGATCAAATTCTGCATGCAGAGAAGCTTAATGGCTTTGTCTTCTCAAACACACAGGTGGTTCACTTTAGAAATATATATAGTCCCACTGAAGTTAATAGAATTATGGGTATGCTTAAGGTTAAGTATATGCATAAGTATTTTCAGGAGTATTTCCAGTATTCCCATTTATCGAGATAGCTACATATTTTAAATCTTACCTTTATAACCTGACATATATTTTTCTCTCTTCCAAAGCATTTCATCTGCTTTTGGGGTGACTGGCAGATTTTGTAGTTAGCAAAATACGATAAAAAAGAATCCACTAGCTTAGCTCATCAAGAGATTGGCTCCATTTAGTCACACTTGTTAAAAGCATTTCTAAGAAATGGACCTGGGTGACAGGGTCAGGTTTAGGGCTATCTCAGTTTGCTATCACAGTTTAGGACACAGAGGTACGTTACAGGTTTGCAGTGCTTTCTTAAGCCTAATCAAAGCAGGCAAAGGCTACACCACTGCCTTTCTGCCCCTCCCTCCCCCTCAGAAAAGAAAATCAACACCTCCCCCCCCAGCCCCACAACAAAATAAAAAACCCTCAATGTAACCTCTTGTCCTTCTCCTTTCCTCCCCATTGACAGAGAAGACTACTTTTGCCAGGCAGCCTTGGTGCTGCTCCTTTCTCCGCTTCATATATATGCCTGAGGCTTTAAACCCTGTCTACCCAGCTGATTAGAAAGGATATCAGGCTGACAGCCACGATGATGAAGACCAGGAACAGCATGAATAATAGTCCTCATGGTTTGATATAAACTAATATATCAGATTACCTATTTTCCAAGAGATTTCTACTGCTGCACAGCAAATCCACTTTGAAACTGCAGCTGGCCTCTGGGCACACAATCACATGAGCAAGCCGGGATGAGCCCTGGACAACTGTGGTGAGGAACAAACAGTCCACACTTCAAAACACAACCTTCTGATCATCTTACCAGGAATAATAGGCTCTGTAAGAGACAGGACATACTGAAAACGCTAAAAAAGTTAAACTCCTTAGTATTTCTACAGCAGTTTTGCTGTACAACATTCCAAGAGAAAATGTCTCAATGTATTTGCCTTCCAAAGGAGTCCCAGAAGAGGAGTTCAGATTGCAATTTACATCTAGATTGTCTGATTTATGAAGATCCTCATCTGCCAGATTCAGCAGCCTACAGAAATTAATCCCAACGAGCTACCATCATGAGAAAGCTAAATGTGACTCTCTATCTCCTGGGCAGAGAACCAAAACCTGGAAGATTAAATAACCTATTGCATAGCACCGAGCAAGATACTTGCAACCTCAGACCACAGCAATGACATTGCTGCCCCAGTATTTCAGATCAAACACTATCTTGGTCAGTTCCTTATTTCTAAAAAACAGTTTCTTCCAGTTCAATAGATCTTAGGGAACAAACCATCCTTCTGCAATCTCTTAGTTGTTTACTGAGCTTTTCAACAAAGTCAGTAAAATAGCTATTGTAAAATAGTTAATTATCACATAAATATTTGCTCATTTTAAGGGCACCTGAGATGATAGCGGGCTGGAGGCCTGATGTAACCACTTCACTTGCAGAGCTAAGCTCCTGCACACACATAACCACTCTGCACTCAGTGAGTCAATGCACATACACACGAGCACATGAAGTCCTGGATCTGTGGCAATCTGCTCTAACTGCTCAATAGATGTTAAATATCCAAATTTATATGTAAAACTTCAATGTAGTTGAAAATGGATGCCTGCCCTTACCATCTTGTGTAATACAAGAAATTTGAGCAGAAAAATGAAGAGATATTTGCCAATGTTTGACTGAAGACATTATACAGACACTCAAAACCAAGGGAACCTCACCCTAACCCCAGTACAGGTGCCTGCAGCTAACATTAAGAAAAAAAAGGTGTGTAAGGAACTGATTACAGGGAGGTAGAACTATTTATCAATGATGTAATAAACTATAATGAAATAAGCAAGGACAGCGTAGTTAAAGATTAAAGCTTTTCAAAATGTGGAAGAAGCATGAGAAGAGGTTCTGCTAAGATCACTTCAATAACCTACTATTTAAATCCACTCTCATACTAGAAAGCTGAATATTAACAAGAATTCTATGAGGAGAAATCTTAATTTTGCTTATGTGAATGAGTGTTCTCAAATAAAGATGTGACGAAGTTATTCCTGAACATAGCAACTGGCAGATTTCTTTATGAAATAATTATTAAACCAACAAACAAGGTTATATTAGACTTTTAGAAAACAGGATATAAGAGAGCTGTACATGCAACAGTTATCATAACTTGCTTAAGTTTAGTTAAATGGAAAAAGAAACAAATGTTGGTCTCTAATTATGATTTTCATTTCATAAGAGCAAATCTTAAGGAAGGGAAACTAGGTGAAAAACTTTCCTGAAGTCATCCAGAATACTAACAATAGTCTTGGGATTTTCTTAAAGAAAATTAGCTAAAACTACCTGGAACTGATAAGTGAGTAAAACTGTAGGGAAAAGACTTCAGAAGTAGCCATGTGATAACCAGCTCCAAGATAATTTTAGGAGTAAGCACAGAAGCTGATACAAACTGGTAAAGCCAACACAGAATAGAGGAAACAAGAGAGTGTCATGCCAGACAAGATTTCTGGTAGAAAGAAGCAAGTGGTTCATCTAGCTTAGAAAAACCAAGGCTGGCAGGGCAGCTGATCCCACTTTCCCAACTATTCTTGAAGCTGCTGCTACCAAAAGTTTTAGCTTAAGTTATAATAGCAAGAGCTCAAGGAACTGGGCTAAAAAAAGTAATCTTCATGGAGATCTAAAGAGGAAATAAGGTTTCTTTTCAGAGAAGTGGATTATGAAAGGATAATGACAGTGCAGCTTCCTGGGTCAGGGCAGAAAACATCAAGTGAAGAGGTCACTCCAAACCTACAGCCTGTGCTCCTATCTTTAGCCTAGTGCTTTGCTCTATTCTAAACACCCTAATAAGTAAATGCACTTTATTGTGCTTTATCAAGTTGTACAAGACATCTTCAGGGAAAACAATAACCAAGCTCTTCTGCGTGTGTTTTTCAGAGTCAGGGACTGGAGCCATGGCATTTGGATGAAAAAATCTTTATTCTTGCCCAGTTTTCTTCTGTGGAGCCAAAGTGTCTGATTCTGCTGGCATCCAGTTTCAGTTCTGATTTCAGTCCAGTGAACCTGGTAACTCTGGGCTGTGATCTTTTACACCACAAAATTTCTCACTGTCTCTTTAGCCAAGTTTATCATCATCATTTCTCACAATAAAGCAATGCTGCTGACTGTTTTAGATCATTTCTCACTGTAGTTTCTGGCCTTTCTATTCTGAAGTTTACAGAACTGACATGTAAACTGGTTTTCTCCTTTACTCCTCTCTTTCCCCAGTTGTACAAAATTACTCAAAAGATCACGTCATCTGTTTCAGTCATCTTTGCTTTTGGCAAGTAATGTTTCAATATCCATTTCCTGATCCTATTCCTAAACGATCATAAATAGAAAAACGTGAATATAAATATGCCAGTATGAAGTCAATGCCAAATGACTCCTATGTCCCCAATGTCCTATATAATACCAATATAATCTACATTTCAAATCCTGCAAAAGGTTTTTGCATTTGCATTGTCACCACAGGCTCCGTGAAGCTGAAACTAGAGTGCCTTTGGTTCTACAGCACTCCAGCTGAAAGAGTGCAGCTTTAGCTTTTTAAGCTCAAAAAACCAGAAAGACCACATTTTCGACATGGCCTCAAGCTGCGACAAGGGCAAACCTAAACTTCACATGGATAACCATATCTTATCCCATGGTCTAACAGGAAAACAAGGGACAAGCTCTCTTCTGACTTTGGGAAAAGAAGTGTTGGCTTGCAAGAGCACCAGGGTTTATAATGATTAAGACGCAGATGCAGACGTCTGCATCATTTGGTAACTACGTGCTCTTAATATTCCTCTTTAAGTCTTGATTTTTCACTTTTAAAGTGTTCCTGGCTGAGAGCACTTTTGTTATGGGCCAGAGAAAACTGATTGCAACATTTTCTTTCTCGTAAGTTCAAAGGGGAAGGTGAGGAGGAAGCATCGACCTATGGAGTAGGTATATGGAGGTTGGTATTTCTCTAAGTTACCAGAAAACAAAATAAAAACCTGCACCAGAAAATTGCTGTTAATTCATAAGAGTTCAAGGTATGAACAGCCTGGTGGGTTAATGGACACCCCTACTTTTTATGGTGAAAGACCTTAATGACATTCAACACATTT
Organism: Coloeus monedula; assembly: GCF_965178545.1. NCBI lineage: Eukaryota > Metazoa > Chordata > Aves > Passeriformes > Corvidae > Coloeus > Coloeus monedula. The sequence goes on from NC_138789.1 coordinate 9,529,170, forward strand.
TTCCACTGATTTTAATGATGCCAGGACTTCATCTTTCATTCTCAAGCATTTTTATTACACCAACACATATATTACAGTCCACCATCCTTATGGACTGCTTCAGTAAGGAGTCCCACCTTAGTCTGGAAAAAGGATGCCTTTTGATGAGTCTTTGTATAGTCTCTGTTGCCCATGCAGCTTGTGCTGGCACCCACGTCCTGGTCAGACAAAACAGTGCCAAGGGACAGGGAAATTACACCTTTCCCAGTAGTAAATGAACATGCTCATCTGGAAGAACCTTTAAAAAGCTCCCTGAGGTAGTTTTTTGCCAATTCAGTGGTCTGGACAAGCCCCACAGATGGTGAGGCAATTTCCAGAGCTGGCAGAGGAGGAAGAGCAGGATCACCTCTGGCCAGTGGCCACTCCAGCAACTCCACCTCTGAGGTGAGGGAGAGTTTTCCAGGGCAGCTAGAAGGGACCATAACTCAGCTGCTGGGAAGTGCAGGCTCAAGAGCAAAGGCCCAGTAGATGGACATTCCTTTAGAAAACATTTAAATGATAATTTTTCTGATGCAACGGTTGAACTTCTGTTTAAGGAGCACTTTATTTTGTGTTCAGTGCTCTCAGACCTTTGCTTTCACCACACAGACACTGAATTATTTTCCCAAGCAGGATGTGCAAGCACAGGGAGAGCATCTGCTTGCAAGCAAGCAGGAACGCACTAAGGAGAGGGATCAGACACTGGCACAGACACTCCCTTTCAGACCTGTGCCGGGTCACTGCAGTCTCCCCCAGGCCACACAGGGCTTTCTGGAAGCATCAGCCCCTCGGACAATGAAAAGGGCCATTTGTTCCCAGTACCAGGGAGCTGCTACAGCACAGCACTGGTGCTCAGGGGAGGCACTGAGCAGATGCTCTGGGTCGCTGCTTGGTGGCCTGGGCTCTGGCATTGCTCGCTGCAGCTGCTGTTGCTCTGTTCTGTACATATTCAATGCACTTAAAATCTGTGCTCACATCCCTGCCCGGCTGCCCAGCACACTAATGCTGGAACATTGCATTGAAGTGAACAGAGTGGAAGTTAAGCCTAAAAGGAAGGTGGCCTCATTTCCTCCATCACAGAAACCAGCTCCAGGTGAGTTTTCTCCACTCACCTGAGCCAGAGGCAATCCTCATGACCAGAGCCACCACCTCTGAGGTTTTGAGCTCCCAGTACTTTCAGAAGAAATACAGGTCCAGCAGTTTCTTCCCTAACATCTAACTTTTGGGGCGGAAAAACTTTTCTTCCCTTCACTAACAAGAGTGTTACATGCGGCTGTCTTACAGCCCAGCACCAGGATCCTGTTTCTGGCCCTGGAGGTACATTCACAGCACTTGATTTGGCATCCCTTCACATATACTAAAACCAAACATGTGCTGATGCAACAAGCTGACCACAGCTTTGCTGTTCTGCACATGCATAATTATTTGTGCTGAGTGTCCACATTAGCCTCCTGAGCCTGGACTAATGCACAGGGAAGAGCCGTAGTCACAGCTACCAGGGTGAATACCATGCTCCTCCAGAGTGAAGCCATGCCAGGTCCAGTTCAATCCCCAGTTGCAGAGCAATCCATGCTTTCCAAATGAAGAAGGACAAGTTTAGTGGATAGCATAGCAAAGCAGAAAATAACTATTTCATGAGAGGTTTTGAAGTTCCCCCATTTCTTTTTGTTCCGCTGCAGAAATGTCGCAGTCGGTTTCCTGCATCCCAGATGACTGACCAAACAGCTCAGGATCACAGAGCTACCCCGAGGGCAGTTTCTGGATTGTCACCAGGTACCAGAAAACTGTCATGTCAGGCTGTGTGTGACTTTGGATCCCTGGCTCTTGAAGGCAAGTGTTAGACTAATCTCCCACTTCTGTTGACTGAGGTTATTGACAAAGGGTGCTCAATGCCATTTAACTTGCATTGTAAACATAAGTGGTCCTGTAAAGCAGGATTTTTAATTTGACTCGTAAAATGAGATTTTTCAAAAATACCCTGTGACCAAGTCGCTAATTTTAGTAGAACTTTTCAGCTAAATTCTTAATTCAGACAAGTTTTAGGTTCTCATTCAATTTTCTAATCAGAGTCTGAGTGCACCAACAGGCTGTGCAGCTGTTTCCCTCCAGCTCTACTGCTCAAAGCTGCCTGTGGTGTAGTGTAGCTGTTCCATCTGGGATTGGGCTTCCATGAAAAAGCTTTCTAAGAAACCCCACTCCTTCACTTAGGAAGTATTATTTTATGGGTTTTTTTAGAGTAAAAGTTTTCTGCTAAAAATCTTTGTCATGAGAGTGACTATAAAAATAAAGTTCAGTTTCCAAAATTCTAATAGTCTGTCAAGTATTAAAATTGTGTTTGAAGAGTCCCTGCAACTATTACTTTTTAATGATACATTTTTTAAAAAATGCTTCAAGGTTGTTGCTATGGAGTACCTAGATAACCTGCAGCTATAGGAATAAGCATCCTGTAATGTATAATGAATGCTGAGGCTCTACTTAGTTTTGCCCAGGGCTTGTTTTGCCTTAAAATGTTGGGATTGTTTTGGGGTTCCTTGTTTCAGTAACATTTGTGGTAGTTTTAAAGAGCTTAAGTACAGTCCAAGGAGAATTCTAGTGCTGGTATTTTACATCTTTTTATAGTGAGTACCAGACTCTTTTGCATAGTTGATCTTCAACTCATCCAAGAGCAGTTTTAGCAGAAAAATTACCATTTATAACTTTATGGCTAGGACCACTGGTAGACAGGATAATGGGGAAGTAGACGGATCTGCCCTTCCCCTGAGACACAGGAGAAATTAAAATGTTCCCTGTCCACTCCTAGCTGAGATGCTAACAAGAAGCAGGGAACCCTATACACTGTCAAATCCCTATTTCAAAGGGAACAGAACACTTACACTTTTATGAATAGTGCGGAGTGCCAAAGGTATTGGATAAACATACATCATTTCTGTGCAGTTTTATGAATCTTTCTGTAGCATGTATTAATCCCAGATGGTATGGGAACATCACCTTTGAAAAGAATACTGCTGTCTGAACCTTACTGACTTCTGCTGCCCAGAACAGCTCTATGACACTCACATAGAAGGTACAGCTCCCCATTCTCTCGTCTCCTGAAACAGCCGTCCTCCACCTGACAACTTCATGTTAGTTTAGATGCTTTAAAAAGAAACCTCAAGAACCCACTGGTTCCAGGGCTGCTGAACAGGTTTTGTCAAGCTTTTATATATTTGGGAATACCAGGTTATTTTCATGGTATAGAGGGACAATATAAGTACAGAAAGGCATGAAGCATTTGGTTTCTTAAGGCCGTTGTCTGCCTATGCAGACAGGTAATTGCTCAGCACTTCTAGAAGGCCCAGAAACAGAGGTGTGAGTGCTTTTGAAAGCACTTCTTTCCTTGAGAGAAGATCACCTAGGCCAAGTTGTTTTTTGGGTTTTTTACAGCAGCAAAAGTACCTTAGCTTTGATCATACTTGGGGCTGAGTGTCCAGTTCAACTCCAGCTGCAACTCCTGAATCCCACCAGCCAAAATAGTCCAAATCTTGAAACATTCAATGATTTCAAATAGTTACTACAGTCCTTTAAAGTTCAGTGTTTACTGGAGAAAGCAGAGAGGTGCGAAAAATGAAGTGGAGCTTAGCTGCTTGATTCACCTTTTCCAACAGTGGCAACGCTTCTGTGTGAACGCTTCTGTGGGGATTCAGGAAACCAAATACATCCAAGCACAGCACCATTACCTCCGTTTGAAGCAAACCAGAGCCAGTTAATTCTGCAGAACTAGCTGCTCTGTGGAATCCCAAAGATCAGCAACAGAATGGCTCACAAAGGCCAGTAGGATGAGGACTAAGACAAGCTGTAAATAAGAATCGACTCCCAAAATACAGGATCTATTCACTTGTACCTTCTTTAGACACACAGGATCTGCTAGAAAACATCCTTAAAAGGAGTTTGAAAGTCTGTAGATAAAAGGCCCATGAATGATCCCACTGGCATTTTCTCCACATCTCATGTAATGACTGAGTTCAAGGTAGCATTTTTAGCGCATCACTTCCAAATTCTCACACCCTGGATTTTGAGAGCTGTTTGCTAAACAGGAGGCGTCTTTACAGAGTGCTATGCAGAAGAACCTGAGTGCTCTTTACAAAAAGCTGATCATCCTTCACAAAGCTCCAACTCCTGGCATACAGATAATTTTCAGAGACAAGTTTTCTTTCCTTTTTTTTTTTTATTTCTTGCCCAAGGCCATGAGATTCATCAGTAGTCTAGGTTAGATTTGTAACATATTTTAGTTACCTGCACAAGCCACAAGACCCTATTGCTGAAATAAAGGGCAAAAAGAGCACAAGAAAACCATCCAAAATAGCCGTTCTCTCATCCGTGTCTGAGAAATATACACTAAAATGTTTTGATCTGAATAATATATTTTTACTAAGATAATACAAAAACTAACCTTTTCTCCATTATCTACCAATATATTCTAATAAATACATTTTTAATTCCTCTGCAAATCCGACTAATTTTTCTACTATGAAATAAAATAGACATTTTTGACATGTCCTTTTCCATTTAAAGTTATTTTATTCTTATGGGATTCAAGCCACTGTCCCTTAAAGCAAGCCAGGAGCATGTGAATGATAATGCAAACAGAAGAAAGGTCTGAAAATACTCACATACAAAAATTCTCTTGAATTTTAAAACTTCTCAATGCATAAGCTTAAAACTGTAAATAAGTATATAACTATTGGATATTAAGCCAACTGAAATTTTTAAAAAAGTATCAAAACCATCTTTCCAGTTTAGTTATCCTTCACTTTTTAGAAAAACTATTGAAAGTATGCAATAATAAATTATTATCTCACTTCTTTCTCGTACCAAATGAGATCCACATATGTTTTCAGGGGTTATATATAGTATCTGCAATCCTCAAACTAAGACCATGTTCTATATCCAGTCTTGCCTTCTATAGAGAGCTACTCCAGACTTGTAAAACAAATCACATTCTATCATCATTTCCCAAGACTTTTAGTCACCCACAAGAGATTGGAGGAAAAAAATTTAAAAAAAAATATCAAGCCAAAGAGCAAGTGAAGCCCCAAAGTGTAGTACAAAAAGTAGCAACATAGCAGCAAGCAAGGTAAGAAGAGAAATTTACACACAGGCTGCACTTAATCAGTAGAAAACAATATATACACCAATGTTTTCCAGCTGCCTAAAACCCAGTAATTCCTGCTAACTGGTTTCATGCCTAATCCTCACAAGGAATATTTATAAGCTATTTCTTTGGCACAGAATTGTTTTAACATTCTTATCATTTATACCTGATTTACAAGCTAGTTTCTGGTCACTGTGTACTACAAAAGATTTTTCCTTTCCTCCGAGTTGCAAGAAAAATAGATGAGCTGCTGTGCATGAGCTCGGGATACATTTCAGTTGGGGATATTTCTTTGACAGTAAGAGACAAGATGAGAGCACAGACAATCCACAGTACTCCAATGAATTAACATCAGATGACTTTGGTGGCTGTGACAAGCAATAATTTGAATCCGAACCATGTAGAAGGCCTAATTCTGTTCAGGCATAAATTGGAGCAACTCCACTGAAGCAAATCCAATTTGCTGCAGAGGTATCACAGGATGCACACACCACAGCTCTGGGCACTGCAGGGCTCACAGAGGCATGGCACTGCACATGGACACTCAGGCTCTGTTTGCTGTAGAAACCCTGGAGCTATGGGAAAAGATTCCCCAACACCTTTATCACTGCAATGGCCCCACCCATTGTAGCAAGCACCAATCTCACTCAACAAGCTCACTCCTCCACAGCAGCAACTTCTCTCTGCAAGGACTGCAAGTTATTGCAGTAACCAAAAATTGCCCTGACACCTCTCAGAGCTCCTGTTTTAGGATCACTTCTCCAGCACCATAAAGAAAGCTGCAACCCTTCGCCTTGAGATCCTGTGTGACACGTGTGCCAGCTCCCCATGCTCCATTTCCCACCGCCTTCCCAGCCTTCCTCTTCCTAAACCAGTGCATAGGCAGGACTAACAGCAGGTTTTTCATCTTTTTGTTCAATGTTTTCAGCCTCCTGGGACTCCGAGATGGTGTCAGGGCATATCAGCACCTCCACATGCACAGGAGGGAGGAAGGCCCTGTGTTCCCAGTCTGACCAGCCAAGGCATGGGCAGTTTGCACATGGACCAGTCATCCCCAGTGCTGCCTCTGTCCTGAATGTCTTTGCCATCCCTGTTCGCTCCCTCTGCACATGAGGAGCTGAGGATGTGTGCATTAACTTACCCAATGCAATAGGATTTCTCCTCTCTTTGCCAAAAACTCGAAGGCAGTTGTGCTGTCACCCATGTCTGCTGTGACTACAAAAAGTAATTGCATCTATAATTTGCAAGTTATTCCACAGATTTCATTAATCTGTTCCTAAAAGTGCTGCTAAGGAAGTGGGAGATCTGTTTAAGGATAGATTCAAGAGGATAATTTAATTGTTATTTAATAGAGCCGTGCTTCCATGTTTATTTAAGAGTTTCCCCTAGCCACTGGTGCACCATTATCAAATTAAATAACATCTAATCAGGCTATCAGATTATTGTATTTTTTATGAACCAGAAAATGCTTAATGGTTTTTATCTTAGAAACAAAAAGATTCATATTACAGGAGATTAATGTTATGAAAAAAGTATCTATATTAATATCTCTGAGCAATAAGGGATATGAACTAATGGATAGATGACCTAGTTACAAAAATACGATGGTTTTAAAAAAATTCAATATGATGTATTTTTAAACCTCACAATGTTAATTCTTTGAATATACTTCAATACAGAAGCCTTCTGTTATGCAAAAACATTATACATTCTGACACAGAAACACGAGTTTGGTTTTAACTGAAAGAAATCCTGGCACCCTCCCTCACAGGGCTGTGTCATAATGGAGCTGGCATTCCAAGGCTGGGTGGGCAGTGTCCCTTGCTGCCTGCCCCAGTGTCAGGCCAGCAGTGGCACTCTGCTTATGGCCACAAAGGTGTTTTGACCAGCACAGCCACTATTCCTTCAGTCTCCAGGCCACGCTGCTGAGCAGCTGCTGCTGGCACCAAAAGAAGGAGCTTAACGAGAGCAAAGGGGGCCAGCATTCCCCACCACCCTGGCAGAGTGCTCTGAACACTTCAGTGACAGCCTCTGCAAAGGAAAGGCTGGGGGAAAAGAGAATCGGCTGCCTCCACACCCTCAGCCAACCTACAACACGATGTGCAGCATTTGTAGTTTGTGTATTGCATATCTAAGCAGTTCTATACTCTTTTAAAGCTGAATTGAGCAAAAATTTCATCTTTAGTTCCTTCTGAGAATAAGAAAAATGCCCAAATTACATGTGCTCTAATTAATAGTATTTTCTTTTATCTTATACCACGAGTTCTTCTGCTTGTTCAACCAATTATTCCTCCCTTCTCTACCCAGCTCCTACCCCTCAGCTTCAAAGCAGCCAGTCACTTGTTTTCTACATTCCATCACCAACAACTCCAACACCATGCAATAAAACTGCACTGGACTGCTTCAGAGCAAGATGTTTCAGACTCGAGGCACTTAAATCGAGGTTAGACCTTGCAATTTTACAGCAGTAATTCCTCCAGACATGAAGTTAAGGCCATGTCAACTTCATAATTTTTTAATGCTATGTCTTATTCCAGGATGGAGAATATTGGGGAAATTTGAAAGACTGAGAAAAGAAAATCTGAAGGTGTTTTAGTAGCTTCCTGTTGTTTGTCTTATAATGCTAACACAGTGAATCAGTAGGTCAGACTTGCAAATACTGTCCTACCTCATCTCTGGTTATTACTCAGGCAAGCCTTTCTAAAATATTTAAGTAATCGTTCTCTCTCTATTAAAACAACAGATGGAATTCCCAACCTTCAATTTTATGTCAGGATTCTGCAGTAATTTATTAACAGCCTGAACTCTGTTCTCTTGAGGGTTTAACCTGATGGTTGAACCCAATTACATTACAGTCCTTTGTTCATCAAGGGACATATGTAATATGATATTAAATATGAAACAACTCGTGCCTGAATAATGTAGTCTTTGTGATACAAATTGGTGGTGTGGAAGCCCAAATTCCAAGAACACGAACTGTTCTTGGTTCTGATTTTATATCACAAAAATTCAGGACTAATTCCACTGCTGTCAGCTGACTTACTAATGTGAAACTGGCATAAATTAGAGCTGAATCATGGTTTGTCTCTCTCATTATTGTCGAGGCGTGCTGAAGCCCTAGTCATGCAGCTCACAAGCTGGTTTATGACTCCCAGAAATCAGCATTCATTTACATCAGTATAACCCTCCCAGATCATATCAGTCCCACCAACACAACCTAGAGGAACCCCTCCACACACACAGTATCCAGACTGTAATTCCATACAGCTCGAGGAGTGTTTCACCACGGCACGGAAACCTCCCACACAGAGTGGGAAATCTGCTTTGCTGTGGCAGTTATATTTGCCATCATAAAATCACTCCTTTTAAGCTAACTTTGGCAGGTTAGCATATTGCTTTTTCCATTATGAATCTTCCCTTCCTGCTCTGTTTTTTTTCCTTTTTGCATCACGATGCAAGCCTTGAATGTTCATTACTGTGCTTCTCCCACAATTTGCTCCTAGTCCCACGCTTTATGGATGGCATGGCATTCCTGAGCTCTTCCATCTGGCTCATGTGCCCCTGCTTTTTACCTATGTTCCAGACACTTCTAATGCATAAAAAAAACCCTAATTAAGGAGTTAGACCAGTGAACACCTAATAACCAGAAAGCCTTATATGCAGAAAATATCACTGGCTAAAGATGTCTTGCTTATTTTGAGATGATTTACATGTTCATCCCAAGGCTCAATGTCCAGCTGAAGCATTGCTGTCAAAACAGTTCCCCGGTAACACAGGGGACCAAATGCATTCATTTTCATGTTAAGCTATAATTACAGCAGCAAAAAAAGTGTATTTTGAAACATCCAGCACACTGAAATAGCAGGCTGTCAGCATACTTGGCACACAATAGGAAGGACAAGATGGGTGGAATCACATCTCCCTGAACTGCAGACCTCAGAAAACCCACAGCTAAAGTGGGAGACAATCAGTCTATCATCCATGGGCAAGAAACAAGCACCTCAAAAGCATAAACAACTTGATTAGAGGACAGATGTTTCAGAGAGATTATCTGTACTTCAGAAGAATACAGTCACTTCACTACAAAGAGAGTAGCCAGCAGGTCAGGTATGGGCATGGGCATTGTAGGTGTCTAAACAGGGAGCAATTCTGCACATGGTGCTCAAGGGGAACCATAAGTCTATTAAATATAACCAGTTGTCCTCGTGCTTTAAAACACCACTTGTCCTGACCACAAGGTTCTGCTCAAAATCATCTTGGTTAATACAGTCCTTCCATACTAAGTCTAAAGATGGCCAGGAAGATCAGACCTTTTGCCTTTCCAGGTGTCAGTCTGCTAAAAAAACCTGTATTTGTGCTTCTAAGTCAGAAAAAATGCAGCTCAAAGGCTGCAATTGTGTTTCCATCCCATGAAGCAGTTTTGCTGCCAACTCTAAAAACTTTAAAACCAAGACTGGATTTTGAAATTATTTCATCAGAGAGCAATAACACTTTCTTTATGGTTCAGTTTACCATGTGTAATTGCCAGTGTTAATCTACACAGAAGTATTTTAAATCCCAGTCCTAAAGAAACTCTAACCTCATCCAAGTTTGTTTCCTGGAACTGAGCAAAAGCAAAGCTCACAGCAGAGTTTTTGGAGGAAGTCTAGGAAATTCAAAATCATTACCTTTCAAATGGGAGGATCCCTACTTCTTTTAACTTTTTATAAGCTCATTTACTGATTTGAATCCTTTAGGTTCTTAAAGCTTGTCACAATTTTTGTGTATCTTTCTGGTATGAATTTAAAATCCAGTCAAAAATCTTGGCTCCATTCCAAACCTTTGTGAAGGAGGACCTTGACTGCATTGTTCCAAGTGCCTCCATCAATCTGACAATTCCCTTTGCCTGAAAAGAGAAGATTGCTTAGGAAGGTTGGCCCCTTCTAGCCAAATCACTGAGATACACAACAAACAAGCAAACCAAAACTAAGCATCTCCTGTCCATGTTCACACATTTTAATACAAGCAATCTTTTACCCCATCTATAAAGCATGACGCCAGCACCTCTGAGAAGCAGTCACTTGAGGGTTTTTTTCATTGCAACTCCTCATGCAGTCCAAGTCAAACTGAGATCAAGTGCTATTTTAATTATTCTATTGTGCTTTTGGTGTTTAAACAATCATATTTCACAGCAGAGACAGCTGCAGTTCAAAAGCACATACAAATATCTCTTTTTTTGGGTAAGTATCAATCTCTTTTTTTGGGTAAGTATCAATCTGCCGTGGGTAATAGTAATAATTTCAGATGGTTGAGAGAATTATTGGAAAGCCTGCCCCAAGGCTGAGGTGTGCAGTCCTTGGTCTCTCCCTTTGTGAATGCATTGCTATGGCAGATCATGATACAGAAGCATTATATACAGCAATATTGCACCGAGTCTTCAACCAACCCAGAATGAATATTAGATCTGAAATGAAAGGCTTGCTTTTGTGGCAGAACTTAAAATTATGTTCCTATCATGTTACACCAGAGCCTGTCAAGCCCTGCCCTCTCCAGTTCCCAGCAGGCTGGGACACACTGCTGTAGTGTCTCTCTTCCATCTCTGTGGAGGGCTGATGCTCCTTGCTCCCCCACACAGGGCCCACCCCACCAGATAACACAGATAACTCCTCACTGGAGGTGACCTGTGGTTTAGACAAGAGCAAGTGAACTAAGAGCTTCCAGCTCTCAAAATGCTCACACATTTCAAAACTTCAGGGAGCTGATTTTAGAAGTGTTCCATTAAGCCTTTACTTCATCCACTGCCAAAATCTCTTCAGTTGTGAAGTGTGTCTCATCTCTGCCATGCCTGGCTGTGGGGAGTGCTAGAGCCCCACGGGACACGGGGTCAGTAAGCTCAGGCACTCAGTCTCCTGCACTGTATGCACATCAGAAGTTTTTCTCTACTGGGAATTATTTTCCCCATCATTCTGAGAAATGTAATGCAGCAATACATTGCATGGTGGAAATGAGAACTTTTTGTTAAAACAGATATCTTTAGCTAGCAACACACTAACCAGCAAGCAACAAACTTTCCACTTACGAGTTGGTTACTTAGCACTTGCAAAAGGGACACAAACACTTGCATAGTCCAAGATTACTATGAGTCCAAATCTTCCTTATTTAAGCAATGTGCAGGGTTACTACAAACTCAGCATTGGCATGCTATCTTTTGGACTATAATCAAACATGAATTAATTTGGGCTACTGCTTTTTAAATGCTCATGTGACGTTTTTAAAGTACATTCTCTATAGAGAAAGAGAAATAATTGGCATCACTCATGCTATGAGCAACATAACTTTACAACAGTGCTGAGCTAATAGAAGTAAACTGGATACAAAAAATCAAGGGGCTCTTCAAAACCTGATTTTTCATACTCTGTCATACAGAGGTGGCACTGTCATACAGCTGAAGAGGCAGAGCCCAGAAAACAGAAGGGACATTCAAAGTTGACGTGAAAACTTTTAAACCCTCCGTGCCTTGGCACACTGCTGTGCCTGGCCTTGTCCTTCCTCACACAAGGCTGCACTCACCCCATTAAAGGCAATGAGAGTGAGGTCTTGGAGGAGTTGAAACTGGGCCCTATATGGGGAATTTTACAAAAGTCACGCTGGTTAGTAGGTGCTTTGTTTTTAATCGGCTAAGAAAATGAATAAAGAGCTGTTATCTTCCTAACCCTTATGGGTTTGGGTTTTTGTTTGGGTTTTTTCCTGCAACAAAAGAAACAAATTAACTTATTCCTATTCAATTGGGTTTTTTTCTGTTCCCTAATAATAAAAGAAAAAACAAAGACTATGGGTTAGTTACAAATGCAATAGCTCTTCTTAATAACCACTCAAACCTCACCCTAGAGTCTGAGATCTCTTAAATGGCTACCAACAGAGACAGGCAGTGGGGAAGGTTGGACTTGTGCTTCTCAAGTAAACAACAATATTCATTTTAGCTAAAGATTTCTTTCCTATGTTGCTGTTATACAATACTACTCCTCTACAAAACTATTTGGTTTAGGTTTCTTCATATGCACAGCAAGAGAGCTTGTGATGCACACTACCCTGGAGCATTACCTCAAGAAAAAAAACTCTTCTGTATCAAGCTGGTAGCATACATATGAAATCCATACTCTACTGGCAAATATTGATCCCTCTGAGTAAGAGCTAAGTGAATTTCACTGATCCAATCAGGCATGTGGCTTATAATCCTGTATGCAACAAGGAAAGGGAGCAGAGCTCTCTAGAGACAAGGATCCAGAATAGGTTAGAAAGAAAGGACACCTAACTATCCAAGCTGAGAGCTTTATCTGTTTGTATGGCTGCTCTGTAAAGCTCTTGCCACACATGGGTAGAATTCAGGCAAGGGGCATATGCCAGATCCTAGACCTCACAGGTTATGTACAGGAGCAAATGAGAAAGCATTAACAGCACTGCCAAGAAACAGTAAAAGGACCCTGTAGGCCACAAACAAGCTCTTCACACCAACAGTGACTCTAGGTCTTTGAAAAGTAGAGTAAAAAAGATCTTCAAATTTCTCCTTTCCATTTAGCTAAACTAAAAAAAAATAAAGGATAAGACCAGTACTTTGGTTTATTAGACTATTCCCAGGCATAAGCAATAAAAGTTAATGTTAATATTTATCAGTTTAGATCACATGAAGATGATTGTTTACAGTGCTCTGGTAAGTCATAAACAAGCACTCAAAAGAAGCTGCACTCAACAACCTGCAGTGCACATAAAGCCTTTGGCTGATGTTTGGCACAGGTCTGGGTGAAGAGAGCTACAACAAAGGCTCTGTGCTTGTTTTCCTAGCTCCCAAGGCTTCAAAAGTGACATCCCCACTGAAATGAGATTTGTAAAAACAATGCAACCATCAATAATTTCATCATCATCATGTCATCAGCAAATATTTGATAATTATCTCAAGGCAACCATTTTTAATCGCTCATTATTTTAATGCACAGAAATATTAGGTGAAGAATCACTCAAAATTAAATGCAGACCCAAATGGGGACCAGAAGCTGTGTCCCACTACTGACAGGAACAGCATTCCATACCTCCTAGGTGTGAGGCACAACCCCCTCAGACCTCAGTTCAGCTCCATGCCAGCCGCAGTCAGCAGCAGCTCGTACATGACAGTCAGCCTGATTCAAACATCATCCAAGATATTTTTCTTCTTTTCCAGTGTCATCAGAGATAAACAGCTTGAATAAGGGCATCAGAGTTACAATAAGGGAAAGTTAGTCTTGTGAGGAAGCTAAACCCTATTAAAAGAGAGCTAATTCCCTGCAACCACTGTGGGTACCCACATGTTCAATGCAGAAAGTTACCTACAGCACTGAAGAAAAATTACTCCATGAAAGTCTACCACTGGAGGCAGAAGCTAAGAAAAAGTTTTAGTTTTTTCTGAGATGAAAGTCCTCATGCTTGGTATTTTTATCTGGGTTTACCAGTATCTTTTGCTTAAAGGCAAAAAGCATGCTGCCATTACACCTGTTGCAGGTGAAGGCAGCTGAGTTCAACGGATTATTTATGAAAACCAAATAGTTTTACAATACTTTACTCCCAAAAGCTTCTCCTAAAAGAAACCCACCAATACACACATTCCACTCTTCCAAATAAAATTAAAAAGAAGCCCAGTAATCACAAACATTCTTAGTAGCAGAAATCTTGATGTGGTTCCTTTAGGATAACATCACACCTACACTCAGCTGAGACACAGAGAGACCCCCTGGGCTGAGCTTAAAGAGAGCCCTTCACCCCAGGGGCAGGGGGTGAGAGGGTGCCCAGGTGAGGCTGTTCAGGGCATGAAGGTTTGTTGGTGCCTTCAGCTGCCAAACATACTTTATATCACCTTCTTTAGGTTCAGGAGAACCCATATATGTCTCATATATGCACACACAGAATAATCCCCCAGAGTACTTTCTCCAGCTCTGCCTACCATTGAAATTAGCTTATATACCTGCATTCTCTCCTGTAGGAAAGCCTTCACTGTCTTGCTCAGTAAGTGACTTCATCCAAGTAATTGGAGGTTTCTGCCATATAATAATGTGAGGTGGTTTGTACCACTGGTTTGGGATAAAAACAATGTGGTAGAAATCCCTTTTTTTACTGGGGCTTCCACCAGAACTATCACCCCTTGATAAAAATATGTTTCTTGCTATCCATAGGTCCCAGCAGAAGACAGATAATAAGGCATTCAGTCTGAAGGTGTGATAGGATACTCCCACCTCCTGCCTTGCAGGGGTGGAAAGGAGCTATGGACAAACGTACACAATCCCTGCACGCAGCAGCAGGGTGACTTCAATCAACAGATTCTAGATCACATTGATTATATGTCTACTGTATGCACCTCTAAATGGTGTTTCCAGCTCAGCAGAAATCACTCCTGACAGAATCCACCCCTCATATCACAAAAACAAGTGTGTTGGTTTTTATCTGCCTGTATATTACATGAATGTTGGTTTATGCTAATTGCTACTTCAGGTCACAGATAAAGAAAAAAAGTTCAATGCTAGTTTGAAGTAGACTGAATTATGCTATTTTTGGCCCTTTTTTTTTTTAAATTTGGTTAAATAATTAGCTTAACTCTTTTGTTCTAGGAAAGACATAGAAAAACCTATGAAGTGCTGTATCTTTTCCTTACTGGAGTTAAAACTATATGATAATGATAACTCTATGTCTTCTAGAAGTACCCACAAATATTTAATTTGTGTCCTCATTTATAATCCTTAAAAAACAGTTTTAGAAGATTTTTTTTCCTGTGAGAGAACATAATCTTCATCCAACTTGCAGAGGAAAGAGGCTCTCTTCCCAAGTGGAGCCTTTTACATTCCTATATCCCTTGTACAAACAAAATTGCCAAGTCCTTGAAATGCCAATGCTAGTTCTTGCACTGGACTCCCTCCATATGTGCTAGAGAAAAAGCAATGAATCACAGAGGGAAACAGAGGCTAAAGCAAATCAGCCCTTTGCCATTAAAGGCTACCATATCCAGCATTTCAATTAGCTAATATTGATATTGTAATTTTGTATGTTGGTGATTGCACGTGCAACACATAACATCAAATTACTGCAATCACCAACTCTTGAACAAGTGTTTCTGACTCGCTAGCTACTCTTTGATCTTTAAATCGTAGTTTCCTATTAACAGTTAAGCACCATAAATGTACATTAATATAAACGAGAAAGGAGGTAAGTTTACAAAACACAAGAAAAATTAAGTCAAGGGAAAAGGCACAGCAGTGAGTAATCATGGATGTAATGGCAATCTCCCTATTATGCTCTTTCCTTTCCTTGATAGCTCATGGTAAAAATAACAGTGGTTGTTACTGCTAAGGGGAATTTGACATTACAACAATCCCTCAGACCCCTGAGCGTTTCAGACTGCTCCCCTTTCCCAGTTTCCTCGACCTCAAAGTGCTCCGTAGGCACTGGGCAATCTTATCTTTCATGAGGAACTGTGCAGAGGATTTATGTTGATATAGTCAGCGGGCCTGAGATGATATTCAAGAGTTAATTCTCATTTTCGCTAAGATTGCCTTACATCATGATAGAGCAAGGCAGCATTAGCAGGCATCAGGTTCTCACAACCGGGTAGCTGCCTGGTTTTTCTCTGGAAGAATGCAGTGGTGATGAGGGGAACACCAAGAGAGAAACCAGAGTCAGATAGTAGCAGAGATAATCAACCTTAAACAAAGCTAAGTTGTATATTATCTTCATGCTCATTAATTACTTTGTTGTTACTGTGCTCGGATGTCACAACGACACCACACCATGTAGTAGTAGATGCTCCATTTAGTGTTATAATGTGCCTTCTAATATATCAGCACATAGAAATTGAAAGGCTGTTTTCCTTTCTGGGTTTAAAAATACCTGTCATTGCTAAACTCACAGCTGACTACATTATCTAGCGTAGACAGCTGAGAATGTGAGAAGGTTCACTAAAAAGCATTTCACAAAAATTTCTAATTCTCTTCAAAGAAAGGTTAGTCATACAAAAATGCAGAGTCTATTAAAAGATGCTCAATAAGATACATTGCATGTTCTCCAAATGTCTGTCACAGATGGCTTTCTGTCTGTAATTGTGCTTTGAAAAAAATACTGATTTATGTTCCATAGAACACAGGAAAAAATACAGAAGGAAATTAGAGCCAGCCACTAGAAAGGAACATACTCTACTAAGTAAATTGCAAAGCCATAGGAAGAGCTCTTTTACTCAAGGTTGAAACTCTCCTAACATCCAGAGAAGAGGGCTAAATGATGTGCAACTTGTCAACATGTCCTTATTTAGGGACTGCTGCCTTGGACAAGCTGCCAAACAACGGGAAAGTAATTGAACCATGACAAAAGTAGGTAAAAATGTGTGGTGCTTTGGCTCAGAAGTCACATGTATGGAAAGCCCATAAACAAGCACTAGTCCCAGCAAAACACTGCACACCTCATGCCTGGGTAGCCCCTGCCATGGGCACTGAGAAATAGCAGAATCCCAGGCTGCCCGTTCGAAGAGTTTGTTAAACCATTTCTGGGACTGCTCACTGTTCTTACAAATGCCAGTTTTCTGGGCTGTGTGTGGAGGTACCAGGTGGCAAAGCAAGATGTGTTTCCATGGACATGCCCTAACAGAGACTCTGCAGAGGATGCTCTTCTTGACAGACCACACTCCTTCCCATTGCTCCCAAAATGTGCTGCAAAGGTGGTGCATTCTGCAACAGATCTAAGGAAGCTCAACTGTTTAAAGACTTAATTCCACACAATTTTAAAAAAAATTCCCATCATCTTGGAGGACTCAGTAGACTGCAACAGAAAATTAAGTCTCCTATATTCTTCAGCCATACAGGGGCTATATGACATTTTGTATGGGCCCCTTTTCTGTGCCCTAAACATTATCTCAGCATTTGCAGCAACACAAACCTAATGGAATATATGGCCACGTGAGAATAGACTCCAGCAGCATCTTTGCACTGAAATGAAGAGTTCAGATTCTTATCACAACACTCCTTTCTGAATTTCACCACTGAAACTGATTTAAAATCCTTGTTATCAAAGCACTCTTGTCCATGTGAATTTTAAAAAGTTGCAGCTAAAGCCTGTGACAGAACATTCTGCCTTCACTTGTTTGGGTCCTCCTGTCTGCAACAACTGAAGTCAGCACCAGTCAGTCAGAGCCTGCTCTGTATATTCAGAACACGTTACCAGTTATTCTCTGAAAATAAGCAATTTACTCACACCTCCAGGTGCTTGTGGACAAATGGATCACTACAGGCCTTACCTGCGGATTCTTGTGAACTATTTCATAAAGTAGAGGTTTGATGGTTTGGAATAAATGAAGAAAACTGGCTCCTCATTTTTGTAATATATTTTTTCATTGGAAAATGAGAATTTATCAAACTGCTACTGAAGTTGAATCCTACCAGTATTATAGAACTGGGACCAACATCTGCAAAAGCAGGTCTAGTTTTACTGCTTTCAGTTAACTGAGATATATAACTCACACGCCTATAAAATAGGCTACTCAGCTGGAAAACCAATGTATCTTCGGCTTGTGACATTTTAGTATATACAGATTTTCTTAAATCATTATTTGTTGTTATAGTCAGAACTGCTAAACAGCATAATCCACCAACTCAATCTGTAAGGACAAAATAAGTGGTTGTCATTCAGCACTCCATCAACACCTCCTCTACCAGATGCCTTCTCAATCTTCTCTTCGTCATCCAAACTCAGCTGCAATACTTATCCTGAAGACCATTTTTCCAAATAAATCCCAATAATGTGGTATATAAGGTATAGATTTTCAGTTAGTTGAGAGCTCTGTGGCTGTTGAGAACTCGATGTGTGCACTGAAGTCAGGTACAGGTGTTCCAGGGGACTCCTGTGGGGCTGCAGCTTTGGAGAGCTGGGTCTCATCTTCCACTGCAGGATTTACATCAGTGAAGTCACTGGGAGCTTAAAGGGAACCTGCACAGCCTTTTATAAATTAAGATGTTAATGTCAAGTGAATTAAGATTACACCACTGGGTTAAATGCTGATTTCCTTGATTATTTTCCTAGAGCCTAGTTTTAACAACACAGATTCATGTAATGCAACATCAGGTGGAAGGTTCATAATTTATATAAATTATGAACTAGACTGATGATGCATACATCAAGCAACTGAACACAGTGCTAGGAAAGAAAATAAGCTTCCAGATTGGGCACAATGTTTGTACACATTTTTGGATCCTGCGAGGCACCACATAGAAGAGTACATGAATTTATAAATAAAGTTAAATGCTTGAGACTAATCTGATACAGCCAGTAAATCATAAAGAAAATTATTTAGACCTATTCAAGGCTGCTGAACAATATACTTTTCATAAATTTTTAAGTGAAGCCAGTATCTCACTATCTGTAAAGCTGCATTGTTTTCAGCTCCTTAGAACTCTTATAATTTTTAATAAATTAAGCTCCTGTTTTCCAGACTCCTCTGCTTTAGGGTAAATGTTTTACAAATATTTAGCCAAGAAAGATATAGCCTTTGTATATACATATACTTATAAGTTTATATAAGACTGTGAAAAAAAGAAGTAGTTTGTTGTGTTCACATCAGTAATTCCAAAGACTTTAAGCACCACTTGTGTCCCCCGCTCTGGAGCAGCAGTGCACTTGGTAGGGAGATATTGTGCTAGGGGCTCTGTGTGTTGGGAATGTGACTTTTGCCAAATATGTGAAAATGTATCCTAATTTGGCCAAGTCATAAACTGTAAGAAGCCATGCCTTGCAAATACCCCTATGTCCTGCTGTACCTGCTGAATACATGCAGCTACATTCTCTGATTATTCCAGTAGAAATGCTCAGATTCAGGGTAAAGCATGACTTCATTTGCAAATTTTCTTCTGGACTTTTCTCAGGTCTTCCTAGGTTGTCTGGGTCTAGAATCAGTGAAAGAAGGCTTTTCTCTGGTGCTGTCTGCACTTCCTGCTTGCCTTAGAGCTTGTGGGAGAGAAAAGTGTCTGATTTACACACAGAACCAGAAAGGGTTGAACTTTAGTGGGAGAGAACAGAGGGTAGACTTCAACCAAGGCAACAAACTGACACTCAGCATGGAGGAGGAATAAAGGGACATCTGATGAGCAGCTGTGTTCCCTGAGAACCATCGTGTCTGGGAAGGCAAAAAAAAAAAATAAAATAAAGGAGTGAGGAGGTAAACACTGCATCAGAACGGGCAACAGGAGAGCAACCAGAAAGGGAGATGGGTCACCTTGAGTCCACAACTTCAGAAAAAGGTCAAAATCCATATAGGTAACTAGAAAAGGCTGAACAAAAAGTTTGGTGACAGAGTCCAGCAGCAAGGCTTCAATTCCACCAAGGCGCCTGAACCGCTCAGCTCCTGCTCTGGGCTTTTGGAGATGCTTGTCTGTGGCAAAAACTCTCAGTGACGAGACTGAGAAACCTGGGACAAGGAAGCTGGAAATGCTTCATCACAGGCATTGTGGTTGGGAATGGGGCTGAGGCAGAAGACCTGAGAAGGAGATCTGGAAGAGTCTATCTGCTGAGAAACACCATATACAGTCTGAGACTGTGCTGAAAACCGACACTGGACTCACAGAAGAAATGGGTTAAGGAGGCAGGTATGGAGAAAGAGAAGCTGTGTAACTGTGCAGTTTAAAGCGGTATCGAAATATACCAGAGCACAAACTACGTTTGCACCGACACTGATTTCAAGCACACCACGGCTAGGGGAGTCCTTGCTAGCAGTGGCTCCAGGTGTGCGGCATTTGGCATCCCGGGGGATCACGGCTACGTTAGACACCCCCATCGCTAAAAGTTACCCACATACCTAAGCACGGCCACCGGCCTGGGCGGGAGCTCCGTCACTCTCGCTCCGAGGTGCCGCTTCCCTCGGGAGCAGCAACCGAGCGGCCGGGAGGTGCCGCTGGGGATGGCGCCGGCAGGACAGACTCGGGCTGCCACCGACGCCGCGTACGCCCAGGCGGAGATATCCCCACCGGCACTTCCAGGCCTCCGCGGGAGCCGCCGCCGCGGCTGGGAGAAGCGGCCGCCCCGCAAACTCTGCCCGGGGTGCTTCCCCGGGCCCCGGCCGGGGGCAGCCGCTTACCTCCGACACGAAACGCATCGCTCGCAATTAGAGGTTTGATGTGATACGGGAGCGCATGGTTTGCATTACGGAAGAAATGACCTGATAATCGCCCGGCAGCAGCGTGCAGATGTGCTAAGTGACTCCGGTCCCGCTGCCGGTCCCGCTCCCCGGTAGCATCTCCCGCTCCCCGGCGCCTTCGCTGCTCTCCTGCGCACAGAGGCTCGGTGGCCCCGGGCTGGCCACCGCAGGGCACCTCAGAGCGCGGAGGTTGGAGGGATAAACGTTGCTTTTGATCAAGGATCTCTGAAAAGCAGTAAAATACGTCAAATGCTTTCTGGTAACTGCCTGCAGTGTAAAATTCGAGGAGCTGAAATTTGGAGAGAGGAGGAAATAGTGTTAGCTGGGGGACAAGGTCACAAGTGAAAGAGGTGTGAATGTCCTGAGGTTCCCGGCGAAACCAGCGCTTCTGTGGCCGCCCCGCAGCCCCGCTCCCCCCGGGTCCACGCTCCGTCCCCGTCCCGCCGCACGGACGGCTCGGGCTCACCGGGACACTGCGAGGTGTCCTCAGGGGCAGGGGGGGAACGGCGAGGCTGTGGCTGCACTCAAACGTTACCTTAGAGCGGCTGCAGTCGCTTCTGTAACCTGTCCCCATCCTCGTTTGCCAAGTTTTGTGAACAACAGACTATAATTTCTTTATAAACGCTTTTAATCATGAATCACCAAGCAAGCGTGTTTCGTTTAAGCAGTTACAAGAGGACAAAATCAAACTCGCTTGCAATATGAAACCTGAAAGAGCTGAAGGCTCCAGAAAGCCGAGGTTGGTTGCTTTTGCTTTCAGGCTGGCCAGCAGAGCGCAGTGGATGCAGCTGCTGGGGCTGTGGTGCTCTCCGAAGTTGCCCGCTCGCAGAGGGGTAACTGCTGTGGCTCTGCGTGCAGACACGTGAGTAAGAAACCTCTCGGCATCACCTTGTATGTTGTCTCCGCGACTTAGTAAAATTGTTTATGCTGGGATAGTAAGAGTTGACAACCCATCTTATGTGCTTTACCGTGACTTTAAATGAGTCAAGGACATTTAAAGTCTAGGGAAGGTCGTTGACAGATTTTCTTAGTTAAAATATTGCAGCATTTCCCATTAGCGTTATCTCCTGGAAATAGCATAAAGAGCACTACACAGCAGCTATTTAATTGACTGTCATTTTATAGAAGTTCTATTTCCCTTGGCAAATCCGTCACGTTTAGGAAGAGAACCCATGCCAGAAAGTCTGTTTCCTTCCAGCTTTCATTTAAAAAAAACAAAAACAAAAACAAAAACAAAAATAACTAGCCAACCAAACAACAACAAAAAAAAAACCTAAAACCACACACACACAACCGAAAAAAAAAAAAACCAACAAAAAACCCACACCAAACCAACAACAAATGCTAGGACCAAGGGACCAAGACACGTTTTGTGTCCAACGCAGTTCAGCTTTTCAGCACTGATTCAAACTTTAGGAATGTTTTGCGATAGAGTAGTTATGGTATAGAAAAGTGACAGAAGATGCTGGACTCGGTGGAAGGGTGGATGATTTTCATGAAGCAACAGGATCCGGTACTCCAGCTAATGAGAAGTAGCAGTTTGTATTTTGTACATCAGAGAAAGAGGCCTCCGAGGGAGCAAACAGTGAGAGCTGTGCTGCTTTCAGTAGAGACAAGATCAAGGCCACAACAACCCACTGGCCAAGCTCTGTTACTCCTCCAGGGTGTGACTGAATCCTCACCTGAGTACAAGAAGAGGTGTGGTACCTATAGCTATACCACGGTACATTTAAGCTACAGATCACGCTTGGAAACACTGGAAAGAGCGGGTGAAAGCATGTGACAGGCAGCTCGAACATGTACGGTCAGGTTCTGGATCCAGTTTTGGTTTTTCCTTTTCAAGATTTTTGTTGCAGTCCGAGTGCCAGCAGTGACTCGATTTTTTGATGAATTCCCCCTTGGTACTTCTCTACGGAGACTTGTCAGGAGGCAAGGCTTTGGGGAAATACAATTTCAAATGACTGGGACGTATTTACAGGCAACAGCAAGAGACTGGGATCATCTCGTCCCCCCTCCTGCTCCCAGTGCTGGTCTCTGCCCTGAAATGAGCTATTTTGGAGCACCAGTATGCAGAGCATTTTTGCAGTTACACACAAAATAAAGGGATTTAAGAACAAAAGATTGTTCTGGACAGTCAAACTGGAATGAGTTGGAAGGATACATTTAGGAAGTGGTTTCTTGGACACTAATTAGGACCATTTGCTTGGGGTTGCCATTATTTTCCTTTAAGACTGGAGGGCACGATAGATCAAATGATTTATATATCATTAACAATTCTTGTTAACCATAAGCAGGGTTGGGCTTTTCCACACTGATTACCGAGTAATGCAATAAGGACTTGTTTTATTTCTTCTGCAGTGTCCATATGAGCAAGTTAATGTGAAAGACGAGTCCAAAAAGAAGCGTTTCAACTCTTTTTTTTTTTTTTTTTTTAATGTTTGACTATTAGCTTTTTTCATTCTGCAAGAGCGGCTGCGAAACTGAAGCCCACCATCTCTTTGTGGCTTCCACTGCTGGAACACTGGCATTTGCTATACCTGATCCTGGCTCCCAGTGAATGCCTTTTAATTGTCATAAACCACGAACTGAACCATATGTGAACGTGTGTTTTCGACAGTGCATCATTGAATCCCTTTCCCTTTCTTTTGCGCTGCAGGTAACGGGCTACAATCACATAATACATTATTTTCACTTTAAAAGAAACTAAGAAAGGGAGCATATGCGATCTGTAAATCCCACGGGTGTATCTAATGTTACTTTTGTAAGCAACGTGATGGCCAAAAATCATTGATACCCAGGAGTTTGGGCTGTTGAGAGGGCGGGAGCGGCAGGGACGGACGGCGTTGTGTGTTGTGATGTGTGATGCTGTGGAGTGCGTTGTTTGCTGTATGCTGTGGAGTGTGTTTCTGTGCTCTGTGTGCTGTGGAGTGTGTTTCTGTGTGCTGTGTGCTGTGGAGTGTGTTTCTGTGTGCTGTGGAGTGTGTTTCTGTATGCCGTGGAGTGTGCTGCTGTGTGCTGCGGAGTGTGTTGCTGTGTGCTGTGGAGTGTGTTTCTGTGTTCTGTGTGCTGTGTGTGCACTGTGAGCACCGCTGAGTTCGGCTGCAGCTCCTCATCGGCACAGGCAGATGCCCGGGGTGGCAGAGCGCTCCCGCCGCGTACCGGGAAAATCCGCCCTTTGGGATAAGCCCATCCCCTTCGACTGCTCCGGAGGATGCTCCCATGTCTCTGCACAGTGAGCTCGGCCATGCCTAGGCACCAGCGCGGGGCCCGGCCTCGGAGCCCTCCCGAGGGGAGGCGGGGAAGCCGCCGCCGGGCCGGGCCGGGCTGCGATGTTCCGCCGCGGGTCTCCGAGCCCCCCGGCCCCGGGAGATGACCCCTTCGCCTTGGGGCAGGGCCGAGGCGGCTCCCTGACACACTTGCTACCGGATTAAATCCCCGGCACTGAGGTGGGGGATGGGAGAAAGAAAGGCTCCACAGAATCACTTGGGTTCCTGAATAATTTAAATTCTTTGTATTTGATTGAGCATCGGTCTGTTTGGTACCCAAGTTTGTAAAAACCTTTGAAAGAAAAAAGAATTCTGTTTGCAAACATAATATGAAGTGTAACGCACACCACAGATATTCATGAGCACCCAGGAGGTACTGAGCACTCCTGTACGTTCGAGGCCTTTGCCAGGAGCTCCCACATCTTTGTTTCATTAACACAGAGCCCTCCTTTATTTCCTGCTAAAGTCACCAACATCCGGGCTGCTGTATTTATTGTCTCGCACGACTTCTCCCACAGATCTTCATTAAGGCTGAATGGCACTCACATAACATGTTCTATCACAGTGTCGATGAATTGCTGCACCCAGAAAACATTAACGAATCCCGAGCACAAAAGTATTCCTGAGATGAAGCCGGTCTGCTGTCCCTGCGGAGCTCTCTACCAGCGGGGGGACTCGCAGGCGGTGGTGGCCTTCGGGACATCCCTATGCCTCGCAGCAGCTCCGTGATGGACCTTGGCTGGGAGGGTTTGGGGTTACCCGGGGAGACTGTAGTAAATAGAAAGGCTTGAGGGGAGGTATTTTTTTTTCTTTTTAGTGTTTTCAAAGGAAACAGCCAGTTTCATTTAGATGGGAAACTGTTGTCAGTTTCCTGGTGTCCCATTTTGATCCTTCCTCAGCTTGGGTTGAACGAAATGTCTTGAAACCTATTCCAAAAAGATGCTTGTACAGGCTTCCAGATGCTAAGATTTAGATCATTTGAACGTCAGCGCAGCCTTCTGGTAACAAAAAACATCCAAATGGATTTCATTTGTGTGTTAACATCCGTCAGATGGGAGAGTAGCACAGTTTAGAGCTAAAGTCTGTTTTCATCGTTTTAGCAACTGGGTCCACATGAACATCTCGTCTGGCAAGTCAGTAGGTTGAAGCTACACTGAACAGACTGAGTCCAAATATCTGAAATGACTCGTAATGGCTGTGCTAACAAATACTAATTTAATGTATGAGGCTATTACTGCTCTTTATATAGCTTCGTGTGCGCATGCAAATAGGTGGAGAGGGGGGTCATTGCCGGGAGAGACAGCTCTGAACGGACCGAGGGAGCTGTGCGCCCCACAGCAGCAGGCGGGACCCGGTCCCGCGCCGAGGTACCGCCCGTGGGTCCGCGTTCCGTGCGCAGGAGCCGAGCATCGGTCCCTGAGGCTGACCGAGCCCCGGCCCCCGCCGGCGTGCCGGGGTCCTGTCCCGGCTGTCTGTGCTGTGTGGGGAATTTGTAACGCACGGGCCGGTGCTGCTGCCGCGGCAGCAGTAATGAAATAAAGCATAGCATTAGTTAGGCGCGACGCAGCAGGTGGCTTATTATGAGCCTTGCATATTCCTCTGCCTCCTGCTCCCATCAGAGCGCTGGCAATTGGGGAAAAAAACATTTTAGGCAATTTAGAGAGTAAGAGGAGAAACGGGGCAGAGCCCGCGGCTGCGGCGTCCAGGGGGCCGGAGCCGGAGCCGGGCTGGGCTTCTCCCTCAAAGTCGCAGCAGTAACAACCGCGGTGATTATGATACTAATAATTCTTATTGTTGTACCTTGGCGCAGATGGCGGCTGCTCTCCCAGGGAGGTTAAGAAGACAGCAAGTCCCATGAAGGCCCCTCTCTCCCTGAGCTCTCAGCCGCTTCCCGGCACGCACAAACAGACGGATTCAGCTACCCCTGCCCCGGGGCTGCTCCCGCCTTTGCTCGGGCTGGCTTTAAACTTCCTGGTCGCCAGCGGATCCAACGAAACCTTATTCTAAAAGCTCTCGCCATTCGAACCGTGGGAGCAAGACGGGTTTACAATGGCCCCGGAGCTGGCACAGCAAACCCTACGTGATGAGAGCTCATGGTCCCTGCCCTAAATCCACTCCTCCTGCAGAGACATACTCGGCTTTTAGGTTCTCCGCCAGAAGTACCCATACACACACACCCCCCCCCCCCGACCCACACCTTCCTGGCCGGTTTCTCTAGGTGAGCCGCTGCTGTTGGGTGGGATGTGCCCATTGCTGCCCGCCCGCGTTCACGAGGACCACGGGCACGACCCGCCGCGGCGGCCCGGGCTGCCCACGCTCCCCACCCCTGCTCACGGAAGGGCGGGCGCGGGGCCTCCCCCCGCCAGCCGGGACGGAGCCCGGGGCGGGGAGAGAGGCTCCCGGGGCCACCGCGCTGTTCCCCGGATGCTGCCGAACTGCTGCCCCGCCGGCAGAGCCGGGGCAGACCGGCACCCGCCGCCGCTCTGCCCCGGGCGCACGGCCGGACCCCCACCCGCCGGTGCGCACCCCGGCGGGGAGCCAGCCCGCCCTGCTTCCTCCGCTCGCCGCCGGGGCTCCGCTGACAAACTCCGAGGAAGATCATTAGCATCCCTTACTTGTCTTTTTTTTTTTTTTTTTTTTTTTTTTTTTTAAGATAGATTACCAAGCCGGCCACGTAAACCTGAGGGTCACATGGCTCAGGGGAGAAGGACAGAAACTGTGGCAGGAGTAAAGAGGAACGGGCGAACAAAGCCAAAGCGAGAAGTCACCTCGTGTGGCTGCAGCAGTAACAGCTCCCCGGCCCCAGGGTCCTCGCAGTGAGCCCCTTCCTGCGAGAGCCGCTCCGCCGGGGCCGGCGGGAGGCGCGGCCGCAGCCCCTCCGCAGCCCGGCCGGGAGCCGGCTCCTGCCTCCCCGACGGCTCCCCGCTTCCCCCTGGGAGGGAGTACGAGAAATTACTCCCGACCCTATATTTTTCTATTGTTTTGAGCCGGTGGATCAATTGTCATCAGTATTGTCACCTAAGAAGCAATGATTCCGATTCATCTTGGCATCTGATTTTATTCTAATGGGTTAAATTGGGTTCACTTTTACAATTATCCCAGGTTTGACTGCGTAGTATTGTATGACAACTCACAGTTTCATCGGGTTTGGCAAAGCGAGGTTGCTCCATGAATCCGTATATCATATCACATCAGATCAGGCTGAAGTTTGCTGTTTAGCGACTCCATTTGAGAGGATTTTTATGAAAGTGGGAAGGGTTGATGCAGTCCATGGCTGGTTCAAAGCGATTTGAAAAAAAAATTGTGGAGAGATGGCAACAACCCGGGGTTTGCTGCTCAGCTGTGAATAAGCACAGCACGAAAAAAACGACGTGATGGGGAAACGCTCAGCTCTCTACAATATTTTTAACAGCCTCTCAGTCCTCGCCTTTTTTTAATTTCCTAATATGTTCTTTGCTTTATTAGTTTTATTTACAACCAGCTCCCCATTAACACCTCACCTGATTACTGAGGAGCTGAGACAGCTAATCAAGAAAATCCAGCAAAGCAGCCAAAATCGAGAGGTGGGATTTATTTTTTTGCTTTCATTCAGTCGTCTTCTTTATTTATTTATTTTGTTTTCGGAAATATTTCGAAACAAACAGAAAATAAAAGGCAGGTATCAGTGTATGTTGGCGAAAGGTCAGAGGTTAGAAATTCACGTCAGTTC
This sequence comes from Coloeus monedula, assembly GCF_965178545.1. Lineage (NCBI taxonomy): Eukaryota > Metazoa > Chordata > Aves > Passeriformes > Corvidae > Coloeus > Coloeus monedula. Next base: position 9,556,460 of record NC_138789.1, read on the forward strand.
TGTATCAGAGGCTATGTAGAGGGCGGGAAGAGAGAGGGAGAGAAGGGAGGAAAAAAAATCTTTCCACCAAGCAGCTTGTTTATTTTAATTAACATAGGGATCCTCTGCTAGGAGCAAGGAACAACCTCCATCTACTGGCTAGATCATTGCGTCTCTTCTCCATTCAAAACCCATCCCTCATCTCTCATTAAGGAGGGTACAATTTCGGAAGAAGCTTCTAAGGTCTCAAGGTAAGCTCCTGCATGAGTCTTTGCTAGCAATGCAGCTATGTGGACCTGATGGATGTAATTTGCAGGGTGTTTCTCTGGTGTTGTTTGTTTGGTTGGGATTTTTTTTTACCAACACAGAATGGTACTTTCCCCAGGTGTATTCGCAGATAACATTTCATGCATCTGTTTTAATCTAGAAAAATAGCTAATCATGGGAAGGCTGGGCCTTTCAGCTCAATTTTTAAAAATGTCCCTTTTTTTGTTCTTCTTTTGTTCTTTTTTTAATGGAATGGCTCCTTTCACCTGTCTGGGAATCCAGTCTGTAAGGGTGTCCTTTTCGGAAGCAGCAAAATACGATAATTTCCGATGGCTTAATTACAACCGGAGTGCAAATACGATTACAGTTAATACCAGACAACTAAGGAGCTGACAGTGCTGAGGTCCTGGGCGGTGAACAGTTTCATGTTAGACAATAATCTGCCTCTCCTGCTTTCTTCTGGCTGTGTGATCACTTGTTTGTGGTCAGTCACAGCGCTTGGCTATGGAGATACGTGTTTGGGATTACTATGCAAAGCACCTAGTTGTTTCTTATTTAAATATCATCTCCCTAAGCAAATGAATACGTGTCTTAATTGACATGTTTTCAGATTACCGGGAGGTACAAGCACATTGGAGGCTTGGGGGTTTTTAATCCGATGCCGATTACGATTAAAGACACCCTGCGCTTGTGTCCCTCGCACCGCCAGCCCTGCGCAGCCTGGCAGGGGAGGAGAGGGGCTGCTGCCCGAGTCTGGCTGCGATGCACCGGCTTTTAACATGTTCCTAACACAGCGATCCGAAAGTAGCTCTACGGCACACTCGAGAGGACTAAGGGGAGGAGAAAGATGGTGATGCTAAATATGTTGTATCTGACTCCGAAGTGGATTTTTAAATAATGTCGGGCTTTGAAAAGAAAAACATAAAATAAAATAAAATTTGAAAAATAAACCGCAACCTATTTGAATACTGAAAACGATATTAGCTACATTCGGTGCCACCGCCAAGAGCTGTAATTCTATTCAGATTTCCCTTCTTTGTGTCTAGATTGGTTGCAGTGCCCGCGGACTTTACAAAGAGATGAGGCTGATCATTAATAGCACTGTACTCCACCACAAGCTCGTAGAGCAGAAAATAGCGTTAGGATTTAAAAATAGACCTGGCTTTAACCACCCGACTCGCAGGCAACAGGATCGTAATCCTGTTGCTGTTATTACTACGGACATTAAATTTCTGGAAATGATTAAACTGGAAGTGTCTTGAAAAGTTCAGGTGCTGACGGAGAGGGTGTGAAGCTCTGGTGCCCTGCGGGGCGGGAGGCGGCTGGCCCGGGCAGTGCCCTGTGCCTGCAGCCGGACACGCCACGGCCTCAAATGCGGCAGGCGAAATCCAAACCATTACTCCTCAAAGAACACCTCCTCCTCCCTACCCCCACCCCCCGCCTGAACACCCTCCCCTTTCTCCTAATTATTGTTGGTCAATTATTAATTTGCATATAGACCTTGTCCTAAATCCCCCGAACTAAACACAAGATCGTTCACGCTGTGATAGGCTTTAGCCCGTAGCCCGTGGCCAGGGAGAACGCGGGCTCGGTGGCAGAGCGGATCCCAGTGACCGCACGCTGAAATCTTCCCAGGGCACACGCTAATTGTGAAGGTGGAAGTGGCTCCAGGCAGCTCCCGCGGAGCTGCGGGCAGGGGCTGCGGCGGGGCCAGCGGGATGTCCGCGGGATGTCCGCGGGAGCTCTCCAGCCCTGCGTGGGCAGGAAAACGCTGTACCTGTGGAAATCTCCACAGCGATGTACCCCCCCCCCCTCCCCCCCCCATTAGCTTGGGGGGTTCGGGTAGAGCCTTACAGAAAGGAAAAGACCGAGAGAGCCTGTCATGTTACTAAAATATTCCGAATACTGCACATCAGATATTCTTCCCCAAATGCTGCGGCGAAAGGAGATAAAAGCACCCTGAGATGGGAAACTGCCGTTCACAGACAAAGTGCTAATGCCGATGGATTCACGAGGGACAGGCTCGTAGATTTGGATTTTAGATTCCCTGTCGTGTTCTTTGTGAGCTTTTCTCTCCCCTCCCCAAGCAAACCAGCAAAACTGTACGGAATCCCTCGTGTTATAATGGCAACCTCTCGCTACCAGCCTGCCTTAGAGCAGCAGAGCTCCAGTTCACAGCGAGGAATGCGATCTCAGGAACATTGAAATAGATTTACCTTGATCTCCTACAGGCCTTTTGGAAACGGAGAAGTCACGTTTGATGCTAGCAACAAACTTTTAGTGTCCCTTTAGGTAAGAAGTGGTCTGCCAGCATTAGGATGTTAATCAGAAAACGCCTTGGAAACCCCTGGCCTCCTTTACTGGAGCAGCAGTAGCTAGTAGCGTATCCTTAACCGTACCTGATGGAGCAGAAAGAAAGGACCCTCTAATTAATTAAGTGTGTCCAACCGGAGGAGGCTCAGTCATTTCTGAGTTTTGTTATGAGTCTGCCCAATTACTCCTAACGGCGCCGTCGAGCTAAGGTAGAGACGGGAATTTAACAAACAATATTTTCCGTGTCTCTGCCTTGGACCGATGCTTTGACGCCGCACCTGCAGAGTGTTTCGGTGAACCCGAGACAGCAAACGCGAGATAAGCGGGAGGAGAGGACAGCGGTGCCCGCACCCGGGGCACCCGAGGCGGGGGTACAGTCTGCTCGGGAGGCACAGGATCCCCACTTTAGCTCCCGAGGGAACTGGGCCTAGGGGCAGCCGGGGGCTTCCCCCAGACCCCTCCTCTCCCCACTCCCGGAGGGTATGATGAGTTTGACGATCCTCAGCCCGGCAGGGGCACAGAGGGACGGCGGCGGCGGGGCTTCCGAGACGGGTCTGCGGGGCCAGCCCGGGCGGGCGGGGGTCGGCGAGTGGATCTGCCTGGCACACGCCGGGGTGTCTTTGGCAACCCAAGCGCCACGGGAAATGCAGACCATTTCCTGGAGAGTAGATGCAACACGAAGCGGAGGCAGGGTGAGTTACCCCAACAACTCAGCTGGATGGGAATACAGAAAAATTTCCTTCGAAGGGGAAAACACCCAGAACAAACCCTGAACGTGCCTGTAGAGTGGAAAGACTATATTGCAACGATTAGAAATAAACTCGTCTCCAAGTGAGATTTTTTGACCTGTGTCGACAGCCACCACTGTGATTCCCCGAGCCAGGCGGGCGCACGCCGGCGGTACCTGCCAGGCGCAGGGCGAGAGGGGCGATCCCTCCCGCACAGGGCTTCGCCCCCGCCCGCAGAGCCGCGGCCCCTCCTTTCCCTTCCCTCCTCCCCGGCTGTCTCGACAAAGCCGCCGGCCCCGCAACCGGGCTGGCCCGGGCAGCGCAGCCCCGCGGGGGTGCCGGCCGCGCTCCCGCTCCCCAGCGGGGCTTGGGGCCAGAGGGAAGCACCTCCGCCCGTCTCCCGGAGCAGCCGGGGCGCCGCGGAGCGGAGACGGGAAGGAGGGGGTGGGGGAAGTTTGGGGATCCCGAGCGAACAACTCCCGTATCCCGGATTGAATCACCTTGTTTATTTTTCCTGATGTCTTATTGTGCTAATTGACTTGTTTTCTCCAAGGAAAGCCTATCTTTCCCTCCTCCTTCCCCACACTTAGATTTTTTTTTTTTTTTTCCCCGAACCAGGAGTGCTCTGCAGAAGTCTACGGCTTCTGGAGGGATCTGCCCTTTTTAAGGGAGATTCCCTCAGCCCTTTGAGTCTCGTTGGTTTTATAGCTATTACTCTCTTATTAAAACACACACATATACACAACGCATTGATTTCCATCCAAAAGGGCTAATTACATTACTTACAGTAAATAGCAGCCCTGCTGTCCAGGGTCTAGTGTGCCAACAGAGAAAAAAAAATCCCGGCTTATTTCACTTGATTGACTTCATCTTTGTGTGAAATTGTGTTTTATGAGCTGTATTCTGGCACTCGGAGGAATGTAACAACATTCAATCTGCAAATAACATTAATTTTAGCTACTTAGGGGGAAAGAGAAGGGAGGAAACTGGCTGCCTGAATCTTGGGTTACATGGAAGAGGTGACTCGAGGAGCCCCTGAGGATGTCTCTGGGATGCTTTGGAAAGGAAGTGGGGGCTGGGGTACTTCTTTCACTAGTCGCACTACGGCTTGGTGTGGAGTGTCCCCCAGGGAGCAGGGAGCGCAGGACTGCCGCCAGGAAGATCCTTCAGTAGGGATCGAGGTGTCAGGAAACAGCCGGCAGCTGTTTCAGGGAAAGGCAAGGAAGAGTGGTGTGAAAAGTAAGTAGGAAAACGGGAAAAGGAGGGGAGGGAGAGCAGACAGAGAGATTAGCCAGGAAGGAATGCATTGCCCGGTCCCCTGCACACATTGATCGCTCGCAGTCCGCGGCCGGGGAGCGGGCGAGGGGAGAGAGTCCCGCCAGGGCGTCCCCGGGCCGGCCGGGGCTGGCCCCGCGGAGTGCCTGCGGAGGGGCCGCATCCTGCTGCGCGTACTGGCGGGGGCCCCGCGGGGCAACAGGGCGGGCAGCGCCCCGGGAAGCGCTCGATCTGCCCGGGCCCCTCCTGCCTTCGAGGCTCCCTCCCGCCTCAGCACCCGTCCGCGGGTCCCGGGCCCGGGGAGGGCTCCGGCCATTCCGTCCCGCCTCGGCTGCCCCGCACCGGCGCTCCTCGTCCTTCTCCCGTTCCCGCGGCGGAGCCAGGCACGGCGGGGCCAGCCCGAGCGGCCGCCGAACGGAGGTTCCCGCGGCGCGGCCCGGGGAGAGCGGGGCCCCCGGGGGGAGAGCGGGGCCCCGGGCCACCCTGTCCCTCGCCAGGCGCCGTCTCCGCCAACTCCCGGGACTCCGTGTTTGGAGGAGGTAATAAATCCCACCCCACCCACAGCCCCGACCGTAATGTTTGTCACTGCTTGCCCATCACTAGGGGTTGAGAGGAGTATGACAGGTCTTTGTTGTCTGAATAAAAATCAGTGGCAGCTCAAGGGAGAGAACTCCTCCTACTAAATTATCAAAAATGGGCTGGCTTTAGTCTCTTAACAAATTGGACAGAGCTCCGGAAAGCAGCAGTCCCAAATCCAACCTACAGGCACTGGGAACTTTAAAGCAACCAGGGACTGCTGAAAATAGCACTTCTTTTTGCTTTCTTTGTATTCAAAACTATATCCTTTCCCGACTGATTCTACTGCCCCAGGTCCAAGTCTCTCCAGTCAGAAGCCCTAGCTCTCCAGAACAGTAACAGATCCTTTAGCTCGCTTTTATTATTTTATTTTTAAAACTAATTATTATTACATTTTCTCCCCCTTGTTTGTTTTCTGCACATCTTCAGGAAGCCCTCAGTGCTTGCGCGAAGAGAAGCTCCTATTGCAACCTCGCTGTGCGCCTCGGTGTAAACATTTTGGATGATCTAAAGACTCTGGGGTCTGTATATGGAAATAGTGGGGTGCAGAGCAGAAGAAAATACTTGTCCTTTCCGTCCCCCAGCCATGCTTTTCCACGGGATCTCCGGAGGCCACATCCAAGGAATCATGGAGGAGATGGAGAGGCGATCCAAGACCGAGTCCCGCCTGGCCAAAGGGGGACAGATGAACGGCCGAGAAACGGTAAGAAAGGAGCTGGCGCTCTTTGCAAGGGAATCCCTGCAAGCATGGACCCGCATCGGGACAGACCCTGACTTTGGGGAAGAGAAAGACGCTGCTTCCCTCTGCCCCTTCCCTGTCACCCCTTACTTGTGGAACCCTTTCCGAGGCTCCCTGTAAACCCACCCATAACGCTGGGTGCTGTGCTGGCCAGGCTCGATTATACATTTGTCTAAACCCTGTCGTTGCGTGCGCTCTCTGGAGTAACGGGGAAACTGCTTTAAATCGTAGCAGGGACGGGATTTCAGCCCTTGCGGCGGAGCAGCCTTTTGCCCCTGCTCGGCTGCCTGCGGCCGCTCTACCCCTGCGAGCAGAGCTGCAGCTGGAGCTCCCGAGGTGTGCTTTACTTTTATTTTGCGCTCCTGGCACCTCCTAAATTAAACCTCAAACCGCGACTGCTTACTTTTCACACTGTCTTTGGTCTGAAGTGTGTGATTGATACAAAGAGGCTCCGCTCTCTCTGAGTGTTATGCCGGCCGACTACTTAGTTAGAAAGTAACATCTTCTCTTTCCTTAGTCTTCAGAAGTCTTCAGAAATGTACTAAGGGATGGCGGAGAAATCGAGTGTCACGCTGGGCTTTGTGCAAAGCGAGATCTCCCTTTCTCCAACTTGTAGGGCTTCCGCCGATCGCGCACAAGGCTCTGCACACAAAGTAACGGCCTGGAAAACTGCTTTAAGGCTTTGGGCCATAGGGTCCTTTACCACTTCTCTTAAATAAACTCATGCCTTGTTACATGAGGATTTGCAATGTAAATTTAATTCACCTTTCAATTGCTGCAAAAAGAAAAGGGGGCGAGGAACACAACTTCAGATTGAAAAATGAATGCGGAGTTGCCACTTTAAAACAGTTGCGACTTTAGAACAAGATGTTTTGGATTTTTTTCCCCCTGTTACTTTATCAGCAAACGCTACCCCAAGTTTCACGGCCGAGCTTTTGTCTCCGCCGTCCCTCCATCTCCCTTTGTCCCGAGCGACGCTCCTCGTGGGGAGCAGATCAATGGGAACTTGCAGAAGTTTACTGACAAAAAGATGCTGGTTTGAGCTGAAAACATCCCGTGCCAGCTTTCTGCCCACGTCCCTAGGGCCGGTGAGCGTTCGTACTCGCTGCTCTTTACACCATCCACCTGTCTCCTTTCTCTTGCTTCTGTTTTAAAAGGCCTGTCTTTCTTTAGAGACGCGGTTGCGGCTCGTTTGAATACGGGTGCAAATTTGCCGTAGAATGAGTGCAAGCCTGAACCCTCTGCCATAAACTTTAGGAACAGCAAACCGGTATTTTTCTACTTTAAAATGCTGTTCCTTTGAATTGCTCTAAGATTAAAACGCCAAAGAAACGGGGAAGCCTCAGACTTTAAGTTCAGAACTTCAGAAAATAATGGGCTTTGCTTTTTTTACTGCGGCCTAATCCGTTGCCTTCACGTATAGAAATGACATTAGATCGTTAGGAGAGGTTTACTGTGAATCGCGGTAAACACTTTGCTAGCGGGTCCCGGTTCCCCCTTAAACTTCCCGCCGGGAGCCAAGAGTTTGGTCCCAGAGAGCCGTGCCTTTGTACGAGCCCCGGGCCCTGCGCAGGACCCGTCCCCAGCCCGGCCTGCCTGCCTGTCTTTCTCTCCCTGTCTCATCCCTTGTGGTGTGGTTGTTTTGCAGAACATGCCCCCCATGAGCCCCGAGAAGCCTGCTTTGTGTGCTGGTTGTGGAGGGAAGATCTCAGACAGATATTACCTGCTGGCTGTTGACAAACAATGGCACCTCAGGTGTCTTAAGTGCTGTGAATGTAAACTGGCTTTGGAGTCAGAACTCACCTGCTTTGCCAAGGACGGCAGTATTTACTGCAAGGAGGATTACTACAGGTACAGCAATCAGTCCCCATGGGTTTAAAACACATCCCCTCGAAAGGCACTGTGAACCGAAACGCTCTTTTCTCCACACAGGCTTTCAAAGGTAGCTTTTCGCAGTCAGCTATTCCTCAACCCTGTAAACGCGTCCCCTCAGAAAAGTCTCGCACGTTTCAGAACTGCACGGGCCGTCAGGGGACGCGCTGATTGAGCATGTGTGGCGGTGCACAAACAGGCGAAGGCTCTCCCGCTGCTCGGCGGTTTCCCTCCGTAAAGACCCGACCAAAATTTCCCTCTGCCCGCAGCTTGCCGGTTTCCCCGAGGGCCGGAGCCCGCCGCCCCCGCCCAGCCCCGCGGCCGGGCCCGGGAGCGGGCCCCGCTTGTCCGTGTGTTGCAGCTGTCCGGCTGGTCAGCGCCTCGCGGCTCTTCTCGTCTTGACAGGAATGCCAGGAGAGCGGGGACCGACTCCCCGCGCTCCGGCCTGCCTGGCCCCCTGCTCACGGGCAGCGGCAGGGCTTTCGCCAAAGTCCTGAGAGAATAGCTCAGCTCGGCGGAGAGTGCGAGGCGCTCACGCCGGGACCCCGGAGGCGGCTCCCTGAGGATGTCCCGACACTAGCCGGGCCAGGGGCCACAGCCGGTGGCACGGGCCGTCCTGGGGCCGGGGGGGCGCGACCCCGTCGGGGACAGGCTCCCTCACGTGGCCGGGAGGGAAGGCGGGAGGCACCGGGTCAAGCTCTGCCTTTGCCGTTCTAGTTGATGCCCACTTTTCTGTTTCCTTCAGAAGGTTCTCCGTGCAGAGATGTGCCCGCTGCCACCTTGGGATCTCAGCCTCCGAAATGGTCATGAGAGCCAGGGAATCGGTTTATCACCTGAGCTGCTTCACCTGCACCACGTGCAACAAGACTCTGACCACGGGCGATCACTTTGGCATGAAGGACAACCTGGTTTACTGCAGGGCCCACTTCGAGTCCCTTTTGCAAGGAGAATACCCCCCTCAGCTGAGCTACACCGAGCTGGCTGCCAAGAGCGGAGGGCTGGCCCTGCCTTACTTCAACGGCACTGGCACGGTCCAGAAGGGGAGGCCCAGGAAACGAAAGAGCCCTGCCTTGGGAGTGGACATCGTCAGCTACAACTCAGGTGGGAAACACACGCCGAGTCTGCCTCCCGCTCCCCCGAACAGAGCATTCTTCCCCTCAGCCAGGCAGTGCGTGAGTAACTCAGCCAGGCCAAATCTTGCTTAACCATTGGAAAATCAAACAAACAGCCCTCTGAGGGTTGGAGCGTTTGCAGGAAAGCTAACAGCAGCCCTCCTCAAAGGCTGTCTTTGCCTATTAATGTCAAACACCCAAACTTAGCCACTTCCCAGGGTAAAGACAAAAAAAAAAAAAAAAAAATCCCAACCCAACCCCAAAACCACATAGCTCTTTCTCTGTTGGAATCTCAGAGATACAGTTATCACTATTTATATTTGATTAGCTAAAAGCATTTCACCACTTAAACCTCAATTTAGGAGTAACCAAATGAATGAGAAAAAAGAATTAAAGTTATATATGGTTCCTACAACATCAATGTAGTATGCACATATCGATTTATATATTGAATTTACAGTGATTAATTCTTCAGGCTGAATAATTTTGTTTTACTGACTCATAAATGATCAAACTGTACAAGAGGTCAACGAGTAAATGTTGTTCCCTGTAACTAGACCCTAACAAATGTAATTAATGAGAACGGTTTCTGTTCTCTCAACAGTAGGAAAGGAACAAGTGTTGCCCTGTATTAAATATCCTCTCTAACTCCAGTATTGAGTACCCAAACCGTGTATGAAGAGTGCTAGCGGCCAGAGGTGAAGGAGTTTCAGGTATGACCAAGCAGTTGAGGCAGAGCTTCATTAGATAAAAGACGAAAGCAGTAAGGGTAAATACGAATCAGCAAACTCCCGACTCCAAAATTATTTTAGAGAAACTTAAGCTTCCGATGGACGGTAACAGAGGAAAGAAAGCCGTGGGCAGCAAGAGTGATGCAAGGTGTGCTTCCCCGTGAAGTGTGGAGCCGTCCCGGCTGGGGCAGGGAGCCGGGGGCTCCGGGCCCAGGGCTGCGGACCGCTGGCCCCACCGGGGAGCCGGGAGAGGGGTCAGGGCCTCCCCTTCCGACAACGGCGGGTCGGTAACAGCGTACCGCTCTCGGCCCGGAGCTCTCTCCCGTCCACCAAGTTCAACCCGCTGCCACTGAGATACATAAGGAACCTTCCACCGCCCCCCTGCCCTCCCCACCCCTCCCCCGGCACCTCCTCTGGGGCCGCTCGTGAAACGGGCTTTAGCTGGGAACCGGGGAGCTGTGCAAGGCGATTTCATCTCCTCTGATGCGTAGACCTTGGAGCCAGGGTAATCACTGCGCTAATTGTTCCTTGTTAATTGAAGATGACATTGGAATCCCTGGCTACGGAGCTGCTTCCAATCAATCCTGAAAGCTGCTAAAGAAAAGGGAACCTGTAGCGCAGCCAGGATTCATTCAGCCCCAGCTTCCAACGGTGGATTTCCCGTCCACCCGCGCTCCTCTCTGGTCTCTATCCCTGGTCCACACAGCATCACCCGAATCCCCAGATTCCTAAAGGGAAATATTTCTAGGGACAACTTAGCCTTAGAATTAGAATCAGAAGTTAGGGCAGGATGAAGAGTTGTGGATGTGATAAAGCACCCCTTAAACTTCAGATCAGGACTCAAGAGAGACATATGTGAACACTGATGTAATTTTTGTGTACTAGTCTTAAAACTACCCTTCTTTACAACAACGGGCCATATAAGATGGACCACTGACTCCAAATCAGATTAAAAAGCACCACCCATTATGAAAATACAGCTCACTGCATTGAGAAACTCTCAGAATCCTCCGGGCAACGGGGAGAAAAAAACCAAACCAAAACAAATCAGCAAACGCTCTGATGCATTGGACTCAGGCTAGATGGCTGAGAAATTTGTTCTGTTAGGGCCGTGATTTTATTTTCTTTTATAAATATTATCTAGCAATGTCCAGGGTTGACACATGGTCTCGAGAAAGTTTGCAGCCAAACCATGCATCCGGTGCAAACGGCTCCAGCCCATTGACCCACTGTGCTGCAGATCCAGGAGGAGGAAAGCGAATGTGGAACAGCTACGAAATGAGTTGCAGTAGATGAAATCGCTTCTTGAGAGAAAAAAAAAAAAGTCTCTAACTAATTGGCAGCCACTTCCCTACACACATTTTTCGTTCCCTGCCCTGTGACTCAGTAACTGCTCTTGCACGTAATCATTTACAAAGGGCAAGCAGTCCGCAGGAATTAAATGTCGGATACCCGGCTGCCTCCTTCCGAGAGAGGAGCGGGGCCGCGCAGCCCCGGCAGCGGCGGGCGGGCGGTGTCCGGGCCGGGTGGCCCCGCGGGGATGGCGCGGCGCGGTGCCCCGGCCGGGGACAGCCGCGGGCACGGGCACAGCCCTGCCCCGCACATCGCCCCCGCGCCGGGGTGTACCGAGCGGGAACCGCGCTCCGCAGCCGCGCCCGCAGCTCCTCGCCCGCGGCCGGGGCTCTCTCGGCGCTCCGGGGCTGGGGGCACCCCGGCTGTGACCTCCCCAGTAAGTCAAGTACCTTCCCAAACAGTCCCAGCAGCGGTGTCCATACCCCTGTGCCAAGCCACTACGGAAAACGACCCCGAGTTTTAAAAACGAAACTCCGATGGAGCCAACAACTTCACCCAGCTGAGCATGAGCATGTGTGTATTCACAGCCATCCAGCAGGCCCTGGCTTAGATTTGTGTGCACATTATGTTTCAGGGGAGCTGAGCTCTGGTCCAGAATGGAAAATCGGACTCTGCTGCAGGATCTACAACAGCTTTTCTATTCTGTATTTTGTTTGCTAGCTTAATTTCTTTTTCTCAGCTCCTCGGTAGTAAAGTGAAAACACAACAATAAATAACTCAAAATGTTATGAGGTAGAAGTCACTCATACTTGTGAGCTGCCTGGAATTAATGTGAAAAATGGAAGAAACTATTCAAAAGTACTTAAAACATTCAAGGCTTTCTCTATATTACATCTTATATCACATAATTAATATGTATTTTGAGGGAAACTGTGTTGACTTACAGCTTACAGGATATAGAAATGAGATGGTGAAGAAGATTTCCCTAGGAAAATATTTTACACAGCTGTTCCTCAAAGAGCTGTTTACTTTATTTCATTATATGTGTGTGTGTGTGTGTGTGTGTGTGAAAAACTATGAAGAGCTCATTTGAAGAGTTCTTGGCAATAAGAAGCAAACTGTTCTAGATCTTTTGAAAGCAAAAATTAAACAACCCTCCAATCCTGCTGCAAAGAAATGAGCAATGTCTTGCCTGACTTCTTGCTTTCCCTTAGTTCTCCTGGAGATAGTGTAAAACTCTGCCCTACGATGTGGCCAAACCAAGTGTTACAACACTGTTTTGCTTATGTAAAACAGAGAGTGTAATCATTATATAAACTAGGATTGTCTGAAGATTCTTGGAACCCTCTTCTCATTTTCTCTTGAAAATAAAATCCAAAATAAAGTAGACCATTGACACAAAAAAAAGGACAAAAAAAAAGTAGAGTACAGAAACAAAGGCAGTAAGCAGGACAGAGGAGCCTGAGGAAGTTTGTGTTGCTGCTGTAAGCCTGAGCGACCCAAGGAAAATAACACAAACAAGCAGCTTGCAACTCTGAAGTAAAACCTGAGGACTGAATTCTGGTACTCTGATATATGTCAGCTCATAAGTTACAGCCCACGCAGTTTGACTGAAGGCAGTGTGATTGCTTGTGAAAACAAGTAGTAAATACAATCTGAATCTGGTCTGAAATTGTTTTTAAGGCAACTTTCAACTCCTGGTCTTTTCAGAAGTGTCAGCTTACTTTGTTTGAAAGTACAGATATACTTCTTACCAAGACTAGGAGCAAAGCTAGCTATAATTAAATATTCACCTGATTTTCTGTCAAAGCGTTGTCTTACCAGCATCTGTTCATGCTGACTTGTCTTATAATTCAAAAGAGAAAACACCTTCAAGAAGCTTTTTATTTTCTTGTGGTTTCAAGTTGCTTTGCCTCTGTTTTCAGCACTGCCTACATCAGTCTCTCTGTATTCTATGCTTTCCCTCTTTCTCTTCTCTCTCTCTGTCAATTAGAAATGGGGATCAGCTAGGCCTTGTAAATAATCCAGTAACTACTGGAAAGCAGTTCAAAAATCAAAAAGAGCAACTAATGAAACTCAGTCTAATTTACAGACATTCTGAAACATTTTTAATTAGCTCTTCTTTAATTAATATTCCCTGCTATGATGACACCATTAATTTTCTCCTGTGTGACTGAGCTATCTTTATAAAATGAGATCCTAGAAATGGCTAACCCTTTTTGTTTAGGCTGAAAAAGAAAAGCATAGATGTATTTTTTTTTTTTTGCTAATACTGTGATTTCTTTCTCCAGTATGAAGTAATGGTTCCACTGTCCCCAAACAGCTGCAACTCTTGTGTACAATTCACACCCATAAAAGTGTAATCTGAAACAAACCTTCATAGACACTTTGAAAATAATGAATCAGAAAAAGCAGAGAAACTCTTTTCAAGTTTTGAGCCCCTAGCTGCTTGCTTGCAGAAATGTCCTAAACCAGTACCAGCTAAGGGCTACTGCTGATTGTGGCTGGGGGACTGGATCAAGTCTGGATGCAACTGCTTCCTAGATATGTTTTACAGATGAAGGGCTTTGAGCAGTTCATATAAACTCCCAGGCAGAGTCCAAAAGCATTTATTTTATTAGCAAAGAACTCAGCTTTCTTGATGAACTGTCATAACAAACTTTCCTGCTGTACATCTCTTTTTATAGGTGCTTGTGATTTGGGGGAAAAGCTCAGGAACATTCAAAACACTGGTTTGACCTTTACTCTTCTCTCAAGCTAAGAATGTTTCAATGAGTGAGATTTCAAAATCTGAATGAGATTTCAAATGACTCTTTGAGCGCCCAAAGCAAAACCATCACCACAGGGAAAAGATTTATTTGAAATAAATGCCAAAGGAGAGAGAACTTTCTAAGTCTGCCCTTAGTAGGTACAGGCCTGGGAGTCATAGCATGTTATAAGAACAGGAAATGATAATGTTCTAGATCTTTTTTGGTCTAATTTAATTATCACACCTGTACTTATCCTTGTACCATCTTCCTTTCCTTCCTTTCCTTCCTTTCCTTTCCTTCCTTTCCTTCCTTCCTTCCTTCCTCCCTCCCTCCCTCTCAAGATTTTTGCCTTTATTGACCATTTTCATTGATCAACCCTTTATTGCATCATTTACATGATGGATGGCCTCTAACTCCTTGTTCCACTTTGTTTATTCAACAGGTTGTAATGAGAATGAGGCAGATCACCTGGACAGAGACCAGCAGCCTTATCCCCCATCCCAGAAAACAAAGCGCATGCGTACCTCCTTCAAACACCACCAGCTTCGTACCATGAAGTCCTATTTTGCTATCAACCACAACCCAGATGCCAAGGACCTCAAGCAGCTTGCCCAGAAAACAGGCCTGACCAAGAGAGTTCTGCAGGTAAGAAGCCACATCACAGACTTGACAGAATTTTCCCCTGCTAGTCAATAGTCTTTCCCTTATGTGTAACAATAGCAATATACATAGAAAAGTACTTTTTCTGGGTGTGTCCCTAGTGGGTGTGCAGAGGGGTATTATATTACGTGGCAGGAGTGCCAAATGTGTGCCTTATTGCCCCAAGGCAGCCAAACACCAAACTGTGGTTTATGATTAGCTGCATCCTCAACATGAGGAAAATGTCTTCAGAGTCCACCCACCCGGTAGATATCCTGGGGTCTGTGGTCTCTCTGTGGTGATTGCACTAAGGATAAAGGTGGCGAAGCTACTGATTTTATGGGTGAAGCCTTTGGGCTCCCCTGAAGGAGTTAATGTGGCCCTTCAGTAAGCAGATCCCCGATGTGTTTGAAGCAAGCTTTGACCAATATGATCCTCCAGGACCAGCTGGCTCCCCCTCTCAATGCTTGTTAGACAACTGTTTTTCTTAAGGGCCTACATAGTCAAAAGGCACTTCCCTGTGAAGGACAACCTAGCAAATTATGTTAAAAATCCCTATATGGTGTGTGATAGCTCAGTGAAGTTAAAACGAGGTGTGTATTACATGCAGAGTGCCAAAGAAGGGCAGCGAGTGAGGTAGAAGGAGAATCTATTAGCGGCAATTCCTTGTCTGTGTTACATGTCACCTAAACCACTGCCAGTGAACCTCACAGAACAGAAAGATTGGATGACCCATATCAACAATCTGTATGACAGGGATGGTGTAATTACCCCTCCTTTGTCTTCAGCCTTTTCAAATAATCAAGGCAAACTTTCAGCCTTGGCAAAAGTCTGCTCACTCACCCTTTTCCTCAATCTTTATGTGTCTTGACCCCAAAGCTACCCAACCCCAGAAACACTACGTGGCCATCAAGAAAGTTGCTTTCTTTAGGTAAGCGAGCAAACAGAGTTTTCTCAAGGCTGCTCTCTGAGGTCTGTGAGCACCTGTAGCACTGAGCCTGTATGCAGAGGGTCAGTACCACCAGTAGCAGAAAAGCTATAGAATGACTTAGGTGATGTGCCATGCAAAATCAAACATCAAAAATGACTTAAAAAAGCAAGAACAAAGACAAAAAATAAGCAAAGCAAAACAAGCATCGGTAAAGAAATCCATTGGGATTGGTTTGCAGGTTTGGTTTCAAAACGCAAGAGCCAAATTCAGAAGGAACCTTTTGCGGCAGGAGAATGGGGGTGTCGATAAAGCTGACGGCACCTCGCTCCCGGCACCGCCCTCAGCAGACAGCGGCGCACTCACTCCACCCGGCACTGCGACCACTTTAACAGACCTGACCAATCCCACTATCACTGTAGTGACATCAGTGACCTCTAACTTGGACAGCCACGAATCCGGGAGCCCCTCACAAACTACCTTAACGAACCTTTTCTAACATTTCATTTTTTTTTTTTTTTTAATTCTTACTCTTCATTATTATTATTATTATAATTATTATAATTATTATTATTATTTTCAAGCCTTTTTTTTTTAAAAAAAAAAAGAAAACAACAAACAAACCCACAAAATATTTGGGAAAATAAACAGCTCGATGTGTAGCATCTGCAGCCACCTGGCAAATGAGTTTGAAGTAACATGTTGCTATAATAAATGAACATTTATTGTTGTTAAATTGTACTCAAATTCTTTAAATTTATCAAACGACTGAAGAGAAGGTTATGAATCATTCTAATAAGTGCCTCTTAAAATTGTATGTTACTTATTTCCAGAACCTTGAAAAAAATTCGTTGTTACCACCCCCCCCCCCAAAAAAAAGAAGATTCTATTCCTCCTTGATAACCACATAAAAAGCATTTTAATTATAGCCAAAAGAATGCTGCTTCAGGATTGTATGTTCACTTACAGCATTTAAGAACCACAAATTTAATTTTATTTTTATAATACATCCAAAAGTTTTGTATGATTTATTTTTTAAATGTTGAAAAATAATACAAGAGGAATTAAACTAATCCTGGAAACAGTCAGACTGCAAGTACCAGTGCTCTTTCCTTAATGCATTAGTCGCAAGCCTGCTCCTTCCTGAGCACTGGGGAGTCTCACTGGGATAGCTAAACGCCCCTCTGCCAGTTCTTCACCCAGCTGGGACGTCCTTGGCCACCACTGAAAGCCATGCCTGGATGGAGGACTTGGAGAGAGACCAGTGATGAGAGCATGTGTGGGTGAGGATGGCAGGACCAGGCTGTTGGCCTCCTAAGGTTGTGCCCTGCACACTGAGGAGGCAAGATCTGGAAAAAAGCCTCCAGAGTGAGCTCACTCCTATAAGGATGTCATTAAAGCAAAAACAGCAAAGTAACAATGCAAGTGGAGAGTCCTGCTGATCTGAAATGTTGCCTAGGAAGGGGTTTTAATTTTTGTCTGTCAAGCAGCTCTGAAGTTTTGTAACTAAAAAACATAAAAATTGCAGTTCGCTACACGGCTTCAATGCCGTACCTTTAAAGCAAACAGGAGATTGCCCAGTTACTTTAGTGGGCACAAAAATAATTTTCAAGAAGGTGTATGCATGCGTACTATTCAAATGAACTTTTGATAAATCCTACTTTTTTTTTTTTTTTTTTCAGGGAAAATGGAAATAAGCAAAATATAATTTATTAAGATGTTTAAGGAAAAAAATTTCAGTACAATTTATTCATTACTATTTTGAATTTACTTTAGATGTTTCCTGAGATTGTATCAGACACTTTGTTTAACACAGGAACTTAAAATCTTTAGTTCATTAATATCTCTAATGTATACTTAAACTTTTTAAACTTTATATAAAAGAAAAATATGTTAGCAAAAATCATACAAAACCAGGAATTGGCAATGAATAACTTCGAAGCCGATAAACTCAGAAGCCTTGTGGATGCTGATCTGAATACATTTCTTAGTTTACAATAGTGATCTTTCTTTTTTTAGTTTTATTTAAGCTAAAAGTCTGAATGGTCTGGGCAGTGGTGAATGTTCATCTGTATCCTTTTATTGTAGTTGAACACCAATTAGATTGTGGAGAGTCTCAGAAACAAAAACGAACAAAAACCAGTCAAGATCTATGTCTTGCTTTTAGTGGATTGTTAAGAATAACTTTGCACATATACCCCACTTTTTAGACACCATCAAATCTCTTTTTGGTGGTCAAAGTGGCTATTTAATATATTTTAAAGGTGTCCTTTTTGGCTGTATAAATGTGTGGTTACATATTGACAGTTCACTGCCCACATTAAAGTGCATTATTGTAATTTTTGCTCAGGGTTTTTAGAAAATTAGCACAGAAAAGTAGCTTATTTTTAAAAAAGATGACGGAAGAGATGTTAACACTGTAATAGAAGAAAGGTGTGTTTGCCATTATATATTTAGCAAGTATGGTTATCATCTTCTACGGATATTGAATCTTGACTTTTCCTATTTCTATTACCTTATGGGCATTTACCACTAACCAGACCAAAAGACCTTGGTAAGGCTGAGATCTTTATTAATACACTTTTACAGGTAAAAATATTGATACTTATAAATTTTGTTCTTTGACAGAACAATATATGGTACTAGAGATCTACTTTATTAAGTAGACTAATTAAAACTCAGTTCTACTATGTGCCTTATGATATACCTTGGGAGTAAGTTTGTGAAAAATCAGGATATATGTGTTGTTTGTTAAATTAACTGTTTTAAGCCCTTTTGACACCTCACTAGTTTTGTACTGTTTTACCTCTTATTTCTGAAACTCTTTTTATGGTGTATCCTGTTAGAGGGGACAAACATGTCATAGAAAGCAGTTGTGCACTCTTTCAGATATAGTTGATAAATCCAATAATCTTATATATTGAGCTTCGTGTTTATAGTACAGTAAGTGGTCTAGCAAAATTGTCCATGTTTCTTTGTTTATTGATAAATGCATTGTATAGAAACTATTTCCCCTAAATATTTATGGACCAAACAATTGTGATATATCCTATTAAATTTGTGTGAATAAACCATTTTGAATCTAAGGAGTTTTATTTCCCATCAGTTTTTTGTTGGGTTTTTTTTTTGGTTTGGGGTTTTTTTTTTTGTTTCTTTTTAAAAATTTAAGGTCTACATGTACCTGTGTGTCTCTTTGCTTTTACAGTACCGCTGAACAATTGGTATTAAACACAGAAACACGGCCTTTTAAATATTTTAAAGTACGGTTCCTTCTTAGGTTTTCAATTTCTTCATATTCAATGTATATGCTACTGCTGGTGCAATTTAGACTTTAGCCTTTTAACCTCCTTTTTTGAACATGCAAAGTAATGCCCCACTGATTTGATACTGAAACCCTGTCTTAGCCCTCTAAAAAAGCCAGAAAACTAGGAGCTAAAGTAATTGCATGACAAATATAACCTAAATAGTATGATGAAATGAATCCAGATTTAATGCTAGGTATATTGAGCACAAAATAGAATTGCAGACCCTGAAAAGCCAGGTTGCTCTGTAGTTTAATAAATTGTCACTATGATTTCTTTCAGGGAGAACAAATCATGGGGCATTACAGCCAAACATCCCGACGTTTGAAAATTCCCTAAAGTATTAAAAGAAGGGGAAAAGTTTGATCGGAAATCCACTGCAGTGAAGACAAAGACAATATTAGGTTATGATAATCATACATTTAAAAATCTATTGAGCCAAAAAATAAAAATAAAAGACTCGATGTCATTTCCTGAATGTTAACAAAACATATGTTATTTTATGGTGTCTAATTAACAGAACTGAAGGCTTCAACAAATTGTGTGGTATCAAAAACAAATTTAGAGAAACTATGTATAAAACCAGAGCAACCTGGCAGCAATCTACCCAGCCCATATTCGAAGAAAACTTTTCTTTTTTTAAAAAAAATCACATTTGTCAAGCACAAGTACTTGTAAAATAAAACTTGAGTGCATTCATTCCACTTGCTTGCTAATGTGTACTAGTCATATCTGTTAAATGGATTTTTGTAAATTCAAGAACTTTTCACTCATCTGAGATCATAGGAATCAAAACCCAGTAACTTTAGTACTATTGTTTCCGAATTATTTTTTTTTAAATGAGACAACTCTGCATGCACTTTTCCATCTGTCACATATAGTGTACATTTCTGTATGATGAATTTCTCTTTGATGTTTCTTGTATAATACCTTTCATTAATAAACATTTTATTTGACGCAAACATAGTTAACTTTATGTAAACACATAGCTAATTGTTCCAACTAATTTAAACTTTTCTTTTGAAAGGAAGCAGTACAGTGCAGTTCCAATATGCTATATATATATCTAAAATCAAAAGGAACGAAGTAGCAATACTATTACACAGTGTAAAATTATTCCCTTTGGTATTAATTTTTAAATTTTTTAACTTCTTGTATAAAACTGACATGTTTTAAAAAGAAATTCCTGTCCGCATTGACAATAAAACAATCCCCAAATTCTTCATCAATATAAGAAAACATGAGCAGTACAGTGTGTAAAATCCTCAGTGACTTTAGAGTACAAGGATATAGTTTGTGTGTCCCTGAGCTGTTTACATGGTCACTATGCAATGAGCAAGCTTGCTACATAGAGTTGGTCCTAAGATTCCGAGTCCAAATTCCAGATGATTTTTACAAGCCAACAAGCAAGTGTAACAATAACCAATTCTTAGTAATGAGGTTTTGTAACTGTTGAGCAACTATTTGCAGAAAGATTTTTTAAAATATATTCCTATTTAGCTGTATAGCCAAAGCATATGTTAAACAAATTAACATATAAAAGACTTGCCAGAAAATCTTTCATTAAGATGACATTTTTATTATATACTAATGAACCCTATGTAAACAATGTAACTTTTATGAATGATGGACATTAAATATTTCACTTACGTGTATCCTCAGCATTTTGCATGTTTTCTTAAACCTTTCCAGTTTCAGAATTCTAAAAAGAAAACCATACAATTATTAACAACATAACACAAAGTTATGTACAGGTTACTGCAGCAATCTCTGGAAACCGGTAACTAAGAGTGTTCTAATGGCAATAAAAAGGTATCATTTATTGGTGGTAATTATGGGAAGCATTGTTTAAACAACAGTTTTATAGTATGTTGTAAAGTTCTATTGAAAAAGGTTAGCATAGTGGACTTAATTCAAATCAGCTTGATCAGAAATTTAAGTCTATTGTGAAATTCTTAAGCTGAGCCTTATGTGTATTTATTACTGCAGAAAGTAAGTAAATGTAGGAAAGCAATTATTCGTGTCACAGCCACAATGTGGTTTCCTCTCATTGTCCTTAGGAAAATATATACAACCATTAATTATTCCAATCAGTAAAGAACTTGGTGGTGCTTAGGACCAAGAAAAAAACCTATGCACTATAATTTTTCTTTTGTAAATCACTGTATTCTTCAATAAGTTGGATTTCTCCCCCCCCCCAATTTAATACTTAATAGAGATATTTCTAGTCTAGATACCTGTCCATGTGCTGCATTTTTCACCTCATTTAAATTTGAAAAATAAATTAATTAAATAATCCTGGTGAAATACTGGCAAAATCTAAAATAAAACCAGGACAATTTTATTTTTCTGTGTCTGATTTAGACATTAAGGTTTGATTTTTCTTAACAACACTTAGTTTTGTTTGGAGACAGTCCTGCACACAGTGCTCTGACTGACCCGACAAGTGGCATTAGACAATCCAAATTTTTTCAGAGATACTGAACTGTCTCCTGCATTAAGAAAGCAAACATGTTGAAAGGCCAGCATTATCTGAGAAAGAAGGAAAGGAACATTTCAGACAAGGCTTGAGAGAACACAAGGCAAAGGTAGGTTTTCAGTATTGTTGTGAGTGAGAAATGTCTTACGGGTCTTTGTAGGGGATACATATCCATGTCTAGACACAGCATTTCTTTGCTGTCCTGGTCTTGAAAATGAAGTCAAATTGTGCAGTCCTAGAACATCTCACTCAGAATTGTTCACCAGAGAAATGGCTTGCAGGACCGGGTCAAGTGACAGAAGGATGACACTGCAGCCCACTGCAATTGGTGAAATATTCTGTCTCCAGTTCCATGGGCTTTGAGCCAGGAGCTGAATGAACATGGAGATTAAATTATCCTCTTGTCTCTAAAGAAAGCATAACCCTCAGAATGAGATAGAATATATGGGACAGCAATGCTGCTCTGTGCTTTGGACTTCATCCTTCAGAGCTGCTAACCCAAGCACCTGGCACATGCATTAAATTGACTTCAAAATATTTCTTCCTCCTTCAGCCAAATGCAGGACACAAATTATACTACTGGAATTTCCAGAAGCTACTATAGTGTCAGAGACTTTATTCAGTTATTCTGCAATGTTGAACAATTCTTTTGCGCTTCTCACTTGACACAGACTTATCTTGACACATACCTATACACACATCCTTGTCTTGCCTTCAGATAACCAGTACCTTCATATTTATTTAAGTCATTCAAACCTACGGGAAGCAACGCTCCATGCTTCCACGTTCTAGCAAAGGCAGTTGTCATAATTTTTGTTCTGATACTCCTTTACCGTAAAAAATTTTTCTGTAGTAGGTTTTATGTTAGAAGTTTGTACATTTGTATGGTTTATTTTTTTCTTTTCATAGATTTGACAAAAACCCAACTGTAGTGCTTGATGCATTTAAGTGTACAGATTATTTTGCCAGCTTTTCTTCCAATATCCAGAATAACAAATCTATGGTAATCACTGAATTCCTGGCTTGCATGTTACTGTAAGGTGTTCCCCTCTGCAGATGAATTTTATCACAACAAACAATATAAAATATAGAAAATTCTAATTTTAACTAATATGATTAATATTAGAAATGATAGCATTTTTTTAGCTTTACTCATTTCTGGCTCAAGTATGCTTCTGGTTTTGGAAATGTTTTTGCAAAAAAGCATCCTTTGAAATTTCTGGTATTTGCTGCTGCTAGGAATAGAGAGCTAGACTGAAGGGCAGCTCTAGCTTGACAAAAATCAGTGTTATTTTCCAGTTTTCTCTCTTTTCAAGTTTGGCTTTAACAGAGAATAAAAGTATTGTTAATAATTATTTTACTGCAAAACAATAAAAGTTATATATGCTTCCCTTTTGCACCACAGTTGCGCACTTCAGTATAGATTTTTGAGGCTGAACAGATAAATAGCATTTTGAATCTGTGAGAATGCTGCCTATAGCAAGTAAATAATAAGGGAAAGAACAAGCTAAGAAATGGTTATCAAGTTGCAAATACATGCAGTCCCTGGAAGAGATGTTGTTTTTTTATTTAACATGCTATGAATTCTTATTTCACCATTTTGTTAGAGGAATTTGGACCTACCATAGAGTAAATGATCAAGTAGCTTGCTTTGCCACATGCACCTTGATCCCAGAACTGAGATGCAATAAAGAACAACCTGTAACAAGAATTTTTCAGGAATTATTATCGAGCAAAATAAAAAATTGTTGCCCGATGTCCTAAAACCAGTAAAATGAAATGCAACCTCTGGAAAGCTGAAAGCCCTGATTACTACTATATCTTAGACAGAGAGATATGCAGGCTCATGGCTTCTGTTTAGTTCATGGATGATAATTACCTTTACCAAACAAATACATATCCCATCAGAATGAGGAGCCATGCATGTAATGTCAGTAGGGAGAGCTGAGATCAGTTTAGAAAGTAACCAGCTTGGCAGCTTGGAGGTGAGTATTTTTATCTGCCAAGAAACTTGTATTGTTACTGCTCGGGCTGCAGCCACAAGTGTTAGACAATACCTCTCATTTTCTTTTCTGGCTGTCCAGCAGAATATCTTTTACTTTATGAGAAAGAGTGGGCTACAGAAAAAGAAGTTAAATGGACACTGAAAAGTACCTGAATGGGATTGTGTGCCTTTTATGTGCCTGCTAGCATATTTGATATAAAATGCTGCGGCTTTGAGGCTCTGTCTGCCAGACTCACGGACTGATATTACTGCTTTCTTTCTGCTTTATAATTTGAAGGTGCCTTGCTTCTTATATATGAAGTTACATAGATGAGCTGTAACTACATTAGCTGAAGTAATTACCTACTCCAGTCTGTCAAATATTTCTTAATAATCAAACCCTTGGACAGATATAGGATTTTTTGTGAAACTGGCTAGAGTAAATTAAGAAGTTAGTTCATTATGATCAATTAGAAATATTTTATGTGTCCAGAATTGTTTTAAACTTACAATAATGTTAGAATTCACTGGAATGAATCAATTTCTTCTCTTTTTAACCTGTAACAGAGCACTAACATGACAGCAACTACATAGTAATATATGGTTCAAAACACTAATTTTAACCACTTATGCTGTTGTGGATGGATCAAAATCGAGAAGATATTCAAGTCACAATTTACCTCTAAAATAGTACCATTAAAAAATAGACTACATTATTTGTAGTGGTCAGACCTTTTTTAAATAACATCCAGAATCCGAGATCTTTTTATCTCCTTGTACTATAACATGGGCAAATTAAAACTGGTGAGCTTAAAAGCATATTTGTGTTCTTGAACCTATTCAAACTGTCTAAGTCATATTTCTAACATGGACTGCTGAATTCTGGTGAAATCTGGAGCTTTTTCATTAAATTTTCTTGATTTCTTTATCTGGGTCTGCTGAAACTGAAAATCAGTCTTATAATAGCCTATTGGACTTTCTGGTCTTATAAAAAACTAAAAAATGACATAATGAATAGCATCAGTGAAGAAACAATTTTACAGAATTAAAAGTTTCAAAATGTGTGGGCTTTTCCTTTATTTCCTAAGAAAAATAACAGAGAAACTCATTTTTTGGGATCAGGCACTCTAATAACTAGTTTCCAAAGGCCACTCTTGAGCATCTCTGAAGAATTCTGTCATCAAATTAAATAACACTTCATTAAAAAAATTCAAGTAAGCTGAATCCTCTGAATCCTCCAAATCATTTTACTCTTTTTTTCCCTTCAGTGCTTTTGGCCACCTGTGTTTCCTCTGTCCCATTTCTGCCCGTGTGAAGCCAGTCCAGGCAGGATTGCTCTGGCAGCCTTATCAGCACGGCCTGCGCTGGGAATGCGATTCTGCACTGGCTATCAGTCCGAGGGCTGAGCACACCCGGCTGTTCTCCTTAAGCAACTTTTATCCCTTTTATTAATGCTTGGCCTTCATGGTGTGCATGGCAGGAGCCCTGCTGGGCTGAGGGCACTCACCCCCTGAGCAGCCCCACCTGAGCCCTCAGCTCTGTTGTGCTTCCCCTGCCTCCAGTCTGGCTTCCAGGGGGAATGCTGCAGGGCCCGCCTCTATCCCAGGCTGCCCATGGACCCTCAGGCCCAGCTGGCTTTTGGTAAGAAAGGAATACCTCAAGATTTGGTCAGAGACTGCTTTCTTGAATCATGGAATAGTCTGGACTAAAAAGGACTTTAAAGTTCACTCCCTTCCTATCCCCCAGCCGTGGGTGGGGACATCTTTGACTAGACCAGGTTGTTCAAGGCCTGTCCAGCCTGGCATTCATGCACCCATCCCACGCAACTCACCGTAACTCTAATGGGCAGCAGAACCCTGATAGGAGAAACTAATTTAAGCTCCTCTTTCTAATTGCAACTTGCACCCATATGCTATGATTCTGGTAGTGAAAACATTTATGCTTGTCTTTAACTTCCTTATCCTATGTGATACCACTGACATGTATTTAAATGGGATTATTTGCAGTACTTGACTTAACTGGAGGTATGAAATCTAGAGTTTAGTGTATAATTTATACCAACTCTATTTCCTTCTTAATGATTTAAAAGATTTTTAGGCATATTAGTAGAATACCAGTGAAATATCCCTACAGCATCTGAATTTTGCCTTTTTTGCTGTCAATTGCTAACATTTGCTTAGGAATTAGCATTAGAAGGAATGGAAGCAGTTGGATTAATGGTCAAGAATACAAATGGTCAAAGGATAAAACTATAATTTAAATGTTTTGCAAATATGTCACTGCCATATATGAAATGCATTCTGCACATATGTTATTAGTTTCCTGACTGGCATGGAATGAAAAGGCCTACTTTTGGTATTTCAGGTTACAACAGATGTTATTTCTTCTCTGCTTCCAAATTATGATACTTAATATTCAGCACAACTTTTAAGTAGCTATATGAGAGGCAGAGATAGCAATAAAGCATGCCCAGATTTGGGGTTTACTGCCAGTGTATAAATACAAAGCACCAGGGTTTTTGGTTCGTGTTTGAACAATGAAGAGGATAAGCAAGAACTTTTAGAAAGCTGTAGAAAAAAAAGCTGTTTCAAACTCAAGCAATATTTCTGGGAGTTTTTTGAACCTGATTTCCTTGCTCACAGGTGAAAGTGGTTTCTTGCTCCTTCTCTTCAGGTAAAAAGATTCAGGCAACCCAAAGCCTGAGGAGGAAAGGGAAGCAGCATCCAACAATGCCTTCACAACCATGCTAACTGTTTAAAACCCACTTCCATCCCCCACATGCAGTCCCACATGGTCACCTCAGTAGGATAATAGTTTGCACAGAGCATAAATCCCATCGTGTGGTGACTGTCAATTACTCTGGGTGCAGAGCACAGTGTGAGCAGAGGCAGTGGTGGAACACAGGCCGGTCCCTGCATCACTGCTCGTGCTCCTGCTGCTGTGTCACAGCCTGGGGGCCATCCCCTCCCTGGCTAACAGGGACTGTGTCCTAGGCTGGGGCTTCACCTGGAGTGCTGATGGCAGTCCTGTTCAGGGAAGTGTTTTTGCACGTCCTCCAGGAAGCTCTTCTCCCTCCTGAGGAGGGAGCACTGTGTGGATAACTGACCAGTTACCAATGTCAGAAAGCAGAACACTGCTACAGGGGTATGCAGCATCCTTTTATGATGTTCTGCTAGCCCTGTGGTGTGTACAGATGGGATTTAGAATGTGTGCTTCAAGTTCTCTACAGACTTAAGTCTGTCCTGAATCTAGGGTGAACTTTGATCCCCTATTATTGAAGTTCCAAATGGGGAATAGCAGTAGTTGGCTGAACAGGTAAATGTATCTGTGTGTTCTCCAGAGGGAAGTGCTATATGCTGTGTATTTAAATGCAAACAAGGGCATGTGATGGACTGAAAGGTTCATGGCTCAGCTCCTTAGAAGACAGTGTTGTCCAGCGTATAAATTCTTCAGTGGTGAATGTCAGCTTGCTGTGACCTTGCACGTACCTGGGCCACTCCCGTCTTTAGCTAAGTTGGAAGTTACTACACTCGAGCAGCTTTCAAGACCTGCAAGCTCCAAACTGCAAACTCTGTGATCCTCATTCATGCATCCTGATTTTGCACTGCACCTTGTTTGAAAGGGAAATAGGGTCATAGGTGAGAATTTGCCATTACACGCATGGAGCACGTGATCGGAATTAATCAATGTCATTTGTAGCTACCCTCAAGTTCAGCAGCCTGTCAAAGGGAGTGCAGCAGGCATTAACCTGGTGCTTGTCTGTTGCCCTTAACAGCAAGGAGTGGTGGCTGGGGGATGTGGGCATTGCTGTGCTACTGCTGCAATACATTTATTATCATTAATATAGCACTGCTAGTGAAAGTGAAATCCAGTGTAGAATAATGGGAAAAAGCAAGTCAAAATCCCTTAAAAATGCTTAATATGGTGACAAATGTAGCACACGCAAAAAAATATTATTACAGTATTACATGTTTTGTTCCTTGTGAATTGATATTGCACTATTGTTTTCTAAGGGCCTTATTTACATGAGCAGAACATGCACTGTGTGGACTTTGCAATGAATAAGGCTGGTAGGCTGGTATGACCTGTGCACTCTGTCTAATAGCATCTTCTTTGCTCAGAAATGCTCTCTCAGCCCTGAGTCATGAAACACCTTTTCTTATTTTACTTTTGTCTGTAATTGTACCATTTCAGTGAAGTTTTGCCCAAATTCACACTGGAATTGTGAACAGGATCAAAGTCTGTGGTGTAATTAAACCAATCCCGCTCACAAGAATTCAATCTCTCTTCTGAAAGTTACTTATATATACAAAATGAGCCTGCTTGTATGTGCTCACATCATCTGTTTCCCATTATCCATGCTTTGAGACCTATATATGAGGAAACATTAAGTAAAACATTTTTATTAGACACTTTTAAAGTACATAAGAAAATGGAGAAAGTACTGAGCATCCAGGGCAGTAGGTTAAGCAAGCTTGCTGTACTCGAGGCAGCATTTGCACCCTATCTTGGATGGTGAGACAATGGGGCTGCACAATTTCAGATTTTTCCAGCAATCACTGCAGCCAGCTCCAAGGTAATAGGTTAAACTTGGACTTTGTAACCAAGCAAGACAGATTCACTCTGGAGCCTGAACACTGCACCTTGTGACTGTCAGCTATTCTCTCTGAAGGTTTGCCTTCTCCACAAGTCTTCCTGAAGACACTGTTGATCACTGTATCTACAAAATGACTGCGCAAATGTGGGCCAGTATCCTTGCAAAAATGCTATTTCATGGTTGGTATTAAAATAATAGTGTTGGCGTGGGATTGTGCTTGGATCATTAGACTCATTTTCATCATAATTCTACAGTTTGGGCTTCTTGGATATAGCAAATCCTATTGTTGCTCACGTGCTTGGAGAAACCATAAGGGCATTTCGTGCTTCAAAGTCCTATAAGGTTAGACGCAAATTTTTCTGTGCTCTGTTAGGAAGAGTTCTCATTTTAAACGCCAGTAGGATTTTTGGATGTAGCAAAAATACTGTAGCTTTCTGTACCCTAATTTTCAGAAATACCTGTCTTGTATTTCCATGTGAAAAATAAATCCAACTGGCCAAAATCTGGCTGAATTGCAAGAGACCAGAGCATAAGAAACATCATAGTGGAGAATGCAGGCAATTAGAATGATGCACCATAATCATACTTGTTAATTAAACAATCACAGCTACAGGTGACATTAGAACTTAACCTGATTATCAGCAACAACATATTTACAACTAAGAATTATGCCTTCATAAAGCTTTTAAAAAATGGTAAAGTTGTTTGAACAAATGAGCTGGCACACTGGCAGCCAAGCTACTGCTCCCTGTGGTTTTGTACTTTATACATCCTCCTCTAAAATATGGCCAAAGGCCTTTCCTTACAGCTGATTAGTATCTCCAGAGTTCTCCATTTGCTTAGTGGCTACCTCTCAGGAAGTGCTGGCAATGCCTCATATTTTTTTTCTCTATTCTGTTTTGGTCCAACTGTACAGACTAAATAACAATAACAAAACTTAAATGATCCAGGTTTGAATTAATTCTGTTTCCAAGGCTCTAATCTTGTAAAGTAGCATAGAAATTTCTGCAGAAGCCAACATTACTCAATACTCTTTTTATCTCTTTTTATTTTTTGTTTCTTTTTCCCAAACACAGGATAGGAAATCAATTAATTTTTCAGCTAATATCTGGTCAGCATGTTATTTTATAAAAGCTGTGCATTATGATTTTAAGTCTTTCTGGGGACAAAAATAATCTGGTGTCTGTCTTCTGCTTTTAAATGAAAATTTAATAGGGAATTTGAATTTAGAGGAAAATAGAGGCTCTATCTCTGTTAGTCATCAGGTAGCAGCACTATACTACTGCTAATTGTGGTGGCACAGGAAGGCTTTAATAGCAGTCATTTCACATAACTGAAGGAGTACATCTGAGCATACAACTACCCTTCATTAGCACCTTTTTAATTATTTCAGTGCCTGTAGGTCAGCATATTTTGCATTGCTCCATTAGAAGTGATGGGCACACATTGCAGACAATGATCTGCGGCTTTATAAACAAATAAAACAATTTCAGTTCTTTACCAGCCTGCTGTAAACAGGCAACACAGCACAGTTGACCAGACGAAAAAAACTCCTCTCCCATTTCTTCATCCCTGAGAACTAAAGCTTCTCTGCCACTAGAGGGTGAGACAACTACAAACCAAACACTTAAGCCGTAGTCTTTCCTAAAGAAGATACAAATACAAAAAGTTAATGTGCAGACAGGACCTTGGTTATTCACATTTAGGAGAAAAGGGAGCATACCGTGGGCACAGCACACACTCATATACTTAAATCCAGAGCTATGAAGAAATATTGGAAGAGCTTGTGATAATTAACAACAGTGGAACAAAACTCACTATCTAAACAATAGATTTTTGGGCCTTGGGGGGGCATAGTTATAAAACTAAGTTCTGATCTTCATACAAGTACCAAATCAAGCTGTTCTGCTTCAGCAAAGAACTATTTTTGGCTTAAAATGACTGCGTTTTAGTAAAAAAAACTGAAAAAAGTTCTCCTCTCTGCCTGCTTTTTAATCTGTACCATCTATACTGAAGATTTTATTTGCTTTCTTGTTGTTTTTTGGCTTTTCTAGTATTTAATTCTTTTTTCTACAAGATAGCCTGATGCAGTTGCCCTGGTGTACCTTACGAAAATGCAGATCTTGTTTTGTGTAGTTTAGTACAGCTCTGCACCCAGTCCTGGCAAAAAGCACTAATTCCTACTAACATGTCCAATGTTTCTTGACTAAATGTTTTACAAATAAGTAATGTTTTGATGCTTGCAGAGTCTCTTAGAGGATCGTTTTCTCTGAAGACTTTTTTAACTAACAAAGAAAAGATGCCATTTACATTTCAATTCTAAAAAGCTTCTCTTAAAACAGGGATTTAACAAATCAATACACTGTTTATTCCGGAACAATATTTCCCAATTTAAAACAAAAATCAAGTCTCACAGGGAACTGTAACATCAAGTAATTTTTTTTTCTTTTTTGATCTTGCAAAGCTCTCTGAAGAATTCTGTCATTAAATATGTTTTGACAAGGCCTGCTGCCTTGTTACTCTGTTGTTGCTTCAGCAATCTGAAGGTCCAAATTCATCTGTCCTTTTTTCCTGAAGAAAGACTTTGATATTGAGTTTGTAAAAATAGTAAAGGGCATGTATAGGGTCAGAAGAAACAAAACTATGTGTCACTAAAGTGGTAGTAGAGGAAGAGGAAAAAGAGAAGAAAGCATTAAGTATCATAAACAGTTCTAAACTATTGCCTGAGAGACTTTAGTAACTTGTTCAACTTCTGTGAAAGACAATTGTGGCAAGAATTAGAGTGACATTTTGAGATTCTACTCTAGTTAGGAAAGGGCAGCATTGATCTTTGTTTAGGGAATTAAAGTTTTCTGCTACAGAGTGATCAGAATTTTGTTGAAAGCTTCTTGTGTTAGCAACAGCATTTTAGTTTTAGGGAATTTAACATTTGAGTTTCAAGTTGCACACAGGATTTTACATTTTCTGGCCTGAAAACTCTTCACGCCCAGACTAGCTGCATGCCCAGATTTTTCTGTCTATGTACTTAAAGCATAGAACCTGTCCTTACTGAACCTTGTTGAAATAAACAGGATTTAGGAACACATTCATTTCTCTTTAACATTACCTTAATTCTACTATTTCTGTTGGTTTATTTTTGGAACTCGTATAATATTTGCATAACTTCAGAGAAGGTGTGAAGGATTTTCCTTTTTTTTAAAATAAGGTGTTATTAGAGCAATGAATGCTTGCTGGTTTTATGTTTGTTGGTTTGTTTGTTATTTGAGGATTGTAACTGGAAGGAAACAAATGATGACATTCCCTTGTGCTGACATTAAAAATCCCTGGCCCCTTTCTATGGGGTCTTTTCTTTTAGTGTCCTAAATACCATAGAAGTAATAGAGCGTTTACAGTTGGAGGCAATGGTTGCTTTCTTCATTTCAGAAGAAGATATTTTGAACTCTATAAAATAATTTTAACACTCAAGCCTATCCAAAAGCTTTCCTGGGAGGCACAAATGAAAGTGCACAGAACAATCAGTCAGACTATTGTTTTATATTCTGAATGGAAAGTGCTGAAAGCACAATAATTTTTTTTTTTATTACAACACTAGCATATTTAGCACAGTTCCATATTCCACATCTTCTTCAGCATCTTTCTGCTCAATGATTTCTATAGGATTTGCAGCTATTCAAGCAGTTTTCAAGAATTCAACATAAACCATCTTTTTCTGGACAACAGAACATAGGTTTTACAGTTGAGGAAACTGGAGATCTGTCCAGCTTTTATCTCCCTCCATTACAGAAATGCCACTAGATCTTAGCTACCTTAGCTATCTTAGTTTCTAAGGCCTAGAGCCAGACTCAATGCCAAATTAAATTACTAAACTTATTAAATTCAACCACACTCTCTCTCAGTCTCAAAATGCAGTTAGCAGAAAGTCTCTTTCAGTTGAGGCATGATTTGATTTTAAGAAAAAAACATGAGGTAAAAAGACTGGTCCCTGTCTTAGTTTCTAAGGCATTGCTGCTATCTTTCCCTGAAATCAAAATGGTAGAGGCTGGAAAAAACACATCTGTATGACACCTGAAAATGGTTTTAGGGTAGGGTTGATACCGTTTAACTTGATTAACAGATGAACAATAATAAAACTACTAGAAAGTACTACAAACATCTCGGGCAGGCCATGGAGGGGCTGTCAGCCTATGGTAGAAGGTATGAGCTGCCCAAGCCCAGGCCTGACTGAAAACTCACCTTTTCATTGTGGGGTGGTTGGTGGAACCATGAGCTTCTGCATTTTTTGCAGCTTCCTTCAGACTAGTAACTCAGTTAGAGCTGGGTTTATGCTTTTTTGTAGCACTTTTGCTGGCTAGCTAGGACAGAAAACAAGCACCATTTTTTCTTTCATTCCCTGTCCTTTTCTGTGCAGAGCAGTTCCTCAGGCTCTCTTGCAACACAGTGCTTGTTGCTTTGGTGCCACTTCAGTGCTCTGGGATTTGGGGAACTTTGCTTACCCTGTCTAAGCTCCTTCTCTTCTCTGCACATGGCTTGGCCTCCAGCTTCAGCTGATGTGACGTTCCTTCCCACAGAAACAAGAGTGGGAATGGCAGGTAGCAGCACAGTGCTTATCTGCCGCTAATTCCAAATGGGGATGTCAGATAAAAGCTGAAAATGCTGTTTTGCAAACAGCACCTCCAGACAGGCTACACAGCACTAAGCAAAGAGCCAGAAAAAACCCTGCCCTCCACCCACTGAGACCTTGAAAAGAAGGGTAATTTTATTGTACTTGTTTGTTTTAGAGTTTGACAGTATTCTTAGGCCTGAAGAACTCAGTGATAAACATTCAAATTCATCATTCTAACAGTTTTCAACTTTCACAGTAAATTATTTGTTTCAAAGGTTGAACATGTCACATGGTAATAGCATCTAACCAGCAGCTATGAAATGTCTAAGGAATCAGAGGAGATAGAGAAATCTCAGTAAGCAAAAGATAATGACTGGGACAGCAGAACACAAAGAGTCCAACCAGACAGGATGGGGGGAACTCCTTAGTTTTTACTCTATATTTTTGGATCGTGTTGTAACACCACAAAGATCATGCCTGTCATATAAACTTAATCTGAAACTTTTAGTCAGGTTTGGACTTATGGAAGTGCCAGAAGGAAATAGATGGTAAGACCATGGATCAAATTCTGAACAGGTTTGTGTATGATGAACTGGAAGTTTAAAATATACTTTTACTTGTTTGTTTTTTTGTGGAACAACACTAAAAAAACCAACAAACAATTTTTTTTTGTTCTTGTTCTATTTTCTTTTTCTTTTCCCAGCCACATCCAGCTCCAGGCAGAAGAAAGGCTTAAAAAAGATATTTTAGTGGAAGGAAATCTTCTTGGAGGAAAACCCTCCTACTATGAATCTGACACATTTATCTGCTTTTGTGGAGAAGGTGTTATTTTAAATTTTTTAAATTAAAAAAAAAAATCATCAAACTATTGACTAAAATTTCTAAAAAAAAAATACACTTAATACTCAAAATGCACTTACTTTATATAGCACTCTAAGATGCAATGTCTTAGTAAAGTTTTTTGCAAACATGCAGCTACATGTAAGGAGCTGGTTTTATACTGCACAGCACCTTGGAGAACCATCTCTTGTGCAAGACAAACTCAAACTTGAAAATACAACCATTGCAGACTCCCAAGTTTTATTTCCATATTTTTGCTCACTTTGGGTGGGGGAAAAAACCTAACATTCTTCATTATGTTGTAAGATGTTGTAATAGAAGTAGGAAGAGTATTTCTACCATATGGACTAACAGAGTAAGTTATGCTAGCTTTGACACATGACGTATGTTAGTGTATGAGGCCCATTGTTACAGAATATATGGAATTCTAAGGTATCTGCACCAAAGTTACTGAAGTTCATAATTGCATGCAGCAGGACAAATATAACTAATTGACATGAAATATTAAATTTTGTATACCCTTTACTATTATTTGGAACTGAATGGGTTTTATAAAGTATAACCACTTTATCTGAGTGGTTTTGGGTTGCTGCAGTAAACAGATCATGCCTTTCTAGGGCACTGTGGCTGAAATGTTGCTGTTCACTAATGCTGTTTGTCGTGCCATGGACAGCAGTGTTCTGTCACCCTTCATTCTTTTTCCATTCAAGCTTCTTGAGAGATGATCTCTGCACATACACTGACTCAGCTTACAGAACTACTAACGTGCGGATAAGCTACATGTGTTCTTTCTTCATGCTGCATAGAGCTTGAGAAGTACAAACAAAAATTAATGGCAGATCATGAGGTCTGGGATCAGTTCTCCGTAACTACTAACAACTGGGAAAACCTAAACATCCTAAGGATAAAATAGTAACTTCATTTTCATCTATGATTCATTCAATTTGGTAACACTATTCTACCAAATACGGGCATGTCTGAGTTCTGTGTTTTGGGGAAAATGTGAACTGAGACAAATTTGTCATTAAAGTAACACTGAAATTTTTGAAGCAGTCAACATCTGGTATATAAATGTGGAAAACTCAAAAGTTTTTTACAAACAGTTTCATAGGAATGAAGACAAGATTTCTGGTTTGGGGTGTGGCGGAGAAGGGACTTTCAGGCCTCTGGTTAGAGAAAGAAAAGTATCATTAAGATGTTGGTAGACTTCCCTTGTAGCAAATCTTTCAAATTAATGAAGAAGCTCAAAATATTTAATTTAGAATACAAGAAGTGAAATACCTCAGAATGATAAGAGTATTGCTGGCAGCTTTCCACTGTGGACTACTGATGTCAAAGTGAATGATTGCGGTATCATGCCAGATTTTAGAAGTGAATGAAGCATATAACAAACAAGTGACAGATAGGAACAGTTAATTTAGGAAAAAGAAGTAAGAAGGAGCAAACTGATACAGCATAAGAATGTATAAAAAAACCAAGGAAAGAAATCTTGAGGTAGTTTTAGTAGTTCTGCTATTTAATAACTGTATATAATGAGTTTGGTTAGGACCTTTTTTCTGTGTTAGGTGTCCTGGAATCCTTTTTTGGAAGGTGTAGACAGAGGTCATAGAAGTCATAGCCGAATAGAACAAAATGGGAAGGAATATTAGTAGAGCAATCACCACTTTTAACTGCTGCAAAGTGTGCCCTGAATCTGTCAGCAGGATTTCTGTTTTTGTTTTTCAGAAGAAAAAGTATAGCAAAACAGATCAAACCTAACATTTTTTGTCTGAGTCCCCATCACTCACTGGAGGAAATGACAAACTTGTTTAATGTGATTTTTATGGCTATCCCTTCCCCCTTTCCCTCAATTCTGTTTTATTCATTAATTGCAATTCTCAGTTTTTGTTCCAAGCTTTCTAAACTGGATTATCACCTTTTCATTCCAATATTCTCTCCATGTTGCGTGTAGTTATCACTACCTTTTTATAAGGGTTGATTTCATAACCTTTTGATCTGCTTTAGTACTTAACTACCTGTACTTTATAACACAATCATAATTATTTTTCCTTATGAAGTAACTGAGTTTTGTTTTCAAGCTCCTGAAAATTTTTAATTTAAATGGCATAAACATTCATTAAACTCTATTTATGGCCCAGCTCACAAGTACTCAGTTACTGTAATACACACCAGGTATTTTCAAGTTTAAAAATTACATTTATAAAAGTTTGTATGGGGGGGGAGTGACTTGCACAAGGTTGCAAATAGAAATTTCAAAGACAGGGAACATTTAAATAAAGAATCCCAGGCAAAAAACCCCAAACAAACTAATTGAGAGGCAATGTGATTACATTAAAGATGCTATTTCTCAGCAACCACAATAGATATTTATGTTATTTGTTAAGGTAAATATTCATCTTAAATGATCCAGGCATATAGTTGTTCAGCTTTCACTTTTCTGTAGTGTTTTAGGTCTTAATAATATTTTAGGTTAAATGCTCCCAATATTTGGCAGTAAGCCTTCTCCTTGGCCTTTTCCTTTACTTTCACCATGCTGCAGATGACTGTACTCTGATTTGGCTTTGTTTTTAAGACAGGAAAAAAGACAGTTGACAGTGGTACCGAATAGATTTAAGATCTTCAATAAATCTCACGGATGTGATTGCTATACCACCACTGCTCCTACCATACTAGCGTGGGTTTAACTGTGAACTCCCAGGAGAAGAATTAATGATCAGAAACGTCTGTTTCTACATTTTTACTGTTTAGAATGAATGATGCTTAGTCTTTGGACTAAAACTTGGTTTAGAAGGTTGGTGTTCATGTTTCAATATAATGCTCTCATGGTTAAGCCATATCAAGTTGAGCACTAAACTTTGAACCTCACATAGCACAAGTAAATCCTCATGTCAGCACTTGCCAATCACAAAGACAAATATGAGTGCAATCCATGGAAGATAGAGAAACTTTTAACCAAAGAGAAGCTATACCAGCAACTCCAGGAAATGGCTTTTGAAATATAATTGCACCCAAAGGGGAAGGACACATTCATTGGTACCTTATGCTTTACAATGCCATGGGAGTTAACTCTCAAATAACAGGTGCACTACCTGCCATGGCTTATTGTTAATTTATTATCATAGAATCATAGAAGACCCAGATGGAAAGGACCTGAAGGGTTGTGTGGTCCAGACTTTTTGGGCAAAAGCCAAGACAAGATGGCCCAACCAAAATCTTTGTTGGGGAATCCACCACTTCCCTGGGGAGATTGTTCCAATGGCTGATTGCTCTCGTTGTGAAAAATTTTCTTCTTGTGTCCAGTTGGAATTGGCCCAGGAGTAACTTGTACCTATTACCCCTCCTCTTTTCCATGTAACTCCTTGTAAAATGGGAGTCTCCAATTTCTTGTAGTTTACACTTTCAAGTAAACACCCTTTAAATACTGGAACATGGTGACAAGGTCTCTCCTAAACCTCTTTCCTCAAGGCTGAATAAACACAGGCATCTCAGCCTTTCCTTACGGCAGGCTCCTAGTCCTTGGGTCATCTTTATGGCCCATCTCAGGACCCTGCCCAGCCTATCCCCATCTTTTTTTATAGTGGGGACCACAACTGAACACAGCATCCCAGCTGTGGCCTGGCAAGCACAGAGTAGAGTGGGATAATGCCTTTTTTATCTCTGCTGGTGATGCCCTTTTTGATGCAACCCAGAATCCTTTTGGCTTTCCTTGCTGCATCAAGGTGTGTTGTCACTCAGGTTGTGAATAAAACTGTATACAACCTGTTTCCTGGATTTATTTTCTGTATAAAATAATAAAATAGAGGCAAACAGAAGAGGAAAGACACTTGTCCTGAAAGAGACAACATGTAAATCCTACTTTTTCAGAACACTGGTTCTAACTGCAAGAATAGAAGAGAAAAATAAGACTGGTTCCTGAAGTCTTTAAAAAAGAGCTGCCTGGAAGATTTTTGGAAATTAAAATTAAATTTGGCAGAAAATATGTAGGACTCAGCTACCTGCTAAAACTTGCCAGCTCTTAATTTTACATCTGTTGTTGATCACACTGCAGGACTTGATAATATGTTTATGATCATGTCACTGTGATGGAAGAGGCAAAGTTAAATTGTCATGTCTAGTCAAGTAGGGGTCCTGGTCTTTCATGTATATTTGATGATAAACAGTCCCACTGAAGCCTGGCTGGTGTATTGCAGCAGTACCCTTACAGCAAGGTTTGTAATTCTTTGCTGCCTTAGGCATAAGCATCTACATCTCTCAAGATGTTTTAAACCAAGCAGAATTAAAATTATACAGACTTTTAACAAAAGAGTAGTTTCATCTGTAATCCTGGCTTTGTCTTAAGGGCTATCATTTTGCATTTTGGTTAGCAACTGAGTAAGAGAAGCCCTGCCAAAAACTGCCAGGTACTGGCAAATAATTACTCAGCATCCAAGTCAAGTAACTATTTTGTACATTATAATATTATTTAGCAATTAAATTTCAAAGTAGCGTATGATCTGTGGTGTCAATCTCAGGTTCCTTCCTTCCTTCCTTCCTCTTACATGATAAAACTTAATAAATAAAATTTAAAATGTACATTTATGTTCTGTTTGTAACTATCCCCCTGGCATTAATATAGGAGATGCTACCATACTGCAGTAATGAAACCCGACAAGATTCCTCAAATCTAAACACATTCAATGCTAAAGTTCAAGATGAAACCTACTTTAATAAAGGGCTGTAAATATTTAGTTGCTATTTTTGGGGTGAATTCAGGTTTTTTTTTGAGGAAAGAACAAACATATACACCCATTTCAGCTGGATACAATAGGCCATTGTCTGTAATGTGCCCTTTACTGAGCTATGCATATTCATGCTCCCAGCAGTTCAATATATACTCCTATCATTACCTCCCCAGAGATCTGCCTTGATTCTATCTCAAGTTTCATTCCAAGCAGCAGGTTTGAAGCTAGAAAACTTTATACTGTAAAGATTTTCTTGCTGCATATATTACAGTTGTAAATATACCTTTGAAACAATTCTGGAGGTGAGGAAATATTTCTCTTATCTATAGCTGTATTTTTGAATTACTTGATAAATAATTTCTGAGACATTTTCTATTATTTAATGAAGAAGTTTTTAACCATTTAAAGCCAAGAACCACCAGATTAGGAAAATATGTAGCTGAACTGCTGAGCAGATGAATTAACAGAGCTAAGTATTCCTTTGGAGAGTCACCAGAAATGCTTCAGAGTCTTCCAAGATCTTGATTCTTAGCTTACTACCTAATTTTCAGTCTCAAGAAGGCACGTGAAGTTGTCGTTAACTTTTACTGTGAAAATGTTTTACAAAGTGAGAGCTGCACAAATAAAGTGGTGGTAGCTCCCTCCAAGTGACGACAAGTCTTGAGTAGAGTTGCTCAACTATTTGAATGATAAATGTCCTGGATTCACAGTCATGGGAATAGCTTGCAAGTGCAAGTGAGGAAAAGTACACCTTTTCAAACCACTTGGCACTGATAACACAGCTAAGAAGCAAACTATCCAAGCCTGAGTGTCACCTGCAGACTCCTTGTGGTCACTTTCTCCAGAGGAGCTTCCAGGAAAAGGCACTCAAGTATCAGTGTGGAAGTGCAGTAAGGTATAGAACTTACCTTTCTGATAATGCCCTTTATGCAGAATTTTATCCTGTCTGCAGCCTAGTCCTGCCCCAATGCTCCATGGAAATGTTTCAGGTTTGCTGTCCACCAACTGCCACTTGCTGTCGGAAATGGGGTGCTTTGTCCTAGTGGCTCTGTGCTCATCTTGGAGCTAACTGTAGTCTTCCTCCCCTTTTATCTTCCCATCCTTTGCCTTGGATTCTCTGACACCTATCCTGATAGCTCTGACTTTCCAGTCTCCTGGGAAAGCCCTTTTCTTTCTCTCCTTTGTGGAAAAATGACTCGACAGCTGTATGGGAAAGTTGTGTAGGTTTGCTCTGGAAGAGTTTGGTTTCCTCTCAGGACATTTCCCATTCACACCACAAGGTGTGAGCAGGCAATTATCCAGCTGTGCTTCTC
The DNA here is from genome assembly GCF_965178545.1 of Coloeus monedula. Classification (NCBI taxonomy): domain Eukaryota; kingdom Metazoa; phylum Chordata; class Aves; order Passeriformes; family Corvidae; genus Coloeus; species Coloeus monedula. The sequence goes on from NC_138789.1 coordinate 9,595,501, forward strand.
TGCCCCAGTCTTGACAGTCTGGAGATGCTCTGACTTCCCACAGGCCAGTTGTGGGGAAGGGAAACACCTATTTCATGTGGTCCAGGTCGGCTGAGCCAATTGCTGGGATCCTGAGAGCATGTGTGTGTTTAAAGTGAGTGTGAATATTTCACAGTAAAATATGAAAGGTCTACTTTGTGGTCTTTTAAAAATATTTCTGGCACAGCAAAACAAATAAGATGGGAGACAGGCTTTTTGTATGGGATTACTTGGTGCCAGTGCAGAACTTTGTCCTTGCCAAGTTTTTGGTCAAGTTGGAAAGTATATTTCCTTGATTATGATGAGGCGAGACGCTCTTTAAATAGAAAATAAATTTTACTGCCATCTGCAGAGCAATCTGATGAATTAAATGAGGAGTTACAAAACTCTTCTGTTGGCCCTTTTGGAATAAGTCGGTTTGTATGGATTTTATAAATCCAGATTTTTAAATATGCCTCCCTCAAAATTTATCACAAAAAAGCTTGTTAGATGGTGGAAATCTTGGTCAAATAATATTCCTTTTAGATGTTTTCTCCCAGTTTGAGATAAAATTAGTCTGCTGTGTTGCTATGAGATTTAAACCACGTATCTCTGTACTTGTCATTTATTTTGAACAGTCTGAGATGCTTCAGGTGTTGGCATTCATATATCATCCATCAAATATAGCAAAAATCCCACTTTATCGCCAGAAACCTTGTGTCATACTCAGGTTTAACAAGCAACCTCACGAATTAAAACAAGAGCTTAGGTACACCAGCAGCTATAAACATCTGTTTAAACATGTTAGGGATTATTAGGGCAGTACCACAGCCTTGTTAACGTGAAGTGTGAGCCAGGATTGCAGTCCAAAGCAAGCATAAGAACTGTGGTGTAGCAAAAAGAAGGGAAAACCTTGATTTTGCAGAGTGAAGATTAATTGGACATATACAATAAGTACACACAAGCTTTTAAAGTTTCATTCAAACCTATTCCAGCCATAAAAACACAGCTGTTCAAGCTAACTAAGCATTATAGGTCTAGACCTGCAAATGAGCACATGAATGGTATTAGAAATTAAAATCTGCAGTAAAAGTCTTTGGGTACATTTTGTCACATCTATACACAGATCCCATTGGAAATAATGCCAAGTTCAGAGTCAGACCTTGGTTTTCATCATACTCCAAAATCATATGATTGAACAATAATCAGTCTTGGGTTTTCAAACTTCCAATATAATGCTGTGGGATTAGGGAACCTGAGAGACAGACAGTGAGAATGATTAATTTTTTGTGCAGAAAGATACCCAGAAGTGTTTGCTCTTTTTAGAAAAGACAAGAACAACCCATCTATTTCTTTCTAGTTCTTCTCCAGTATGCATTATGCCTTAACCATAATTGAAAAAACCTTTGCCAAAGTCTTTACTTCATCCAAGTAAAATCCCATGACTGGTGGTATTATCCTTCTGAAAGTGGCAGGTGTCCTTCCTTTAAATCTCTTCCTCTCTGGACTCCTTGATTTTGTGCTGTCTAAGCCCTTTTCATAAACCAGGGAATCTGTCTTTTAACAATTGCTGCTGTGCAGGTGACATGCAGATCCATCTTCTCACTCTTTCATCTTCACACCCGTTTCCCTCCATGCAAACTACGGCTTTAGCTATTCTGACATGATCTGATGGTTTGAATTTTAGTTCGTATGCAAGATGACTAAACCCCTTAGCGTTTTCATCATGTTGTTCCTTTCCTCCTTTTTAATAACTGTGAACAAAATTAAACTTTGTCATTCATGCAGTAATTATTTTATCATCATCTCTTTTGTGATCTACAGATTTAGGTGATAGTCGAATATTGTGGATTTTTCCATACCTAACTGAGATTTCTCTTTTTTGATTTATTCACACAGCTAGAATATATAATTAAAATATTCAATTGTGTCAATATTGTTTTCAGTTCTGTTGTGCTTATGTCCGCTCAAAGTGCTGTTAAATGTTTTCATTCTCATTTTGTTCACATGACTCAATTCTTTAAGTCCACCTAACTTCATTTTTTCTCCACACCACATGCAGCCTACTTCCATAATTTTCAGGTTCCACCACTGGTCAATCTCTGGGGAGTTCCCAATTTCAAAGAAGACAATGAAATCAATTTCTATTTGTCAAGTACAGCCAGATACTGCATATAAATAACTATACATACTTCTATTTTTAGTAGATTATTATTCAGAGTCATATGTTGGGGAACCCGGGTGTTTTGCTGCAGTGTAGGACTTCAAACAGGATGGGTAGAATAATGTTTAGAATAGACGAGACAATAAACAAATAGGTGTGAGAACATATTATTAGAATATCTTGCAGTGAAAAGCTGTTTGAACTTAAGAAATGGAAGGAAAATAGTACAAGCAAGTATTTCACACTTCTTAGTGTGTCTATATTGTGATGATAAAGAAGGACAACAACCACATACTAAAAATGCTAGAAATATACTATCCATATCTTTGAGTGCCAGTGGAAAGAATAAAGACAAATCACTGTCATAGAAATATGCCTAAGCAGTTTGCCAAGAAGCAAATTTTCCTGCAGAGTTCTTAAATGATTCAGTGTATCCTCTGGTTTGAGAGAATTACTTTTTATCTTATTCCTGTGTGTCATGTTATCTATTCAATTTTTAAAAAACATGTCCTTTTTCTTATCAGGAGAAAGAACTCTTCCTTAAGTGCTGTAAGAATGAATAGCTTACAGAATTGTCTGTTTTCTAAATACATAGGTTGGGAGGATGAGTATTTAGGAGGACCAGTATTGGAAAGACTTTAAGCTGTAGTTGCCACTTTAAAAATTAAATTAGTGACTACAGAAACTGTCCTGGACTGCAGTTCTTCATTGTAGATGTCTATTTCTGCCTTTTTGATAGCTAGTGTTTTGAAAGAGGGAAAGGCAGTTTGTGAGAGCTGTATCTATCCCCAGTGTCTTGGTGGAAGGTACATGGAAGTTGTTGAAGGATCTAAATCCCATCTGATCTACTTTCTGCCTCAGTCTGTTTTCCTCACTGCACTCATGAACAGGCTAACTTTCAACAAAAGACTGCTTTGCCTTTCCTGTTCCATTTGAAATATTAATATTGACATTTGAAAACAATACCAGCCGTTCTGATGCACATGGCACTGCTGCAAAGGATGTTCACAGCTCGTAACAGAATGGTTCCAATTTGATTTTTCTAGCTGGTGTCAGTGTGACAAATACATGACAACTGCGGGAGAACGTGGCCAGTTTTCCTCCAAAAGCCTGACTGGCACATCTGAACAGTTGCTCAAATATGACAACAGTCAGAACCTAGATAAAACTTTGTGCTTTCAGTTCTTGAAGTGTGTATATTTGGAAAAAAACCCCCACCCAACTCAACAACATAAAATCCCCCCACATTCTGTGTGTAACCAGTGATTTTGTAAACAAAAAATTAACCACCTGCTAGCAGGGGGTGATTAGATTCCCTAATCTTCACAAAAAAAATTAAAACACCTTCTTTAGAGATGAGACCATCTCACGAAATTTGTTTGAAATCAGACCTTATCTTCAGTGTAAATCTCATTTACCTTCAAGAACTCAGATACTAAAAATAGCACTGACTTTCACAAAAAGTTAAGGGGGTTATTCTAATACAACCTTCAGAAAAATGGAAGTGTGGTTACTCTCTCCATAGCAGTAGAATTGCATCAGGAAATACAGAAACAAATACATGAATAATATTTCAGCCTGAGACATGCAATACAATGTCATTTGCTGAATTCAGCAGTGGGATGCTGAAAACCCCTCTCTGCCTATGCCATGCCTGAGCAATGAGATTTGTTTGATTTGTACCCATGAATTCAAGATAAAAAATGAGTTTGTCTCTCCTAGAAAAATAAAATAAAACAAAAAAAAATATAGTTGAACATTATTCAAAAAAGGTCTTAAAGGCAAACAGGAAAATGGCAAAACCACTGCTGCTTAGAGTGATGTATTTGACAATTCTGAACTGACAGATCGAATTATTGCTCGGGTTTTTTGTTTTTTTTTTTTTTTTAGCAGTTAATTCAGTTCTTGCTTTGTTTTGAAATGTAATAATCTAAGCATGTTTAAAAATTTAATGACAGATATTTTATACTTGAATTTAAATTCAGGAAAGCAATGACAAGTGCTCTAGTACAAAAATAACACACCTCATTTCAACACCTGAAGTCAATGTAATGTCTAATGTACAAATTATAGAATATACAGTAGAATAATTCTTTGATTTTTTTTTTTTTTTTTGGTCATAGTGATACAAAATTTTGCGGAATTGTAGAAACCCTCAACTGCTGATAAATTTTAAGGGGCATAACAAAAAATTTTTCAGTGTTAGGCTCCATCCTTCCTCAAACTTCCCCTTCACTGTGATACCTACAATAAATATTTCAGTTTTGGGACTGCTCATATAGTGATATCACACACCATCTTGTGTATCAAAAATCTGTATTTTTTCTCCCAAGCATCTGTACGCCTCTCTTGGAACTTCTTGAATTAGCAACGAGGACCATTTCTGTTCCACACAGACCCTTGCACAGTGGGCCACAGCAAGTACTTGTAGTTGCTATGGTAACAAAACAGCTATTGAAGAATGTTGCAGTCTAAAGAGCATGATTTGAAAAAAACCATGGCATAAAACCATAATATAATACCAGTTTCCTTTCTTACAGAGCATTCTTCTTTTTGCTTCTGGTAGCCACCATGTAGTAATCAAGAATTCATCTTTGGATTTCAAACAGGATGGCACAGGTTAGTGCCAAGTGGGTGAATTAAGAGTGAATCAAAGAAAAATAGGAAGCAAGACTTTCCTGGAAGCACGTATCATGGTACTGAACCTGTTGAAATTGACAGCTGAGTGAAATGGAGTAATAGGTTGTTAAAGGAATCCTGAGTTCTTGATTCTCATGTTAAGTAAAGGGGGAAAAGAGACTTGCATGGAAGGCACCAGAATCAGGGCGAAGAAAAGATTTGTATTGACAAATGTGCATTTCCTTCTTTGCCTTTATCATACATGGGAATTCTTCCCCTCTGCCACCCCTGCAGATGGTTTGCTCATTCCACAGTTTGTTGTGGCCCACTCAGGAAGTCATCTCAGATGTTTGCTAATGAATTTCAGATGCTGCTGCCCACTGTCCCAATTTCTGCCCTTGTATAGTTAAACCACGAAGAATATTTTCATTGCCAAACTCAGAATAGAGACAATATATTCCTGTACGCTCTGGTGCTGGGAGGAAGATACTTCATAGAGAAGACTTTAAAATGAGTATAATGAGGAATATGCAGAGGAAAATATGGTGCATATTTACATTACAACTCCGACAACAAAGCAAAATTGAAAACAAAACAGAAAGCATGTATGCAATATGTCACCCTAAAGGATATCTTTGAGTTGAAATATTAAAAGCATTCTCAGTAACAGCAGACTATGCCAGTTTAAAACAAAGCCCAAATTTGTCACACCTCAACAGCTTAGAGTGCAGTATTCGAAGCAATTCCAAACTATCCAAATGTTGCCCAAACTTGCAATCTGCTTTTCTTTCTTCCTTTTTCCTAACCTCTCTCCCTCTTCCAAATGCCTCACATTGTCTGGGTTCCAATATATGCTGTTGACCTGCCTGAAGTGTGCCTAGTCAGGGGATAAGGGAAAAATGTTACACTCGTTTTTCATGTACTTTTTTTAATGATTAAAAAATTGCTTTCCTCTCTATGGTAATTGGGATATATAAATATATATAAATATGTGGATAAATAAACACATCCTCCTACCTATGAAAGATTCTATTGCTTTGCTCTAAAATTATAATTTACAGATCCTTTGTAGCTATAATTTATTTGCACCTAGAAACTGAAGTAGAGCCCTCACTGCGCTAAGCAGTTTATGAATGCATAGAATTAAAACTTGGAATGCCCAGAGCTTGGAGTTTTACTATTGCCTGCAACACATCAACGATTTCACCTGTGAGGAAAAACATTGCCTGCCACAAAAATCCTCACCCTCCTAATGAGCAAGACAGCTTCATGAGGGGAGGGGAGGAGGCAATGTGGTGCGTGGTTCTGAGGCAGATCAGCCACAGAGCACAGAGCGGGTCCTTCTGTCTCCTGTCACAGCGCGGTGCCCTGGGCGCGCAGCCTCGACACGTAATTAACTACTAAATCCTTCCAGTGCCCTTGGAGAGACCAGCTCAACGAGCCTGCATTAAATACTCTGCTGATTCCAGCGCTGATCCAGCTTGCTTAAACCTTGCTTGAGTATCTCTGTGCTATGTTCCAGCCTGCCTGTGTTCTTTCTTCTGGGAGTTCCTAAGGAGTTGCCTCTGTTTTGAAAAATGATTCCTGGAAGGAAGGCTTGATCTGGGTGGCATAAAGTTCCCTTTCCAAAGAACAGAACAGGACAGGAGAAAGATGACTGTTCACCAAAGTCGTGGTGAAGAGTGTGGACAGCGCTGTTGATCACAAAGACTTGTGGGGATCTGGGGGGACAGGACTAACCTTTACTGGGGGGGACTCTCCTAGGCAGAGAGATCCATCACAGACTTCCACTGGACCATCCTTTCAGGCTTCCCAAAGCAAGAGAAATGCCATGGAAGAGAAACATATGGCACATAATCAAAAGGTGAATCTCAAGCGCTTCCAAGCTTGTTTTTACCACACTGAAACCTATGAAAGTTACTACAAGAAGCTGCTTCTGGAATTTATATCCTTTTCATTACAGAATTTTCAGAATTATTGTTTTGGCAGCCAGCAAATATATAATGGAGGATTTTCCCCATGGAGTTTTTTTCATGTTAAAAATGCAAAAACAAGACAACATAAATGAAAGTGGGAAAAACTGAGGTGCCACTGTGCTAGCTTCAGTCTGGGCTTAGACTACATTTTAGCCTCTTCAATCACTTTGGAAATGCCCAGTTCTGATATGAAGTAACTTTTATGGCTGGGATGTTACACCAAGTTTTTCAGGTAGACTGGAGTGCTGACAGGTATGCAAGAGTGGATTTCACAGGCAGTAAAAATCAAAAGTACTTAAAAGTTTTAAAAGGTGTTTTTGTTAAAGAGATTAAACGATAGTTTTGAGGAAGGTAAACTTGGGCCACAGATTTGAGTATTTTTTTCCTTGACAATTTAAAACTCAGGAACCAGTATTAAGAAAGTTTGTTCCTCTTTATGGTAGCATGAACCTCTTTCAATCGTCCTCAGTTTCTGCCTTATTGCGAATTTCTTTTCTATTATTTAGATTATATAACTACTTCTAATTTTAGAAATGTTTGAGCAATATGCTTGTGATATACTCTAGCTATGCTACTTTCATTCCCAATATCCAGGAGATGGGTTTTAGCAACCTGCTTATGACCTACTTGCAGGTTGTTGCTAGTGGCAGCTTGAGGTCAGATGCATGGGATATTTCTTTCTGGGAAGGTGAATTGTTGAAGTGCAAATAAAAACATATGTTTAGATCTATTTCTGTGCTATAAATGCAATATTTTAAATAAACAAAATCCTAAATAATTTCCTATTTAGGAATCCAAATTAATTTCCTTTATTCTTGAGTGATCAACACACGGATTATTCCACTACAGGTAGACTGGAAAAACATTCTGGAGACAAGTTCTAAGAAAGCTTAAGTATGCAATTTTCCTAAAATTTAGCTTGAGCTATTTAGTCTTTGATATGCAAAATGAGAAGTGGAAACAAAGACTAAATGGAGTGAAATTTAGTCCTGCTCAGATTCAGTAGGAAGATATGACTTGTGTACCACCTATCTCCTGCACAAATCCTCAAAAAGTGATAAACTGAAGTGCCAGATATAATTACACTTTACATAAACTTTGATGCAAGATTTAACTACCATATTTTGTGCAGTCCCCTGTACTGTACTGGAAATCTGTAGGCTATTTTATCTGTTGGCATGGTCTAGATGAATAATATAAAAAAGTAACTTTTATTTTCTTTTTTAAAGCCTTAGTGGTAGTGTTAAAATTTGTTTCATATTTCTTAACTCTTCCACATGCCTGGGGGAAAAAAAAAAGTACTCTTTGATTTAACAATGACATATTAGAAACCAAAGCATGTGAAACATACTGGTGTTTAGCAAAAATAATTCTCCTGAAAGTTACTCCATGCTTATGCTGTCGTCAATGGTGGGAAATTATACTTCTTTTTTGTCTATGCAAATTCTACAGAGAGGTTTTATTTTCTTTCTTCTCTGCATTTTGCACTCATTTTCATATATCTGTCATTGGAGCATTAAAAAATCATAAAAAAGCTTGGCGTTATAAAAGTCCTGACAGCACATTTTCAGCTTGCTTTATTTTTTTTCTTGTTCAATTCACAATCAATGTTTGGCAACATCAAAGCCTGTAGAAGAAGGTTTTTTTTTTTTTTATCTAGACCTTTTATTTAGCATGTTTTTAACAGCTGTTTGATAGCAACCTCCTTTCCCCCTCCTTCTCCCACTGCAACCCCCCAAAATATGTCAAGTTTCTTCTAAGAGAAGAACAGGAAATCATTGGGTTGTTGTCTGCAAGGTTCCTCCCAACCATACAGGCTCTAGCTTGGGAAGGCACCTCCCAGGTTTGTGTTTTGGGCACTATGGCACAAAATGATGTTCATGTAATGACTAAACATCACATTAAAAGTAATGAGGCTTTTCCCCTGACTGTTCCCTTGGGAAGCTATTGCAGACCATCACGTCTCTATTCAGCAAAGAGGCCACATGGTTAACTCCACTCTGGCTGACCAAGAGGCCACAGCTGAAATGTTTATATCTAGTAGGTGCAGTGTTTCTGGAAACATCTGGGCATAGATCAGTCTCTGTTCTAGAAAACGAGTGAAAAGCTTATTGACAGCACAAATAGAATTTGCATCAAGTATCTGATTTAATAAAGATATAAGGAAATTAAGAATTTGAACTCCTTTATAGTCTTGCCTAATCTTGAGCAACATCAAGCCATTAATCAGGTGAGTAAAGATATGAACCTTGCTCCTGCCTCTCCTGCTATTTCATGTGGATTACAGTGCAGGAACATGTCTCCTGTATGGCAAACCAATCCCTGTCCTTGTCAGGAAAATGTGCAGAAAGGAAAAGCATCCCTGTGAGTCCTGTGTTCATGTGTGCAGCCTTTTACTCATTGCAGTGGCAGAACACACTGAGGACTTGTCTGGCTGAGAGAAGAACCAAGCACAGCCTTGCATGTGTTATCAGGGCTCACTCAACACCTGGACAAGATATTTTTCAGGATGCTATTCACTAGCCCCATAAGTCTTTCTAATTTGATGTTATTTGATGTGAATTGTGTGTAAGTAATGTTAATTATGCAATAGGTTTTGAAGAATATGTTTTGATTGTACAATGGAAATGTCAGTCCCATTAACAATCATTATTACCTGTCAGAAAGCAGAAGCAGCTTTGAATGAATGCTAATTTTTTACTCTGGTATCTGCGCAGATGCATACCAATGTTTCCTATATGTTTTGTTTATTTGTATCCTGATCGTTACACCAACCTTCCTCTCTGTCCAAGTTTTCTCTCTTTGGACTGAATCTGGAAAAGAGAGAAGGAAGCTCTAACTTCAGGCCTCCTGTGAGTCAGATTGTATTGAATGTGTTTTCGAAACAAAGGTTTCAGTCCTCAGAAAGCGGTTCATCTGCTGAAGTGTTTCCAAACCTTGCTCCCAGTGGTCTCTGGAATTTATTAGGTCTGTGGCAATGCTTCAGGAGTATTGGAGTGGGGTTTTGGAAGCAGCACTCCAAAAGGAAGAAACTTGTCCTGTTTCACTTTGTTACAGTAACAGCAAATCTGTATGAACAGGAAACGTGGAAGAGCATTAGAGGGAACAAACAATATTTCTGCATCCCACACTTCTACCAAATGGTGCTATTTTATAAAAGGCTCTGTACACCCTCCTTTACACTGACAATTAGGATCTACTTAGGATGATCAAATGTTCAGCCCTAAATCATGTTGTCCTTTCACTCCATTCTTGCAGAAGACCTAAAAGCTGGATATGAGGATGGCTCCTCCACCCTTTCAGTGTTGCTACTGAATTACGTACATAGCTTAAGTTTTGCAAAATATAGTACTGGGAGACTGGGTATTTTCTGTGCAACTTTTTTTTCTGAACTTGTGACTTGTTCTCACTTGTGGGAAGTATTGACAACAGCAAAGTCTTTTTCTGGGCAAATAATTGTACCCTATTTGATTTCTCTGGGTTTCTGTTCTTTGATGTTTGCTTAATTAAGGATCAATCCATAGATCTAAACTCATATTTTAGTAATTTAATAGGCTAAAATAATTACATTTGTCAATCTAACAGTTTTTGAATATGTAATTGGCAACCTTTATGAAATCAGATGGATAAGGAGTTAAAGAACAACAGCATGCTTTGAACATGAGTGAACAGCAGGGGATAGTCAGTGCACCTGTATAGATTTTATTCAACAGCTTGTGTGTAATTGAAATGACTATTTTATTAGGAAAAAGGTGAAAAGTGAGCGACAACAGGAGCAGGAAAATCATTGTTGGCTTGCTCTGACTTCCTGTAAGTTGGATATCCTGGAACAAAGTTTTCATTCATGCATATTTTCTTGTATTTTTGGGGGGAGAGCAGTCCATGAAGCCTCCAAATTCAATTTCAGCTGTAATGTCATGCCAGATGAGGCAGTAGTTTGTGGAGTACCTGGAACAAAACTATTATTCCATTTTTCACTTATAAAGGAAACCCCACCAGAGATTTCTATTTTTCATTGCATAAGGTAGAATTAAAAGAATAAACCAGAGATGGGGGAGATTAGTTAGGTAAAAGGAACAAAGGCACGAGGAATGGCTCTTGAGTGTGCTTTATCATTGATGGGATGCAGTTTGTAGAACAAGAAATGGTACATTTCTAGACATTTAATGAGAATATTTAGTAAGTATATATGCTCCTGTTTTTGTATGCATATTGTAAAATAAGTATTTGACTTCTAGTAAGTTTGTGTGTGTAGGTTTATCTAAACCAGTGCAGATGTAGGAGCATTATGCTGCATTAAATCTACTACAAGTAAATAACAGGAACACCTTAACTTACAGGTTCAGTTTGCAGGTAGTAAAATAGTGCCCGGTTTCAGTGCCATTTCATTAAATACTGCTGTATCCCATTAACAAGATTGTGAATGGACTGTCTGTATGGATTATGTGTCTTAGAAGTATCTCATAAGAAGCTTTGAGCAAATCAAGAGTATTTTTTAGTACACTGGGTATAAAATACTTGTTAGGAGAGTGATTAACACTGTTCCTTAGTGAGACCACACAAAAAAGGTGACATACTCCCACATATAGCCTTGAGAGTCTCTAAAGTTTAGGGCAGATGAGAAGATGATATATAGTTTTCAATGTTTCAGATGAGAAATGTGGAACAAAATTTTTTTTAAGAATCTAAAATCAGACTTCTAAACATTGAAGCACTGCCTCATTAAGCAGATGCTATGTTTTTCAAAATTACAATCCAATTGCATAAGCTTCAGATCTAAAAATGACTGATGGAAGACATCTGCCAAACATCAAGATACCAGTGGTTTTTTCCACTGCTGGAATATTACTTGGGCTAATTGCAGAAGAATAAATAATTAGAACAGAAAGCATGATGTTAGGTGGAAATTAAGTTTTTAAAGGAAAATCCTGGTCACAGAGAAATAAATGAGTATTTCCCTCAGGTCTAATGAGCCAAGATTTCACTTTTGAAATTTAAGGTCTTGTTTTCAGTATGCCTTGACCTGAAACAACACTTTTAATGTATTTACTTCTGATTTGTTAATTTCTATTGTACATATAATATTTTTATATATATACACCCACAGATGCATACATATAATGAACCCAAAACCTGTTAATGTTCTGGAAGGTAAATCATAAATCACATGCCCAAATTAAAATATGTGAATAGTGTAGTCCTCTACAAATAGCGCCTTGATGCTAGGTATGATCTTACATATTCACACATTGGAGATCTCTGTGGATGAAATCAGCTATGTGAGGTCAATATGGCTCTCTTTAAAGTAAATCTTGATTTGTAACAGCAGTGATTCTGCAGCAGAGCTCCAGAACTTTGCTGTAATTTTAAGAATGCAGTGCTTTTCTCCGTGTTCATTCAAATATGTGTGTATGTCTGCAATAAAGGTCAAAAAAAGGTTTACTGCTGAAGCTGACTCTGTCACTCTTATCAAAAAGTTCTGCACAGCAAAACCAAGCAGTTTGCCTGTTGATGCTTTGTCTGATAAAAATTGTTGTGAACACATCTTGAAAGAGAACATAAAATAATACCCTTACACTGCCCTTTTAATTAACTATTAATAATAAGACTGCACTGTTTTAGAGCCCAGCAAGAGTTTCTCAGTGGATGATGTGCCAGGCTGATTGCCAGCTATTACAGTGTACTCAGAGGAGCAGCCTTCACCAAAAGCTTGGTGAAGGGAATGACAGAAACATTCTGAAGTTTAATAGTATATGCACAACAGAAAAAAAATATTAAAATGTAGGCAGAGAAGGAAGATATGCAAATTTTAAGGCAGACATTGATCTTAAACACAAATTATTTTAGTTCTTTTTTTTTTTAATGTACATTTAGTGGCAAATCAAAACTGTTGAATGGAGGTACTCTGTTTCCTTAATGCTACATCTTTGAATAAGATCTGGCTTTACCTTAATCAGAATGACTGAGAAAAGGCAACATTTTTGCTGGAGCTACTCTGTGGGCATGGTACAATGGGGTTAATTTATTTATTTACATTTCACAAAATAAAAGGAGTTCTGATAATTGCATAAATGAAAAGGGAAGCTTCTAGCTTGTCTGTGTGTCTCAGTGGCTGTACAGGATTATCCTTCACTCTCTGCTTTACAGTGACAGCCAAACAAGCAGCTACAAGCCACCAGATAAAAAATGTGTTTCTTTTTTTGCTTAGAAAAGGAGTTAAGTAGTTTCCCCATGCTGTAAGAACTGTGGCACTGAAAGAGAGGGGTGAATTTCGTGCATCAAGACTGGCGGTAACACAGACCTTTGCAAGAAGTTATATAAGCTAGAGCACTGCAACACAAAAGTTAGTATCAGATTAATTGCAAATGAATCATTTGAATTATTTCCTTGTCTTCTCTAGAGTGCTTGAATATTCCCAAATAAATAATGAGCTTTGAAAGATATTCATCCCCCCAAGAGAGACAAGTTTCTGTAAACTTGACTTAAAGAAGTATTGCTGCAGGCAATGAAATCTATAAAAGCAAACAAAGCCCAGGAGATAGGTTGCCTTCTGGCAGACTATTAGAAAACATTTCTTTAGCAACTTGCTACATTCTTCAAAACAATTACCACTATTATTTTTAAACGGAAATCTTTTCTGTTTGAAGTAGTATTTTAAAAAGCCTCAGGATCAGAGCACACCAGAGTGTGTCTTATCACTAGTCTTGCTGAATGTGCCTGCAACAGGGCTCATAGGACATAACCAGCCATCTGAGCTTGAATGTGTGGGTTAGTTTTTTTGTTTGCTTGGGGTTTTTCGTGAGGGGAGGTGGGGTTGTATGTGGATATATTCTATAAACTCTGACCAATCTGGGCTCCGAACATCTGGGAGACTGCAGAGCTTTTCTCTGCTTCAGACCAGTTTGTTCAGTGGCTCTTTTTTATTAAAGGCCCTGCAAATGGATTGGGAGGCAAATCCTCCAAACTCTGCGGAAGACAAATGATGATTTATTGCAGCACTCTCCTACCATATTAACTTGAAAAGAAAACTGAATGCAACTTTTCATGTAGAATTCCATTGCTCTGGTACGATACACACCTCTAAGAAGAGCTCTAAATATGTTACATTAAAGCTCCTGTTTTATAATTGGAACTACCTAATTCCACCATACAATGCAGAGAAAATCCGGACATTAGAAGAGGTCAGGCTGTGGTGAAGCAAGAGGGGTTACGTGTGCTGTCCTGGTAGCTCAAAGTCCACTGACAACTAGCAGTGGTCTTACTTGGGGATTTAAAAAATTTTATTATCCTAATAGACCATCTAAATCTGTGAACTGGACATCTGATCTCTAAAAATTTTCCTCCACCCACAAAACCAATTATGCACTTGCCACTAAACAACTGCCTACTTCCAACATTCAAGAGAGTACAGAGTATGAGGAATGTGCCTCTGACAAGTACCATAGAAGATCTACAGGAGAAATTAAGGTTTCTTCATGCAAAATTTAAAAATAGAGTATGGCATAAAATCTAACAGTACCTATTTACAATCATATTAAGAAATTACTTGGCAGACTGTTAACTTCAGCTATTAAAATAATTATTCAACGTGAGAGAAACTAACAATTATATTTAACATTGGTTTGTCAGAACTTTCTCATTTATTAAGTTCAGTGACAATGCCTTTAAGAATAATATGATAGAGGAGTATCTTACCATGAAATATAGCAAGAGACAGCTTTACTTTAAGCAGAGATTTCTGTTTACTTTAGATGAGCCACTGCGAAGTCTTTGCTATACTTGTTACTAATTGCAGCGATTTAAAAAGACTTTCACTTTGATCCTGTACTCTTGGGATAGTGAGTACAGTAACTCCAGGACTGTGTTCTAGATCTCTCCTTTTGTAAATCTATTTTGAAATGAGTTATATGGGGAAACCTTCAGAAATTCAAGAAAGTTTTTGATGTGAAGTCCTGAAATCTTTTTTTTAGGGGGGTTTCTATTTTAGCACCAACACGGTGACACTGCTGAACTACAGGGATTTAAGAACTTGTCCTGCACATTAGATATCCCTATCAAGTAAAAGCAGAAGAATGTGCTGCAATTATAAATAACATTTTAGACATGACACAAGTGCTATGTATTTATTTTAGACACAGCAAGGAATGCAAATGAATTTCTGCTAACAACTGGTATTCTAAAGTATTAAGTTTTCTTCCTGGATGAAGTTTTCCCATTATGTCTCATTTTTTCAGCCAGCATTTATGCTTTTATGCCTTTTTCTTTTTTTGAGGAGATATTCCACCAAAAATAAATAATTAAACCACAGATGAACTGTCAAAAGGGAACATTCATATTTTAACGCAACATTAACATTTTGGTAATTAACATGGCAGTTAATGCTTTTAGCAGATGTAACAACATTAGACTTGTAAATTTTAATTAAAGTTAATAGTTCACGATAGCTGTAGGGATCAGGCATCCTCTCTGGATACTGAAAACATGTCTAATGTGATTAGAAATACTAATTGAAGAAAAAAGGACTGCTATAGTAATGACTGTACTTCTTTATCCTACTAAATTATTACAAACCTGCAGGAAGTTTTAAAAATATATTTGTAGGAGGAAGCTTGAAGAGTCAAATGCTCCCCTTGAAGAAATCAAAAGGGGTCAAAAGAACATTGCAGACATTTCCTGTGGGTTAGAAGGGGAAAATCATTAATTGAAAGCCATTGCTCCTTCCTTATCCTCCTGAGATCATATTCCCAAGAAACACTATAAAGTTATTTGGTTACATTTCACAACCCTTTTGGATTTAATTAGGAACTAATGGGTTAGTTTTAATTCCCTCAGAGGCTTTGAATTCCAATAGCAGGCAGAGAAACAAGACTGGCACTGGGAATTATGGCTCAAGTGGACATCTCTCAGTTTTAGTGCAAGTTAAGAGATTGGGAGTGAGTCCTTTTCATGGCCTGCTGATTCATGAAACATTTTAATAACCACAGGGAAAGGATTAGTTTTATTAAGGGTAATTACAAGCTGCTAGCCACCTATAAAATGCACCCCCATTTTATTGTAAAATGCCAGCAATATTTATTTCACTTGTTCTGTGCAATTTTCTTGTCTTAAGCTGGCTCTGAAGTCAGTAGAAAACTTCCGCAGTCCCCATTCTAGCAGAATTGCCACTGAAAATCATGTTCTTTCTAAGGTTTCAGCTAATGAAGACTAAACAGTGGAAATTAAGTTTGCTTTTTTGACTGACAATAGTTATTTTTTAGGATAAATGCCTTATTCCCCACTCATGCCGTTAGCTCCATTTCTGTCAACACCCTTCCAACATCACCATAAATTATTATTCATTTGCATTGCAGCACAGGCATAGGCTCCATTCAACCAGGCAAAGTGCAAAGACATGGTGAGAGACAATTCTTATTTGGGAGAATTGCACTCTAACCAGTTGTGACACAGGCTGAGTGAGAGAAAGGATGCTAGCAGAACAAATGCTGGTTTACCTTCATTTTGTTTTTATCTGAAAGGCTGGAACAAGAGATTAGGAAATTTGGTCAAGCTTATATATATGGAAAGAATGAATAAAGTGATTTGAATTAAATTTCTTGAGTAACAATGGAATTGAGAACATACTGGTCAAAGACATATTAGACTCTGGGCAAAATGCCTACATGCAATGTAGGTACCTTTTTGTCTCGTGTCAGGACTAAATGTAAACACTAAATGGTGTTTAATTAATCATGAACCTCAGGCTGCCTTTCTGCAAAGGTGTACACTTTATTGAGTTCAGGCAAGAAGACCTGAACTGTGTATTTACAATAGCTGTCAGGTCTGTCACCTGGAATGACACAGTGGATAACACAATGTATTCGAATATGCACCTCCATGAGGTCTGTGGCTTCACTGACTTGTGTGCTAAATAGACAAGACATCTACCATGGTCCATTGAAAAATCCCAATATATTTTACAAACTTTTAAATTTTACCTGTGTTACAATGTAAGGTAACTTGCTCCTATGGACATCCCAGAGTTCAACACTGGGGGTACAATGGTGAGGATGTCTGATTTACCCTGGGTTTTATTCAGGTGGGAGAGGAAAATTAAAGTTATGGTTAAGGTTTCAGTCATTTTTTTAGACACCACATCCTCACTCCTCATTTCCATCACTAAAGCCAATGGGATCTATATGCATGGATATTTATTTTATTTGGCTTAAAATGTAATGGCTATGAATTTTCATTCATAATACTGCATTTTTGTTTTGTCATATTATAGTAATAATGTCTCCAGCATAACAAGCTGGCAGCTATAACTTACTGAAGGAACGGATGAACTTGACTAAATTTTACTTTTTCCTTTTTTTTTTTGTTAAAATTCCCAGGTCCAAAAGCTAAGGCCCAGGTCTTCAGCTGTATAAATCAGCATGACTCCACTGAAGTCAGAGCAGCTACACCAACTTACACTAGGTAAGAGTCTGAACTTCAGTGACACCAGATATACAGTTTACAGGTTTTATTGGCAAGTACATGTTTATAGACTTGGAGGCAGTTTCTAATCCTGTGTCATATCGTAAACACTACCACCTTGGACAAACAGAGAGAACAATAATTTGGACGCTGAAAGTCTTACCCACTTCTCTAAGGGTTTCTTTTATATGAATACATTTCTGCTCTTCTGTGAAAGAGCCCCATGCATGTGAAAGAACCACATGCATGAAGGACCATTGCCAGACAGAAGTTAGATAGTTTCTACCACTAGCAAAATGTACTAATATTCAGATTCTGGCATTCAGAGCCGGGTAATCAACTTACAAGGGGGAAAATTGAAAAATATATAAAGGGAATACTTTGCCATCGCTGATTAGTCATACAGTTCATTGTCGCATTGTTACTGAAACTGTTACATTTGCAATGTTCAAAACATGCTGGACCTTTAGATAAATGTAAAGGATGACTTAGCAAAAAAATAAAATCTTGAGAAGAACAGTTTGGGGTTTATGATAAATATTTGTTAAACAGGAAGAACTGAGGTAAGACATAATACAGATGAATATGTCTGCTGCTGGTTCTTGAACAGTCATTGCCATCCTGCGTAAATGGCAGAACCAGCCCTAAACTGCATTTGAACTTGCTGCCTGGGTAGCCTGTTACTGACATTACTAAAACGAGGGTGAGTAGTCCTGCCCTCAGGGAACATGGGGAATGCCAGGAGATGCTGAGGGTAGATGGGGATGGACTGGGGTATAAAAAGCCTGAAGCCTGCTCATCTATCTGCAGTGGAGTGGGAGTTTGGATGGGCAGAACAGCCTGTCCTACACTGAGATCAGCCTGTGGTCAATTAACCTGCACCAAAATGTAGTTTTCTTCATTACCAGTAAGCTAGGTTCGGCTAACTGTGCTCACTACAACATACAAATATTTTCTTCCTTCATTTAAACAATAACACATGTATTAAGATAATACATCAAAATAGCAGTGTGCTAGAGCAAAGAAAAATTTTGAAAAAAAGAACTGTATTTAACTGCGATTATGTATATAGAACCAAATTTTAGGAAAAGGTATTGCACAGTACTTGATATAGCTCAGTACTGATTCTTTCTTTTTATTGCAATGCAGCTTAATTTCTCTAAGCAATTTTAGTGAAGATTTGTTGAGAAGTTTTACTGAAATACAGGAATCTCCTATTATCCAAGTTCCCTGTTTCCACATACCTTTCCAAAAACTCTCACAGGTTTCTGTGGTATAAAGGGATTCCCTGTAGGAACTTCTCATAATATCCACATACGCAAACCATTTTTCTATCCTGCAGGCTTCCTGCTTCTGATGTGTTTGGAAGAGGTTTTATAATAAAGTTTTATACCATTACTAACATTTTCCTTCAAATGCTTTTGGTCTGCCTTTTACAGTTTTACATTTAGCTTGCCAGAGGTTTTGCTATTTTCTGTTTTTCTCATCTGAACACAATGTTTTTTAGGAGTTCCTTTTCCTTTTTAATAATATCCTTTATTCTCATGTAGAGCTCTGGTAGTCTTTTGGAGACCCTCTAACTGGCTTTGACAGATGATAGATACTTACTCAGAAACTCTAATACAGGTCATTTCCTCCTAATTTACTTTTAACAAACTTCCTTGATTTTATATAGTCCTCTTTTCAACATTCACTGTTGCTATGGTAGGTTTATTTGGCCTTTTCACTTCTACAGGGTTTTTGAATTTGAATATATTATGATCAAAATTCTAAAACAGTTCTTTGATATAGAAATTCTGAAGAACGTCTGGTGCCCTGCTTGATACAAATCAGGAGTTCTCCAAGCTCCCCTGGATTGCTCCATTTAATGATTTATGTTGTCTAAAAGCTTAAGTTCTGCATAAAGCCCTATCATAATATTTATCCAGGGCAAGTATAATGGAGATCTCTTTACCCCTGCCTTCACAGCCTTTCTCATTTCCCCATCCATGTCGCAGGCAGCTATCCTAGCCTTTTTACTTTTAGTAACAAAGAACCAGGAGAGAGGGAGACTTTTCAGGCTTCAAGGACTTAGAGCAGAGCAGTTGCTCCTTTTGATTAATTTCCTGTAGTTTATTGATTTGAAGAACCTGAAGAATTGTTAACCAGTGAGCTGTTACGTTATGTTCCTATCTCTGTGACCTCGAAGACATCTATCCCCATCCTCCACTGTCCTAGTGAGCTCTTTTGCCTGAAAGTTTTAAAGTTTTCATATCTATAGTTCTCCTGAGTCTTCAGTTTATTCTGTTAATGAACATCTCAGGAGTCTCCAGCTGTACAGGGGCCTGGATAATAGCGGAAGCAAGTTAAGAACAATCCAGGGAGCTGGGCTAAATGTTTGAATTCCTGGTTGATTTTTATGTTGTTACCTAACACTCTCTAGGTGCTTTCAAGTCTAGCAGCTTAGTCCTGACAAAGAACACTGCTTTCAGAGACAATCCAAGTGTCACATTGCCATCCCAAATAATACCCATTGTCATCATTTGATATCTTTGATATTCTCAAACCCTGACAATATTTATAGGTTATATATATTCACAGATTTCAATGATCAGAAGAAGACTGGTGCAGCTTTCTTAAATCAATGCTGATATGTAAATAGATTAATAATAGCATGGCTAATGAAGTGTAGCATCCACTGATAAACAGGGAGGTCCCTGTTCCTTCTGTCTCTGGCCTGTTCAATTCCAGGTCTAAATCATTTGCTGCCAACACCTTCAGAAGTTGGTAAGACTTAGGGAACAAGCCATATTCTCCCTCACAGATTCCTAATTCCAGTCTTTGTCCATTTTCTCTAATCCTTTGCTAGCTGGTTAGGCAGTGTCCCCTCTGGCCTCTGAGAGAAGCATTTGCCAGAGATAAGCCTGCTCCTTAACAATCCCTAAGGCTACTGGATCTTCTGGAGCCTCTTCTGCCTTTCTGATTCTGTTTGATATAAAGTCTCCATTACAGGGAATACTAGACAAATTTATTTAACTGTAAATGTGCATTGAAAAGCAAAGAAAAACATCTTTCTATAAATAAACATTTGTACAACCCAGGTCTGAAGAGGATCTTCTGCGGTATGTGGAAGATGTGTCACTCTGCAAATTTAAAATTAATGGGGGCAGTGTAGTTACATTTATATGAAAGCCTGTTTGCCTGGTTGTGATGATGAACTAATTAACTAAAGCAGACTATTCAGTTTTAGGTTCTCTGAGTCCCAAGCACCAAGAATAAAATGGAAACAACCATCTTCTAAGAAAGATAAGGCTGAAATACAGGAAAGAGGAGATGTTTCAGCAATTGGTAATGTCAGGCTAAAGTAGCCACTGGATTCAGGTGACTAAAGAGAGAAGTCAAAATATTATTCAACTGTACAGTGAAAAAGCAGCATGGAGAAAATAAAGGAAAAAGAAAGTGAAAGAGCACAGAGTATAAAAATAGGATGAAAGAAAAAAAAATCCAAATACAATCAGATTAAGCAAAGGAAGACAGTGAGAAACCTACTGTAAGAAAGGCAAGTAGGCCCTGGGTTACTCTCTTATGCATGAGCCTTCAAATGCTACCTAAGTCTAGATTGTGAATTGCTCATTTTCCATTTAATAGAGTCTAGAAAATAGCAATAGCTGGGTGTTATAGTACTAATTGCCTTTACCTGTGAAAAAATGAGACCTAACAAGACTCAGTATTTTACAGTCAGCTATACACCAAATAACAATCTCCTTTTTCCATCAGAGGTTTTGCAAATAGGTGACTACCTCACACAACCCAATTTCTGGTTGAGGCTGAAGAGATTTCGGAGATGGGAAACAGTCAGTGGAATTGCTGACTGTAATTCTTTTGAGTAACTTCTTAACATTACATGGCAGATCTATCACTCTTTGGTATGTGGGGAGCCCTGAAGTATTGCACTTTCTACAAGAAAACAATCCAGGGAATTCTTGTTCAAGAAAGTGTATTTGCAAGACAGTTTATCCACCAAAAAAAAAAAAAAAAAATCAAAATCTCTTAATCACATTATTTTGGAATTCATTCTTTTGGACTATCTTAAAGAAATACAAAATGCACATCAAAGGGGAAGGTTATAGGGTACGTCTGATTCCACAGCCTGGGTGGTCACCTTGTTACTGTATTTGGCCAGTGGCATCGAATGCCCCAATGCTAACACAGAGGCAATGTGCAGAATGATTAACGAATCAGAGAAATGAGAGCCAACAAAAACGATTTCCTTTCAAATTTCATTAGACTTTGTATCACTGGAGACATTGCAGATGTCTCAAAGCTGAAAATTTGCCTCAAAAACACATATAATTTTGTACACAGGGAGGCGAATAGACTTTTTCCAGACACACTGGCCCATTTCCTACTTATTTTGCAAGGTTTCAATCAAGTATTACTTTACCTGTTACAAGGGAAAGACTGCAGCAAAACCTCAAACTGCAACGAGAACTTAAGTTTTGCTTTGGAAAAATCAGGTACATCTAACTCAAGATGATTTAAAATTACTCCTTTCTCTTTTTTAAATTACTGGAGTGCCTTTTACAGAGGGCTTCTACACCTGAGGAAAAAGTTATTTGATCACAGTAATCCATAACCTTACTGGGGAAACTGTGGTCAGCTTTCATACTTTTTCCCCATCATTGGTTCTTAAGGCTTCTCTTCTGTGTAGTTAATTGCCTTTCCTTGCACTGAAGCACGGTAAACTTTCAGCAGCCTGAAAAACCGTAGTATTCTGGAATTCAGTATTTTTAATCTACTTAAACCCAGTACTGTTGCAAAGTAGAAACTGGAGGAGCAGGACTCACCAAGAGTCTGGTCTTTTTTGTTCCCGTCACTTTTATTTCTCCCAGTATAGCAAAAAGGAGTTTGTGTCACTTCCAGATGATGTACTCAGTTAATATCGAATGTCTCGCAGAGTGAGTACCACACCTCATACACAAAATGAGCAAGTCTGGTGGCATGCTGCGTTTTCAAATCTGGCTGGGCCCAAGCCTTAGACCAGTGCTGTTCAGAGCAGTGCAGAGAGGCCAGTCCCTGCTCCAGAGGCTGGACCTGGTGTCCCTCCCGTTCCCGGCCGCTCCTGGTTCGGCCCGGGCGAGCGGCGCTGCCCATGCCCGCTGCGTTACCGCAATGCCTGGGCCCCGTGTGCTCCACGGCACGAACACGCTGGGACAGGCACTCCCTGTCTCACCGCACTTACAACCCCGGTCACTTCCAGAGGAGCTGCGGGTCCCCCGCGCACAGCCGGACCCTGCCCGCCGGGACCGATCGCGGGCGCCCCGCCGGACCCCGCGGCTCCGGCCGGGCGGGGGGAGCGGAGCGAGGCGGGGCCCGGCGGCCGCCCCGCCCCATCCTCGGGGATGCCGGGATGTTTACGGGCCTGGCAGGAGCGGCGGGGGGCGGAGAGCAGGTCGGGGCTGCTGCTGGTGCCCGCGCCGCCCGCCAGGAGCCCCGCTAGGCGCCCGCCGCCGGCGCGGCCCCGGGCCCGAGGCGCCGGAGAAGCCGGGGAGGAGGGGCGGCCGGTCCCGGTCCCTCGTGTCAGGAGCAGGCGGAGCCAGGCTGCCCGGTGAGCGGGGCGGCAGCGGGGCCGTGGGCAGCGGCGGGGCCGGGGAGTCCCGGGGGTTCGGGCTGCGAGCCGGCGCTGCCGGAGCGCTCCCCCCGCCGCGGGGCTGCCGCGGTCCCGCCTCCCGCCGCCGCCCATTGGCCGCGGGGCTGCGGCGCGCGGCGCCATTGGCTGCGGCTGCTGCCGCTCCGCCCGCCGCGTGGGGAGGGAGCGGCGCGGGGCCGCTGCGAGAAAGTTTGTGCGCGGCGCTGGGGCGGCACGGCCGCGGCGTGGGGTGGGATGGCCGCGGGCTGCGCCGCGTCCGGGCACCTGCCCTGCGGCCGGAGCGGCGCCGAGCCGCCGTGCGCCGGCAGGGCAAGCGGCGCCCTGAGCGCTGCGGTGGCCTTTCGCCCGGTGGCGGCTGCCGCGCTGCCTCCGCTGAGAGGAGCGGGCGGCTGGGGACTCTTCCCGGCGGCCTCGCCACTGGCCTCAGCCTGCCTGCGGCCCGGCCGCCTTCCGTACCTCTGCCGCGTCGGGCTCCTCGCGTGCTTGCCGCAAGCGGAGCTGCTTTCCGTGATGTTCCTGGTCGTTTTCCCCTTGTTTCCTCCAGGCTCCCGTGCTCTCCTCTCTCTTGGGGGTGGGTGTCAGGCGGATGCTCCCCGGGGCAGCCCAGCGTGGGGGTTTCACACGGCACCGGGTGAAATCAGTGCCGGCACCGGGAGCCGCGGCCCTGCGGCTGCAAGAGGGGCAGCCCCGTCCCGGCGGGTCCGGCGGCCTCTGCCCCGCGCCTCCCCGGGAGGGCGCCGGGGCTCCCCGGCCGGGCCCTCCCGCGGCCGCAGCGCGTCCTCCCTCCCTCCCTCCCTCCCTCCTCCCGCTGCCGGGCCGCCCGCAGTGCGGGGTTTGCCCGCCCGGCTCCCCGGGGCCGTCCGGGGCTGGGCAGAACGGAGACCTTGTGGGAAACGCTGGAAGTGAGGCATCCTCCGTCTGGGGAGTGAGTGTCCCCTCCTTCACCTTTCCGAGTACCCAGGCTCGGTTATCCCGGTACCGGCCCCGAGTTCCTTTCAGTGTCCATGCGAACCGAACCTGCGTGGTTTTAAGGTTCTGAAGTTGAGAACGCTGTTCTTTGAGCGGAATGTGCTTTGATTTGCGCTGCATTTTGTGAGGAGCATCACTACTTGAATGGTAAAACTACTTAAGATAATCACCCTACTTCTGGTAAAAGATGATGAGGGGATGTGTGTTCATTGATCACACAAATATTTAATTCTTGATATAAAGATAAAAACTTTCTAAATGCTTTTTCCCTTCTTGCACGCACTGAATGGTAACTTTTGTCACCTTTTGAAGTGATAGCAGTGTTTCCTCAGATTGCAATAGTGGCATCACTTCTCAGGAAAGGTCACATGTGCACAGTAATTTCACTGAATGTACAGGGTATATTGCCTATATAAAGTTGTATTACAAGCTTAAGATGCAGAAGTTGCAATTTAATCTATAAAATACATACTCTGGATGATTAGATTGGATGGTTAGATTCACAGATTGGCTTAATCAGGAAGAACAAAATTTAATTTTTTTTTTTCCAGGCTGTTCAGGAGATAACTCATGTGTTGCAGTGCTGTAGAAATGTCTGTATTTAAACTACCGACTTACACTGTCTTGAGAGAGACAAAATGAAATGGAAAACAGTTATTAGTTCATGGCCTATGGAAAACTTAGAGGAAGGAAAACTGTGATGTGTTCTGGAAAGAGGGAAACTTAAAAGCAATGTCTGGCAGCTTTAAAGTAAGAACTTAAAGCTGTGTTTGTTATTTTTAAGTTTTTTGATACTGGAAGAAAGAATAATATTAAGAGCACTTGTTCTTTAATTTCAAAACATGAAGATACTATATTTAGAAATACATGATGTTTGGGTAGGTGGCCTGTCAAAGCACACTTAGAGGTTGTTCACTGTAAGGATGGAGATACTGCCTTTCTCATAGATATCTTGTATTCAAACATACCATTTAGTCATTGCAGTAAAAAAAATAATTTGAGAACAAATCAAGGAATTTTATTCAACCAAAAAGCCTTTTTTAATTGACTTATCACAACGCTTCCATGGTCTACACAAATTAGATTAGTAGATTCCCATCCTCACCATGGAAGGTTGTTTCAAAAGAAGAAAAAAATATAACATTTTAGAGCTCATTGGAAAGCCTGTAAGTAAATGAGAAAGTCAAATGAAAAATGACTTGCAGGAAGTCAGTTGCTCATTTTACTGTGACCTGTGGTATCTTCTGAACTGTAAGATAGAGCCATATAAGCCCATCCGTGCCTTTCTTTTTTTGTGCAACAGTTGTGCTCAGTTGCACTAAATGTAGCCAGTCCTGTGTATTTGAGCACATAGACAATCTGGTGAGGCAGTTTGTTCATAAATACACCCCCTCCACGTTTAATTAGCTTAGTGCAGTACTCTCTGCATTTATACTGCCGCTAAATTCAGCTTATCACCATCAGTTCCTTGCTGCCTTCTGAAGTTTGACATTGTTCCAAACATCTGTGCTGGATAGTTGGTTGAGTTCATGTTACCTTGGGAAGTCCCTTAGGAAAAGTGCAACTGCACCAACTTCTTTTCTACCTTCAAGGGAAGTTTTTGGTTATTTGGTGTTTATCCAAAAATCCCTCGTGATTCCCAGGGAGTAGGGTTTAGGAGAGGGTGGGGTTTATCCTATGAAGGTTGATACTGTGGGTATTCGTAGGAGTTAACTGACTAATTCCCAGAGAATTTGTTCAGTTTATCTGCGTTCCATGTACTTTGCAACAGAGATGAAAATAACTGACCAAAATAGCAAAGTGATGATAAGGGCAGCCTTTAGAACACTGTTTTGCTGTATTTATCACCATTTGACTTCCCTGGCCACATGGGGAGGAACTGAGCCCTAGACTGAAGTGCATCATCTCACTTTGTGTTTCCTTAGTGAGTATTAAAGTGATTCTTCCTGTCAGGGTAGTTAAAAAAGCTGCAGAGAAGCAATGCTGTTACAATGAGTTGCTTCTCTGGTGAAGAGACTCCTGAGCATTTGTCTCAGGCATGTGAAACATAACTGTGATTCAGTCATGGATTTTGTACCTAGGAAATGCACAGTATTTCATGTGCCATTACAACTAGTTGGGCATACAGCACTTATTTATGCAAGGGAATTTGTTATAAAATTTTAAACAACACATTAAAAAGAGGAATTTGTAAGAAAATACTATGAACAATCACATTAAAACCTGATTGCACATAGTTGATCTTGCAGTATTAGTGACTTTTGTTTTGCATTATAGGTAACAAAGTAAATAGACTGTTTGCATCATGCGGCATTTGGGAGCCTGCATTCAAGCCTCTTCAAGCTGCCGGGAATGATTTATAACAAAGTTATTGCTGTCTTGTTTAATAGCAGTATTTATGTTGGACCAGATGAATTACTTCACAATGTCATAAAAGTTCATGTGGAGCTTGTAGATTAGATTGTTGCTGAAGCCTTTGGGAGGTATTTGAATTAGGTGCTGTGAAGTGTTGATGAACCAGTCTGTTTCAGTTCATTTCAGTTTTCTGTGGTTAGTGTACAGAGCTTACAAAATTACTGATTCTTTGGTAGCTGGAAGGCAAAAGTATCACAGGTGAACTAAAAGTTACTTCTAATAATAAGTAAAAACTTGTGGTGGGAAAACACATAGCCTTCTGCCCTGTAGAGGCCCTTCTTCTGTACCCTTTTTGTCCTCATCTGAGAGCAAATCCAAAAAAGGAGTTGTCTTTGCAGCAGTGAACTTCCAGTCCTTGCACTGACTGAAATTCAGAATTGTGTGTGGGGTACGTGGGCTGTGTGTGAACTTTACAGAGACAAGCAGGACTTGAGGAGCACGCTGCAGACAGAGTGCTGAACGTACAGCTGGTCACTGAGCATACTCCAGAGCCACAAATTGATCTTGCATCTCTTAGACAGTGGTGGTTTAATGTAAAACATACACACAGCTGCAAACTTGAGTGTTGGCTTGCCTCTGAAGTGAGTGTGCTGGCTGCTGCCTGCTTTGCTTCTGGACCCACGGTTCCTGGATTACTCGCTACTGTCATGTGTGCTTTCAGGAGTCCGGGGTAATGCTGCTCAGAGGATCACAGAAAGCCTGTTAAACATGGCTGGTGTTTCTTTTCTGGTTCTTTATAGTGCTTCATTCACTTTATCATCTTGGGGGTAGCAGATTTTAAACTATATACTACAGATGAATTTTTTCAACTTGAGAATGTGCATCTAACACCTGCAGTAAGGTGTCTTGTGCTGCTTTCTAAAATACTGAGACATTTAAAGAATGTGTGGAATTTATTGTTACACGTGTTCTACTTCACCTGTAGCAGCATGGACATTGTCAGCCAGAGGTGTTGCAAAGTCGTGTCCACCCAGCCTTGCAATCTGGATGTATTTTCCCTGCACTTAGCCATAGTGGGTTTATCTGACAGTGGTTCCAGTCTTCTCATGTTTCTTGTGTTTTTAACTCTTGTTTGAATCTCAGCTGTTTACACTTTTAATAAAATCTCTTCAGCATCTCTTTATGAACAGTTTGGCTCTACAGATGTATTTAAAGCCATGCCTTCATTAGGACTCCTTCTCTGTGTGAGAGCTGTGAGGTTCTGGGCTTGTAAGGGTTTCTGAATAATGCTTTAGCTTCCTTTAGCTGAAAATCTTAGGTGTTTTTTTTTTTTTTCTTCTTTTATTTTCTTTTCCTTTTTCCAGTTTAACTTGTTATCCTGGTTTATGGTCCTTGCATCAATTTTGTTTCCTAGTTCTACTTTCCTGTACAGTATTTTGTTGACAAAACTCTTGGCTTGTTGTTGAGTGAATTGCCTTCTCTCCGTTCTGGCTCTTGCCTTGCAGTTACAGCTTTAAGTGCTTGTTCACCTCCCTGCTAAGGATGAAGCACAGCTAAATGTGGTGAGCTAACTTACTAGCACACTGTTGCCAGAGGGAAGATGTTCTGTTTCTTCTACAGTCCCTTTCTTGCATCTCCCATCCCTGAACTTCCCCTTCTTACTTTTTTCCCTGGTGCTCAGCAGACTCCCCCACGTGCTGGTTCTGCTCACTGCTTGCAGAGCAGAAGCCCAGCCGCATTGGGGAGTTGGATCAGCTCACCAACAGGGCCAGAGAGTTCAGGATGGCAGTGTGGCAGAGAAAGAAAGATCTTTGGTGTTACTGAGCTGTTAGACTGACTTGTGTAATTGCATGTTAGAGATATAATTTGGTGGTAGATTCAGCTTCTCCAAGTTAGCTGGGGCTAGAGCAGTCCTGTGTGTTCCCCTCTGTCTTTTGCCATCACAGTTCTGTCCTTGTCTCTGCAATGGTATGATTCGGGGAACTGAACTGGGAAAAAGTGACTTTGTCAAGGTTAGTTTTCAGTTAGGTTTATTTTGCTTACCAAGAGTCTGGGTAACTACAGAAACCCCACTGGAAGGAAGAGGGTTTGGGAATCATGGCTGAAGGCAGGGGAAGCGGCAGCATCACATCATCAGTTCATGCTGCCTTAGAACTGCTTGCTTACAGAGGCAGGAGCACAGCTGAGTGTGGTGTGGGCTGAGGGTTTGCATGTTGATGGTACCATGTTTAGGTACAATGCATTGTTCCCTGCAGTACTTCTCACTGTGACATTATTGTGATCTACCTATGTCCTTTATAACTGGTTATGGAGTATGAAGAAGTGGGTTATCAAATTTCTATCAGGTGAACAGAAGCTAAATGAAAAATTCAGAAGCTTGCTGCTCAAGCAGTTTCAGTTCCTGTTTCTTTTTCAGTACATAAGAAATAACAAACAGTTCAATAAAGGGCAAGTCAGGGCATGTATTACCCTTTGAGAGCACCTTGCAAGGTAGGCAATCTACTTGAGTGACATAATTGAAATGGAGAGGGAGAAGTAAACAAACTAACTTTTAAAACTGTGCAAATAAATGAAGAGGAATGGAAGCGGACTTGTGAAGCAGGAGAGCTTCAACTTTCATCTTCTAGTCAGACAGCACTGACAGAGCAAACTCTTAGTAGTTGGGGAATGACAGTGACTGGCGTGTGTGTTTTCAGGGCTGGAGTGAAAATAAGCCTGGTAAGTCAGGCCAAATGAATGAGAAAATTGAGTATGAACTCTTAGTGTATTCCTTTCACTTTTTTCCAAAAGGATTATTTGTGTATGGCTGCTCCTGCTCTCGCTAAAACCAACTTTTACCCCAGCTTAACTATATGTGTGTGTTTTGACTGCTTTGACTGGACTGCCCATGAGTTGGGAATTTGGACATAAATTGGCTGGAAAATGCAGTATTTCAAATTAGGTAGTAAACATCTCTTTGTAGATTAACGGCTGCTGGGAATTTGTATTGTTCAGATTCAAGGCTGTCCCTACAGAGGGGAGGAGTGCCTTGCCATCCTGTGGGGAGTATTGATCTGGCTTTTAGGAACTGCTTCTAAAGTAAAACTAATCCTTCCTGAATATAGATGTATATGGTTCTGTATTGAATCGCTTTCAGAACTTTAAAAGTTTCATATACAGCTTCTCTCTGATGTGGATGCTGCTGCGCTGCAGAGACTATGACAAATGGGTGTATGTTTTCTACACTTTAGAAGACTTTTTGAGTTTTTTGGACAGCATGAAGCAAATATTTGCTATTAGCTGACAGTGGAAAAAAAGAAATATTCTGTGCACATACACAGGTGTAGGTTCATAATCTGTGTGTATAGATGTGTGCACATATTCTTACTGTGCATATATACAATGTTTATATATATGTATGTATACTAATAGGGATAAGTGACATTTTATTGTGATAATGGTTAACTTGGTCTTCCAGTAGTGAGTTTGCTCTGTCCCTTGTCAGTTCGTCTTGCCAGAGTTCAAGTGGGTGTCAGCTTAAATGCATTTTGCATTATTAATGCCTGCACATAAAAATATATACAAATATAAACATTATAAACTGCAGCCTACCCCTGAGTTGCCAGCACTGAGTGAGTGCTGAAGAGTGTTGATCAGTCTTGATGACCTGACAAAGTGTGGGCTGAGTTCGACCACCAAGCCAGTTCTGTCCAGTGGCCAAGTTTTTGCCTTAAAGAGGTAAAGAATGACTGTTAAGACAGTCTGACTTACAAACCAGTTCTGCGGTTGGTTTTACCCTGCTCATATCAAGCTGAAGGGCCACGCTGTTACTTCTGGGTCTGAAATTTGCCTCCTCCCACAGGGTCTGTGGCTTTGGAGCTGGGAGGTTGTGTCAGTGTGACTCCAGGTGTCAGAGAGCAGTGCTGGGATCAGACTGGCACGCTTGGGCTGCCTGGCACACACTCTGGGATTGACACTGGTGCGGTGGGCTGCGGAATTGTGTGTCGGACATTCAGGAAGGCATTTGGAAATCTGAACGCTTGTTTCCACAGCACACAGCTTTTTTTAGGTTCAACCAGGGTGACTGTTTGAATGTTCTACCTACGTTTAAATTGTGCTTTTGGGTAGCTGAGAGTCGATACGTGGTATAAGCAAACAGGAATATTTCTTTAGCCTATGTTCTTACATGGAAACATAGTATTTATTTGTGGTGTTGGGTTTGCCCCCCCAACCCTCAGCTGAGGCTGATCCTTATCTTTGAATTTAGTAAAGATAAATGAGAAATTTGGTGATATAAAATTTTTCATTTTAAATCCATGTTAGATACTGAAGAATCTAACTTTACACAAAATTTACAAAAAAATTATTTACAAAAAAATGAGTGTTCAGGGTATTAGATAGATAGTTGTTTCTGGAGAGCCTTGTCTCCAACCTAACTAAAATAATGGTTATAGTAAAAACTAAAAATACCTGCCTTAATTGATGGTGTAATGCAGAAGTAAACATAGTACATTCCATCCTTCGAGAACAATTGACTGTGTCCGTGATGAGCACATCCTGAACCAGTGTAACTCCATGTTTCTCTGTGTTAGCAATTTTGTGAAGTAGTTACAGCTATATTTTACAGAAAATAAAGAAGACTGAGCTTCTCAGATTCTCAGCAGAACTGTAACATTCTGAACATTCTTTTAAGTATATGCTCTTTTCCTAAAGCGTAGCTGTTTCTGCTTTGACATTGATTACTGTATGTTCTCACTTAAGATGCAAAATTGACAAACAAGTGCATAGCGAGTAGCTAATGGAAACCATGTATATTGAGACTATTAATGATGTTTTTCTACAGGAAAACGTATTTTTTTGTTGTTGTAGAACTGCCATCTGTTGAAGGAATAACATTTTTGCCTAAATACTGTGAAATATATTTCGATGTGAATGCTGTATGGACTTGGAGCTATGAAACTAGTTCTTAAAAAGCATGTTTCATGTGATTAAGCAGTGCATTTAAGCTTTTTCTCCTGAAATAATTTGATCATGTTTTTGAAGACATAGTTGCTAGACTTAAATCACAAGGGCTTCAAGTTTTTCCTAGGTTGTTTTTTTTTCTTTCTTTAATGTTATTTTAAAATACTTTCCAGTGAAAGGAAAGCGATGAGCTCTGGCTCCTGTTCAGGAGTGGGTCCTCCGCTCTGATTGCACTGACAGCCGTGGGTAGTCCTGTCTCTCCTCTGGCAGGCTGCTGGAAACCACCTGGAAAGCTGAGTGCTGCCTGTGGGATGTTGCTTGGCATGTAGGAGTGCGCTCCTGCCTGTTGGGCTGCTTTATATCTTTGCATAATCTTCAGATGTGTGGGCAGATACCCGATTGCTTTGACAGGTGGCCACTGAGGAAGTGAATGAGGACAGCAAGGCCTGTTTGTGAAGGAAGGAAAAGGTGTTGCTCCCATTTCAGGCACTTGGAGTTTGATGGTCTAACTTACTGGAGAGGGCTCCTTTTCTGCCTTGTGGAGTAAGAGGAGTTGCCATGCCTTTGTGATTCCAAATGAAAAATTGGTACTGTTGTCTGTCCCCAGAAACTTATTCTGCATCCTTTATGTGTAGGTGCCACCTAATGTTTTGATCAACTGAAAAAGTCAAAGATTTAAAATATTAGCAGTTAACCAAAAGTATTAACTATAATTGTAAAGTGTTAGGTTGTCCAAATCTAAATGATCTTCATGTTCAAAACAGTCAACATCATGTTTGCAAGATGAATGGTTCAGAAAGTTTTTTTTGTTTTTGTTTTTTTTTTTTTTTTTTTGCAAGTGATGTGGTGAAGGCAGGGAGTCCTCTCCCCCCATGTGATTTGACAGTACTGAAAAACACAAGTTGCATTTGGAGGTATTGGGGGGTGCTGGTATAGTTGACTCAACTCATCTGTTGCCTCTTTTCTGTGAACCTTTATATATCAGGGTGATGGATTTGCAGAAGGTGGTCACTGTATTACTTGTTTAAAGAGGTGACAGACATGTTACAAATAGATGTGTTATGTATTTACATTTCAATTTTAAACAAGCTTGGACTCTTTTTGGGTATTTTTAATGTCTTGTCACTGTAAATTAGAACTTGAAAACCATCTTTGGAAGAGACGTAATTATTGCCTCAATTGAAATTTAAAGATGAACAGTATTACAGCACTATGTTTTGACCTCTGGAGTTAATATTAAGGTGAAAGGCATGCCTCACAGTGAAAAAAGTCTTCAAGCAACAAAATCCAATTCTTACTTATATTGTGTCTTATAGTACAAAAGATTTACTTTGCATCGTTGGCATTCTTTTGCATCTGTGGGATTTTGTATGATCAAAATGCCACATTTCTCTAAAATATGGATCTATCATGCAGTGCAGTCTTTGAAGATGAAAAATTAAAAAATTAAAATAACTTTTACATATGGACATAAAATACTTGTCTTTCTGCAAAAGCAGCAACAAATCCACAAGTTAATAAATCTTCTGTGCTTTGTGGGTAGAATGTTTTACCTCTTTGGTTTGCTTTGGTTTTATTATAAAAACAAGCCACAGAGGGCAGAGCAACTGGTAGTGGTAATAATATAACTTCTCCCATTTCTGCTCTTTTCCCAAATTTAACAAGGAAAGAGAGACAGAAATTTCTGAACACGTCAGTCAGTTCCTCTGACCATTCAGACAAGGTGAGTGGGTTGTATATTTCCTGAATCAACATACATCATCTAAAAATTTCAGCTTACATTTCATTAATCCTGGGTATATATTTGCAATAAAGGGTAAAGGTTTTTTTCTTTACTTCTTTTCCCTTGGCATTTTGAAGCAAATGTTTGACCCATAGGAATTACCTATTGGCACATTACACGGTCAAAATCTTGAATATTGAAACATATTAGTAAAACACCGCAAAACCTTCAGTAGAAATATTGATGCTATTGAAAAGAGTAAAATTCATATAAAGATAAAATAGCACTTCAGAAAAAAATTATTGCCTTCTTAGCAGTGATAGAAGGACCTCTACAACAAGAAATTAGCAGAAGATTCCTTAAGTTTGCTGTACATTCCTCCCCTGGGATTTGTTGCAACTGCATCAACCCCTGTGAATCTACCTGAAGAACTTAGATGCTAAGTTTTGTGCCAACAGTTTAATTTTCAGTGCTGTTGTGTTATGATTTCTTGCCTTGGAGGGGAGGTTGTATGGGAGATGTTTTAGAGCTTGTAAAAAGTGTCAGTATTGGTGTCCTAGTGTTGGCTGAAAGATTGCCTAGTCAGTGGTGTGCACTTCTCTGCCAGCTGATTCCCCCTTTCTCAGCATGATCATTCTGACAGTCTTGGAAATCTTGGCAATTCCTACCTCTTCTCTGCTTCTCACTTTGGTTTGGTAATTGATTTTTTTTTTTTCTCTTGACCTGCCTGAAATTGCATTTTTTGGATCTCCTTTGTCTTTGAATCACTTACAGGTAATACAAAACAACAGGAAGCCCCAACCTGTATGCTTTGTATGGAAATATGATGGATGGGAAGGCAAAGCCTAAGGGGACCTTTGGTTGCTCTGGAGGGTGGCTGTGGTTTGGTGTTAGGAAGAGCTGATGGAGCTGGGATGGCATGTGGGTGACTGCTTTCAATGGGCCAGGGAGAACAGATTGCTAATGACTGATTTGTGTGTGCAGTCCATTGCATACTACACAAGGGCAGTGCAGGAGAAACTCTGCAGAGCTGCTTGGTGACTCTTTTGTCTGTTAGTGATGTTACCACAACAGTGCTGTAAGAATGACAACAGTACTGCGGGCACAAGCCATTCATTAGTTTCTTGAATGTTTTGCAGTTGGCTTTGAAAGACTTTTCTAAGGTTTTCTGCTTTCTGTTGAGAGTTATTTCTAACCCTTTGAATATCTAGAGAAATTACTGGGAGTATTTGTGTGTGTTTTAACAGCTATTGGAATCTGTGTGGAGTGTAAAAAAAATAGCTTTGTACATGAAGTACATAGGTTTAGCAGAATAAATTCATTACAGGAAATTTCCTCATGTTAAACATTAAATGGTGTCAGAAAAAAATGCTCTGTGTCTGTCTCCTGAACATTCAGGATTTGGAGCAGGGAATAAGAAAACAATAAATTGAAAAGCAAGGATAATACTCCTGTCAGACACATGATTCTTGTTCCTCTGAAGGTCTTGGCAGGTTTGACCAGGTAGTAAGCAGGGATACTTCGTCTTTGTGTGGTGAAAAAGTTGTTCAGACCTTTCCTCTTAGTTTTGTATGAAAGCTTATTTCATCGTTTGCTTTCGAAGCTGCCAGTGAACTTTGTGTTTTCTTCATCTGAACAGGGCTGGCCCTTGTAGGCATCAGTACCAGTGGGTGCTGCACCTGCTCCCCATCAGCAGCGCCTAAGAAAGGGTTCACTTCGTTGAGAAAAAAAAAATCTAATGAGCATTTGCGTTTTTGTCTCTCCTGTTTTTCCTACTGATGATTCAGTGCATTTTGCAACTCTTATTACTGGTCAAAGCCTTGTGTGTCTTTCTTGGGAACATGGCAGGCATCTTTCCTCCCATTTACTGATGGGAAATGAGAAACTCACAGTAGAGAATGGAGGCTGTGCTTTTAACATGGTATTTCAAAGGCCTCTTAACCAGCTTGTCAGGATGTATTGTGTACATGTTTAGCTTTTTTTTTCTATTTAGATGGAACTGTTCTTGCATACTCCCTAAAACCAACAGATAAATCAGTGCAAATAAGCAGTATGTGTGCTGCAGTTGTAACTCTTCTGCTGATCTGCTGTTTCCTGTGCTGCCTGTAGGTCGGATATCTACATAGTTAAACAAGTGGTTGGTGCCCCTGAAGAGTAATGGGATGATGCAGCATTTATCAGACAGAATCATTTGTGTGGTGCAATTTAATTCACATTATTTAGTAATAAATTCAGATGCCTATACTAATTTATTTCATTTCACAGAACAGCTAAACATAAGAAAACCTCCTTCCCCAAACAGTGCAGAGCTGGACTAGTTAAATGTTCCTAAACTCAAGCCTACAATTGAGAAGATTAATTCCTTTATTCTTTTGCTGATGTTCATTAATCATAAATATGGACTGTATTACAGTGTAATGACCGTGTTTTTCTTTTCAGGACATAAGGGACGTTGTTGTGTGATAGAATGGATGAACAATCACAAGGGATGCAGGGGCCTACTGCTCCACCATTTCAGCCACAGGTACATATATCTGGTTTTTCAAAAATTTTTTTTAACTGTTACTTATTTCTTAAATAGAGGAAGAGATAACATTGTTTCCTGTGGTAACACAGAAACTGTAAAAAGATAGAATATATTCTGGTGATCTTGAAATTAATTACATATCAGTCCAGTATTCCATAGAAAATAATTAGTTTTGATTTTTGCCTCCCGCTCCTTCACAGACTTTGAGGAGTTGCTGTTGTAGTGTGAGAAGGAAACAAAGATGAAATCATTTGTTTCCTTAAGAAATGTTGAGTTGTTAAACACTGTTTCAAAATTGTATCAGAAATACCATATTTATTTCAGACTGTTGCCTTCATCAGTCTCTTCTTACGCCTCCTGCCAGTGATACTATATGAATTAGTGCCATTACCTGTTGAAACCAGGCATCAGGTTTCAACTCCACAATCTCCATGGATCGCCTCCCTTTCACTGTCTTGAAAAAAGTCTTTCCTTCAGATGAAACCTGTGTTTCAGCCCATGCCCCATCACCTCTTGTCCTGTTACAGTGCACCACTGAAGAGAGCCTGACTCTGTATTTTAACATGTGTTTTTGAGGAATTTGAGCCCACTGATGAGATTGCCCCTGAATCTTCTCTTCTGTAGGCTGGATGTTGCCAGCACTGTCAGCCTTTCCCCCTGTGATCTGTGCTGCAGAGCCCTGCTCATTCATGGGCCTGTGCTGCACTTTGTCCAGTGTGTCTGTGTAGGGATGGCCCAGAGCTGGACACAGTACTCCAGACTCCAGGTGTGGTCCTGCCAGTGCTGAGTAGAGGGGAAGGATCATCTCCCTCCTCGTCTTCCTGGCACCACTCCTCCAAATGCAGCCCAGGACATCACTGTCCACCTCTGAGTGTGTTGCTGGCCTGTGTTCACTTTGGTGTCCAGTGGGACCTCCAGGGTCTGGCCTGTGGAGCTGTTTTCCAGCAGGTCAGTGCTCAGCGTGTTCTGGGGCATTGCGGGGTTATCGCAGCCCACATATGGGGCTTCCCACTTCCCTGTGTTGAACTGTGTCAAGGTCCTGTCAGCCCATTTGTGCAGCCTGTTAAGGTCCCCTGGGATGACATCAGGACCCTCTGGCACATCAGCCAGTCTTCCCAGTTTGTGTCATCAACAAACTTACTGAGATCGCACTTGGTCCCATCATCGAGATCGTTAATGACAATGTTGATCAATACTGGATTGAGCCCACTGTTGATTCCTGAGGTACACTATTAGCTACAGTCCTCCACCCAGAGTCAGTGCCATCAGAAGCTCATTTGCTGTTTGGAATTAAGTGCCTGAAAGCTCCGTCAGAGTTTATCAACAAAATTAAAGCACTGTAGTCCCTTACATCACAAGGATGTTTTGAGAGCGCAGCTAGTACTGCCAAACTGCTTCCATATTGTAAAAGGATTATTGAGGAAGATAGAAAAATATGGATTAGCAGTCTGAGGCAGTAGGCTCTTAAGTTCCAGAACTTCTGCAAGAGTAGAACGGGAGCATTTTAGTATCTAAATAGAGAAAAGCATTAATCTCTTACTAGACCTGAAAAGCCATGAAACAAAGGCAGCATATACATCCCTTACTGTTTCGGGTTTGTTTATTTTTTGTTTGGGGTGTGGTTTTTATGTTTGTTTTCGCATTCCCAAAGCTGAAGAACAGTGGTTTATTAAGTCTCTTCTTATATGGAAGCATATCTCTGTTCAGTATTGCTATTCTGCTCTGTGCTTCCTTGTTTGCCTGTATTCCCCTCAGAACGAGGACTCAAAGCTCTGTACAGTATTCAGTGTATACACAATAGACTTAAGTAGTGAAACATTTTGTTTTCTGTTTCATTCAGTTGCTTTTTCTAAAAATGTCTGGCTTGCTTTTTGGGGGTTACTGACCAATCAGTTTAACTTTTCATGGAAGTTTTTCAGTGGAGTTTTGTAGATCTTTTTCCTGTGTGGTGGTAGCTAATCTAAAAACAATGATTCACAGTCTTTAGGGTGGTATTTCCCATTAAGTTTTGGATTGGTAACCTTGAGATGCTAGTAAAGAGTACCCGGGTGGAAATCTAAGGGAATCTTCTGCAAGGCTTTGCAGTCATATTTTCAGCTGGTTGTCTGGATAAGTTTGGAATCTAAAGAAACTTTATTGCAGCATTATATGTATTCAGTAGTGTAGTTTCCTTTGGGATTTCACTGGTAACTTTTCTAAGAAAATAACTTTTCTGCTGCTGTTTCTTGTCTTGGAGCTGGCTGTTAGGCTGAGAGGGAGCATTAAGCAGACTGAGTGAGCTTAGTTTTGTGGGTTAGGAACCCTCACTGAAGGAACCTGGTTAAACATCTTTAGAAATGTGTGATTTCTTCCAGAGAAAACCTCAGGTAGGAAAATCCTGACTCCACTCTTAACTGCTTTTTAGAGTCTCTAAATTGTTGCAATCCAACTGTTTGTTTGG